>NC_134715.1:28772500-29397500 GCF_049634645.1 Pelodiscus sinensis
GATATGATTTCCTGAGAGAAATGACTCAGAGGAAAAGAGGAAACTATAACATACACAAACCCATGCTGCAAAAATGCTTAAGATGGTAACATTGTACTAACAATTGTGTTTACACTTACAATGTAGATCAGCTATATATAATTTAATATAGGACAGTGATATTCTGTTACCTCAATAAATATGAATCCTCTTAGTATGTTGATTGAAAGGTGGAGATCAATAACTTCTTAGATTGAACAATATGCAGGGCTGGTGGGGGCAGAGAAAGGGGACAGTGGCCTGGGGACCCAGAAAGTCAAAGGGGTCTAGGGCTCTAGTGTTGTCACCCGGAGCCCTGAACCCTTCTTTAAGTTACCCTTGGAGTGTTGCACATCACACTCTGGACAGCTCTTAGGACTGCCTAGGATGGCAGGGGCAGTTTGCTCCTGGCAGCACTGGGGAGGAGGAGGATGCTGTGGTACCGGTGGCACTGAGGGCTGGCTGCCATTGGCCCCATCCCTTCCACATGAGGCGCTGCCGCTTCCAGGAGTGCGGAGCTGGGCCACTCCTCACCTTGCTGGGGGGCCGCCCAGCTCTCCTGATAATATGGGCTAGATCAGGGGTGGCCAACCCATTTAACAAAGAGAGCCAAAACAGCGGCAGAAAAAATGCGAAGAGCCGCAACCAGAATTGTCAAGCAAAAAAAAAAGAGGCTGCCCCTTTAAGAGACAAGCTTAGGGTTTTTGGCCATACCAGGCTTCCGTTGACGATTTTCATCTTGGGAGAGCACAGCGGGGAGGGAAGGGGGTTCGCAGGAGCAACTTCACAAGCTGCACTTTTGGGGGAGAAGAGCCGCATGTTGGCCACTAGCTCCTTAGCTGGTGTAAATCCAGATAGTTCCATAATGGAACAATGAAGAGAGATACCAGCTGAGGACCTTTTATGTTTAAAACAAACAAACAAACAAACAAACAAAACCCCCAAAACAAAAAATAAGCATTCAGTAAAAATGCAGCTTTTGCTACTTTGTTGTGAAATGCTCCTCAATTTATGGTGTCACGCTTGCAAATGTTACAGTTGGCTTACTGATGTAAGTAGTCTTGCCTTTTAGACCTGACCTACAGTGGGAAAGTTTCCCCTGGGTATCTCTGCAAGTTAGGCTGGAATTATTCCAAAATGAGTTATATCATGGTAAGATTCAGGTGGCTGCACCCCTGTTGTGATGGAACTATACTGCTTCAGAGATGTTCCCCACAACGCATTTACTCCACATCTGGATTGTGGCAGAAGTCAGGACATTGGTAATCATGCTTGGTGGTTGGAGCAGGGCTCAGGCAGCCAGAAATAGGACCCAGGGTCAGAGGCCGGATGCCAGAGCCAACCATCACAGCCCAAGTCAGGAGTCAGAGCTGGATTACCTGGAGTGAGGCAAAGCTGGGGCCGGAAAAGGGAAAAGGCTAGTTGCAGAAGAAAGGCAAGAACTAACACATCCATAGGCTGATGCATTGAACAGCTGTTGCTGTTGGGCTTAAGAGCTGTCTTGTGCCTCTTCTCACCAATTCCCCAGCTTACTATAGGTTAACTATGCTCGTTAGGGGCCTAGAGGGAGGCTGCAGGCCCTGATTTCTGACTGGCCTGTCCGGTTATCTGTGGGCTTGCTGCTGCTCTGAGGTCATCTCAATCAATGGTCTTTAGTTAAATACTGGGGCATGCTTATGTGCATCTGTTTGTGACTGTAGCTCCTGGCAAGCTCAGACACCAAGTCTGTCATAGCCACCGTTTCCCATGCTTCCACTTGGTCACATCAGCAGGTGTTGGATTTTCTGGTCCTCCAGGGAAAGGAGAATGTGCAGTCGCATCTTCCCAGCAGTAACTAATGCAAAAATCTACCAGCAAATAGCTGAGCCAGTTCAGGACAAGGGACGCTCCTGGGATACATGCCAGAGATACATACCAATGCCAAGAAGATGTGGCAGTTTACAAAAATGTCAAAGACAAGAACCAAGCCCTTTGGTAATGCTTCTAGTACATGTGCTTACTACAAGGAGCTAATGCTCTCTTTTTGCCTGCGGCCATCACAAAATTTCAATACATGTTGTATAATTTCACGGCAGGCCATAATGAGGCTGATGCACCTTCAGAAGTCATGCAGGCCATCACAGACCCTAAGCAGGAGGAAATTTCCCCAGACAACAAAGATTTTGCAGCCAGTCAGAGACCCCACTGGAGCTGCTGCCAGGTTCCTGGTCAGAGAAATGCCTGAATTTGAGCCGGAGAGCCAAAATGATACAGCTGAAGAGGGGCCTTCATCCAGTAAGTATTATGTGCTATTTTATAATCTCTGTTGGTTTTGGGAAATTTGGAAAACTTTCTTCTGGGTACCTTTGTCTGGCACACATGGCTAAAGCATACGTGTCCGTTCCTATGCGGTATCATTACTTCTCTGTTGTTCCATTTTTCTCTGACCTTCAAGCCATGCTCCTAATGGTGTGGAGGACAGAAAATTAAACTTTCAAATGCAGCTCTGTCCCCACCAAAGTCATAAGCATCCCCATGCCCATACACCAAGACACACCGTGTAACTTTCTCTCCAAGTGACATGATGTTCCCTATCCTTCAATTACCATTCTCCCCTCATCCCTCAAACTATACAATGGAAGATATGGTGGTTCAGCAGCAGAGGAGAAATATGTAAAAACATCAGGATAATGCAAATGGGGTAAGTTTATTATAATGAAAGAAAAAGCAATAGTACGCCAGTAGCAAATGCATGTTCTAGATTTGAAGCTGCTCCATAGCTTATGAGCACATTGGCCTGATTATCGGGATGTTTACTGTGTGGGGTTAATTCAAAGGAGGACTAATTAGAGAAACAGGTATGAAGGAACAGAATGGTCAAGATAAGCTGCCTCTTAGAAAACACTTAAAGAACATTAAGTAACAATGCTAGGACTATTATCCTTGGGAGATGGGGTGGTATTTGTGTGTTGTTTCCGGCCAACCTTAAACCTGGTTTGGAACAGGGCAGAAGACGTGACCACAGCTGAAGAAATGAACCATGGCAGGAATAAAAGGGACCTATCTTAAGAGAGGTGAGTAATTTTTTTGCAGAAAGGGGATTGAATCACACAACCCAGGCCACCAGAGCTGTCTAAACAAGTTAGGTCTCTCTAGGTTACCTTTAGGGAATTGTTAGATCTTAAGTAAGAGAGGACTGCTGCTCAACATTATTTTCTCTATGTGCTCTGTTCCTACTGTTAAAATAAACAATACCTCGGCTTAAGAAGACTGTGGCCACTTTTCACCCCTCCAAAGGAAAAAACAGAGTCCAAACTCAGACTTGTTGGGTCAGACAGGTGAATGTACAATGTATATCCAGGGCTGGTCAAGGAGTGGGAGAAGGATGAAATTTCTCCCAGGTAGGTATTCTCATTTCCACTACAAGGGGCAGACAACTTCGGTGCCATTCTCCCCCCAATACAAAGAGAATAGCTAAAATCCCACCTTTGCACATTTGTGACTCCCTCCCACCTGCACAAATATGGCAACAATGGGGGGGATGGTATTACATCTCATCCACAGCAGTTGGTCTGCATGATTGCCAGTACATCTGGATCCCCGTTGACATTAATGACTCAGGAGAGTGTTGCTTGCCAGTGTTTCCTCCACGCTGCCCGACAGCACTTTGGGGTTCTTTGGTATCTTTTTTATAAATTGAAGCAGCTTGAAAATGGAGTTGGCTAGCAAAAAACACATTATAAAATAACATGGTAGAAATCAGGGGAGATTATTTCACCCCAAGTCTTAGAATTCCAGTGGATTCTAGTAACATATATCACAATCCACTGCAATATCCGACTCCTAATGCACCGTCTAGCAGCAGAACTTATCGAGAAAGTTGTGCTGTGAGGTCCCAAGGCAAGGAGCTTCAGCCACTTTAGCTGCACAGGTATGGATGCATTCTTTCAGTTTAGTGTACCTGTATAATTCTAGCTCATTTCCCTTCCCCTTCCCCCTCTCCCCCCACAAATCTGTTCCATCCACATAAAGCTTTAGAGTAAAGGCCATTATTGGTTTCATGGACCTGATTTGTCATTGAGTAGTCACTTACTTCTCCTCAAAGAGTGCAAAGTGGGCCTAACATGTCACTATGTACTTTGCTTGGATGTGCAAGGCAATGGAGATAGAGAACCCAAATGAACAGTGTGCAGAAAGCTTTGCTCCCAAGAACAGCATTATAGAGTGTGAAGCGTTATATGTATGTACCTCCAGCTGAAAACATGTTTTCAGAACTTTCTGGGCAATCCACCTTTTGTTCTGTGGGTGTGCTTTCACATTCGTGTCATTTAATACAGTTGTGAACTGACTTTATCCCTGTCAAACAAAGTCAGGCTTTATGTCCACATGATGATTGCTTTTTCTGCTAGCACAGCTGGATAAGTAGGTGGGACATATGATAAGAAAAAAAGCAAGACAAGCAACTGCATCGTCTGCAGATTTAATAATCAGTATCATTTGTACTTTGTTAGGGTGTAACTTATTACCGGTGATGATGATTTACATTTTCAGTTAGTGCTTGTCATCCAATAATTTTAAAGTGCTTTACATGAACTGGGCTTGTTTAGTTTGGAAAAAAGAAGATTAAGGGGGGACATGATAGCGGTTTTCAAATATCTAAAAGGGTGTCACAAGGAGGAAAGAGAAAATTTGTTCCTCTTGGTTTCTGAGGACAGGACAAGGAGTAATGGGCTTAAAGTGCAGCAGGGGAGGTTTAGATTGGACATTAGGAAAAAATTCCTAACTGTCAGGGTGGTCAAATATTGGAATAAATTGCCAAAGGAGGTGGTGGAATCTCCCTCTCTGGAGATATTTAAGAACAGGTTGGATAGACATCTGTCAGGGATGGTGTAGACGGAGCTTGGTCCTGCCTTGAAGGCGGGGGGCTGGACTCGATAACCTCTCGAGGTCCCTTCCAGTCCTATTATTCTATGATTCTATGATCTACATTATTAACTGAACCTTCCCTATGCCAATCCAATGCAGTGGTTATTACAGCTGGCTTACAGATGGAAAGCTCAGGTACAAAGGTAGTTGGTTTCCTACCTTCTACTGAATTCAGTGGAAATTTGGATCCTGAATACCTCTGAGGATCTGGGCCAATAGCCTTCGGCAAAGGCTACATAATGAATCAATGGCTAACTTGACCCCAGTAATTCTAACCTCCAGTTCCTTAGCCTAACCCCAAGACAACACTCCTTGCCAATATCTAACAAGACATTCCGAAGGAGGCCTTACTGGCCCATTCTGGAATCTTTCTCATCAGTCATCTCCTTCTGTTTCTCTCTTACTGCCTCGCCCATTTTAAAACTCTCTACCTGCAGGCCAGAATCTTGCTTGCCCCAACTCTGCAGTTCAGGGAACTGACCGGTGAAAGACTGTTTCTGCTTAGTAGAAATTTGTCCTGAACCTGTGTGAAGTACAGATCCTGCTCCAAGCTGCTCAAGTGTTTGAATCCAGAATTTTCATTCAGGCCACTCTCTTGTTTTTAGATTATCCGTCCTGATACTCTACTAGGTTCTCACAATGTGGCATCTGATAAATAATCTTGAAATGGAGGTACTGAGAGGTGACAGCTCAGAGCCTCATAGGTATTTTGACCCTCAGCTTCCCAGGGAAGCAAAATGCAGGACAATGTAGCACTTTAAAGACTAACAAGATGGTTTATTAGATGATGAGCTTTCGTGGGCCAGACCCACTTCCTCAGATCCAGTGCAAACAGTGATTCAGTAGTAAAGCCAGGAATAGAACTCTGGTCATAGGTGCTGAAACAATAGCAGCCCCTGGCTTGAGGTGGTTTTCATTATATCCAATTTGGTTCAATGGGTCTCACACATCCCCACTACACAAATTGTTCCAGGACCCCTGCCTCCCTGGTCATTTTATTCTCAGTTTGCTGCCTCTTCTACCAGACCTCAATGCCTGGTAAAATCAAGAGCTTCAGCTGGGAGGATAAAAGGGGATACAAGAACCATAAGAGACAAGGAAGTACTATTACTGATCCGACCTTGTCTTCTGTTGTGGGGAAGGGAAGGAGAAGGTATTTGGTTTAAACCACGTTAGCTAACACATGATAAGCTCCTAGTGTGAACTAGAGTCATGCTTACATGGGAAAGAGATATCTGTCTTGTCCACCTTACGAGTTTGCCAGATGATAGCTAACACTGCTGTTAAACACACTTTTATTCCCGTTGAGTACATAGGGTTGCCAGGAGTCTGGTATTCTATCGGGCAGTCTGGTATTTGCGTTCTTTGTCCTGTAAAAAAAAATCAGAGAATACCGAACATGTGCAATGTCCAGTACTCTCTGATTTTTCCAGCTGCGCACCGGACAGAAGCCTGGCATAGGCGAGGGGGGCAGCTAGAAGGTGGGGCCACGATCGGCTCTAGAGCCTGTGATTGCACAGAAACCTGGTGGGGGTGGGGAAAGTGGCTGGGAGTCCCAGCTGGGAAGCGGGGTTTTGATTGCCGCTTATCCCGCATTCTTTTTGTCCGGTATTTTTTGGGAGACCATCTGGCAATCCTACATACTCACCATGCAGGGTGAGGCTCTGTGTATGGTGTGTCACTGAATGAGGGGAATCCTATAGATATGGACCATGTATCTAAGCTACTATTTCTTCCTCTTTCTCTTCCCGCACCCTTTTTAACTATCAGAGCCAGCTAGGCCTCTGGGGGTTGAGTTTCTGCCTGGTAAAGGCATAGCAAAAAGCATGGCAACAATTCAGCCCAGGTTTTCTATCATGTTTGACCATGGAGTGTATTCATACTGCTGTGTTTCAGAGCTAATGCCAAGGTGCTTTGTATTTTCAAAAGGTGTAGATGCTTGTTGTGTATTTTTCTTTCCAATCATTATTGCCATGAAAAAGCAGGTCACACAAGGCATCCCTATACAAGTTCATGGTGCTTTATGGTCCCTCAAGGGCCTATGCAGCAAGCAGGAGCCTACAAAAATGAGTCCCAGAGCCCAGATATACAGCCCCTCACTTGCAGGGCATGTGTTGTAGTGCTAAAAATAGCTGTGTTGGCTCATGCCCTGAAGATCATGCCCCAGCCTCAGACTCAATGGCTGCACAGCTAATTTTAGTGTCACAGTGTGAGGCAGAGTTTGTAAATCAGCGCTCTTGAGACTTGCTGCTGCAGGATCCTGCTTACAGTGTAGATGTGCCTGCTATGCACCATGGTCTTTCATGACCACTCTCAGCAAGGGCTGTGCTGTTCTGTGGTTTTTCCCCATTCTAGCTTGCCTGTCTAATAAATTGAGCATACATCATGATATGAGACTGTTGCTCAGGTGACAAATGCAATGGAAATGAACCCAGGAGATCTGGGTTCAGTTCCCCGCTTTCTATGTAAGTTTGGACAAGTAATTTACCCTCAACTGCCCACCTGTGCTTCCTTTCTCCCATCTGGTATTCTGATATGTCTATTTAGATTGTGAACTCTTCTCTCATAGCACAGTGAGGTCCTGATCCCACTTGAGGCCCAAAAGTACTACTAATAGTAGGCACCCTTCAGTCTCCAGAGACCATGGTTACGCTCACCTGAGAGGTAAAGAATTTTAATCAGTTGATTTTATGGCAGCCACAAAGGTGGTTTAAGGGACTCACTCAAGAGAGACTATTTCTGCTGCATCTGTCCCATTTAAAGGCAATGTTTTAAACCTTCGGGATTTGCCTTCAGTGAGCTCTCGTCTCCTCCGCTAAGCTGGACTTCTCATAACTCTGGAGACCTGTTGTGTCCAAAGGCTGCAGTTTTGAGTGTGATCTTCCCATTTGTCCACATCAATTTCCTTGAGGCCTTGCAAAGATCCTTGTAAGAAAATTTTGGACATCCTTTGAGTCTTTTTTCAGATGCCAGTTTGCTGTACAGAATGCCCTTCTGTGCTCTAAAGCCATTCACATTGTAGGGGATTCTTACAGGGAAACTAGAAAAGCACCAATTTCTTTGTTAGTTTTTTTTAAAGGTATGTCCACTGCTTACAGTGTAATCAACTTACTAGCAACCCTATTGAGCCTGATTCTCCAAAGCTTGGCACCTGGTGATCATGGGTGTAGCACAATGTGGGTGTAGCACCCTGCCAAATGGAGGTGCATTGGTGTGAATGATGACTAGACATAGCACACAGCAGAAGTGAAGTAAGCCCACTAGGTTTGTAAGACTGTAAATTACTTTCGAAATCAAATTAGCCTAGGGAAAATGTAGGGTTTGATGCGTGCTTTGAAATTCAAGATTAATAACATGTCTCAGCAGTAGGATAGGGAGGCACGGTACAGCTTGTTGAACTGTGCTTTTACATAAGAACATAAGACCGGCCATACTGGGTCAGACCAAAGGTTCATCTAGCCCAGTATCCTGTCTGCTGACAATGGCCAATACCAGATGCCCCAGAGGGAGGAATCACAACAGGTAATCCTCACGTGATCCCTCCCCTGTCACCCACCTCCAGAGGAACAGAGGCTAGGAACACCATTCCTACCCATCCTGGCTAATAGCCATTGATGGACCTAACCTCCACGGATCTATCTAGCTCTTTTTTGAACCCTTTTCTAACCTTTACCACATCATCTGGCAAGGAGCTCCACAGGTTGATTATGCGCTGAGTGGGGGGAAAAAAACCCTTCCTTTTGTTTTAAACCTGCTGACTATTAATTTCATTTGGTGACACTTATCTATGTGCCTGTCTAATAAATTGAGCATATACCATGATATGAGAATGTTGCTCATGTGAGAAATGCAGTGGAAATTGACTCGGGAAATCTGGGTTCAGTTTCCAGCTTCTTATGTAAGTTTGGGCAAGTCATTTAGCCTCAATAAAATAGATTCCCTTATACATCTCTGGACTTTACTCATTGGGAACTGTGTACTACTTTTGCCTCACATGTAAAGTGTGGAACACTACGTCAGCCCATGGATCATGCAAGTAGAGGGCTAAATTGTGCTTTTAGTCACAGTCCTCAGTAAGGAATGGGACAGCAACATACTGTCTCTGTAGGCGCGCTAGAGATGTTCTACGTGGGCCAGACAATACTTTCTGTAGTGTAAGGGGAGGGCAATTATTGCTAACCTCATTAGAGTACCTCTCCTCTACAAATAGACAACTACAACTTGACCATGCCAGCTGACTCAGGCACAAGGAGCTCAGGCTAAAGGCAGTCCTTTAGCCTGGGCCCTACAAACCTGAGTCAGCTTACAGGACAGTGCAGGATGTCTAATTGCAGAGGAGATGTCTCCAAGGGTGGGGAAGGCACTCCGCCCCCTTCCTCCCTCTAGGCATTTTTATCTGGATGGGTTTAATGTGTTGTCAGTTAATGTGAAGTAATTAGCACACTTGTAACAGTGAATGTGGACACACCTTCATACAGTTGTGCTTTAGGAGTAGCCTGCCCTAGAACAAGTCTGCTGGGGACTATCCACAGCTGCTTTCACAACATGTTAAGCACCTTGAATGTCAGACAGACCTTTCAAGGCAGGGATTCTCAAACTCCATTGCACCGCAACCCCCTTCTGACATCAAAGATTACAACATGATCCCCAGAGGGGAGATTGAAGCCTGTGCCTGCCTGAACCCCACTATCTGTAACCTTAGCCCCGCCAGTGAAGGCTTCCGCCTGGGACGTTGGGGCTCGGGCTTCAGCTTCAGGCCCCAGCAAGGCTAGGCCAGCTTTGGCTACCCCATTAGGGTCCTGACCCACCATTGAAAACCCTTGTTCTAAGGCAGGGGTCTCCAAACTTTTCAGCCCGAGGGCCGCATTAACTATCAAACAGCAGTTCGGGGGCCGACTACACACTTGAGGTCCAAATAAAAAACAATCAAAACATGGATGTTGTTTTTAATTATTTATTTAATATTATTTTATTCAGTTATTATTTAATAACACATTGATACACTACACATGAACACCTGTATTAGTGTGAATGGTGAAATTGTTTCCTGGATGCCAAAATAGCAGACATTTCTGGCTTTAGATTTGTTGTCCCTAACATCAACAGTGACCTGCGATTATCATCGGACAAGTTTGTTCTCAAATTGTTCTTCACGTATTTCATTCTTGAAAATGTTTGTTCACACAGGTATGTTGTTCCAAAGATTGAAAGGTACCTTGATGCAAAAGTTTTGACATTAGGAAAGTCTTCCTTGGGCAAAAACTGGTAAAAACCCACCAGTCCTATTTTGAACTTGTCCCTAAGGAGGTCATTTGCTTGCAACTCAATGACTTCCAGCTGCAGTTCATCTGGGCAACTGGCCACATCTGCTTCAAATGGGTTTTGAAACAATCTCACTTCTTCTGCCTTTGAATCCAAAAAGGTCTCCACGGGCCGGATGAGAGGGCCTCGCGGGCCGCATCCGGCCCCCGGGCCGTAGTTTGGAGACCCCTGTTCTAAGGGAATGTAAATATGGCTGGTAGCAAAACACTGTCCAAGCATGCAAACATTGTTATTTTTGCCTGGCATTGCCCCTCTGTTCAAGAGTGTGTGGAAGCTGTTTTGCACTCTCTTCCTTGTGCACACACACACAGGGCTGGGTGTGGTTTGACCTAAAATCTGTATCCTTCCATCTTCAGCCCATGTCCAAATCTTCAGCAATTGACAGAACTCCTAGCACCATACTTCCTTCAGCTAACTCTGAACCCCACTAACTTCTGTGCCCTCCCTCTTTGCCCCACTCCATCAGTAGTGGTGGCCCACCATTCAGGATAATGATTATCAGTAGCTAAATCTATACTTGTTCCTCGGTCTTTACCTACGGACCCTTGTTGTCTAACCTTTACCCATCCTCTATGGTGATGAGAGGGTCACCTGCTGCTGCAGTAGTGTAGCTGACTGCCTTCTGTTTTTGTCTTATCCACTTTGCAGTCATGCCACTGGTTTCATGTATTTAGAGCATAGGAGGGAGCCTGGATATTAACTCAACTAGTTTAGCACAGTGTTTCTCAACCAGTGGTACAAGTACCCTTAGGGGTACTTAAGAGAAGTCGGGGGGGGGGGGGGGGCGGGGAGGTACGTAACACAACTGAAATTTGGAGAGAACTGAATTTTTGGTTTAAGTTTTACAGTGCTTTATTAGTTTTTTACTTTTTACACCCAAAAATTTCATTGCCTGCTTGGCTACGATTAAGTTGTTTAAACAAATGTGTTGTAATGGTAGAAAAAAATGTTGTGTCTGAAAACTGTAGGTACTGAGGGTACTTATTTTTTTTTAAAGGGGTACTTTATAAAAAAAAAAAAGGTTGAGAAACACAGGTTTAGCACATAGTAGTGTAAAATGTATCTCATTTGGAAGGGCTAGCTAGTGCAATCTTTAAATACTTGTCAGGAGAAAGCCCTACCTGGAGAAGGGAGGAGACTGACTATAAACTAAAGGGACTCTCATTCCCAATCGTCAGTGTGTATTTGCAACCAAGTGCCAGATTTGTAGTGGTATATTTAGGTATCTAAAGGTGCACTGGGATTTTTTGAAGTACTTGGGTACCTATCCCCCATGGGCATTGAATTAATTAAATGAGTTTTAAAAACTCATTTAACATTCTCATGCAGACAAGGCCCACATCTTGAGGATATGTCCTGCTAATCAGCTACATATGGATATATGTCATGTTAAAATGAGATTGTAGATTTTTAATGCTTCTAAATTAGAGGCTTTTTAATGAAGTGTTTATAAAGTGTTCTAGAAAGGTGTTAAAGCCCATTTCAGATTCCAATATAGACAAAACTATCTATTTTATCATGTATGCAATAAAGCCATGTTGTATCATGGGCTGCCTATGCCTGTATATATCTGTCAATTTATAGCCAACTCTTGCTTGGGGGAGGTGGACAGAACATCACTTTCCTCATTTAACTAACTGGGTGTTTAAAAGACGAAGAGTAAATAATTAAATTCAAAACAGAGTGCAGAAAGTCTTTATGGTTAAAAATATTTCAATGTTTGAAATAACCAGAGACCACTGAGCGGATAACAAGCTGGCTTGATGTTACCAGAAGAGTTCATACAGAAAATACCAATATAACATAATGGTTGAAGGCATAAAACTAGATAAGACTGACTAGAAATAGCAGCACCTGTTAGATTTAGGCTTCACATGCAATTAATGATAAGTCATTTACAGCAAAGATAAAGCAGCAAGACTCAGTAAATGAAAATTGGAAAGCCATATTCTTTGTTAAAGTAAATACGTCATTTTAAAAGTCCTCAATTAATTCCATAAAGCCCACTTGCACATGCATTAAAATTGTGGCAGTTAAGAGCCCTGACCCAACTTTAACACTTGCACTGTGCAATGCAAGGTCCATGTTTTTCTGCCTCTAGCTGTGCAACAAGTCCAAAGTGCTTAAGCTGAGGTGAATTAGGGAAGTGAACTGAGCTCCTCTGGATTCTCCTCCCACACATACCCATGTAGGAAGGGCTCCAGTAAGAATAGAGCCTGATCTGTTTATTCTGTGTGTCATGCTCTATTCCGGGGAACTCACATTGCTAAAAGGGAACAAATGTTCTATGTACGAGTTCCCAATCCTGCCAGTTGCAGGGCACCCTCAATGTTTGTTGAGTATCTTCCCTGGAAGTAGATGGCATTCTGCTCTTCAAAGGATCAGACCAAATTTTGTACTAAACTAATACAACAAATGGTTAAAATGATAAGACTACACATCAGGACTACCCCTGGAAATCTTATTTTCATCCTAGCCTAAGTCTAAAGCAATTGATTTTTAAAATCTTCCTGCACTTGTTGTTCACAGAAAGATGCCTTTTGTCTTAAACAGATTCTCTTTACAGTCATTTTTACTGGGAAGATTGCCACTTACCCAAGATTAAAAGTTTAATAAATTATAGTCACTTTCTATGTAAAAAAACTATGATCTAAACTCTGTTTCATCTCTAAATACTAAGTGAGAATTTTAACAGACATGTTGAGTTTATATAATTATATTCACGCACCTCAATTCTTAGTGGTTATAAATTTGGCAAAGCTCTTTTCTCCATTACAGCTATGCCAATTTATATCAGCCAAGGACCTGGTCTGTAGGCCCTACATCTTCCAGTGTGAATTGTCTCTCAAGCTTTGTGTTGTAAACTGATCCATTAGAACATGGAAAGTAATTAACATCTCAGTAATGCATACTGAAATTTCAAATACAGTAAAATGTGTAATGCATATCCAACAAGGATTTGGTAGGATTGATGCTATGATTTCATACTTATTAAGCACAAAGGTGCCAAATTCAGCCCTTATGTAAACAAGAGCAAATCCATGCATTTCAGTGGAGTTGCATCTGTTTATACCAGGCCTAAATATGACTTAAGAAAGCTTAAAAATCAGAACTTCATTTAGCACAAATGTCTCTGGTTAAATTAAAGGCCTGATCCTGCAGTCCTTGTGTAGGTGAAAAGGACTGCCAGTAAAACTCAATGGAGTCTTGCTCTTGTAAGGAAGGCAGGATTGGACCCTGAATAATCAGTATCATACTTGCACACATACTCTCATCCTTTTTTTTTTTCTTTATATAGACTGGTCTAAAGAAAACTCCTTTCATGTTCTGATCCTTTTGCATGGCATTGCACAGTTATCAGTGTACAAGTCATTTTTTTGTCTGCAGGCAGTTCCGTTGATATGGTTGATGCTTTCACTAATACAGTCTGACTCGGAATTCCCTTCGTTAGTCATCTGAAACACACAAAGTTTCAATTAATAAGCATATGTTTGTATCCGTCTCTAATCATGAACTTTGGCTTTAGGGTTAGGAAACTGTCTGAGTCTCCTGTTTCAGTGAAGTAATTTCATTCAGACCAGTGGAGTTACTCCACTTTTACTCAGGTGTATGCAAGAGAAGGCGTAGGTCCCATCTATGGTATTTCTTGAGTGGTCATTAGCATAGGATCTTTGCCTTAAAAGTGTCCTACTGGAAGAGTCAATTATTGCTTTCCAACCATTCTGGACATCATAAGAACACACCATACAGCATATTCTTTTTAGGGAACTCTGCAGGGCTCTCTGTAATATGCACATTTTAGTGCAAAAAGAATTGTATGTGTATGTTTTGTTCAAGGTGAACATTACAATTTACGGGGCCCAATCAAAAGTATGCCTATTCAAAAGCATGAGATGAAGTAAAACCCTTGAGATTTTTTGAAAATAATATTTAAAGAATACAATCTGAGCTCTTCACATTTGTTCAGTAACAGGAATCTTACAGATTATTTTCTGACTTCTCTTAACATAGATAAGATTCTGATCTGTTACATCAATTTAGATCACTTACACCTCTACTAAAGTCATTTGTACGTGCTTCTCAGCACTTTTTTCAAGGCCACCAAAAAGAAAAAATACATACTTTTCTTATATGTTGTGCAGATGTAGATCTTTCATTTCCTGCCCTGACTCCAGTTGCTTCTTCCAAAGCTAAAACAAGCAAATATATTCAAAGATCATGCTTTCATTACCAAGCATAGTCACTGTTACTATAATTGCACCCATAAAAAGACAATGTCTATTACCTTGTCAACTACTAGCCACATATTTACCGCATTGAAAGATAACTTAACTGAAGAATTAATTAACCCTTTTTAACACACGTGTGAGGAGAATGATGAATTACTTATTATCAGTAGCTTGAGAATGATAGGCATTTAGACCAGAGGTAACATTTGCAAGCTTAGCACTTCTGTACAGATTTGCCTACGATCAGTGCATAAATAAAGGACTTAATTTTGAGTTAATTTACACAAGTGGAACTCCACTGTGTTAGATCCTCAGTTGTGGCTAAGGAGTACTCAGTACAAATGAGGAGCAGAAAGTGTAAAAGGTGCCTTTATGCTCCCACACTTCTAGGGTCATTTGGTACTGGGCTCAAATCCCTGGCCCAGAACAGAGAAGGTTGCAGGATTACAGGGATACCAAAAAGGCCAGAATTTGATCTATCATGTTGAAAATGGTGCAATGAAAATCTGTTGAATCCAATAGAGGTCACTTTGAAAAGTGTAGCCATTTATTGATCTATCTAACACCTGTGCACCTCTTAGAAGTGAGTGGGCCAAATGCTGTGATGATTTTCACCTTCTGCAACTCTTAAGTTCAAAACCTTTGAAGGCAGGAACTCTGTTTCTGGTGGTACTTCTAACATGGGGGGCAGCAAACAGGCACTAATAAATAATGGGACTGTGGCAGAGAGAAATGCAGGATTTGGCCCGCCAGGTTTGCATAGATGCAAATAAAGGGCCATATATGTAGTTTATAATAAACTGCATTAAGAGGATAGAAAAAGGAACAATTCTTCAAGGACAAACGTTCTAAAACAGGGGCGGGAAAGCTTTTCTGGGTTGGGGGCTGCGAACCCACAGAAAAATCAGTTGGGGGCTGCACACAAGTGAGAAGCCCCTGGCTGAGGAGGAGAAAGACATTCCTCTCATTCCCCTCTTACACCAGAGCCCGGGGGCGGGGACAGCCTAATAGATTTTGTGTGCTCCAGTGCTGCCTGGCCAGTGGGGGGCTGGAGTGCCAGCATGGGCTCTCCAATGCTGGAGGAGGTCCTGAATCTTGGGGGAGGGGGAATGGATCCGGGCAAACCAGGGGCTTCCCCACCCCTGTTCTAAAAGCTAGCTTTTCATGTTAAACTTGCCTGCTATTTTCTGCACACAGTGGTCTAAATTTCATTAGTTTCCTGCCTGCCATTCGGAAAGGAACAAGGAGGGACATTCTGTAATGCAAGTATACCTGTCAGGAGTTCATCAATTTGGTCCACTACAAACTTTGCATCTTCCACAGTGAAGCACATGGGTGGTTTAAATTTCAGAATGTTTCTGTAGGGTCCATCTGCACTCAGAAGGATCCGCTGTTCTTTCAACCTGTGTAGAAAACAAACACTGAACGTGTAAAAAGACATTTGAGTGCAAATGTCAGGATTCAGAGAGGTGCATCAGATCCAACGCCGATCTGCTGTATGCAGATGCAACAATGCTGGAGTTCAGGGAATTACATCTGCTTGCACCAGGCCAAGGGTTAGGCCACTATCTTGAGTTTTCTACTACTAAACCAGAGGTCATATTCATCTCCAAGTTAAGTTGCGTGTGTACATCCACAGGAGAAAAAAAAACCCCAAAGGTTTTCAACCTCCTTAAGAAAAGGCTGGTAAATAGTTAGACTGAAACTGCCCCAATGCACTTTATGCATGGACACAGAAGATAAATATTTACTTGTAGATGATATGCTGGGCTTCAGCTGTGGCAGGTGTTCTCTTTTGCTGATCCTTTACCAGATCGACTCCAACAAACAAACCAACACCCCTACGACATAAAGGGAGGAAGAAGGATAAGATCCATTGTCCATTAGTAAAGCCTTTCTCTTACACAGATGGTAACACTGCTCCAGCAAGTGAGTCAAAGAAACAGTATTGAGAGCTTCCCTCCCCCCCCTTTTCGCCTCATCTGAAGCAGTGGGTTTTGTCCACAAAAGCTTATGATAATATATATAAAACTAATTTTAGTCTCTAAGGTGCCACAGGACTGCTCATTGTTTTTAAAGGTACAGACTACCACCACTACCCCTCTGAAACTTTTAAAAGATACCATACCTTCTTCAATGGTATTTGTAAAGATATACATGTGCTGACTTACTAAATTTGTTTTGTCAATTAAAGAGAAAAGCTGTTTGTTATATTCTGTAGGTCCAAGCTATCTGAAACTTGATTTGTTGTCTTTTATACATACAGCTTGGATTGGAATTTTAACACAAGACATGAATAAAAACAAAACCCAGGAAATAAGGATCCATTTTTGGGATAATTTACAAATAAAACCAAGGCATAATAATCACTAACATTTCCTCATATTTGTCCTGATTGCTGTTGGGCTATCAGAATAACCATGTCTGTGTCAAACCTTCTGCCCGGAAACTTCTTGATTGTACTGTGAGGTACCTACCGAACATCTCCTACTAAGGGATGTTTTTCTTTTTGTTTGTTCAGCAGCTCTGTTAGATATTTCCCTACTCGTACGGCATTTCCTTGGAGATCTTCTTTTTCAATTACATCAAGTACAGCCAGGCCAATAGCACAGGACACTGGATTGCCTCCAAACTGAGGGCAAAGACAAAGGGGTAAACAAAGTGGTTGAAATTCCATTCCGCCTCTCTCCTTGGAGAGGGAGGAGAGCTTCACTACCATTTCCCATGTCAGCAAGTTGTGAGTAAAGCTTAAAGAAAGGGACTGTAGGCAAGATTGTGCTTAGTCCCTGCTTGGTTGCTCAGGAGGGAAATGGGATACAGGATCCTCCATCCCTTGCCCCTAACCCCCAAGCCATGCAATGCAATGGGGTGCAGACAAGATTTTCTTCCCCGGTTATTGCTCCTGAGACTTGAGTGCAACAACATAGGACTGTCATGCTGCATCAACCCTGAGGTCCATATACTCCAGTATCCTGTTATAAACCATGGCCAGCATTAGATACTTCAGAGGCAGCTGTAAGAAAGATGTGGGGTAATCTGTCCCATTTCCCTTCCCCTCAAGGTCTCATCCTATCTTTTAATCATTATAGAGCAGTTTAAGATCCAAAATATGAAGTTTTACTTCCAATACTCATTATTTGGCATTATCATAACTCTGGATATTCTTGTGATCTATTTAAATATTGAATCTCCCCTTTTTGGGGGCAGATTCAGAAATTGTACAGTCACTGGCCTGCCTCACCCCCATTATTTTGGTCCAGCAACTGAGAGAGACAAAGGGATGATGGTGTTGAGGTAGCCAGCCAGCTGTCCATATGGACAAGGGAAATCCATGTTCAATATCCCTTCTGTGTGTGAGCTCAGCAGGACAACATGAGCCATTTTCTTCTGCTGGCTAAGGTGGACTGTGACAAGCGTTTGTTCTTTTAAAGAAATCGACCTACCTGAAGCCTGATGGTGGTGTTTCTAAAGTTCCTGGGGAACAGCATTTACTGCATCCCAGTCACACAGTCCCAGAGCCACTGCCCTCTAAAGCCTAAAAGGACTGAGTCTAAATAACAGAACTTGGCTACATTTAGTGACAAGACTCCATCACAACAGAAGAGATGGCAGACCTCTGAATGAACAGGCAAGATCAAATCCAAGTAGTGGCTTTGCCCTATGTGCACAGCTCCAGTGTTCCCTGTTACAGGGATGATGTCCCTGAGAAGGAAAGAAATTAAGGGCCCCATGGAATTTGGCTGCTTCTGGGTGCTGAGCACTTCTGAAAACATGATAGCTACTTAAGTGGGAACAGCTCTTCTGAAAATCTGGTCCCACAAGTTGAAACTGAGGTTTGGTGGTGGGTTTTTTTTTTTTTTTTTTTTTAATTTGGGCCTTTACAGCTCTCCAGCTCTATCAACTTAGCATCTTTTACCAGCACTGAATCCAGATTAAATTTATTGAAGGAGCAAAAAGGAAAACGCTCATCTGGAAAGTTACCGTGTTGAAATACTCCAATCCAGAGGCACCGAAGGCTTCAGCAATCTCTCTTGTTGTAACCACGCAAGACATTGGATGGCCATTGCCAATTGGCTTTCCCATGGTGACAATGTCAGGTACAAAGTCTTTGCCTTGTAGCTGGAAAGCCCAAAAATGTTTCCCAACTCGACCAAAACCAACCTGGACTTCATCTGCTATGAAGATGCCACCTGCCTTATGCACATATCTAGAAACAAAAGGAACAGACCAAATACCACAGCACATAACAGGATTGTAGTGTCCAGGTCTAATTTTAGCACAAAGGAGGGTGTTTTACAGAAGTTTGATTTGTCCCTGCCCCAATGAGCATACAATTAACTTAGAAGATTTCAGACAAAGCCCCACAAGTATGTGTTATGATTGATGTTTAAATTACTCCATTTCAAGTCATTTGTGTGCTTTAGAGTGATACATACAGGGTCTGTATTTTTAAAGTGATTTATAACTAAAAATTCCATTGGACATGAGTTATGTAATGACATCTAAAAGGTGAAACAAACTATGGAAAAAAAAATCCCACCCCTTATGGATTGATAGAATAAGCCCATTGCCTCAACCTATAACCTCTGCATAACGCAGCTCTGCCCGTTCCAAGTATTGTACATACTCTGCCACTTTCTGGAAGTAGCCTGCAGGTGGAATTATTTGGCCTCCGCAACTCTGCATGGATTCAGCAATAAAGGCCGCAATCTACACAAAAGAAGATGAAGTAAGAATAGTGTTCCTCAATCTAGCCTTTGCAAATAAACTAATACTAAAGAAATGGTGAACATCTAGATGACTCTAATAACCTGGTAGGATGGATAGTTGTGGTCTGTTGTCAATGGCTATGGCGTGAGATTTCCATTGGGGTGCCCAAATTTGCAACACCGAGGGTCATGTTGGCAGCCGGTCGCAAATCCAAAGGGCCACATCCAGGACCTAATCCACCCACCACTGATGTCCTGCTGGCTTCAGTGAGAGTTGGATCAGGCTCATAAGGACTTATGTAAGTTTACACAGCAATTTCAATAAAAAAAATTGCCCCATGGAGAGGGGAAGACAGAGTTTGCATTTTTAGAACACCCTGGCTATGCTTTGGGCACCCCTACCTCACACAAATGACGAGACAAGGAGCACATTAGGGCAAGGCACATAACAAGAGACTCTAGCGGTGAAGTAATTCCAGTTGCTGGGAATGAAAAAAGTAGTTATTTCAAATCGGGAAGGGCAACAGCAGCAGATCAGATACACATCAAGTTTCACATTCCTTCTCAACTTTCTGTGCCTCACAGACAATGTTACCCCAGATTTCCCAGGTGTGTCACCGCAAGTCTGCTACGCAACAGATTGCCTCCCACACTGCTTGTGCAACCCTCCCTGAGCATCAACAGGTGCAAGCGAGCTGGCCAGCAGTGCAGTCTTCCTGGAAACAAGGTCGAGCAGTAACGTGTAAAGAAGCGTACACTATATTCGAAGAGGCACGCTACTGCCAAACAGTACGAAGGTCCCAATAGCATGTGAGACTTTAGCCTTTATCACAACTTGTCCTGTCACAGGTCTACGGCACCAAAACCTAAGAAGATATGTAAAAGGAGGGAAAAAAGGAAGACAAGAAAAGAAAAAAAAACTGTCCGTTAGTCAAAAAAAAGAAGAAAAAAATTGAAGAAATTAAGACAGGTGATGTAACCTTTAGGACTAAAAGGGGACTGTTTGATTCAATATCCACTATGCTCTTTCTATTGGCTTTAGCAATCTTTTAGATCAAGCCTTAGCACTCTTCAAAAACAAAACAAACAAAAAAAACCAACAGCAAAAATTGCCTTACTTGCCCAGGAAGCACTGAGTAACGGATGTTCTAAATTAATTTTTATGGCAGTTAGGGGTGGTGGTTAATGCACACATGTACATGGATTCCAAGTCACAAGGTGTGAAAATGCAATAAGTTCATCTTAAATGTGCTTGAATACAATGGTGAATTTAGAAACATGATTTTCCTCATTTATCTGTTCTCCAGATAGTGGTTTTCTACATCTCCTGTCTAGGACTTTCACCACAATCTCTCAAATAGGACTTGAAAATTTGACTGTGTTTCAAAGGCTCACAAAATAGTGAATTAAGCAACTTTGGGTTTATTTGCTCCTTTATGAGTCTATTCTCCTCTGGATTCTTGCATTATAATATTCATGGACGTTAACGGGAAACATGAAAGTGCATCAAGGGGAAAATGGAAGAATATAAAACTCATAACAGAAGAGTGGAGGCAGAAAAGGAGAGGAAATTGCATTGTATAGATGCTGATCTTTTTTTCTCCTTTTCCCCCTGTTCTGTTGCCCACAGCTAAAGTTTGATTACTAAACATGCACAGGGTCACAGTGTTTCTATAGCACACTACAAACCTTGCCCCCCTTCTTCTCAACTTCTTCAATAATCTTTTTCACATCATCTGCATAAGCACTTGCTGGATCTGGATGATCATCCCTGTATTTTCCTCTGTAGATATCTGGAGAAGGAGCCTGAAAACAACAGAATTTATTTCAAATGCATGCCTCTTCGTAACATTCATTTTCTCTTGGACAGTCACCAGTGCTTTTCATTTGGGGTGTAACTCTATAGGAAAAAAACCAACCCATTCTCTCATACATATCAAAGTTTGGATATTCTGAATTTCTGTCTTGAACTTCATCTACATTATCGGGGTTGAAGCTTGCATCATGTATTGAAGGAAAGATGCTTTCCTCTAGATTTGAAATATGTATTTGCCTAATGTCTTCTCTTCCAGGCCCACTCTAGTGGTGAGCCACTCGTAGGAAATACAGACACAAGTAACTGTATGAAGGCAGGACTATTCTGCTTTTTTAAGTTTAACCCATTGAGGAATAACCTTGTGGCTATTACTCAGAGTGATCTCAATTCACTTTCCTTAGTGGCAGCCTTAGCCATTCAGCCCTAACAACCCTTACTTAAGGCTTCCTTTCTTCAAAGAGCCTTCCACTCCATGCATCTGTTAAGCCCACTGCCACTTCCTGGTCCTGACTCTATTTCTTAACAGACTGCAAGATGCCCCTTCCTTCTGTGGGAAATCTGTGCTTCAGCTATACCACTAGGTCCCCATTCTGTGAGAGAAGGGGACAGCTGTACCCTACAAAGTGCATGAAGAAGATTCCAAGGGCCAGAGAGTGGTCATTAGAAAGTAGAAACCAACCTGGGCATGGAGAACTGTAGAACCAGTTACAGAGTGGGAGAGAGTTGGATAGGGTCATACATGTTACTTTGACCTGGAGCGTTGTATCTGGGGGTTAACTCTACCTTTAACAGACGCTTACTGATTTCTTTGCACCGTAGCTTCATGTATCTTTACTGTACATTGTACCACAATTCATGATAACATCATAAGGAAGTTCAATATCAAAGCTAATACATAGCCACTTGTTATAAATCCAGCAGCAAACTTTTCTGCTGAGTATAATCCTTTGATATAAAATGACAGGAGTGTGTCGTGTTACAAGTTAGAAATAATTTAATTGCTGAAAATAAAACCAGCACATGGGCAGATTTTGAAATTACTCTAGAGGAAGGAGGAGAAAACACCAACAAAGGACAGTAATTTTATATGCAACTGGAAAAAATACTCACCACATGAACAAATTCTTTCTTGCCTTCCTTCCCCAGTTGATTAAATTTATATGGACTAATGTCAATCAGAGAAGAAACATGACCATGGTAAGCACTGTAATGGGAGTTAAATGCAAAATCATGATCATTCAGTTATTAGACAAGCTAAAGTTCACATCTAAAGAAACACACAAAACCCAGAATAAAACAAAGTACCCAGAAACACGGACGTGGTGTTTGTGAGGGTTACTCAAGTTCATTTGACTACTCCTGAACATATGAAGGCAGGGAGAATTTTATTATTCGCTTCAGTAGAGGAGGATTGGAACCAATAAGCCAGATTCATCCCTGCCATTGCAAGGACAGAAAAAGTTAGTGTCTCCCTAAGTCTTTCTGTACAATGGCCCAATGGATTTTGAAAGGCTGCAGAATTGTTGTAAGTACATCATGACAACAATCCCCTCCCCCTCCCATTCAGCCTTCCATATCCTGTCTCTGCTCCAGTAGTGGCCTGCCATATGTATCCATGATTGCAGCAGAATCATGGAACAGTAGGGATCAGCTACTTCTGCTGCACTTGGATGTCAGGATTGTCTCCACAAGTGCCCTTTAAAGCTGGGATTTAGCAAATATAGTCTGACTTTGGCAGACTCTAAAGGATGACTGCAAGTCAGATGATCAAGGATACAAGCACTGAGATTTTCTCCAGTAAATTATGGAGGTACAAATGTTATAGCTGCACCACATAGCAAAAGGGAGGCTGGGCACCAGCCCCTTTGAAAAGTTAGTTCTTAGTGCTGTAGCATCAGTTTGGCCCACCATGAATCATAGAGTATGTGTATCAGATTTTAGAAAAACAAAACACTGCATGGATCAGCTAGCTTCCCCAGCCTCACCAGAAACCTACATGTAATTAATTGTAAGTTTTCTAGTCTTGTAATTGTCCTGCAGGCAAAATGTCCATTGAGCATAGCTCCCTGGATGTTTTTTCCTGCATAAGAGGAAGCAATCTGCTTTAGTTTAGGACATCTATCATGGTAGCTCAGCTGTCACATTCACCAAACTTTAGTCTTCCTTCAGATCTTGGTTTACTGGCTGTTGTCAGATTGATACTAAACAGGTTTTGAAATACAATGTAAATGGAACCTTCTGTATTTAACTATAATGTGAGAATGGTCTAGATAAAAACAGTCTTGCCATTGGTGCAGGGCCCTGAACTAGAGGACCTCCTGAGGTCCCCTCCAGTCCTTTGAAGGTGGCAAAGCTGATCGTTCACTGAAATATACCATACAACTGTATAGATTCCACCTCTAAAGATATTGCAGGAGTGGCTGGTTGCATTCAGAAATGCTAAACTGTAAACGTACTGGTCAAGGGTGATCACATCTTGGTATCCGTGATATTGCCGAGCCAATCTTAAGGCAAGGTCATTGGCTTCAGATCTACAAAATAATATACACGTTAGGGAATTATACACACTACCCAATTATACACACTAGTTTATTGCAACACCGGGACTAGATGGCTTCAAGCAAGCACTTATCGGTCTTTTTAATTTAAAACAGAAAATGGCATGAAACTGATGAATGCAAACAATCAACACAGCAGGCTCTGTTATACAGATTAGAATACTATGAATCAGAACAGAAATACAACATAAGAGGGAAAACAGATCTTTGTATATGCAGCAAACAAAGAGATGCTTTATATCCCTAGCCCTGTTTGGCTGGAGCACTTTACCTCCCCTTTGTACAGATAAGGCCACTCTGTGCAGCAGCCAGCAGCTGGGAGAACAATGTAACTGCCACTCATCTTAAAGTTACAAAATTCCCAGCAGCTTCCCAGCCTCCACATGGGTCAGATGCTGCTCAGCACTTTGTAGCATCATCATTATTGCAGTATAGCCCACTTTAAAATGTATTTCAACCCTCATACACCACTGATCCATTTGCTAAAAAGTAACATCATTTGTGGTGGGGAATACACATCACTCTGGCTCCACATTATAGCAATGTCTGAATAAGGATTTCAGGTAGTACCCATATATGCAAGCTTCCCAGATATGCTAAAGAAATAGCTCCACTCTGTTAGAGATGCACTGAGGCATCTATTTAGAGTATGGGACTAGATATTGATTTATAAATCTCTTTGGACTGAAGAATAGCAGCATTTAACATTTCATAGTAGAAAGACTGTTGATTAAAACAGACCCACAAAATGCCTCTGCAGAGATCAACCAAAGAGAATGAAGTAGATTTCTCCCCTGAATTTTATTTTTGAGGTTGTTTCTTCTTTTGTTTGATCCCTCATTTCTAAGTCTGTTTTCAGGAGAGACAGGGTGTCAGCTTTTTCTGCTATACTCTCCTCTAGTCATTAAAGAAAAGGATTATTACTGCTTCAAAGTTTCCATGTGGCAAGTCAAATCTAGTCCTAATGAAGTCAATGGGAAAACTGCCATCAACTCCAATTGAAGCTGAATTTTCCCTACTAAAGACCAATCATAGCAATAATCAGAGTTCAGGACCTGTGCACAAAGCTAGAGATTTCTCCAGGGATCTATGCTAGGGATGAGTTTTGTACAGCTTATACATGATTGGGAATCCAGGAATGCAAGTGAACATGCAATTTTGCTCAGTTAAGCCAAACATTTAGCACTGACTAAAAGAGTTGCTAAACATTTTAGTTTAATCCAATTATGTATTTTCCTATTGTTTACATCGGGTGGGAAACCTTTTTTGGGTTGGGGACCACTGACCCACAGAAAATCAGTCGGGTGAGGGACAGTATGGACTGAAGTGCCAGCATGGGCTCCCCCATGTTGGGGGGTGGGGGGGAGGAGAGAGCCCTGAGCGCCGGAGGCCAGATTCAGGCAAGCCAGGGACCATACCTGGCCCCTTGGCCTTAGGTTCCCCACCTGTGGTTTACATGCTGTTTGTTTCCTTTTTGCACAAGTTAGGCATAGACAATGAAAACAGACTAGTCCATTTCACTTTGCTTAGGGTCAGTTTCACTTTCTGGTTTTCATGCACTAATACAATTCAGCAAGGTGAGGTTATCAAACAGTGCAGAGGATGTTTCTGAGCCTGACAAAACACAATTCCAGGAAAAAATGTTTTATTCAGAAATACATTTCCCTGGAAACAGTTGTTACTTTTGTTAAACCCTGGTTTTCCAGTGTTTAAAATTTGGGTCTAAGTTGACCTGACAGTGTCCTTATTTGAAGAGCAACAAAATAGTATCAATAAAAAAAAATCCTTCAGACATACCCAGAGTTAACAAAATAACAAACGGAGAGTTTCTCTGGCAGGGTAGCTGTGAGGCGCTTAGCATACTGGACCAGATTGTCATGCAGGAAGCGGGAATTAGTGTTGAGCAATTCCATCTGTTTCACTGCAGCCTTGATCACATCTGGATGGCTGTGACCAACTAAACAAGACAAATTATTAATAATTACTGACAGGTGATCAGTTCCTGATTCCCACAGAGTGAGTCAGGGAGCTCTTCTGAATCTAGCACTGTAAACTTGCCTTGAAAAAGGATAATCTGATTTCGAATAAGAATGACATAAACTTAAGTCAATGGACTTTTTGTACTTACCATGTGCAACGTTGTTGATGCAATCTAGGTATTTTTCTCCTCTCTCATCATACATGTACTGCCCCTGAGCTCGCACTATCTTGATAGGGTCCTTAGCAAAGAAAACTTTGCATGATGGTCTAAAAAGTATAAAATAACATTGTTTCAGCTTGCTCAGATGTTGCCCTTCTTTGGGAGCTCCAGAAACTAGATGATCTCAGGAAAATAAAAACTAAATCCCACATACTCCTGCAGTTACAGCAAAGGCAAAGCTGCCACTGACTCCAAAGGCACCTTTGCCTTTGCTGTATGGGTGGCTGCTGAAGTGCAGGATCCATTAAGTGGCAAAGCTTGCAATACTAAAATTGTGAAAGCCATTCAGTATATTATAGATACATGGTGCCAGCTCTTCTATGAAGTGTCTATGAAGCAGACATGACTCCTTTTTTATACTATGTAGTTTAATGGATATGAGGCCTGAAACAACTAATTAAAATGAATGGAAGGGCTCCCATGGATTTCAATGGGAACAGAAGCAGGTCATTAATGAGGTTATTTTCAAACCCCTGCTTTTGCATTTAGAGGCTTGTCTAAATGGGGACACTGTGATAAAATTCATCCAAATTGCATTAAATTCCTATGTGGACAGGTTTGCAGTGGCTAAACTTAACAACAGACTTGAATTTTGAATAAAAGCAACACCACAGGAATTTAATATGATTTAACTCATCCGACTTAAAACATAGTTCCAACTAACATTCCTGAATGTGTCTGCATACAAAAGTCCTGTGTATGATTTCCCGTGAGCACAATGGAAGTGCATCGTGCTGCATCCTTTGATGTCTAGCTATGTTTGACTGACACAGTCTTATTAATTTATACATTATGAAAGTTTATATAAAATTAACTCTGGAAACAGGATTAATTTTAGAGAATTTTTAAAAGTATGACCAAAAATGTACTGCACACTGGAGAACTATGCTGAATTCGATGTAAGAGATGTATAGAGTTTTGTATATAAGAGCAAAATATGCCTTCAGTTTTAAATTGTACTTTGGGCATTTTATTCTGTTTCATAATTTAGGTTGCTCACTTCTGTGAAAACTGCCATCAAGTACAGTACATGAAACAAATCAGTTTGTGAGGCTGCATTTGTCAGGGAAAGGCAGTCTAAATATCCTAAAATCTGACCTTACTCTTGCTTTCTAATTTCTTGCACCAGTTATCTACAGCCAGGAGGTACTACCTATATATGACAACTTAAATTTGATATAAGCAAACTCAGATTGTTTTGCAACTGAAATAGAAGGTACCATGGATTACTGCTTTCAGCACCAAGCTATAAAAGTGCCAAAGTTCCCTGAAACCACAGGCTACCAAGAAAACCACTCAGCCCTTATATGTCTGAGGTAGGAGGACTACATTTATATAATTTCCGCTGTGGATAAGACCTTTAAAACCAAGATCACGTGCTAGGTTGTGATCTCGGTTAACAGTGATAAATTAATCACGGTCAGTGCAGTTTCTGTGAATTTGCATGAGTGCAACAGAGGGCAGGATTTGCCTTGTTTGCTCCGGCTTGAAGCTTTATGTAAGAGCAGGTGTTGACCACATTTCCCCCTCCATATGACTTACAGAACGCACCATGTCTTGGCGGCTGCCTTCCCCAGGGGGAGCGCTGTATGTCTTCTGGATGATATAATTTTTGGAGCACTTTGATGTTCTCTCTGAAGGGGCTATAGACTTGTCAATGGCTCTGCGGCTTACGGGGCCTTTTTATTTTAGTCATCAACCCCGTTTTGTGGAAACTTGGTTCTCTGGGGAGAAGTAGCATTCGCATGTGCGCCTGGCTTCTTTTGCTCGTTTGAGTAGGTCTAGGTAAGCAGGATGCCTATTAGGAACTGATCCCCAATTCATTTAGGATACAGCGCTCCCGGATTTCCGCTAGACTTGAGCCTATTTACAAGTGATCCACGAGAAACTGCCTTAGAAAAGCCACCTTGGGACCAAAAAGCTCCATGTCACTCTGGCCGCAAAAGGCGCATCTTCCCGGAGCCCAACTTCCAGGGCAGCCCCCTTTAGACTTGGGGCTGCTTTATGGAGCGAAGCATAGTGCTGAGAGCCCCACACCGACCCCCCCCCCCGTTTGCAGCGGGGGCAGCGCCACTGTGCGCCCAGCGGGAGGGACTGAGGGGAGAGCGCAGGAGGGATGCGCCGCCAGCCCCTCGCCGCGACTGTGCCCCAGCAGCGAAGCGATTAGCTCAGCGCGCCCGACCCTGTCCCGCGGGGTCCCGGGGAACGCGGCGCCCTGCTCACCCGATGTGCTTCCTCCTCAGCGTCAGGGTCTCCGCCTTGCTGTACAGCTCGCTCATCCTGGCCCCCTGCCCCGGCTGCTCCCGCCAGAGGCTGCTCTTGTCCCAGGCGCCTGGTGCTGCTAAGTCTCATCTTCCTTTTATCCCTTCCTCGGCTCTGCCTCCTGCCAAACCCCTCCCCTGCTCGCTGAGCTGCGCCCGACCTGCCCCGGAGACACCTCCCTCCCCACCCGCTCTCTGCCCCAGCTCTCCTCGCAGGGCTGCTGGGATGCGGTTCCCATCGTGTACAGCTTGGTACAGCCACCCCGTCATCCCAATGGTTCCAGCTGCCGCTGCCTCGCCCTGCGTGCCCTGCCACTATCTCTTTTCCTTTCTCCCCGAGGCAGGATGCTCCTCAAGGGGGAATCCAGGCCAAAATTCCCTTTTCTCCACCTAGCTCCTCTTCGCTGCAGCTGGCTGCTTTCCTTGTGATAGGCGCGTAGATACAAATACTGTCTAACGTGCTAAGCTCCACGGCTTCCCTGCTTTGCTGTTCCACTTCCATCATGTGGCTGATTTACTGCTATGACTTGTTTACCTACCTCTCGGGGCGCTGGTGGGGATGACTCACTTACCTCATCGAGAGATTTGAATATGGAAATGCGCTCTATGTGATTAATATTCATGTTAATTTGGCAGGCTAGGTTGGAGCTCTTTCCCGCCTAAGCTATTAAAGCATTCTCCTGAAAGACAGCATATTTTGTTTAGTTTCCTGGCCGAGTTTCCTAATATCCAGGGTTTAGCTCAGTGGTCACCAACCAGTAGATCAGGATCTACTAGTACTGTGGTCACCAACCAGTAGATTGCGATCTCTGAGGCTCTAAGGGTGTGTCTAGACTACCTAGTTTTGTCGACAAAAGTGGACTTTTGTCGACAAAACTATACCAGCGTCTACACTACCGCTGAGTTCTGTCGACATAACGTCGACAGAACTCAGCAGTTTTGTCGATGCTGGTAAACCTCATTTTACGAGGCATAACACCTTCTGTCAACAGAACTCTGTCGACAGAAGGTGTTATTGCCTGTAACATTGCGTCCAGACTACGGAGTTCTGTCGAAAAACCAGCTTGCTTTGTCGACAGAACTCAATGTGTCTGGACGCTCTTTGTCGACGGAAGTTTTGTCGACAGTATCTGTCGACAAAACTTCCGTCGACAAAATGCGGTAGTCTAGACGTACCCTAAGAGTAGTTCTTGAGCCCTCTCTGAACTGCGCACCTGTGCAGTACATTTACATTAGATTTCCTCATTTGAGGAGCAGCTACTCACCGAGCAACACCACAGGTGAGTAGCTGCAAGGAATGGTGGGAATTTTTTTTTAAAGTAGCAGTATAAGGATTGGAGATAGCAAGTGATGGAGAGGAGGAGAATAGAGGGTGGGGCTTCAAGGAAGGGGCGGGGCGGTAGATCTTGGCTTGATCTGTCATTTAAAAAGTGATCTTGGGTGTAAAAAGGTTGGAGACCACTGAACTAGTAGATCTTGGAGCAGGAGTGACCTGAGGCCGGCTGCAGCAGCTGGCGCCCTAGGCAGGGCGGCGCAATCCACACCCCTGCCTGCATGGCAGTCAACGGCTGTGACCTCATCATCAGGCACCCGGGCCAGCGGTGCCCTAGGCAGCTGCCTAGCTTGCCTAGGCTCACGGGCCGCCCCTGTCCTGGGGCCTTTGACAGGTGATCCTGACAGGTTTGGCGAGGAGGCTGTCAAGTGCTGGCATTTCTGTCCCCTCAGCATTGCTGGGCTGCTCCTGCCCTCTGCCTTGGAGCTGCCCCACCAGCCCCAGAAGTCTCTTGCTTGCTGTGCAGGGCACAGGACGAAGGGGAAGGGTGTTGCTGATGTCAGGGTGCCCTCCCTCCACCCTGTAGCTCATCTCCACAGAGCAGAGGGAGGCAGGGATGGAGGGAGTTTGCTGGCAGCTTTTAGCAGTGGTGCAGAGCCAGAGTAGGGGTAAGCCTGCTTTAGCTCCCCCCCCCCCCCCGCACCACCTTCCAGCAGCCACCTGTGGTAATTGGTGCCCAGCTGGAGCATACATTCCAAACCCCAGCCCCAGTCCTGAACCCCAAACCACTGCCCTAGCCCTGAGTCCCCCTGCACCCAAATTCCCTCTAAGAGCCAGCACACTCAACCCCCTCCTGCACCTCAACTCCCTGCACCAGGCTCAGTTCAGAGCTCCTCCCACACTCCAAATCCTTTAGCCCAAGATCAGAGTCTGCACCCCCCTTCTCTGAACCCCAGCACTCTGCCCCCAGACTAATAAAATTGAGTGAGGATGCGGGAGGGAGGATGGATGGAGTGAGCAGGGGTGGGGCCTTAGAGAAGGGACAGAAAGGAGGCGGGGGAAGGGTGTTTGGGTTTGAGGTAGATCCCGAATTGCATTTAAACTCAAAAAGTGATCTGCTTAAAAAGGTTGGAGACCACTGGTTTAGCTTGATTGATAAATAGCTTGACTTCTGTCTGATTAAGGGGATAGATGGGTCATTTGGCGTAACCACTTATAAAATTGCTGCAAAAACCCACAATAGCCTTGCAGAACATACTTGAGCTGTGTTTTTTAATGTAATGATCACAGATTTATAAAAATGTAAAAAGCATAATCTTGCAAAAACCTCTGTACTGCATTTGAACAAAATGGCTTTACTTTTACAAGGGATACTGCAAAATTATAGAGGACGCTTTCAAATATATACAGGACATTTGTACATAGCATACCACCTACACATCATAAATAGCCCACTGAGCTATGAACAGTAATGCTTTTATTTTGACAGTGTACACCTTTTTGAAAATTCTGCTTATCAAATGACTTTCATTAGGTATATAATCTTAACTACAGACTCAGTTGACGGGGAACCCACCCATGTAGTTAATTAAACTTGGAACCATAATTCATTGTCCACAGTATTTCATCTACACGCGTTGCATAATCCAATCATTATTCCAGAGCTAATGTTTGTCAAAGTTCTAACTGTAAGGTCAGGCAAGGATGATCTTTGTTGTTCAGTGTGTTCACTGTGCCTAAGTTGGCCTGCCATCAAGATACCACAAGAATAGAGAAGAATTGCATTTAGTGTATAAGGGGCCCAGTGCAGTGGGATGTGGGGGGTTCAGGAGTCAGGGCTGGGGATGGAGGGACCCTGGGCTGGGAGGTGTAGGGGTGAGTGTGGGGGGAAGAATGTCATTTCAGGAGGGCAGGGGAGGCTGTATCCACACATGTATGGGTTGCTGCTGGTCTTGTTCCTCTTCCTCTGACTCTCAGGGAGCAAGGTGAAAGTTCACAGCCAGGTGCATTCCTCCTCTGCTCTCCCTTTGGCTGCTTAGAGGAGAAGAAGGCACAAACTGAGCACTTTCCCCTCACTCTGTAATAGGGGAAAAAGAAAGAAGATCCAGTATGTGCAGCTGCAGCCCCTGCCCCCAAAGGGCGACAGGGTCGAGAGGGTCTAAGGGCCCCTTTCACCTGTCTGGTTACCTGCTGCTTAATAAGGCAGCCTGCAGGAGAGCCCCAAGAACTGGCTGGCAGCAGCTGCAGCCCTAGCTGATCAGCTGCTTCTTGCCAGAGCACTGCACAGAGGCACACAGGCTTACTTTCACCTCGTGGTCTTAAGAAAAAATTAGAGGACATAAAGGTGTTCTGTTTCATATCAATAGAGGACACAGTAGCAAAACACAGGACGGACCTCTATAAAAGAGGATGAATGGCCACCTTATGCCTAAGTGCACTGGGGCCCTGATCCTTGCCTGGGTCCCCCTTGTGCTTCTGCAATTCAAATAAATCATCATCTTCTAGGAAACAGATTATGGGCAGAATTCATATTTTTGAATTCTGAGTGTTTTACAAACATCAGTGACTTTACCCTTGCCCTTTATAACGTCTCTGGGTGGCAAAGATCAGGGCTTGACCTAAGTCAGATCACATCAGTTCTGAGCAAATTTTCCTTTCCTTTCCTTTGTTAAGAGTGCTATCTTTTACTCTAGAATCTAAATTTTAATTTAAAGCAATGGCACAGCTGCAGTGTTTCAACCACACTGCTGTAGCCCTTCAGTGTAGACACTATAGCCACAAGAACGGTTCTCCTGCCACAGTAGTGAAACAACTTCTCTGAGAGCCAGTAGCTGGGTCGACTGAAGAATTCCACTTTTCATCTCCACATCCTAGGACCCTAGCCTTGTAGAAGAGATTTCAGAGTCGATGCAACCTCACAAACAGGTGAGATTGTTGCCAATCTTTGGTTGAGTCTGCGAATAGAGATAGGGGGATTCACTCTAATAGAAGGAGAGAGACCAGGTGCACATATATTTGCACATGGCCTCACTACATGTGTTACAAGCCCAAATCTAGCTTAGGTCGTGGTCCAAGCCCATTAGCTGTGCCTTTTTTTCTTTCTTCCTTTCTAAAAGCTGCAAACAATGATGGATGAGTCATAATATGAGGTAACCAGCAAAGCTCAGGACATGCATGTTTTATACTGACCTAGTTACAATCTCTTTATTAAATTGACATAAACAAGAGACTGACCAGCCCAGATGTTGTTTCGCTGCTTTATCATGGAAATGAGTGTGTGAGGGAATCTGAAAGGAGACTGTCAGGGCATTTAAATACAAGCCACTTTTCTTCACTGTCTGTGTCTGCCCTCTGTTGGTAGGAAATGCACACAAATCTCTGTCCATTAGAATTGTGCAATGAGTTTCACCAAATACAGGTGGAGAGAGGGAAGGTTATCCATAGCAATCCAGGTGTGTTGATATGGGAACTATACACTCCAGAAGCAAAAGGCAGGAATAAGCTAGAAACAGATTGTTATAGGACAGCTTGGAAGAGGCTTTTACATGGTCATACAGGGGTAGAAAAGCCATCAAGAAGCCTTCCAAGCCCTCTGGCTCACAGTCTTTGTACTCCTTCCAGAATCCATGCACTAGAGTGAGACTCTGCTCCCCCCCAATGGATGGGACAGCTTATGCGCACGTTCCTCAAACTGGCACAGAACAGCCCCAGAAAATTGTGGTTCAGGCAGGCACAATCTCTCCTATGCTCTTGCAGAGTTGGTGGGCTCTGCAGTCTTCCATCAGCCACACAACAGAGTTGTGCTATCAATGCCATAAGCAGAGATTGATAAAGGAATTTTTAAAAATAAACCGTAGATGCTTTATTTTTACATATCTTTCCCTTCGTATGTATTTTTCTTCAACGCCTTTGTTTCTTTATTCATTTTTTGAGGGCGATACAAAAATAATCACAATGTGAGGAGAAAGACGTTTGGATAAATACCACAATTCTTATTATTACTGACCTCAGGAGGGCAAGGGCATGTAAACATACAAGTCCATTCCATACTAAAAGTTGAAGCTGAGTTTAGGGAAAGCAAGAGTCAGCATTAGAGTAAAATTGAGCTCTTACCACAACAGACCTTGTAGCAGCTTCTGAGCTCCACAAGATATGTAAACAGTAACTAGTGAAGCAGAGCTCACTAGACCTAAGGAAAAGATGGGTAAGGGTTTGTTGTCACATGGAATTATTCCAGATTAGTGCTTTCTGTCCATGCATGGACTCTTATTTCGGAATAAAAATTAATCCAGAATAGTTCATCTGGAATTGTTAATCTCATACTTTTTGTTCCAGAATAATTCTCCTGCATAGACAAGCTCTTCGAAAATATATTAGATAAATAATATATAGGACCATATAAATCCTAAATGGCCTAAACTAAAGCCTCGCATGAAGTCACCAGTCTCAAACAGGCCGTACCCAACCCATGGCAATATATAAAAATCAAGCTTGGGCCTGACACTGAAAGAGTTAACTGGAGCTGGAGAACTGAGTTCAGGCATTGGGAGAGAGGAGTGGGTAAGTAGGGATTAGAAAATAAATATATAGGATTGGAAGCTTGAGGCTGGCAGCAGCTAGCGAACAGGGCTAAATAGCAGGAAAATAGCATTCATTTTTTTTACTTGTTTAAAGTTTATATTGGGGGACAAGTGTCAGACAGCATCCTTGACCAGTTAGTGCAGTACAAAGTGTTGATTCTGAGAGTGTTTGGAAACTGACAGTATTACCAAGTCCCTTACGAGCTCCGCATCTTTTAGTGGATATGTGAGGTGGTATTTTTCCAAGTATTCACAAGGGAAAAATAGGCCAATGACACAAGAGTACTCTGTTTCCCAAAGGAAACTATAGTCTGCTCTTGGTTGTTACCAAGGTTTTGGCCTCCTTCTTTTTTCTTAACTTTATACCGATGAAAGATTTCAGCTATTAGTGCTGTCAGTCAGACATCTTCTACTGATTATAATAAATACTATGTTGGCGACAGTAGCACAAGCAAAATACAAAGGGGACCAAGATAACATTTAACACAGGCAGAATAAAAAAAGTGGAACGTTATATCTGAAACCCAGAGAGGGAGACAGTTAGGAAGCAGTTAACACTGAGGGATTTGGGAAGGATGGTAGCCAGTAGGTGAAACCTGCATTTGTCATGCAATAAATATTTACAGGGATATAAATCCATGTTCAGGATTTAAATTGTTCTGTAACAAAGTGAAATTTTGCTGTGGATAATGACTAAGCAAAAAGATCCTTCCATTTCACTGTTCTGCTCAATATCACCTCTGTTTTCTAGACAAGAGCAAGCTTTGGTTATGCAAGGATGACAGAAGCAGAGACACAAGTAGGGGCACCATTTCAGATTTTGGTAGGGAAGGCCAACCTGTGCATGCTGTGATGGGGGGAGAGAAGAGAGTGAGAGCATGGGGGAGACAGACTGAGGACAGAGGCTTCAGCCGTGTTACTGAGTATGCTTAGTACAAGCCAAGCACTAAATGTGGGCGGACCAACCACATGCACTCTCCCCTCACACACATCATCTCTATTCAGGGACTACTAAGGCTTTGGAAAACTCTCTTTTTTTTGGCAGACAACTTAGCAGTTAGCTGACAGGAGCACTGTATCTAATTCCCATGTTAAAGAAAGAAAATTAAATAAATATTAAACCTATTCAGCTCTAACACTAACATATTCTGACATCTTGAGGTAAGTCACTTAAGGGACACTGGTTACCCTTAAAATGTTAATATATATTCTTACTTTGTTACTAATGATCCCAGGATCTTTCTTGAGTGGTATCAGCTATTTTAGACTCCTTTGTTTTTGTATCTATAGTTAGGATTATATTTTTTCATGTGCATTACTTTGCACTTATTAACACTGAATTCCATCTGCCCTTGTGCGCCAAATCACCCAGTTTGGTGAGACCCTTTTGCAACTCTTTGCAGTCATCATTGGATTAGTCACCATTTATCCCTTTTTCAAGAACATGTATACATCTAACAGCAGTGATCCAAATACAACCCCCAGCAATACAGACACTTATTCCTACTCTTTCCCCCCCATACCTTTAAAGTGGAGTACTTGGCAATGTGTTCATGATGATCTAACAATCCTTCAATTACTTGAATGCCCGGCCTTTTCTTATTCTTACTCACCTTGCCTCCCTCTTTTTATAACAAACTCTCAACCCCAAAGGCAAAGCTGCAAGCTCAAACTCTGTTGCATTTAAGACCTGCCTCTGGAGTCAGGACATGGGCTTTAAGCAGACCTCAAGTATGAAATCCGGGGCTTCTGACTTCGGGGGGGGGGGCTACTGTCTTCTAGTTCCCATGAATGGCACCTTTGGACACAGGTTTGGGGGAAGAAAACTGGACTCTCTTTCGGCTTGATCATTATCAACATTAATTTAGATCTTGTCTACATAGGGGAAATTGGCTAGCATAGCTCTTCCAGAATAACTATTCTAGAATAATGTAACTATGCTGGAAAAGCTCTGCACACACTATTCTAGGGATGTTAATCACGTGTAAATGTGTAACCGCTGTAATTTTTAGAAGTTACAAGTTTATACGCAGTGGGGCAGGCACAAGCACTGGCTCCTGCCTACCCTCCTCCACTGCCGTTGATAAAATCAGCATGGGGGGCAGGCAGTTCCATGGGAGCCAGTATGAACAGGGAGCCAGCTTCCCACATGTACCGGCTCTCAGCTATCCCCCTCCACCTCCTGTGCTGCTTACTCTGTGGGAGAAAGCAGATGAGGGGGGGCAGGCATGGGGAACCGGCTTAAAAGCCAGCCCGCCGTGGGCACTGGCTCCTGCATCCCCCACCCCGTTGCCTCTGATACAATCGTGTAAATAGCTGCACGCTAACAACCCTACTCTATACTGGAATAAACATGATTTTTTTTCTGGAATAATTACTCTGAAATAAAAGTGACTTCAAAAGCAGAGAAACGTGTCCATACTGGAGAGTTATCCTGCAATAGCTAAGCTAGTCATTTTCCTCACATAGAGAAGGCTCAAGATTCAATTGCAAGATCATCTTTGTATCCCTATTTCTTCAAATTATGCCCTCATTTACACCAGTATAATTCCTCAGAAGGCAATAAGGCTGCATAGACAATGACCATGGGTTTATTGGCAGTAGAACCTAGATATTATGGAGATGGGCAGCCTAAGAATGCGAGGTTTGGTCTAAACAAAATTATGTTAGTAATATAACTGCTGCAGTTAAGGGTGGGATTTTTTTCCTAATGAAATAGGTAAATTGGTACAGGCTCTAAGCCAGATGCAGTTGTACTGGTGTAAAGGTGTCTTTTAGCTTACTCCTCTTCCCAAACATGAATCACTATGAGACACCTCTTATTCCAATATAGTTATCTGCAATAGTGACTTGCCTAAACTATACCAGTATAGTTCATGTGTGTATGTGAGATTTGACCGATAGATTTTTGGGACAATGGGATTACACAATTGTAACAGAAGGCAGCTTTTGGCTGTAGAACTTGTATTACTGTTGGTATTGCATCAATGAAAAGTCATACCTAAAGTCTAATGTGTTTTTTCTTCAGTAACTCTCAGTGCATTTTACAAAGGCAGTCAGCATCACTATTCTAGGGGTGGGAAAATACTGGATCTGGTTCCCTAGCAGACCACTGCCACTATATTTACCTGCACCTCCATAGGTACGGGTGACAGCAGCTCCCAATGGCAATTGCGGGAAGGGGCGTGGACTGTAACACTGCTTCCTGCAGCTCCCAGTGGTCTGGAACAGTGATCCATGGCCAATGGGAGCTGCTCTCGCCTGTACCTGCATAGATGAAGGTAAATATAGTGGCAACCCACTATGGGCTAATCCTGAAAAACTGCTGCCATTTTATTGCCTTCCCCTACATGCTTCCCATTTTACAGATGAGGAAACTGATACACAGGACAGTGAAGTGTCTTGCCCCAAGTTCCCAGCAGGCCAGTGCAGAGCCGGGAGTGCTCAATCCACTAACATCATGTAACTATCTGATTTTAAGTTAGCCCAATGCTAGTGGTGTTAGAAAAACACACTTTGACTTTCATGTAAATTTGGCAAATGTGATCTGGAAATCATTGAGACAGTATACAGGGAGGAGCTATGTAGAACCATTTTCATGAAGTCACTTTCATGGAACAACCACCATTTAACTTTAAAAAAACCCTCCACCATGGTCCTGCAATCCTGCAAAGCCCACAAACAACCTGAAACAGTAACTCAAAGAAAGGTGTGAATTGTTCCCATTCATCCCAAAGATGGGATGATTCTGAAGCCTTACAGTGACTACAGATGTTAACTATTGTCCTGCTGATCACTTTAGCAGAAATATCCAACTAATGTGATTGTCCTGTGTGGTTGGATGTTTGATAGGCATTGGAGGGGAGGGAGAGGCAAAGAGCAGGGCCAGCCTGAATTATTTAAAAGTAGTGCATAACTCTAAGTAGTAGAACCCCAGTGCTTAATTTGTAATATAAGACGTGCTGGAGCTCAAACAATGATTTAGTTCTAAAATTTAAACTTGTGACTGTGACGGCGCGTTGGGGGTCCCCCGTCTCCTGCACCCCGAAATGGCACAAACAGACTGCACCAGCTGGTGTAATGGAGGTTGTTTATTGCCTCTCCAGGATACAGCACAGCACAGATGTAATCTGGTCACAGAGCTGGGCTAGGATGCCTCAGGCCCCCTTGAGATGGGGGAGACTGGGCCCCTAAACGCCAGTCCCTTTCCCTAGGCTGTCTCCTCCATGCTTCCAGCCAACAACCCACTAACCCTCTTCCAGCCCTGCCCCCCAGCCAGGGCAGCATCCACCTTCCTTTGTTCCTCTCCATGGGGGGTGTCTGGTTCAACAAGTTTGGCATTACCTTTGCATAGTGAGGTTTTCCCTGCTGGGTCTTGCTCCAGACAGCAGGGGTCACCACATCCCAGCAAGTACCCCCACTACGTCACAGTGACTTAGAATGTGCAGCAGTACTTGTTGTCTTTACCAGTGACAATAATACTGCTGCACATTCATCATGAATTTATTTGAAAGAGAAGCCTATTGTATGTACTGTACTAGTGTTAGAGGTTTACAACCATGCATTCTACATTATATGCAAAGTAGTAACTTGTGCAGAAAAAAAATTAAAAAGCAAATGCAGGAAAAAAGTCTGAATATATTCTCTACCTACAGACCTATCCATGTTTGCTCTGACTTTCTCTCCAGTGTTAATAGTGTTAATAATATTTGGCACCTCTTTCATTCCCTGCCCACCTGTAACATTCTCCGCCTGTTCTAACACTCTTTCTCTTGCTGTCTTTCTCCAACCATTCTTTGTTCAGTTGAAATAATGCTAACTGTGGAACAGTATTATATTGTTCTAATACTTAACAACCAGTGATGGTACATTGCAGTAACAACTTTAAAATAAATCACTAAAAGGAGTTAACTATGTTTACTTTGCTCTCTATATTAAGGAATGTCATTCATAGAAATCAACAAATTATATTTCAGTATGGACCAAACAAATGTAACCAAACTTTAAAATAAAACAAGATTTCAGGTTTTTCCTTACTGTAATCATACAGTGCTTGGGAGAGAGAATATTAGAAAGAGCCTTGTGATTTACTTCTCCAGGAAAATCCATAAAATATTCATATTTGTCTGGCTAACCTTCTGTTCTCTTTCCTTGCTGCTTGTTTCTTCAGCGCCTCTGCATCATCCATGTGCCTATCTTTGAAGGTTGCACCCCCGCCAGCAGCAGTGGAGAAGAAAGGTTGGTACAGTCATGGTACACGCAGGATTCCAGTCCTGGGCAGGGTTCTCCTACCTTTTACTGTTTTTTCCCCCACCACATTCTTCCTGGGTCCAGCTTTGTGCCCCACTTCCCTCACCCTGGTAATGGCTCTGATGGCTACAACTGTATTGAGAATTTTAAGAAAAACATACTTCAGATTAAAATCAGAGTTTTTTTTTTTAACTTTCACAACTGATGCGGCAAGCCCAGAGGCACTGAGGCTATGAACAGCCATGCCTGAACAACTAAGCATATCCTGAGAGACTGTCTGTTTTCATAAGAAGACTGGGATATTTTTGGTTTTACTAGCTTTAATCTATTGCTCAATAAAAATGGGCAGATATGTTCCTTTGCTCAATTAAGGACACAGTCTATTTATGCAGATATACCAGTACTTTCCAAAGACAGGTATTTTACAATACAGTTTTACACTTTAATGATCAGATGCACATCACACTTCAAGTAAATACCAGGCACATTGTCTATAATCACTGCAGTTCTTTAAAAAGTTCTATGAGAAGCAAACCTTCACAGACCCATTGGGGCAGCCCCTCTACAGTGGCTAGAAGGGCCTCTCTCTCTCCCGTTGCCAGTCCAGTCAACTACAGGAAGGTGTCATTTTTGTGGTCAAATCTGGGAAAGGTGCTAAAATCCTTTTCCAAGTCCACCCCTCTACAAATACCGTTCAGAAATGCCCTCCCTGGATGCCTTGTTGGTGTTGGAGAAAGAGGTAAGACAAAATCTAGAGCAGGGGTGGAGAACCTCAGGCCCGGGGGCTGGATGTGGATCTGGCCCCCTAGCACTAGTGCTCCAGCCTTCCTGTTGCCCCCAACAGGGGCTGTAGCACAAAAATCTGCTAGGCTGGGCCTCCCTAAGCTCTGGTGTGCAAGGGGAATATGGGAGTATCTTTATCTTCAGTTGGGGGCCATGTTAGTGAGGGTTTTTTTTCCCCTGCTCTCACTTGTGTGTGACCCCCAACTGATTTTTCTGTGGGTTAGCGAACCCCGACACAAAAAAGGTTCCCCACTCCTGATCTAGAGTTTCAGGCCTTAAGTGAGTGCCCCCAGAAAACTCCCTGGTTAAGAGCTATATATTCCGTTCTCAAGTCCACTAGGGTATACAATCCAATTCTAAATCAAAAGTCTTTAAACTGCTTTTTGGCTGCCCAACTGTTTTAAAGGCAACGACCCAAAGTCATGGATTATAGTGGGGATTTTCCAGCAAAAACTAGCCTTTAGTAGCTTGGATATATGGATATGCTATGGGAGATTCTTAAGAAAATACATGAGCTGTAGGACATTCCCTGGAATGTAATAGTATACAGTAGAAGGGGAGGAATTGGGAATTAAGCCCGTACATTGTGCCAAGGTTTTTCATCTCCATTGTGAGATCCATTCTTTATGTCCTAAAAATTTAGGAGTGAAAATGATAATTTAACTGTCTTGATTTCAGCATAATCCTAAGAGTTCCTAAAGTAGGGTATTGTGTTCATATGCCATCCAGTAGGGGCGGTTGGCTTTCTAATACATAGAGAAAAAACTAAAAACTGTAACGTAGGCCACCACCTCACAAGCAGCACTCATGGCCACAGGTCATTCTGCAGTAATCTATCCCTGCTTCTCCCTTTGCAGGGCCCTAAAAGAAAATCAGTTCAAAGAGTCCTCTTACGGGGTCCAATTCACGGAGTCCTCAGGTGTATGCTGACCTCTAGACTCCAACTCCAGTTAATCCTGATAATCCAAGCATCCTTCAGAAATAGAACACAACTTCACACGGGCTTCATCTCAGTTTCAGCTGGGCACAGTCCTGTCTCTCCAAGTGACTGTTGTTCTGCTTTCTTGCACCTCCTGCTTGGAGATTCTTTCTCCACAGACCTTTCTAGCTTGGTCTGTCCCTGGCTTGGACAGAATCTTTCCCAAGCCTCTGCGCCTGGAGAGCTGATTCCATTCTCTGCTGCTTCTTGAGCTTTTTCCTCTGCTGACTCTGGGTAGCTGCAGGAGCCTTCTTACACCCTACCGTGTTTCTATAGCCTCAGCTTCCCGCATCAGTGTTTCCTCTTCACCCCAATATCCTGCTCTTTTTGTAGAAGAGCCATGTGCTTCCTCTCTGGGAGGGGGGTCTGCTCCTATAATCAAAGTTGACTTAGCTCCCAGCTCTCCAAGCCAGCGAGCAAACCACCTAGTTATAAACACCTACTCCCAAATTTTATTTACTGAGATTCATAATGGATTCCAGGTCTGGCTGAAATTCAGGGGTTCACTGAACAGCGACCCTCTGTTGACAAAAAAACCTACATGGCCCCGGAAGGGGGGAACAAAGCCTGAATCCACCCAAGCCCCATTGACCTGGGTGTGGGGAGCAGAAGTGCAAGGGCTTCAACCCCAGGCAGGGCGGGGAATGTCTATAACCTGATTCCCAACATGCAGGGCTGAAACAATCAGGCTTTGGCTTCTCATGGTGAGGTTTGGGCTTCAGCATAGACCCTGAGCCACGGCAAGTCTAAGCCAGCCCTGACAAATCCATTAAAATAGGGTCACGACCCACTCTGGGTTCCTGACCAACAGCTTGAGAGCTGCTTCTTATACAGTATTTCTCAGAGCCTCCCTCCAACGTGCTATAAAAACTCCAGGGTGATTGATAACATTTACCAAAGCTGTTCTGGATAGCTGTGGCTGAATTTAAGACCTGTTAGAGCAGCGCCCAGTCCAAAAGGAGTAGACAAATATGCCTGGATGTGATGCATGATATTCCTCTTCTCTCGAGGGGGAGGCAGTGTATTTTATGCTACATCTAGGTATGGAAGAGAGGTATTTTCCTTCAAATTTTATATTCAAGGTATTAAGTCTATTTATAGTTTTTCACCATGTTTCTACAGTAAAACATTTTACCTTTGCTAAAGATGTTACAGTTCTATTTGCATTTTTGCGATGCCTTAGTCTTTCACCATTTTACATCAGGTAGGCACAGAACATAAGCCCTTCTCAGAGACACGAAGAAACATTGTTACTTTTAAAGCAACACCCTTCTGTAATCAATGCATAGATTATGCCAATACATTGATGTGATTTCTTTTTAAGATTTATGAGAGATGTCAATTACATTTTTTTTAGAATATGCCACAACATGTGGCAACCCTTGCTACAAATTTTATCAGTATATGTTGAAATATGTGTAGAAGAATGATCTATTTAGCTATCACAATTAGGTTATAAATGTGACAGAGTGTATTCTTATGTGCACCACTTTTACAAAACTGATAATTTTTTACAAAGTATGCCTTGTGAGGTATAATTTAAAAATTCACATTTTGCTGATCTTTATTGTCCTGCTAAAATGTGTGGTAACATTGTATGTAAAGTTTTAATATTCTACTGCTTGATGTTACTAAGGCATATTCCAAACATGGGGAAGCAGCCACAAATCTGTTCTTCAGAGACAAAAAGCAAACGAACACCTGAGCCAGCTATCAACAAAAGCCACAGGACAATCACCTGGGTAAGCTGCTATTCTTTGGCAGGAAGAGGGTCATGAATGTGATATTTACATCTTGGCAAAAAGACTTGCTGTGGTCTAAATCCCAGCATTCTCAAAGAAGAAAAATGCTATAAGAAAGGAGAACACAAATCACCTTTCTCCTCATCTCTACTCGCAGAATCAACAATGTTTGAAAGACAGAGCATCTTTAAACTGAGGCTGAAAAATCCAGTCAGACTCCTATAAGCATATTGTAAAAGATACCTTTTGGCTTTAAGTTCACTTGGCTTGCTAAGTTAGGTATTAGTTTGCATTTTACCTTTTATTTCTTTGTAACCAATTCTGACTTTTATGCCTCATTGCTTGTAACAACTTAAATCTATTTTTCTGTCGCTAATAAACACATTTTGTTCAAATCACATTGTGCTTGGATTGAAGTGTTTGGAAATATTAATTTGAGATTTCATGGGTTATGTATCATTTTCTATTAATGAAATTACAGGCTTTCTATTAGCTTGGACTGCAAAGGAGGAATGAGGTGGGCAGTACAAGATGCACATTTCTGCGGACAAGTCTGCAGTTGGAGATGTGTTGTAATATTTGTTGTTCTGTAATATAATTCAGGAGTGGCTGGCTAGTAGGATTCACATAATTCAGCTGGGAGTGATTTTTCATGTGAGATGCTGTGTGTAAACACAAATTGCATAGCTAATTTCGAGGTAAGGGTGCAGTGTAGATGCACCCATGCAAAGAGCCACTTAATATCCAGCCTCTGATTTTCAGTGAGACTTCAATCTGAGCCCTGCTTTTGTGGAAACATCTTAGCACACCAGCCTACATACCTGCTTTCCCAGTGCTAACACCTGCCTGCTTAAAGTTATGAAATCTGTATCACCTATGTGCTCAGATGTTTGTAAAAGCTTGGGCAGTCACAAAGTTGTGAAGAGAAGAGAAGAAACGGGTCAAAAACTAGGCCCTTAGCACTTAAGTGATGATCTTTATATAAGTAGGAGTTTTGTCTTTGGATTTCAGGATGCATTTCCCAGTACATTATAGCATTTTTAAAGTGGGACACAGTTTGAAACTAAGATGTTTCCCATTCTCCATTTTAAAACAGTCATCTTTAAATGGAAAGCTCTCTTTATATTCAAATGAGCACAACAGATATTACTGTGCTTTTTGTATCAACATTGTTCTTTCACACCATGCAGTACATTTTGAGAGTGTAAGAAATTGACAGGAGATATTTTTTCTCACAGTTTTGCAAATGGATATGAGTTTGGATTACGATTAACATTTGAAAGGAGATAGCAGAATGGCATAATCATGATGACATTTGGAAGTATTTGGGAAACTTTTTTCTAATAAGGATGGTTGTCCTAGAAAAGATGTGAATTGTTGTTCATTTTAAAAATAAATAAATAAGACCAAATTCTCCAGTGACTAAACCCCTACATAGTCCCATTGAAAGGAAGAAATCCATAGACTGTAAATCACAGAAGAATTTAAAGAATAATATTCTTTAAATATATGTTGTCACACTTTGAAATTATTAGCCACAAATCATAGGGATGTTTTATTTGGAAAGTTTTCTGCTATACTAAAAATGTCACCACCACGTATGCAGACTCCATGCCAGAGTCCAAAATGTCATGTCTGTTTTGCATTGGATTGGCTCTGGCGTTTATGTAAGACAGGTCTGAAGGAGCTCGCCCCTGACAGCTAGTGATGAGCTGGGAATAAAAAGGCTTCAGGACTAGACTGTGATTACAGGAACACATTTACCTTGTCTAGGCATCCAACAGTCACTTCAGTATTGAACGCAGGGGAAATGAAATGCTATCTTTGCTGTATGAATAAAAGCCAACAGAACTGTATTTAGTCTGTCCTGATTGAGGGGGACACCTTGAACCGAATGCAGAGGGCTCAGATACCAGACCCGGTAGAGACTAGGGATGTTCAATTTCAATTAATTAACTAATCAAATAGTCTATGGGATTTCGATTAGTCGATAAGGACTTCTGCATTCTGCCTTTGAAATGCACAACAGGGGCTCTTGTGCACATTTCAAAGATTGAAATGCTGCGTGGCGCCTGGGGCTAGCAGGGAGCCTGCTGGGGCTCTTGTATATTTCAAGAGTCCCACATTGGCCCCAGGCTCCATGCTGTGCTTCCTCTTTGAAATGCACAAGAGCCCCCGCTGGAGACTCTTGTACATTTTAAAGTTGGCACCCATGTGCAGCCCAGAGTCAGCGGGGAGTCCCCTGCTGGCCCCGGGCTCCTTGCAGCGCTTCTGCTTTGAACTGTACAAGGGCCCCAGTGGGGACTCTTGTACATTTCAAAGTTGGCCACTACTGTGCCCCTGCACCCTCCCATGGAGCTAGAGATGGAGGGGGGAACCAGCTTTTAAGTTGGCTCCCTCCAGCATCTCCTCCTCTTCCCACCCCTTGCTGCCTCTTTGTGACAGAGGGGGAGGAAGTGACTAGTCAACTAGTGTGTCAACTATCTGATAAGCTTTTGCTTACTGGATAGTTGTCTAGTTAATTAGTCGCTTACATCCCTAGTGGAAACAGGTACTTCTGCTTGGAGGTGCAACATCTGTCTAAGAGTCCTGCGCGCCATTTAACCTGCCCCTCTCCACTGTTTAAATATTGAGCTAATTAGGCTCTCTTGGGAATCTTTTGTTAAGATCACTAGGAGAGAAAAATAGCAATAATCCTGCATAGAGCTGCTTAGATCTGCAGTGGAACATGGTTTTTGCAGAAGTGACTGCCCAGCCTGCTAGGAAGTGAGGTTCCCCCACTGAGAGCTGAAATCGCTGATGACTGGGTGGAATCTCAAGAGACCGACTCACAGAGGCCGGAGTAGAGAGGCAAGTGGCATCAGAATGTGGTAGTGCAGGGCCATCCGCACTGGAGCAGGCAATGGCATGGTGGCGTAAGCAATGGCAGGACAAACAACCGCTGCAGAGTGAATGGTGGCACAGCGGTAGCAGCAATGCAGAGTGAATGGCAACAACAGTGATGTCATTGCTCATCGTTTCATCTACCCACCCAGGTGGAAGGTGAATGCATCTCTGAACTATGATTATCCAGGGACTTGGGACAGAAGCTGCGAGTAGGGTATGGAAGAGGGAGAGGGGAGTGATATACTAAAGGGACTTGCACACCACAAGGTGAGAATCAAGCAAAGGCCAATGCTCAGTGTACTCTGGGGCAGGAGTTTTGCTCATGGTCAGATGTGTGTGAGTTGTGATCGGGTGTTTCCCCAAACTAATGCCAGGTTCCTTTCGGCTTTAGGCCTAACACCAAAAAAATCCCTACAGCTGTTTTCATGGAAAAGATTGAACTTTGCCAGACCAGAGAGTGCTGGACTAGAAATGTTCATGGACCGGCATGATTTTAGTTAGTTGGATGTTCACTTATCCTGGGTGTGGCCATTTTTCCTACAGTCTCATAAAGTTTGTTTACAGCCACCAGCCCTGGCTCTGTGATCAGTGCTGTTATTTAGCTCTATTTTACTCCTAAATGTCTTCCAAGAGCCCAGTAAGCAGTGGAAGTGTCAGTGATGCTGCTAGACAATATTGACTTCCCATGGTTCAGCAAATTCTCTAGTTGAGCACCAGTCAGGTCCCGAGAGTGCTGGATTAGAGAGGTTCAACCTGTATTACAGTGGATCTTCACCACCAGGGAATTAAGTGCCAATACATCATGAAATCACAGGCTTTGTAGGGATTTTGAAAGGTAAATGGTTTCACACTCATCTTCACAGCATTCTGTCTCTCAGTACAGGATGAAAATGAGGATTTTGCCTTAGCAGACTTCTGGGCAGATAGCCACCAAAATACATATATCAACACCTCCTCATCATCATTAGGACTTTTCTAGTAAGAAGAAATTTCATGTTTTCTCTATACCACTTTAATCCTCAGCAAAATGAAAGCAGGCTCTGACAGGGCCCGATATCAGTGGGAGTCAATGGAACAATTCCTATTGATATTGATGGGCAGTGGCTCAGATCTTTGAAAAGATGTATTCAAGGGCACATTACTATTGTCTTGGGCAGCCCACAGATCCAGCTGTGTTGGTCAGATGAACATAAATGTGTAGAGAGAACCTTTGACAGGTATTTTGGTAACACTTACCTAAGCTAAGGAGGCAACCTTTCTGAAACCACACAGCAAGTAAGAAAGATATTTATTAAAGAGTATTAATGACAGCGTGAAAGAAAATCTAGGCCAGCAGGACTACTTCAAGATTTTGTGCTCAGATACTAGTGTAATGGACCCAGGTAGGCTATACCCTCAAGCTGCACAAGCAGTGGTGCAAGGAAAGTCACTACTGCTGGTTACCTGCCTATACAGGCTCAGAGGTTAGAATCCTGGTCTGCCGTGGTTTTGATACATTGCGCTTTTCTCATGATCTGAGTTGGCATTTTGTCTTCCTTTGAAATCGCAAGGAGTTGACTATTTATTGCAATGGGGGAGGAGTGTTAGGTTAACAATGAGCACTTTTCAAAATCACAGGGTACCTTTTGTGTGTTTTCTACCATATCTGCATATTTTTTGATTGATGTAGCACTTTCTTTCTTGTCACTCATGCTGTCCTTGCAGAACCAACACAGACAGACAGAGTCTATCGCCGTGGTCCCCAACACGGTGCCCGCGGGCGCCATGACGCCCGCGGGGGCATTTGCATGCACCCGCCAGGTGCTCAGGGCTGGCCTGGCCCCAGGCACATGGCGCGGTGCTTGCGGGGAGTGTCGGCCCCGGGCGCGCGGCGCTTGCGGGGGGGGGGAGCGTCGGCCCCGGGCGCGCGGCTATGGAGGGGCCCCGGCCCCAGGTGCATGGCTATGGGGGGGCCCCGGGCATGTGGCTATGGGGGGGCCCCCAGCCCTGGGCATGTGGCTATGGGGGGGGCCCCCGGGCACGCAAGTGTCCCCACCCCCTGGCGCCCGGCGGGTGAACGGCCACGCCCCCTGGCGCCCGACAACCTCAAAAGGTTAGGGACCACTGGTCTATCGTGATGCCTGCATTACCAAGCTGTCACCTAGGTATATGCTTATGAAAGAATCTTTACTAGTGGTGGTGTTGGATGATCCAAATGCCTCCACTGGCACCTCCCCCCCCAAAAGCCCCAAACAACCCAACCCCCCCCCCCCCCCAGCTTGAGTTCCAGATCTCAGTCAAGTTTCATGGGGTAACAATTTAGGAAGCCACATTCTGACCTGAAAACTGAGCACGTTTAGTCAGGAAATCATTGAGAGGCAGCAAATAAAGAGTCCAAGTACCATACTTACAGCATCACTTTTTAGAACATAATCACATTCTTTATCGTAAGTCTCTTTGTGTATCAAGCAAGTCTCTTTGTGTATCAAGCAAGTCCACAGCTGCAAGAAGGGTGTACCACTCCCACCAGCCCACCTCAGGGAATGTCATTATGATAAATATAATGATATTGTGAAACAATTGTGTCCTGTTTCATTCATTAGGAATTGTTCCTAATATCTCTTTTGTTATCCTTTTTAGGACACTGGGGTGATGGGGGCCATATAAACACCGTGGATAAAACTAATACATGAGTTAGCCTTTTGACTTGGTCTTATATGCCCTGTTTTAATCAGCTATTACAGAAATCATGAAGCATGTACCACAGTAGAAACTTTCCCCTTTCTTCAGGAGCCCTGTGAAGCTAACACTTTCTGAGGCAGGTGGAAGGTATCCCAGTACACTTGTGACTCTATTCACGTAACTTACCAGCATCACCACAGAGGCCTTGAACTTCTCACCTCTTGTAGGTTAAACAACTATGCTACCCTTTATGTTAATCCCTGACCCAAAATTGAGCCTGACTCACTCATATCATGCCAGAGGCTGTTCAGTCCCTGAGGTAGCAGGTTACTGCTTTCTAAGGGGGTTTTAGGTGAGGATCTTCTTGTGGGTTAGCTAGCTCAGTTGGTTTGTATGTGTTACTGCTATGGCTACGGGTTTGATTCCTTTGGTAGATCCAAGCCTTCAGCCAGGTGACTTTTGCCTCATTGCCCAGAGCAGAGAAGCCAAAAATAGGGCTGGGGTAGGCTGGCTGCTTCACAATGGAGCTGGTGAGTTCTCCCACTATGAAAACATTGTACAGCTTGAACTAATTTATCACCTTCAGTTGACCTGTCTCATGCCTGTGATACAAAGAGATGGCTCTGGGGTCTTGAGCAAAGTGACGGCAAAGGCTTGTGGCTTCCCCTGCCCCAGCCAAGCAGGGTGGAGAATGCAGGCATCAATCTCATTCCCGCTCATATGCGAAAGGAGTTCTCCACCAGCTGAGCTAACCCATCGGCCTCCCAAAACAGCACCTCATTTATGTCATCCTATTGCAGCCATGTACTGGATGTGGTGTTGGTTACTAAACAGCACCACTGTAGGTTTGAGTCTCTATGCTGGTCACTACCTTCCCTGTAGATGGGCCTAGCCCTGTGGCTTTTGCTTTGGGCAAAGGGCCAAAAGAAGCACGAGAGAGGTGGATAAAACACCCAGGCTATGTCTACATTGCAGGTTTTTGCATAAGAACAGCTGTTTTTGTGCAAAAACTTGCCAGGTGTCTACACTGCACACACGTTCTTGCTCAAGTAAAGTTACAGCATCAGAAAACAGGGCTTCTTCCGGAAGAATTATTCCTCTCCCCACGAGGAATAAGCCCTCTTGTGCAAGAGCTCTTCCACAAGAGGGCAGGGTAGAGAGGAAACATGATTTTCTTGCACAAGAAAGCCCTATGGCTAAAATGGCCATTGGAGCTTTCTTGCACAAGAGAGCGTCCACACTGCCATGGACACTCTTGCGCAAAAGCACATGGCAGTGTGGACACGCTCGTGTGAAAATCCTTTTGCACAAGAACGCTTGAATGAAACAGTTCTTGTGCAAGAAGCCTGTAGTGTAGACGTAGCCCCAGAGGATCAGGGGAGAGCCACTGCCCAGCCCCTGGACAATGCAGGCATCAATCCCACTATTTATTGCATGTGAACCTAAGACTAGGCCCCTTGATAAGAAACTGGCCCCAGCTAGCCACTGTTATGCCAGAGACCACAAACACTGCATAGCAGGCTGCTGATCCTGTGAAATGGAGCAACAAAGCTGACCTGCTCATGGGTTGGTTAACTCAGGTGGTCGGAGGGTGGTGTGAGTGACCGTTGCAGCCAGACTCACCCTCGTTGACCATATTGTGCCCCCAATGCTCTGTGATGCCCATAAGCCTCAACTTCTCTGACCTCCCCACTGCCACAAGCCACTGCCCATAGGTCCACCCTGAACGGCCACCTCATGGCCCCCTCCTACTTCAGGTTTACTCGCTGCATCCCAATTTGAGCCCACAGACTCCTCAAAGACCCCTCTTCATGAACCCAGTGGCTGAGAAGTGCCCGACTTGACCAGAGTGCATCCAAATTGAGCCTAATTACTTGTGGGTGAGATCTAGTACTTCAGTCCTTGCTCCTTGTCTCCTCATGTGGCCCCACGCCTGCAAAATAAACCTCATTGAGCCCTCCATGGCAGCGTGTACTGCCAGATTTGCTCTCTATAAGGAGCCCCACTGACCCCCATCATGACCATACTGCCTTCATTCATGCCCTCATTGATGCTGATTGATTCCAAATGGAAAACCATTAAACTGTATATGACTTGTTGCCCATGGCCTCATTAGCCATCCCACTGCCTCCAAAATAATCCTCACTGCCCATGAACACCCCTTATGCGCTGGACTTTCTATCTGTGCCACAAAATAAATCAAAAGCTGCCAACATGGCCCTGACAGACCGTCGTTCTCCCACCTTTTATGAACCTATTGATGTTAATATTCTTTTCATTGACCCACTGGTGAAACTGATTGCGTCCAGATTAAGCTTAATTAAACTATGTGTGATGCTTACTTAGTACCTCAAACCTTCCTCTCAGTGTCCTCATTTAACACGACTGCCTCCAGTTTAATCCTCATTCACCTCATTTGACCCCTTCTGCTTATTGCTTGGAATTTAGTGACCTCATATGACGTCAGTTGCTCTAATTTAATCCTCATTGACCTCGTGTGACCCCTCCTGCATCTTCCCAGGCACTCAGTGTCCTCATTTGACCCCACTTCCTCTTGTTTAACCCTTCTTGACCTCATATGACCCCCTGGCTGCTTATTGTTTGGAAGTCATTGTCCTCATTTGACCCCACTTCCACCAGTTTAGTCCTCATTGACCTTGTCTGACCACTTCTGCTTATTGTTTGGAATTCATTGTCCTCATTTGACCCCACTTCCACCAGTTTAATCCTCATTGACCTCGTGTGACCCCTTCTGCTTATTGCTTGGAATTTATTGTCCTCATTTGACCCCAGTTGCTCCAATTTAAACTTTATTAACCTTTCTGCTTATTGCTTAGAACTCAGTGTCCTCATTTGACCCCACTGCCTCCAGTTTAAGCCTCATTGACCTTGTCTGACACCGCCCCCCCGGCTGTTTATTGTTTAGAATTCATTTTGTCCTCATATGACCCCAGTTGCTCCAATTTAATCCTCATTGACCTCGTATGACCCCTTCTGCATCTTCCCAGGCACTCAGTGTCCTCATTTGACCCCACTTCCTCTAGTTTAACCCTCCTTGACCTCATATGATCCCCCGTCTGCTTATTGTTTGGAATTCATTGTCCTCATTTGACCCCACTTCCACCAGTTTAATCCTCATTGACCTCGTGTGACCCCTTCTGCTTATTGCTTGGAATTTATTGTCCTCATTTGACCCCCAGTTGCTCCAATTTAAACTTTATTAACCGCGTATGACCTCTTTCTGCTTATTGCTTGGAATTTATTGTCCTCATTTCACCCCAGTTGCTCCAATTTAATCCTCATTGACCTCGTATGACCCCTCCTGCTTCTCCCCAGACACTCAGTGTCCCCATTTGACCCCATTTCCTCTAGTTTAATCCTCCTTGACCTCATATGACCCCCCTTCTTCTTATTGCTTGGAACTCAGTGTCCTCATTTGACCCCACTTCCACCAGTTTAATCCTCATTGACCTCGTATGACCTCTCCTGCTTCTCCCCAGGCACTCAGTGTCCCCATTTGACCCCATTTCCTGTAGTTTAATCCTCCTTGACCTCATATGACCCCCCGTCTGCTTATTGTTTGGAATTCATTGTCCTCATTTGACCCCACTTCCACCAGTTTAATCCTCATTGACCTCATGTGACCCCTTCTGCTTATTGCTTGGAATTTATTGTCCTCATTTGACCCCCAGTTGCTCCAATTTAAACTTTATTAACCTCGTATGACCTCTTTCTGCTTATTGCTTGGAATTTATTGTCCTCATTTGACCCCAGTTGCTCCAATTTAAACTTTATTAACCTCGTATGACCTCTTTCTGCTTATTGCTTGGAACTCAGTGTCCTCATTTGCAGCTAGTTGCTCCAATTTAATCCTCATTGACCTCGTATGACCCCTCCTGCTTCTCCCTAGGCACTCAGTGTCCCCATTTGACCCCATTTCCTCTAGTTTAATCCTCCTTGACCTAATATGACCCCCCTTCTGCTTATTACTTGGAACTCAGTGTCCTCATTTGACCCCACTGCCTCCAGTTTAAGCCTCATTGACCTCATATGACCTCTCCTGCTTCTCCCCAGACACTCAGTGTCCCCATTTGACCCCATTTCCTCTAGTTTAATCCTCCTTGACCTCATATGACCCCCCTTCTTCTTATTGCTTGGAACTCAGTGTCCTCATTTGACCCCACTTCCACCATTTTTATCCTCATTGACCTCATATGACCCCTTCTGCTTATTGCTTGTAATTTATTGTCCTCATTTGACCCCCAGTTGCTCCAATTTAAACTTTATTAACCTCGTGTGACCCCTCCTGCATCTTCCCAGGCACTCAGTGTCCTCATTTGACCCCACTGCCTGCAATTTAATCCTCATTGAACTCGTCTGACCCCGCCCCCCGCCTGTTTATTGTTTAGAATTCATTTTGTCCTCATATGACCCCAGTTGCTCCAATTTAATCCTCATTGACCTCGTATGACCCCTCCTGCATCTTCCCAGGAACTCAGTGTCCTCATTTGACCCCATTTCCTCTAGTTTAATCCTCCTTGACCTCATATGACCCCCCTTCTTCTTATTGCTTGGAACTCAGTGTCCTCATTTGACCCCACTTCCACCAGTTTTATCCTCATTGACCTCGTATGACCCCTTCTGCTTATTGCTTGTAATTTATTGTCCTCATTTGACCCCACTTCCACCAGTTTAATCCTCATTGACCTCTCCTGCTTCTCCCCAGGCACTCAGTGTCCCCATTTGACCCCATTTCCTGTAGTTTAATCCTCCTTGACCTCATATGATCCGTCTGCTTATTGTTTGGAATTCATTGTCCTCATTTGACCCCCCAGTTGCTCCAATTTAAACTTTATTAACCTCGTATGACCTCTTTCTGCTTATTGCTTGGAATTTATTGTCCTCATTTCACCCCAGTTGCTCCAATTTAATCCTCATTGACCTCGTATGACCCCTCCTGCTTCTCCCCAGACACTCAGTGTCCCCATTTGACCCCATTTCCTCTAGTTCAATCCTCCTTGACCTCATATGACCCCCCTTCTTCTTATTGCTTGGAACTCAGTGTCCTCATTTGACCTCACTTCCACCAGTTTTATCCTCATTGACCTCGTATGACCCCTTCTGCTTATTGCTTGGAATTTATTGTCCTCATTTGACCCCAGTTGCTCCAATTTAATCCTCATTGACATCGTACGACCCTGCCTTCTGTTTATTGCTTGGAACGCAGTGTTCTCATTTGACCCCCACTTCCTGCAATTTAATCTTTATTGACCTCATATGACCCTCCCCTTCTGCTTATTGCTTGGCACTCAGTGTCATCATATGACCCCAGTTGCTCTAATTTAATCCTCATTGACCTCATGTGACCCCCCCTGCATCTTCCCAGGCACTCAGTGTCCCCCTTTGACCCCACTTCCTCTAATTTAATCCTCCTTGACCTCGTATGACCCCCCACTTCTGCTTATTGTTTGGAATTCATTGTCCTCATTTGACCCCATGTCCACCACTTTAATCCTCATTGACTTTGTCTGACCCCTTCTGCTTATTGTTTGGAATTCATTTTGTCCTCATTTGACCCAACTTCCACCAGTTTAATTCTCATTGACCTCACATGACACCTTCTGTGCTGGCTCTCAGTTTCCTCCTTTGACCTCTCTCCCATTCACTCCAGTGTAATGTTCATTGACCTCATATAACCCCTTTTTTCTTTTGCTCTAGATGTCAGTATCCCCAGATCTCATGCCCCCAATTTTATCCTCCTTGCCATCATTTTCTGCTTCCATGGATGTCAGTGTCTTCATTTGTACCCTCTTCCTCCAATTTAATCCCCACTGATGTCATTTGACTGCTTCTTGCGCTGTCCCAGATGTCAGTGTTCTCAATTGACTGCACTTCCTCCAATTTAATTCTCATTGATCTTGCATGACCCCTTCTGCTTCTAAATATAATTTATGGTTAGATACATTGAGCAAGCATGGGGATTACGTTGCATAGTGTGTAGGAAATACTGTGAAGTTTAGGGACCATAGAAATCCATGCGGAAGCTTGTTGGGAAGAAGCAGCATTGCAGAGCTTTGCAGGGCTGGGAAGTAGACCTCCATAAAGAGCAACGAATTTTCCTTTAGTCCAAGAATGGAAGCTGATTTGTTGATTTGATTATGTATCTGGTTCTTCAGCAGGGTTTTCCCTGTACCAGAGGAGAGGGACCTGAAAAAGTGACTTGTCAAGATCTCTGGGCCACAGAGGATATTAACAGAGATGGGGGTGAAAGTTGGAGTCACCAGGGTGGATCTAAGAATGCCTTTGCATTCACCTAACATTAAGGAGTATTAGGGTCATGCATGGAGCTGCAGCCAGTAAGATTTAACATCTGTTTCAATCTAACTTTGCTTTAAATGAAATGCTCTGCTTAGGCAGATGAGTACCAGTATTCCTAGGCTATGTTTGCACTGGTGGATTCTTTCGCAAGAACCTCGTGCTCAAAAGCTTGAAGTGAAGACGTAGCCCTAATGTTTGGCCCCATAATACCTTCCCACAGTCAGCCTGATTCTGCAATACCCTAAGGCCTTTTTATACTACTCTGGGGCTACGTCTACATTGGTGCGATCTTGCGCAAAAGCAGCTGCTCTTGTGCAAAAATTTGCTGTCTACACTGGCTGTGAGTTCTTGCACAAGTAAACAGACATTCTAAAGTATGAAATCAGGGCTTCTTGCGCAAGAACTATGATGCTCCCGCTCAGGAATAAGCCCTTTTGTGCAACTGTTCTTGTGCAAGAGGCCAGTGTAGACAGGCAACATGAATTTCTTGCACAAGAAAGCTCTATGGTTAAAATGGCCGTCGGAGCTTTCTTGTGAGAGAGAGCGTCTACACTGGCAAGGAAGCTCTTGCACAAAAGCACATGCCAGTGTAGATGCTCTCTTGTGCAACTACTTTAATGCAAGAACTCATGCGCTAAAGAGTTTTTTGCACAAGATCGTGCCAGTGTAGATGTAGCCTGGCAGTGCACTGGACAAACCCATGCGGTGGGCAACAACACTGCATAAGGGGCTTCCCTGTGTGGTGTAGTGTTGCTACAGCGACTCTAGAAAGCACTGTAGACATCTAAAGTAAAATACTGAGCCTATTGAAGACAGCTGGGGTGTGTCTAGGCTGGCAAGATTATGTGCAAAAGCAACTGCTTTTGCGCAAAAACTTGCCAACTGTCTACACTGGCCGCTTGAATTTGAGCAAGAGCACTCACGTTCTAATGTAAGAATTCAGCGCTTCTTGCGTAAATACTTTGATGCTCCCGCTCAGGGATAAGTCTTGTGCAAGAGGGCCAGTGTAGACAGGCACCTTAATTTTTTGTGCAAGAAAGCCCGATGGCTAAAATGGCCATTGGAGCTTTCTTGTACAAAAGCACATCTATACTGGGCAAGGATGCTTTCGTGCAAAAGCACTTTTGGCGCAAAAGCATCTGTGCCAATCTAGATGGGTCAGTGAAGGAAAAATAGAGCTCAAGAACAGGTATGTAGAGCTGGAAAATGAAGAAGGGGTACAGCAGGTAGATAATGAAGATGGAAGGGTAAGGAAGAAGAGAAGAGTGGCTAGTCCCATAGATAAAGGGGAAGACTTAATGGAGACAACACCAATAATGAGCATTAGGATTACAAGGGAAAATAGGAATGCCAAGGGCTTGCAGCCAGAGGAAGCTAGAGATAGACCAGAGAATTTCACTGTCACTAGGAAAAGGCAGGTCTATGTGATTGGGGACTCCTTATTGAGAAGAATAGATAGGCCTGTAACCAGAGCTGATCCAGAGAATAGAAGGGTGTGCTGTCTGCCAGGTGCTAAGATACGAGATGTGGAACTGAGGTTGAAGAGAATTAAGGGAGCAGGAAGGAATCCATTGATCATCCTTCATGTATGAACAAATGCTACGGCTAGATTCTTGCTGGAACGCATTAAGGGAGACTATGCTAGGCTGGGGAGGATGCTCAAGGAAATTGAGGCTCAGGTGATCTTTAGTGGGATTCTGCCTGTTCCTAGAGAAGGGCAACTAAGATGTGACAGGATTATGATGATCAATAGATGGCTTAGGCAGTGGTGCTATAAGGAGGGCTTTGGGATGTATGGTTACTGGGAGGCATTTATGGACAGAGGACAGTTCTCTAGAGATGGACTTCACCTAAGTAGGGAGGGAAATAGACTTCTAGGATGGAGGCTGGCTCAACTTATTAAGAGAGCTTTAAACTAGGAATTTGGGGGAGACGGTTGGGAGATGCCCAGGTAATCTCTACGCCAGATTTTAACACTGAGAGGGAGGAAAACGAAGTAAGAAAGGATATAGCTGGGGGTAGGAGAATGAACATGAGGAAGGGTGGGGTGGATACTAGTCTAATAGGTCATATTGGAGGTATAACATCTGTGCCAAATTGGGTAAAGAATGTGAATGAGGCCAAACAGCAAAAATTAAGATGTTTGTACACCAATGCAAAGAGCCTAGGTAACAAAAAGGAGGAACTAGAGCTACTGGTCCAGGAAGTGAAACCAGATATTATAGGAATAACAGAAACATGGTGGAATACTAGGCATGACTGGAGTACAGGTATTGAAGGGTATGTGCTGTTTAGGAAAGACAGAAATAAGGGTAAAGGTGGTGGAGTCGCATTGTATATCAAAGATGAGGTAGATTGTAAAGAAATAAAAAATGATGGAATGGAGAAGACAGAGTCCGTTTGGGCAAAAATCACATTGGGGAAGAAAACTATCAGATCCTCCCCTGGGATAGTGCTTGGGGTGTGTTATAGACCACCAGGATCCAATTTGGATATGGATAGAGACCTCTTTAATGTTTTTAATGAAGTAAATACTCATGGAAACTGTGTAATCATAGGAGATTTCAACTTTCCAGATATAGACTGGAGACCAAGTGCTAGTAATAGTAATAGGGCTCAGATTTTCCCAGATGTGATAGCTGATGAATTCCTTCATCAAGTAGTTGCTGAACCAACAAGGGGGGATGCTATTTTAGATTTGGTTTTGGTGAGTAACAAGGACCTCATAGATGAAATGGTTGTAGGAGACAACCTTGGCTCGAGTGATCATGAGCTAATTCAGTTTAAATTAAATAGAAGGATAAGCAAAAATAAATCTGAGACTAGGGTTTTTTATTTCAAAAGGGCTAACTTTAGTAAATTAAGGAAATGCATTAGGGAAGTTGATTGGACTAAAGAAATTATGGATCTTAAAGTGGAGAAGGCCTGGAATTATTTTAAGTTAAAGTTGCAGAAGCTGTCAGAAGCCTGTATCCCTAGAAAAGGGAAAAAATTTATAGTCAGGTGTGTTAGACCAAGCTGGATGAGCAAGCATCTCAGAGAGGTGATTAAGAAAAAGCAGAAAGCATATAAGGAGTGGAAAATGAGAGGGATCAGTAAAGAAAGCTACCTTATTGAGGTTAGAGCATGTAGGGATAAAGTGAGAAAGGCTAAAAGTGAGGTAGAGTTGGACCTTGCAAAGGGAATTAAAACCAATAGTAAAAGGTTTTATAGCCATATAAATAGGAAAAAAACAAAAAAAGAAGTAGGACCACTAATTACTTAGGATGGAGTGGAGGTTAAGGATAATCTAGGAATGGCCCAATATTTGAACAAATACTTTGCTTCAGTCTTTAATGAGGCTAATGAAGATCTTAGGGATAATGGTAAGTTAACAAATGGGACTAAGGATAAGGAGGTAGATATTACTATATCCGAGGTGAAAACCAAACTTGAACAGCTTAATGGGAGTAAATCGGGGGGCCCAGATGGTCTTCATCCAAGAATATTAAAGGAACTGGCACATGAACTTGCAAGTCCATTAGCAAAATTTTTTAATAAACCTCTAAACTCAGGGGTTGTACCATTTGACTGGAGAATTGCTAATATAGTTCCGATTTTTAAGAAAGGGAAAAAAAGCGACCCGGGTAACTATAGGCCTGTTAGTTTGACATCTGTAGTATGTAAGATCCTTGAAAATTTTTTGAAGGAGAAAGTAGTTAGAGACATTGAGGCTAATGGCAATTGGGACAAATTACAACATGGTTTTACAAAAGGTAGATCGTGCCAAACCAACCTGATCTCCTTTTTTGAGAAAGTAACAGATTTTTTAGATAAAGGAAATGCTGTGGATCTAATCTACCTCGACTTTAGTAAGGCATTTGATTCAGTACCACATGGGGAATTATTGGTTAAATTGGAAAAGATAGGGATTAATATGAAAGTTGAGAGGTGGATAAGCAACTGGTTAAAGGGGAGACTACAGCGGGTCATAATGAAAGGTGAACTGTCAGGTTGGAGGAAGGTTACTAGCGGAGTTCCTCAGGGATCAGTTTTGGGGCCAATTTTATTTAATCTTTTTATTGCTGATCTTGGCACCAAAGTGGAAGTGTCCTAATAAAATTTGCGGATGACACAAAGTTGGGAGCTATTGCCAATCCAGAAAAGGACCGGGATATCATACAGGAAGATCTGGATGATCTTGTAAATTGGAATGATAGCAATAGGATGAAATTTAATAGTGAGAAGTGTAAGGTTATGCATTTAGGGATTAATAACAAGAATTTTAGTTATAAGCTGGGGACACATCAGTTGGAAGTAACGGAGGAGGAGAAGGACCTCGGAGTCCTGGTTGATTATAGAATGACTATGAGCCGCCATTGTGACATGGCCGTGAAAAAGGCTAATACGACCTTGGGATGTATTAGGCGAGGTATTTCCAGTAGGGATAAGGAGGTGTTAGTGCCATTATACAAGGCATTGGTGAGACCTCATTTGGAATACTGTGTGCAGTTCTGGTCTCCCATGTTTAAGAAGGATGAATTCAAACTGGAACAGATACAAAGAAGGGCCACTAGGATGATCCGAGGAATGGAAAACCTGTCTTATGAAAGGAGACTCAAGGAGCTTGGCTTGTTTACTTTAACCAAAAGAAAGGTGAGGGGAGATATGATTGCACTTTTTAAATATATTAGAGGGATAAATACCAGGGAGGGAGAGGAATTATTTAAGTTTAATACCAATGTGGACACAAGAACAAATGGATATAAGCTGGCTAGTAAGAAGTTTAGACTTGAGATTAGACAAAGGTTTCTAACCATTAGAGGAGTGAAGTTCTGGAACGGCCTTCCAAGGGAAGTAGTGGGGGCAAAAGATCTATCTGGTTTCAAGATTAAACTAGATGGGTTTATGAAGGCAATGGTTTGATGAGATAACATGATCTTGGTAACTAATTGACCATTCATTATCAGTGGGAAATAGGTCAATAGAGGGATGATAGGAGTTACTATAGTGAACTTTCTGGGTGTCTGGCTGATGAGTCTTGCCCACATGCTCAGGGTTTAGCTGATCGCCATATTTGGTGTCGGGAAGGAATTTTCCTCCAGGGTAGATTGGCAGAGACCCTGGAGGTTTTTCGCCTTCCTCTGTAGCATGGGGTACAGATCACAGCTAGAGGATTCTCTGCATCTTGAGGTCTTCAAAGTATTTGAAGGCTTCAATATCTGAGATATAGGTGAGAGGATTATTCTAGGAGGGGTGGGTGAGATTTTGTGGCCTGCACTGTGCAGCGGGTCAGACTAGATGATCATAATGGTCCCTTCTGACCTTAAAGTCTATGAGATGCTCTTTTGTGCAAATACTTTTAATGGAAAAACTTTTCCATTAAAAATATTTCCGCAAAATCATGCCAGTCTAGATGCAGCCCTGGAGTTTTGCCATTGACTGCAGTGGGGGCAGGCTTTTGCCTGCTATCTCTAGGAGGCTGAATGCCTGCTAGCGCGGTGTTATGTGCCCCTCTGTGAACAATCTACCCCACTGCATAAGGGTGTAGCATACCTGTCTCAGTGTGCAGCCAGCCAGCAGGAGTGGGAGGATTTTGGGAGCAGCTATGGGATTTTCCTTAGGGTTTTCCCTCACACTTCAGGCCCACACAAAGGCTAACCAGAATCTTGTGTGTAGGGAGCAGCAGGTCTGAATTTGGGGGGAGGGAGGGAGCTGCATGGGGAGCAAAGGGAGCAGCTGAGATGTTTCCCACCACCCCCGTATCTAGCTGCTCCCTGGCAAGATCCCAGGTGCTGCAGCAGACACGCCAGCCTCTCTGGCTCCTGGTTTTTCACCCCTTGCATCCATAGAGTCCCGCCAGGCCAAAGCATGTGAGACAACTAGCTTAAGAACAGCATGCAGAGTGGAAACATGTATTATTCCCACAACAGATCCATTGTGGGTGCTCTGTGTCCTGGTTTCTGCCCAGTGGCTGTTGCCAACCTTATATGTCATGTCCTTGTCCTTCCTGAAGTGCTGGTGGCTTTATAAAAGGTTACACAGTTGTGAAAGTTGACTGAGTCCTAAGTCATTGGGGCATAGAGCATCGGGGGGGGGGGGGGGAGGAGGGAGGGGGGAGGAGGGAGGGTGGTAGGCAAACATTTGAAATCCTTTCTTTTCTGATGCCCACCTTTCTGATGAGCATTTTCCTGACCTGGGGCACCAGCAATAGGGGTTGAAGCCAGCTGGAATCTTGAGCTTCACTAGAAGGTGACTAGGGGTCTGTGTGATCTTATGTAAATAAGCTAGTGATTTTCTTTCAGTTCCTAACCAAGAGCTATCACCATCACAAGAGTTAATGGTGACCACCAAGGCTGGGAATTGCAGCTCCAGGAACTGACAAGACTATAAAGACCTAGGCTACGTCTAGACTGGCAAGATTTAGCGCAAATACTCTAAACACAAGAGTTTTTGCGTTAAAGTATTTGGCTACATCTACATTGGCATGATTTTCCGGAAATGCTTTTAACGGAAAAGTTTTCCATTAAAAGCATTTTCAGAAAAGTGCATTTAGATTGGCAGGACACTTTTCCGGAAAAGCACTTTTTGCAGAAAAGCATCCGTGTCCAATCTAGACGCACTTTTCCGCAAAAAAGCCCCGATTGTCATTTTCGCAATCGGGGCTTTTTTGCGGAAAACACTACTGTGCTGTCTACACTGGCCCTTTTCCGGAACAGTTTTCCAGAAAAAGACTTTTGCCTGAATGGGAGCAGCATAGTTTTTCCGGAAAAGCACTGATGATTTTACATGAGATCGTCAGTGCTTTTCCGGAAATTCAAGTGGCCAGTGTAAACAGCTGGCAAATTTTCCGGAAAAGCGGCTGATTTTCCGGAATAACTTGCCAGTGTAGATACAGCCTTTGATTTTGCGCAAAAGCATCCATGTCAGTGTAGACGCTTTCTTGCGCAAGAAAGCTCCAAGGCCATTTTAGCCATTGGGCTTTCTTGCGCAAGAAATTGATGTTACCTGTCTACACTGGCCTCTTGCACAGGAGGACTTATCCCTGAGTGGGAGCGTCAGAGTATTTGCACAAGAATCACTGATTTCATACATTAGAACGTCAGTGTTCTTGCGCAAATACTTGTGGCCAGTGTCGACAGGCGGCAAGATTTTGTGCAAAAGCAGCCACTTTTGCGCTAAATCTTGCCAATGTAGACATAGCCCTATTCTTTAGTTGAATATGGTGGTATTACTAATGCAGGTCAGTAAAAGGATTTATTTAATACACAGGGCCAGGTGAGGCACTGGCATAAATCAACAGTTCTACCAGAAATATCTTGCTATTATTTTTAAGTTGCCAGTGTCACTAAATTGTATACTCTCCTAAAAGACAGCCTGGAGCCTTAAGATTCTAAGATAAAATTCCTTTCCACAGAGTGACATTTAATTTCTAAGCTTCATTGTTTATAGTAGCAACCAGATTTCATGCTTGACTGCCCACTTCAGATTCATTACCTTACTACGTAACGGACACAAAAGCCTGCCATGCTACAACGATCTCTGGTTGGGCTCAGGGACCTGCCTATGCAGCGCTCAGTGAAAGCTTGGAACTTCAGACTTGCTTATTAATTTTAGTAAACAAACATAAAAATGTAGCCCAAGCTCTGTCCCACAAAGACCTGAGTTGTGCTTTGCTTAACTTTACGTCATTGAAATCAGTGGGACTACTCATCCCGTGAAAAGACTGGTATTCATATAAAATTTTTTGCAGAATTGTGGCCTAGACTGTCATTTGGAATTAATAGTAATGAAGAACCAACATAAGTACTTGATAAGCTATTGACAATTTAAAAAATATCAGTCATCACTAATTCTACTGCTAGTGAACTCCTAATTCATGTACACCTAAAGCGATATATACACTTCATTTGAAGACAGAAGCCACGGTGGTCTTTCCCTTACAAAATGTAATTCTCAGGCTCAAAGCTAAGAATATTCTGACTGCAAACCTGAGGTAGAAATTTTTAAAGCTAAAATTTGGGAGAGTTTGCTTTCAGTGTGCCAAGTTCATCTTCTGACACCTTAATCTGGCAAAATCCCATTTCTCTTTGGTGAGGGAATTAGATGAATTTGGCCCATGACTGCCTTTAATACTCAGTCTTTATTTAAAAGATCCCATTGGAGCCAAGTTTCTAAAAAAAAATTGCTATCGAACCATAATACCAAAATTTTCATCCTCATTAGATTAATGCTGCCTTAACATGTTATGGTCCATTTCTGATCTTGCATCAATGCTAGTTGGAACAAAATACAGGACTATGTAGCACTTTGAAGACTAACAAGATGGTTTAGTAGATGATGAGCTTTCGTGGGCCAGACCCACTTCCTCAGATCAAATAGTGGAAGAAAATAGTCACAACCATATATACCAAAGGATACAATTCCTTTGGTATATATAGTTGTGACTACTTTCTTCCACTATTTGATCTGAGGAAGTGGGTCTGGCCCACGAAAGCTCATCACCTAATAAACCATCTTGTTAGTCTTCAAAGTGCTACATAGTCCTGTATTTTGCTTCAGCTACATCAGACTAACACGGCTGCATTTCTATTGCTAGTTGGAAGTAATTCCATTAAGTTAAAACTAATGTGCATTCAGAATTGACCCCATTTAACTATTGGTTAGCACACAGAAGTAAGAACCAAGGATGCCTGGGTTTTATTCTTGATCATGGACCTGAGCCATTGAAGTCCATGGGAGTTTTGCTATTTACTTCAGTGAAGCAGGATCAGGCCCTTAGCAGAGTCTGAGGCAATCTACAAAATGGGTGGAAAATAATTTCCCAACATTCTACAGATGCCTGTAGAGGCATCTGAGGGCCTCGGTAAGAGGCAAGAGCAACATATTAAAGACTAGTTTCTGTCTACCTGTGGCTGTAAACTAAACTGCATATTATTTTCTATGTGGTATGCAAAATAATCCTCACCATTGCTTGATGTGTTTAACCACTCGTTCAATATTTAAACATTGTTTTCCTGTACAATGACAGATGCTACTTTTCCTGGTCACCATAGTTTTGTTTCCAGTGGCTTACTATAAATAAAATATTCTCATCTGTTCCTAAAAGCCATTTTTTCCTCTTAAAATTGACAATTTTTAATCTGTTCTATAACCTACTCTTAGACTCATGTGACTATGTCTACACTAGCAGGTTATTGCTCAAGAACGGCCGTTCTTCCGCAGAGCATCCACACTGCCCACCTGCTCTTGCGCAAGAAGATTTACAGTACGGCATGGTAAGAGAAGGCTCTCTTGTGCAAGAGCTCTTGCACAAGAGGGCAGTGTGGATGTGCGGCAGGGGTTTCTTGCCCAAGAAAGCCCTATGGCTAAAATGGCCATCAGAGCTTTATTGCACAAGAGAGTGTTCACAGTGCCATGGATGCTCTTGTGCAAAAGCACATCTTGCACATGGCAGTGTGGACGTGTTCCTGCACAAGAGTTCTTGCATAAGAACCCTTGCGCAAGATGTTCTTGTGCAATAAGCCACCCATGTAGACAGAGCCCCAGAGTCCATGATTCTGTGGATTTCCAGGAACTTAAAAAAATTTCCCACTGCAGAGAATAGATGGGTCCTGGGACTGTCTTGTTAGCATTCTTCCTGGCAATGAGCAGAAGTCAATAAAGATGCAGGGAAATCTTTACTAAGAGGCAAGAAGACATGGGACTGTCAGGACATGATTTGGGTAGTTTAACCTTTGCTCGATCCATATTCTGACTCAAATATGTGTAAGTATTTTTATGAGTAGATGCTGTTGTCACTTACATCAGAGCTGCAGACTTTTTTTTTCTTCCATATGTTGAATCTTCATTTCAACAAAATAAATGAATCCCAGTTTAAGAGATGAAACATAGGGCACTGGAACAGTGTCAAGTGCTGTAAAACAAGGTGCAGTGCAGAAGGGAGAGCCTTTTAAACAAAGACACTCATTTCCCAATGAAAAACAAATATAATAAATGGGAAAAGAATGACATGGTAGCTTTCCACATGCAATTCCTCTGAGTCCTTCTGCTTCAAGATCTCTGGAGAGTGGAAAGATTTAGACTAGACTCGGAGAATAAACACAATTAGTGCAACAGTGCATGAAGCCTATGGCATACTGGCAACCTGAGGTCAGACAACTATAACAGAGTATGCAACTGTGATAAATATTAGAGTGGGGAAGCAAGTAATTACAGGCGCTAAGAGGCAAAGCCTGGAGCTAGCTAAAGTCGTACAACAGTTACCAGAAAACTGTACACAGGTAGTCCCTGAGTTACGAACACATTGATTTATGACCGTTCATCCTTATGACCAACCTCCCATTAAGCACGTCCCCGAGTTATGAACGCGATCCATGCTTACAAACAGTGCGGTCACATTTAAATGAATGGGGTCCAACTTACAAACAGATCGAGTTACGACCGAGTGCTTGGTACATACTCGTTCATAAGTTGGGGACTATCTGTACATTTGGAAGGCATGCGTGACAAAATGATCAGTTGCAGAGGAACTCAAGGGCTGAGAGAACTGTTGGAAAGATGGTAAGAGTCTGACCTAATGCTAACAAAGCCGTGAGTGGATATGCCAAAAATAATGGCAAAGCCTTATTAGGGATGGCAGCCTGTGCACTCAGGCTGTACTCCGAAGATCCCCCTGCCACTCTGTGCTGCCGCCTTTGTATCAGATGCAGCAGTGCAGGGTGCCAGGCAACAGCTGATTCATGAGGGGAGCCAGTTTAAAAACCAGCTCCCCTTGCAGACCAGCTGCCTGTCATCTCATGCTGCTGCCTCTCATATAGAGGCAGCAGCACGGGGTGGCAGCAGCCTCTATCCCGGGGTGGGTCTGAGCTTTAAATGCAGAGCTGCAGCAGGGGTAGGTCCTAGACCTGGCGGAAGCCAGGACTGAGCTGGGCTGCTGGCCAGCATGCTAAAAAAATTACTGGCAGCAGGGGACGGGAGTATGCCTACAGTCTATACCATTAACCTATAAGCTTTTGCTAATCAGTTAATTGACTATACTATTATATCCTTCACATCAAATGACAAGACTTTGTCGCAAATGAGGAGCTTTGGAATAGTGCAGGACAAGAACCACTTGATGGTTAAATCAAGAGAAGAAAGTGGGGATGGCTAGGCCACATTCTCAGAAAACCATCATCCAGCATAGTCTGTCAAACTCTCACATGGAACCCGCAAGGAAAATGCAAAAGAGGAAGACCTTAGACAACATGGAGAAGACATACTAAGACTGAAGGACAACAACTGGGGTACTCCTGGAGTCAGCTAGAAGTTTTGTCTCAAGACGGTGAAGTGGAGGAGACTTGTAGATGACCTATGCTCCATTCAGAGTACAAGAGTTTAAGAAGAAGAAGAATGATATCTCTAAGCCATATTGGTGAAGACAATCCTGTGCTACAGTGACTTTTGGAAGAGTACCTTAGTGTACTAACTGTGATGCTGACAGATCAGATGCCAGCGCAAGCCAGAATCTCAAGACAATTCACTTGTGTGTGAATATCTAAAAATATTAAGTGTAGTAATACTTTTGAATGTTCACATTACCTTTGCAATGAATTGATATTATTTTATTATAACCTATTGATCGCTATCACATTACATTATGCATACTTAGTCATTGGATAACGCTAGACCAAAATGTTAGTGCTAAATTGAGATGTTTGTGTGAACAGCATTAAAAATAAGCAAAGGTAACTCAGTTACCTATCCCTATTATGTAATAACAGGGCATTGCATTATGTATACCACTATAACTAGCTTGGCTGTTTGCTTTCACCAGCATTGAGTTCACAATGGGAATTTACAGACTTTATCTGCATTCCTCCTTCCCAGCCAGCAAAGAGAGGCCCAGAACCTGTCAACTAGCTTTTTTTGTGCAAAGATATAAAAAATGGATTCAAGGAAAGAACCTTCATCTTTGAACTTCTTGGACATTCACCGGGAAGCATTCCAGATGCAAGAGTGATCCTAAAAGTTATTTTGAGTAGTCCTGAGAGATTACTACTTCTCTGCATCATTTAGGATTTACTAACTTTGACTCACCTGTTAATATATTTTATCTGCTTTAACACTTCATTTCTTTTTCTTGGCTAATAAGCTATTAGCTTAGCAGAAAAATTGATGCCAGCATTGTCTTTGGTGCGAGATTGAGGTCTGCTGAACTGGGGTAACTGCCTTACTATTTGAGATTAGGAATAACTTGAAATACCATTTTTGGTTTTAATAACCTCTTATCTCTTAAATTCAGCTTATCTGTGTGGCAAGACAGGCTGGAGGATGCTAGGGGATTATTTGTGATTATTAGGGGATTATTTGGTAATACTGGTGTAATGATCCAGGGGTACACATTTTGTTACTGAATTGGTGAATTCTAATTATAGAACTACTTCTGGGGGAATTCCACACCAAAAATTAAATTCTGCACACTAGATTTTAAAATTCTGCATATACTTGTGAAAATACCACAATATAATCATGTCAGTTTCAATTATTTTGGTAACTTAGTCAAAATACCTGTCAGCAATATACAGGCAGTCCCTGGGTTACGCACTTATGAACGGGGCTTTTCTCGCCCCGGAGGACACGGGCGGCGGGACCACCCAGATGCGCCGCGGTCCCGCCGCCCACGTCCTCCGGGGCGAGAAAAGCTGCTCCATGTCTCCCTGGTCTGCTGTCCCCCCCCCCCCGACCAGGGAGACGCGGAGCAAAGCCGCGGAGGACCTGGGCGGGGGGACCGTGGCACATCTGGGCGGTCCCCCCACCTGGGTCCTCCACGGCTTTGCTCTGCGTCTCCCTGGTCTGCTGGGGGGGGGGAGGGGCAGCAGACCAGGGAGATGCGGAGGACCCGGGCGGCGGGACCGCGGTGTGTCTCGGTCCCACCGCCTGCGTCTTCCTGGTCTGCTGGGGGGAGGGGGGAATGTGATCTAGTGGCCATAGAACTGGACTGAAAGTCAGAGGAAATGGGGCGAAATCCTGATGCCTTTAAAGTCTCGGACTTCCTGTAGTCAGCCGCTGGTCAGTTTCAGCAGCAGCTGAATCTGGATGCCAGTTCCGACTTACATACAGATTCAACTTAAGAACAAACCTACAGTCCTTATCTTGTATGTAACCCGGGGACTGCCTGTACCTGTGGCAATACAAAGATTCAGAAAACATTTTTTTACTAGATTCCTTGCTAAGTATATTAATACCAATCTTTAAATAATTCATTTTAACCGCAATACAGGAACTTATTCTTTGCACTCCTCAAAAGCAATCAAAGGCTGCAGGGAGTCAGAGAACAGAGTAGCTGAGTGACTGGGAAGTCATTGTGAAGCAGGAGCCTGAGCATGAACCTAGAAACTTGTTGAATGTGGGTGGGAGAAGTATGGAAGATCGTGTTGTTTTGACAGAGGGGAGAGGGGGTACCTTAGAGGAGATGGGAAGCCTCCCTTATGCATCCCCTGGCTGACCGATACTCTCTCCCATTCAGCCAGGTATATCTGTGCCCATCCCTGTTCAAGAGGTCCACATTTGATCCAACAGACTTTTAGTTTAACATCTATGGCATACCAACCCCAATTGCTTCATTCACGCTGCCTGAGGCTGCTAGGAGCAGAAGGGTAATAGAGATGTACCCGTGTTAGTCTGGTCTTGCTGAAACAAAAGACAGGCCTATGCAGCACTTGAAAGACTAACAGGATGGTTTATAGGTGATGATCTGAGGAAGTGGATCTGGCCCACGAAAAGCTCATCACTTATAAACCATCCTCTTAGGCTTTAAAGTGCTGCATAGTCCTGTCTTTTGTTTCAGGAGCAGAAGGGTTATAGTTGTGGAATTCCCTAGACTAGCTCAGATTAGTGACATTTCAGATGGGTAGCCGTGTTAGCCTGTAACTAGAAAAACTTAAACAACAACAAATAGTCTTTCAGCACCTGAGAGACTAACAAAAAACGTAGATGGTATCATGAGCTTTCGTGGACACAGCCCACTTCTTCAGATGAATGGAGTTTAAGGGGTCCAGTTTTCAAATAAATAGCACAGAGAGGGGATTAGGAGAAGAGGAGGAAAAAGAAGGAAAAAAAAGAAATGGGTTGTGTCCACGAAAGCTCATAATACCTTCTACATTTTTGTTAGTCTCTCAAGTGCTGCAAGACTATTTGTTGTTTTTTAATTTTTCTTTCAGATTTCTGAACTTGTCTTAACATGTGCTCAATAACTTGTGATAGAAGCACACTCCAAAAGAGAATAGTACAAGAACACCTACAACCTATGTCATCCCCAACTACTCACCCATTCTACTTCTGCAAATAAAATGGGCACTCTTACTGTTAGACAGATCCTGCCAACTGCTCCCAGAGGGAATGAGGTGTGCACATGTTCTTGCTTTCAAAAGTATAGGCTGCTTAGCAGGTCATTCATAACAGCATTATTGGAAGAGCAGAGATGAGCACACAAGGATTAGAGGTCTGGGCTCAGCTCTGCCTTACACAGTACTTCCTGTGTAACAGTGGGCAAGTCACTTAACCAACATGTGCCAAATTACCCTAATCTGTGAAATGGAGCAGTATTATTTTTTTAACTCCCTGTAGGAGTATGAAGTGTCACTCAGTTCTTTGTAAACTCAAGTCTCTGTTCTCAATCTAATTGAGACTAAAAACCATGACCTCACCCCTCAGCCCTGTATGAAGTTCCCTGAGCCAACCAGGGATTCTGGTGAAGAAAGCAAAATGAGAAGGAGTTTGGGTTTTCTAAAAACATCTGGAAAGTTATCTCAGCCACTTTGAGTCGTTTCCTGCATATACACACACATTGCATTGTTCCTTATGTGTACAGTCAGCCACCTCACCGCACTCTACTCTGCCTGGTGCAATTTCTGAATGTTCATAATTCAGTCAGATCGAACCAACTGCTGCCAGAACATGACTCTACCTCACTGAGGACACGTCTTTCCATGCAAAACTGCAACTTTCAAACAACTGTTTCATTTACAGGGCTGTTAAGAATAGGATCCAAAATGTTATAAAGTGGAAATGAATCTTGTTCAGTCACCTATCCCTCCAAGGGTTGAAATGTTTTTGCTAAAACCTTTCACAACCAAAAGTAATCCTTTAGGAAGAGGAGAAGCCTAGAAAATCTCCAAACCCCAAACCCTCCAAAAGCATGGTCTTACACAGCTCAGCCTGGCCAAGAACAGGCCTCTAGAGCTGAAACCTCTTCCAACTTTAACTGCTGTGATTCTGCTGCTCCAGCTACAATATCTGCATAACAAAACTGCAGCTGTTTCACCACAGACCATATCATGCTCTCCTGTTTATGGTGTGCCATAAACAACCTAATGGGAGACTGTTTCTTAACCTTTTCAGGTTGGCATCCCTTTATTCTAACTCAAATTTTTGGTAACCCCCTAAATCAGTGATATTCAGTCGGATCTCAGTGGTTCAGGAGCCAAATTAGTGATCAACATTCTGCAAAAGAGCCAGTAATGTAAATTCATTGTTTCAGTTACTGTAGGCACTGTTAATCACAGTGATTTAATATGATGTGCTGCAAGGAGCCACAGGAGACGCATTAGAAAACAGCTTGAAAACCACAGTATTACTGTCCTAAATTTTTTGTAAAGGTCAAAACCTATAACGTATAAACCCATATAATTCACTTGTGTTTTGAGAGAGTGACAGGGAGTGTTTTATCTTGTAAACTAAAGTTATGGGAGAACAAGATTTTTGGTTTGGATTGTAATACATTTTTCAACACCTCATGGCTCCCCGTGGGTGCTGACCCCCAGTTAGGAAACATTGATATAAGGGGAGTTGTAGCTGATATGACTATTAACTGGAAGAAGCAGCAGTGTATTTCACACAGCAATTAGTCACAACATAGTACATGCAGCTTTTAATCCAGACACTAGCACACATTTTTGCATCAACACTGAGAACTTTATAACTATGGAAATCAGCATCAATGATTGGATTAATATTTTAATAATTACACACTTTTTACATTATGAAAATAAGTCATAAATAGTGTAAAAATAATTCTGAAGATCAACTTCTCGCAAGCTAGGACAAAAAAACCAAAGTACAAAACTCAAAAACAATATTAAAAAAATGAAAACCAAGGAGAAACTTTCAAAACAAATCCAAAACCATGCTGTTTGATCTGGTTCACAATAAAGTAGAAATAACACATTAAAATGGATTAAACATTGCAAATATTTACACTACTGGGCAAAACAGGTTTTGTGCCATTATTTACAGTGACAAGACACTCCAAATAGTTGTAGCAGAACTGATCACATGAGACTGACCTAATGTTTTCCCAAAAGCAGTGTAACTCTTGCCAAATTACTTTTCATTGCATTTTCATCTCCTCTACTGTACTTACAAGAGACCATTTGCAATACAAAAATAACTGCACTTATAGATGAAAAAAGTAAAAAATACAAATAAAAATATATAATATATCGCAAAGAAAAAAAAGTCAGATACATACATCTTTTACAAATGGTACTAGGCTGCATGATATTATATTTTCCCAAACATGTACAATAATATAAGAATATTCACATAAATGTTAACAATATGTAAAACATTCTTCTACAAACCAACCTCTTCAATAATACTTCAGTGTGCAAGTATCAATGGTATCTGGGAAATTCATATCATTTCTTGGTTAAACAAATAAAACACTAAAGGTCCTAGGTTGGATAAGGCCCCCTGTTCTCCAAAGAAAGACAATTGTTTCTAAGCAGCATTAAATTGACATATTTAAAATTACAAAACAAACAGCACTCCAGAAGATTATTTTTAACATGATACTCCCCAAAAGAAATGGAATCTATGTATTAATTCTATCAGAAATGAAGGTGGCAGGCACTTGTTTGCAACATCATTTAATGAAGCCAACCACCATGTAAAATACTTCAACAACAGAAGGCTTAAGAGAATCTTTGTTTTCACATTACTGTAACATTGATTCATAAAAAGCAAGTTGCCATAGGAAAGAAACCAGTCAGATGATAGGGCTTATCATTTTAAAAGGCCAAGGAAAATGAATCAGTATTCACAACCTCTGCTGGGACTCTTTGTAAAGATCTGCATTTCTGTGAGATACCTTTTTTTTTCCTGTTGTGAAAACCAAGGTAACTGTAAACCTTGGGTAAAATGTAAAAATACAGATTTACAAATATGTATGTATGATGAACAAGTAGTTGAGGTAAGAAAGTTTGAAAGAAAATGTCAACTTCTGCATGTCCTGTAAGACCTTCTACACTTTCAGAAAAGCGAGATCATTCCTGACCCCAGTCCCACCGAAACCAATGGAATTTCTCTAATGAACACCCAGCTTTTCTATAGCACGTGTAATTAGTAGATCTCAAAATACTTTACAAAGGAGATCAGAGGTATCATTATCCCCATTTTACACCTGGAGAAACTGAGGCACTGAGTGACGTGACTTGATCAGCATGGCAGTGGCGCAGCTGGGAACATAATCCATGGATAAGACCCTGGCATGAGTCAACAGAACAATTCCCATTCACTTTAAAGGCATCAGGATTTCGCCCCATTTCCTCTGACTTTCAGTCCAGTTCTATGGCCACTAGATCACACTGCCTTAAGAAATTTAGGACTATTTGCATGAGGCAGGGTTGTAATATTTTCTAGTGTCCTCATCAGAGAATACATACACAGCAGTACTTAAGCTGTGTGTATTCAATATTATCAAGACTATTTTCAGTTTTCCACACTGCACATAGCACAGTCTCTGGAGGACAAGCCATTTTTAAACTATTGGAGCATGTATACTCCTTTTTATGGATGCAGACATGCTGATTTGACCTCTTTCAAACTTTTCCACAGCACTTCTATGGTATATAGGGAAAATACATATAAACAGCTGGATGCACAGAGTCATTCTGACTCACTAGAGATTGTCAGACAATGACATCAAAATCACCAATAAATTTAAAAAAATATATTCAAAGAAAAATAAGTTATCAATATTGTGAATGAATGTTTCATGCTTTACTTTGTAAAAAATGAGGTTTCAAAGCACCCTGTAAGAAAATTCTTCCCCCTCCCTCCCCATCTAGCTTATGAAAATGAAGACAGAAGGCCACTGTTCAATGTGGCTGCAATACACTTAAGTTAAAGATACATAAGAAGATTGGTACCAAATACTAAAAGTCTTAAACGGAGGCACAAGAAATAATCACAAAACAAAGTTTGGGATACAGAATGCAAATTTATGTCCTCTACACATTTTTAGAGCTGAAAAGATTGGTAGATGAACCACTGTTTCTGCATATTTGCAAAATTAAACAAAGAAAATGGTATCTAGTGAAGGAATGCCACTAAAAGTGTAATCATAAAACAGATGGTTCAAACCAAAGTTGCACTGCCAAAGAAACAAAAAAGAAATAATAGCACCAAAAACAATTGTCTTTAAACTGAGCAAATATATTGTAAGTCTTCAGAGGGTGCTTTTCATTATGAAATATTAACCTGAGATGCTTTGTCTTTGCTACATATTAACCTTTTCTAGTTGCTGTTTAGCTTCCATGCTAGTTAACACGCTGTAGGCACCTTTTCAATACCACTTAGTATGTATACCTTATTGTTCTAACCTGGCTGTTGGATTGATAACACTGTATGTCTACTGATGAGACCCCATTTTCAATGGAATGATCCTTTCCTGACATTAGCCAAAATCCAAGACACCCATTAATTGACAGCAGAAGCATTGTTATGTGTTCTATGGGCACAGTGTGAGTGAATGTAGCATGCTTACAACAGAGCTGAATTCTGCCCTGTGTTTTAGTTACCAAATACCATCAATGGAACGATTTGTACTATGATATTTCAACAAAAGTATAGGAACTAAGGCTCATGTTTTTCTTGTTTACAAAATAGGATTTTTAAAGTTGATGTTAAATCAGTTACAGAAAAAAATACGGGGGTGAGAAGGGACAACACACATTTGATAGTACCCTAACTGATAATTCCTTACAATGACTTGTTTTCATGGGCAAGTCCAAGTTTTTGTTATCATATGCAGCATGCTAATACTAGAGTAACCTTCACTTATTCTGCAACCATAGAATGTTATGAAGAACCTGGACCTATCCTGATTTTTTCACTAAAACTAGCTGATTCCATACTGCTATTCTCTTTTATCTTAACATATTTATGCAATTTAGCTAACCGGGCAAATTTTCTCATTAGAAGTTAGGAATTTATCACACTGCACCAGACAATAGATTTACAAGTCCAATAACTTACTTCTGTGGCTTTCCAAAAGTTGGTGTGCCACAGAAAGATGCTATGGATTCCAGTCTCTAGGTGTATAAGTAACCTACCCAGAATGTGTCAGAAGTACTCTCTCCTGTTTAGAGGACAGCCTTCATATTTTCCAAGAAACAGAATAAAATAGGAAGGTGGCAGGGTAGAATGCAGCTGCTTCTGCCTTGATCCTGTAATCCTCTAGTCTTCATGGGTCAAACTTCCACTGAAGTCATTACGGTAATGGGCAGACTTACAACAGTATGTAATAGGCTTGTGCAAGAGTTGCAGGATCAGGCTGCTGGTGGTTGTTAGCACTGTAGAATAAAACATCCATTTCCAACCCAGCATCACTAGGCTATTTAAAAGACAACTGCACCAGTAAGCAGACTTTCTGTAGGAAATTAAGATGGAGACCTATGTAAGACGTCAGCTTTTATATAATTAAAAAATTAATAACTTTCTCCTTGAAAAGCTATTTTACTGACATGGTGTTGATAGACTGAAATGCCAATCACAATCTTATGCAGAATGAAAGAAAGGCCTACAGTATAAGCTCCAGTGACTGGAGATTTTAATGTGGTAGTAACCATCCCCTTGAGAGTGAAATGAGGAGGGGTGCCCACTTCTAGATAATATACAAATTCACTGAGTAGCAAATTATGTATATTTCCAGGAATGGCAGGGTACCCACACATGGATGAAGAAATATTCTTTTCCTACAGCTCTGTTTTTGGACTGCCTATAAAAATGAACTCTCCAAAATGTATATTTAACAGCTTATGATCATCTCAGTATGCACACTTATTTGAATAGATCTAAAAAGAATTTGCATCTGCCAAACACGAAACTGTTTCATGCAAATTAATTTCTTAATCTGACAACAAATGCACCTTATGAAGACTCAAAACTGCAACTGAAACAAATTCTCAGGAAGGTTCAGACTACAAAATTAATGTTTCCAGTAATCAAAATGAAGTGAAACAAAATAGTTTCAGCTTCTCTTGTGTACTAGTCACTTAATCAGAAATGGAAATACAATTATAACTTATACTGTATTGTGACGACCATCCCATGATAATGATTTGGGCTCACTTCTTTTTTACAGTCTTGGCAACCATGTTTAACAAAATCATTGCAATTGCAGAAAAAGAACCATATAAATAAATCAGCCCATGAAAGTAAAATGAAATAACTTTTTTCCAACTTAAAGACTTCAAAGACTAATAACAGATAATACTGAAATCAGAGGAATACATGTTGTGAAGTTATTTCTTTCAAAGCCTGTTTGCCAAAACAAATCTGAAAGAGGCTACTGAAATGAAACTTTTGCAAGTTTTGAAAGCTAATGTTAATTGCGTTTCATTTCCCCCCAGAAGATGTAAGGTTGTGTAATTTATTTGGATAATCCAAAACTCACACACACAGATCCCGTCAGTTTCATTAGTCCATAGAAGAGTGTTCTCAGACATTCCCATTGCCAAGAATGCTTTCCTTTAGCAATCCAAAAATACAATATGTGGGGCACATATTGTGTCAATCCTTGAATCAGGCTGAGAAGCTTCTAATCTCAAACGGGGCCTGCTGTCAAATGATCCACTTGGCATCTTTGTAACCTTTTCAAACTGCCCCAAGAGGAAGTTGGGTTTCTCCTTCAAACTTCTTTCTAAGCAGCTGACTGCACTTGACATCTAAACCCATCAATCTTGAATGTCTTCGTGACTGTGAGCAGTGCAAGAAAACGGATGCAGATCAACAGGCGTGACCCTTTTTGAGCAGGGTGGGGTGTCACATGACCCACAAATCTGGAAGCCGTCCACCTGCGGTTGGAACTGCATTCCCCAAAAATTCAAGACCTTTTTCTAATCTCCTCTGCCTTATCTCTTTTTGGCAATAAGCCACGGTGTGACTCCCTTGAGATAACAAAAGGAAACAATTCAGAAGTTTGGATCAAAGGTCACAGTGAGCTGCCGTTTAGTATGTGGAGTGATCACACAACAAGCAGGTTTGGCACACAATTCATGCTTTTTTTTTTAAAGTCTGTACAAGCAGGGATGGTGGCATGAATCAGTGAGGATGTTTAAGATGAACATGGAAGCAAAGTCAGTAAATTCCAATGGCAGTTGGTACAGTACAATTCATAGCATTTAGCTCATATTTGGTCACAATTTCATGTAAACTAGTTCATGGCACTCATTGTCCATGCAAGTCCACAAGCCAAAAATAAGAAAACTTGCAGAAAAACTAAATCTCCATGATTGTATCTCTATAGATATCTCTATAGAGAGACTAATCTTTATTTTTGTGGGCTTTTCCTTCAGTTATATAGACTGCCTAACTGCAGATATATGTGAAGAAAATGTACACGTGGACTACTGCAAACAAGTGGAAGCAGCTACATGTAAACATATCTCAGACTTGTAAAATAAAATTTCTGTTTTCAACTATAAATACAAAAAGTGGAGCATTATACACAACTTCATGCTTCTATGGTTAGATTCATCACTGCAAAGACACAAAAAGAGATACATTGGCCACGTTAGTAATCTATTAGCCAAACGTTTATCGAAGTGCATAAATATAGGGCTGATCCCCAAACATCTTTCATTCTCTTAGCCACAAATGTGCTTCCAAAATGCCTATAGTTATTTTTTTTAAAAAAGCTATTGTCCAGCAAGTAAAGCTATTACTTTGTTGTATCTATAGGAACAAAGCTGAGCATCTTGAAAACATGTGTATTTAGCAGCATGTTGTACGGATGTGAGACATGGTGATAACAAAAGCTTTGAAGAGAAGGATATTGGCTTTCGAGAGGAATTGTTATACAAAGATTCTGAGACTAGGATGGATGCAGAAGGTCACCAACGAGGAATTATATAGGAAGATACAGCCGAAAGAGAACCTACTGCAGAAGGTGATACCATGGAAGTTACAGCTATTCGGGCATATCTGCAGAATGAACAATGAGCGAAAAGTTAAGACCCTGGTATTCAGCATTTTGGATGGTCCGAATAGGAGAGGCAGACCCCACAGAGAATGGGTAGATGATATAGTAGATTGGTGTGGAGCTAGTCTACAGAAACTAAGCCACTTCGCACTGGACAGGGAAAGATGGAAGGAAATAGTAAGGGACTCACTGGACACCAGCGGGCATTGAGCCCTTGGTGATTGTTGATGACGACGATGATGATGATATTTCAAAAGCTGATCCTGGAAAATGATGATCACATAGTGGAGTCTGGCTAACCATGAAAACAGGTGGATATTTTATTTGAAAATATCAGCTAGTGGGTGGAGTTGTGGGTCAGGCAGTGAGTAGCCCTCAAGCCAGGAAGCAGGAATGCTGTCAGCTACAGGTATACAAACTAGCAACAGATGCCAGGGATGAAGTTTACCCAGCTAAGCCATAAAGACCACTCACAGGGCAGCAGCATATTGTGGCAGGTTGTACTGAGTTGCCTTACCTAATAGAGTAGTCCCAAGCCAGCTGCTGCAGAGCATAGTTAGCTTTATATGCAAACCCTAAACAATGTATAGGTTAGACTGAAATTAAAAATTCCACTTCTAAGCTGGGATAACATGCATTTGGAAATGTAGCTGAATTTGTAGAGTTAGAGCCTGTCTTCACTTCAGGCTGGATCAATGGGCAGCAAACAATCCAGCAGGATCGATTATCGACTGCCGAACGCTCTCCTGTTGACTTTAGTACTCCACCAGAATGAGACATGCAGGCGGAGTTGACAGGAGAGCATCAGCTGTCAACTTAGTGCAGTGAAGCAGATCTAAGACCTACATTATTTACATAGCTGAAGCTGCATGATTTAGGTCAGCAGTCTGTGGGAGTGTAAACAAGGCCTCAGTCAGAACACCTGCAGCTTCCCCTGAACTACTGCCTCCTTTGACAAGAGAGGCACTATTTCACTGGTGGCTTTCAAAACAGGCAAAGCAACTCAGGAGCTGTTGTAGTACTTGAAGCTATTTGTTACTCATCTTTGAAGATGAGCAGATCTAAAATTAATGGTGGTGCTTACCCAGCTACCTGTCTTGTTGCTAGAGGTAAACAAGAGTCACTGTTGGCTTCCCATGATAATAAGCATTGTCTGTCTTCTCAAAAGAGGTCAGTATATCTGCCTATAATTCCTTAGGTAACTGGCAACTGAAGTAGGGATGCACATGACATCCGTGATTCTTAGTTTCCCAGAAAGAATTATTCAGAGACACTGGCTAGAAAGTTATAGATATTTGTGACAGACAAATATCTATAACAAAGTAATAGCTTTACTTTTCCAGATCTTTTCCATCACCTTCAAACTCGCTCTTGCTTTCACTATTCACTATTTTACTTTCACTATTTCCTTCTTACAGACTAGATTATAAATCATGTTGCTCCCCCCTGAAGTCAAATGAGAGATTTTCTAACCCCAACCAGGAGTTCACACTTGGTTTATTCTTTCAAATGAATTCAAGCATCAGTATTCAGAGAGGAATAAACATCCTTTCATTGATACATTTGCTCCGAATTCTGATGTTTTGGAATCTAGCACTGTCAGAGTTCTACTCTTAAATAGCAGAAATCTTTACCAAAGTAACAATGTTACTGCTGTAAATCAGCTACAAGCGCTAATAAAATACAACTGCAGCACTTCTGGAGGGTTTGGAAAAAGGCAAACAGGAAGCAAGATGCACTGTCCCTTTGGAGATCCAGAAAAGTCAAAGCTCATAGGTCAATATGAACATTTCGGTAAGACTGCCATGCCATTGATGGGCAGGTCTGATACAGTCTCCCAGGTCAAAAGCAGGGCCTGAAGGAGATATTGTGCCTTCCCAGCAACTCAGGCACCAACTTTTTTTTTTTATATATAGGGCATAGATCAGATGCCGTTAGAAACTCTACACAGTACAAATTCATCATGCAAATAATATTCAAGGAGAGGTTATAACTTGGGCTGCAGTGTATTCCAAAGATCTGTAAGCTATTCTTACTGACATCAGAATGTGTGAAGTCAAAAGGGTTCTCTTCTGCCAAAGAAAAGGGACAATGCCTATGTGCAGAAATGATTTGGAACGTCTTACCTTTTGCCAGCAGCCTGGCATTGGTAATCCATCTGGCCCCTGTTCCAAGGAGAAAGACAAAAAGTGCATAGTTGAGCCTGACAGTGTATCTGATGAAACAATGAGGCCTTCTTAGCCCACGACTAGTTCCCACTTTCTAACTATAATTCTGTCACTTAATATGAGGGAAATTCTAACATCCAATGGAGACTGAGGGTATGTCTAGACTACATGGCTTCGTCGACAGAGCCATATAAACTAGTTTATCTGACATAGTCAATGAAGTGGGGATTTAAACAATCCTCGCTTCATTAAAATAAAAATGGCCACTGCACCGTGCCGATGATCAGCTGATACAGCACAGCACGGCAGTCTAGACGCAGATCGGTTGACAAGGGAAGCCTTTGTTGACCGCTCTCTTATGCCTCGGATCAGCTGATTGTCAGCACAGTGTGGTGGCCATTTTTATTTTAACGAAGCGGGGATTATTTAAAGATACATAGTCAATGAAGTGGGGATTATTTAAATCCCTGCTTCATTGACTATGTCGGATAAACTAGTTTACATGGTTCCGTCGATAGAGCCACGTTGTCTAGACATACCCCGAGTGTGCTCACACTGAGCGCATACAACCCCCTCACTCCAAAATATTCAAATCCCAACTACAGTGTGCCTAGTCCAGGTCAGAACTTTAAATCACAACTGCTGATTTTTTGCTGCCATGCAACATATCAGAGTCAAATCAGCTGAGCTGGATTCATTGTCTGCATAACGCTATGCTATTATTCTAGTGTAAAGAATCTCTTATTTATAAGTCATGGATATTTAGCCATAGCTCCATCAGCAATAGCATATCATTTGTTGTTTTTGAGGTCCTGGTACAAAGTTAATCCACTGATAGGATATTTATGTCCAAACTACACATGGGAATATTTTCATATACATTAATTGTCACCTTTATAAAATTAAAACTAAATGACTGAACCTACTCATGCTGAAATTGGTGGGATAAGTTTCCCTGAGAGCAGGCCATTAAGGTAGAAGCTGATTGTTTTGAAGCTACTTTTTGTTACTTGAACTGCGCTAGTTACTACAGCACTTTAATACATTCCCTGCACTTTAATATATTCCTGATTTACACTGGTGTAGAGAATCAATCTTGTAATGTGATGAGTGCACAGAGTTGAGAGCTGACGGACTGTAAATGAGAGGAGAATCTTAGATGCCAACCATTTATAAGGTTAAGGGTACTACTGTTTTTTACTTGGATTTCTTATCTGTTAACAGTTCTGAGAAACAGAGTTTGTGTGTTTTGAGTGTTTTTCCCCCACTACTTTCTGTTAAGAACAGCCTGTTTTCTAGACAAGAAACTGTTTGTTTAAAAGCTTATTCTGATAACTGCCTATATAGCTTACCAATAGCACAACATTTTTTCATAGCAACGGTGTAATGATTCTCTAGATATAAATGATATGACAGGTTGAACCTCTCTAAGTCCAGCACTCTCGGGACCAGGTCGGTGCGAACCAGAGAATTTCCTGACTATGGGAGGTCAATATTGTCTAGCAGCATTGCCAACACTTCCACTGCTGACTGAGCTCTTAGATGACATTTAGGGGTAAATTAGAGTCAAATAATAGCACAGAACACTGAGAGCCAGGACTGGTGGCTGTAAACAAACTTTATGGGGCCATCAGAAACTTGACCACACTCATAAGCAGACATCTGGCTAACTAAAATCATGCCAGACCACGGATGTTGCCAGACCACGGATGAGTGCCGGACTGGAGAGGTTCAACCTGTACAAAGACAAACACATTTTTTTAATTATGAAGGCATGCTTGAGTACCCTCAACAAAATATGAGATAAAGTTATCATTATTCAGAAGCAAACAAAATAGAACATGGACTATGTACTTCAGATTAAAATTCCATTGACAATTTAGATTAGAAACTTTATACTTGATATACAACCTACTTCATTTTAACATTCATCTTCAGAGAATCGTGCTTTGCTAACAAACAATATCAGAACATGCAGACCAAATTTAACTGCCAACAATTGAAAACACCTATATTGAACCTTTCAGAAATGTGAATGTACTGTTCAATTTTAATTGGAAAAAATAAAATATACTTAGATTAAAAAAAAAAAATCTGTGTTGCCAGATTGGTACAAGGGAGAGGATCAACAAATAGACTTTTAGTATAGGGGGGAACTTGAATTCATGCTAACACAGAGTGGGGGAATATTGTGTGTATTTCAGGGAGGTAAGTTCCAAAGGAAAGACCATTAAATTGAAAACGTTAAATAAGGAAGACAGGGTTTGGGCTGCAGACCATTATCTTCTTATAAAGCTCAGATAAGTTTTACATTTCAAATTAAAAGACTATTCTGATCTATAAGCCCGGTCCCCAAAACTTTGTTCACAGGACCTGATCCTGCAGATTTTACTCATATCTTAGCTTTTTTGCAAAGCTCTATGATTTAACTTTGACAGTGGGTTATTTATCTCATTCTCTGCATAAATGTAATTTTGGCTCACTCCTGGAAAAAAAGATGCACTCACAACTCCCATTGTTTTCAGCTGGAGTCAAGTGTGCAGAACAGTTTTGGGTGTAGGTTAGGGTGAAACACATTCCTATGCAGACAATCAGCACTACTTAGGCTGTGGGACAAATAATGTTTGTTCCTGGTACTGGCTTTCTGCACAGAAGTGTATTTCATTCTTAGTGAGCAAGGCAAAAGGCACGTGTGTGGGGCGGGAAACAAACAGTGCTGAGGGAAAAATTACGTTGGAAGAACATGTGACGTGGGAGCAAAATGCTGGATGTTAGGTTCCAGGTATTGACAGAATGTGTCTTCTGGATACAGTTATGATTGCTGAAGCAGCTGATTTGTTCATGCACATGCATGTATTAGGTGGATAATGTAAAGTCTGCTCAGAAAAACACCACTTTACACGAAGAACAACGGACTACATACAAAGGAATCGCATGCAGGGTTGGTAGGAAAGAGAAATACTGTACCAATTGGCAAGGGGCATCCAGCCCATCCAGGCCTGGCTGGCCTGGCTCCCCTTTTTCCCCCTTAATTCCACGGAATCCCTGTTTGTAAAGATTAACTTGCAACGTTACTGACAAAGAAGTGTCTTTGATATTTGATTCAGCTGGAGCAAACAACAGTAATAATAATAGAGACCAAGAGGAGCAAGCTTACAGCACCAGTGATTAAAACCTGTGTGGCAATGATCCAGGTACAATCTCAGCTTAGCTTTTAAATGGCTCGCCTGTAAAAAAAAAAAGAACTATGCAGCAGAACAGGTTCCCAATTTGTATAAAACATTGGCAGATAAGCACAAGTTGCCAAAATGTCTACCCAGCATGTTCCATGAAAAATATTCCATAAGTGAGATTCATTTTTAAGATCTTCATACTGGTAATTTAAACCAAATTAGGAGGACAAACATAGTCCAGGCAGTAATTTGCAGACTAGGAGATGAAGCGCTTTGAATAATACCAGGTTATACTACCACTGTTGCTTGCTCCTCTCCCCTCATTGTAACCCATTATAATCTACAGCAGGAGGAGCGATTTCTAATACATGAGTGAGACATACCAACGGGCAAGGTGCATCTAATCCAGGGGCACCCTGTTCTCCTTTCTCCCCTTTAGGCCCCTTTTTGCCTTTCTTTCCCTTTTCCCCCTGTGGACACAATGGTTTGGATAAAACAGATGTTTCATTCTTTTGGGTAAAAAAAATATAAATGAAAGAGACTGGTTTAAAAGATGAGGGTTTTTTTTGCCAGTGGAGGGCTGAAAGGACACTTACCACTGTGTTCTGGTTTGGATGGCACATAATGTAGAGAAATAAATGATATGATCATAAGCAAGAAATGCATCAGTTGGCATTATTGAGCTTTTGTATTAATGTCAGTGTGGTGAAATATTTGAATCCTAAAGCAGGATTTGAAATTATAGGCTGACTTCCTGATTCAAATTGTGGACAAGGACAGAAATGGCAAGCGGAATGTGTTCCTTTCTTTGGGAGCTACGGAGGAAGTAGAATTTCCAGTCTGAGGTGTCTTTGGAACAACTAAACAGATCAATTTAATTTCTGTCAATGGGTGACCAGAGGGAAAAATAGTGGGAACAACTGATTCCCAGTGTGACTTAGTGGTGATTATGTCCCAACATGTCTTATATTGAATGGATCTCACATGCATCAGTCCCAGTACCAAATCTGCCATCAGTTACTCCTATGCATATCCACTGAAATCAATGGGATGGCACGGATACTGCTCTGAACACAATTTGGCCCTTCATTTCAAATCCTGCTAAAGGGCTCAGAAGATCCAAACTGCTTGATATTGAGGTGCTATGAAATTTTCCAGCAATCCCTTCTCAATTCAGAAACTAATCATAAGTGCTAATGGCTATGTTCATTTAAATTTTGCATTCAATACATGATTTCCAAATACCTCTTTACTCCTTTGAATAGGTGACTGAGTTTGCTTTTTAAAACAAGCAAGCGATTAAGATTTCTGAAAGACAAGTTTACAGCCAATTTCACAGCTTTTGATAAACCACAGAAATGAGACACGGAAAAAATAATCTTCTTTTTCCCAATTGGGCAGCTCTGAAAAGGTGACTCCACTCAAGCAGTATGTGATTTTTGGAAAGTCAATTTTGTAACTGATTTCACACCAGTTGATCACAATGGTAAATGAGTTTCAGGCTCACTTGCAGTTTAATCAAACCAAAACTGCTTCTATAAAAAAAAATAAAAGGAGAGGAGGGCATCAGGTACATTACAAAGAAATAGGAAAATATTGAAAGGAAAATTAGTATGATGCTGGAGAACAACCAAGGAAGGGATTTCAAGGTTGTGGCTATGAAAGGATTTGATTTGTAAGGAAAAGGATAAAAAAAGACAGATGGAATTGTAAGGAAAGAAGGTAAAAGGAGAAGGAAAGAATGCACCTTTGGAAAGGCAGACTTACTTAGGATGAAGAATAGTAAATGGACTTTCAACCAGTTTCACACCAAACACAAAGATTAAATACATTTAGAAAAGGATTTTTTTTTTTACAAAAATTGATTACATTTAAGAATCAAACTGTCTTACTGTAATGCATTTACACAAGGGAAAGCACAACAGACATGAAATACTACAGTATACCGTACCATTCAAATGAAAACAGGAGTTTTCCACAAATAGATATGCTGTATTTATGATATCATGTGAACAGAATGCCTCATCTATCTTTCCTGTGTGCCAGAAAGCATTCTTCCATCAATCCAACTGTGTCTACAAAGGATTAGATCAGCACCCTTGATGCTTGGGGAATGTGTGTGTGTGTGTGGATTTTTCACACGCCTGCACACCAAAACTATATCACTCTACGTGTTAAATGTAAACCAAGCCTCAGTCTGTTTTAACTCACTGAGCCGCCTACTAATTCTTCAGTGAACTGGGTAGGATAAGAAAACATGGGGGATAGTTTCTTTTCCCTAACCTGCCAGTCCCCAGTCTCCTGAATTTCATGCAAATTTCAAGGGATCTCAAGAAGTCAAGGAGTATTGGTGTGAATGTCCCTTGTGTCACTACTGCTCTCCAGCACAGATGGATGCTGGGAAGCACAGCTCCTGCAGCAACCATATTTCAAGAGAATCTTCTATATGCCCTGATTCTGGACTATTTCCTCAGCATCTGCAGGCTCCTACTTTTCCTGGGCACAGATTCCCCTCAGCACACAGAAAGGAGCATGAGACTCTTGGGTGTGGTCTATACTAGACCAGGCAGGTCGGCTTAAGGTATGCCATCCAGCTATGCAAAATGCACAGCTGGATTTGGCTTATCTTAAGCTGAGCCATTGTTTACATTGCAGGAGGCCAAAGGGAGCACATACTTCCCTTACCCCTCAAAGAATGAGGCGTATAAGACATCCACGGGTGCTGCCCTCAGTGTTTGATTTGGGGCGTCTACATTAGGCCCACTAAATTGAATGTTAGAAGATCGACCTCCGGCGGGTTGATCTCTGTAGTGTAGACAATCCCTTAGAGTGAAGTCCTGTGGGATTCCAGACTTCCCCCTCTCCTCCAACATCAGTGAGTCTCACTTTGTAAGATGGAACCTTAACCTGGGTCCAGAAAAATCAATCTCTGTCCTTCTTTTTAATAGTTAATGTTTTACCTTTTAAAAAGGTGGGCTTTAAAAATGAAATGGTAAATTATTGGCCTCTATATTTAGTGGGATTTTTAAAACCCATTTTAATGACTCAAAATACTACATTATTTAAGAGTAGACTTTTGAAAATTCATTTTTTTGATTAATACAATTTTTAAAACAAACAGACAAGAAACCCCAATCAAACTAACACAAAAAAATCAAGCCACTTTTAAAAACCTATTTCTTGAGAAGCGCTCCTAGGATATTACCTTGTCTGTCAACTTACAGCTTTGAGCAAACACGTTTTTACAGCCAAGTTATGCAGAAATTAAGGTGCAAACACTCACTCGCTTTTACGATAGCAGAGCTAGTGAGTACCTGTAGGAGAAACTATCAGTCTACGACTTAATCCAGAACCAAGGGGCTGCAGATTTATGTACTGCCTAACATTACCTGAAAGGAGCACATGCATGAAAGAGGAGATGTCACTGGTTGCTAAAAATGCCATGTTTTTTATGCTTCAAATTTCTGCAATGAGCCTCAGATTTTTGGTGAAGAAATGTAATAACCTGAATCTCTGAGACATCAGCCTAGCAGTCAGTAGCAGTCAGCACTATTTAAAGTGACGCCATCCAAACAAAAAAATCATGATTTAGTCAGTGTAAGCTGGCAGAACTAAATTGAAATCAGTGCAGCTAATTTACACTAAGGATCTGGTCTCACTTCACTGACTTTTCCCCCCTTACCTCAACTACTCCAGCTGAGAAAAAAAGTTACAATGGGTGAGAGTGAGAGTCCTGAGTAAAAAATGAATTGGATAAAATTAGCCTCTTTTGTTCTGATCTTGGAACAATGGCAAACAAATAATGATTTCCTCACATCCATTTTCCAAAAAAATCAGATTTTTTTTGAGCAGGAGAGGGGTTACATTTCTTTAGGTCTATGACTCAGCTGTGCGTGAACATCACGTTCTGGCTGTTTGCTCGGAAAGTTGTGCTAATGAGGGATGGGTTGGGCAGATAAGTTACAGGATATTGCTTCCTCTTGCCAAGAAATAGCAGATCTTTAGGCTTTGTGGGTACATGTACCATTAGAAGCAGAATCAGTGTTGCAGAGCTAAGATGTTTTCTAGTATAATTTATTTCCAAGATGTACATACCTTCTATTTCTTTGAACACAAGAAGTAAAAAAATGCAAAAACACGCCCCCCTCAGATGAGATACCACTGAGAAGCACCTGTCTTGGGCCTCTTTCTCTTGGAATGTCATTGTATAATATATATTGCTCCTCCTTCCTATCTCAGCCCCTGAGTTTTCTGGGAAATCCCTTACCTAGGATCACATGGTTTTTCCAAAGGTGGCCTGTCCTCCCTGCTCTACTCTACAACACAAAGGAACTCTAAAAACAAAATTCCATCAGAAAGAAGAGAGCTTTAACCTATACAATCCTCTTTAAAAAGGTGCAGGTGCAGTACTGCACAAATCCCTTTCTACGGAGAGTTTAATCCTCCTGAATGCTTATCCCTCAATGTCTCGTAACAGGCAGGATATTAGCCCTGTTGCCATAACAGTATTGTCTCTGTCCCCTGACTGGTAAGATGCACGGGCACTTTTGAAGCAAATACTCATCATACATGTAGTATTTATATTCTTCCCCAGAGTCACATTCTGGCCCTAAAAATTTAAATCGCTTTTCATTGTGCTTACTATTTGCATATTACTCAATTTGGGCTGTGAAATGAGGCTAGTTAATTTTACTTATGGTTTTCATGCACTAGAGAAATATTGCATTATTTGGTTTACAAATACTACAGAGAAGAGCTTTAACCCATACAAGTTGATTACAAATAATGAAGATAAGTCTCTTAATTGTAAAGTGTGTACATTTTGTAAATAATTCCTAGAATTATAATGAACCAGATCCTCAGCTGGTATAAATCTAGACCCACTGGAGTCATGGGGGCTGCAATGATTTATACCAAATGAGGCCTTGAGCCAGTGTTCTCTCCCCAAAAAATTCTCACATCAGTGGCACGTGCACTGGGAATCACAGAGTGACAAGGACTTTCATTAAGCATGGTATGGATACCAGAAAAGGAGCCTGATCCTAGGGTGAGAGTGAACAAACCCTTCCCCTGCGATCAAGGCAAGTGTTGGATTACTGATTCTGCAGGGAGATTTTGGTTCTCCTCTCTGATGACTCCATCTACAAATACATGCAACCTGACTTTTGGCGCACCACAGGAAGAAAGATCAGGTTTAATGGACAGAGAATAGGCTTGGGACAGCAAAAGGGACTGGGCTGAGGAATCAAGCAGCAGATAATAGCACTGAGGTCACCTTTTCTCCCTTTTCGCCTAGATCACCCTTTTCTCCTCGAGGACCAGGGAAACCCTATAAAAAATGAACAAAGATATCTATTGGCTTCTCTGTCAGTGTAGGTTAGGTTTCAAAATACTGCTGGGAAATGAATACAGAAAAGAATACTGCAGTGCATGCTCTTTTTTAAGAACTTGTTTCATATTGAACAAGCTCATTTCCCAGCATTCTCCTATTGTTGGACATACTCAGTGAAGAGGGTTGCTGCAGTTTGGTGCCTTTGACAGCAGGAAAGGTGGGAATGGGATGAGAGTAGGGATGGCAATAGGCTCTGACCCGCATGCGGTAAGAAATCCTAAATTGTGAAAAATGCCTCATCTGTAAAGTTGTGGGATTATTACTTTTTTAATAGGGATAAAGTTATTCAACCAAATGTTAGTGGCTCCTTGTTCTGCTCCTAGTAAGTGGCAGTAGTTAGAGTCTGATCCTGCAAACCCTTATTACCTGGTGTAGTAGATACTACTGTGATTAGTGCCCGGCAGGTCAATGGGACTATTTTGGGTAGTAAAACCGTGCTTTGTAGGCTGTACTTTCTCAAAATGCAGTCTGTCCCTCTGACCTCTCTTTATCATATGCAAACGACAGCAAAGCAGTGTTTAGTATGTTCTCTGCATGGTCAGCATTGGGGTTGCCAGATGGTTTCACAAAAAATACCGATTCCCCCCCACAAAAAAAAGGCCAGGAAAAAATTCTGTTGAGGAAAAAAAAAAAAAACAGGCACAGGAAAAGTTGTTGAGAAAAAAAAAGGGGGGCCGAAATGCAGCCAAGTACCCTTTAATTCCCAGGCCACTCCCCTCTCTCTCCATCCCAGCCAACTCGAGCTCCACCGCATATCCCAAGTGGCCTTCCGTCGGGTGCCCAAGCTGGGCCTTGGGAAAAACAAAAAAATACCAGACATTTTTGGGGTCTGGTATTTTCTGAATTTTGTTACAAGACGGAAGGCGCAAATACTGGGCTATCTGGTTCAATACTGGCCGCCTGGCAACCCTAGCTCAGCATGCACAGAAAATGGGAAATAAAAATTGTACTGCACCGAATAAAGGAATTATTTACCTACCATTTTGAGTAAATTGGTCATAAATTTTACTTACATCAAGGCCAGGCTCGCCATCTTTGCCCTGCCAAAGAACGATATAAACTATATTAACATCCCTAAGCTTCGGGACTATGTGATTCTTATCTGCTAATGATGCCTACGAAGGCTATCTTAATATGCAAACACTTGCCTTCTGCCTACAGGAGAGCAACAGCATTCTTTCTGTTCTGTAGCAACACACATTTCTAGGAGTTACACAAATAGCATTGCCATTAGTGAAGCAACTTTCTGTCAGCGTTTAACATTTCCCCGGCCTCCAGGAGCTGATAACTTGACTGTAAAAATTTGCTGTAGGTTGAAGCTTATTGCACAAGTTGCAGGAGCAAGTTAAAGCAAAGCAATCGCTAGGATTTCACCAGTTTCACTTCACCACAGGGGAGGAAAAGGTGATGGTTTTACTTATGAAAGTGGCCAGCAAATAAGCATACACTGAAAACTAATACTCACCCAGTATGTCACAGAGATTTTTAGTACACAGAAAGAGCTGAAAGCACTCCCTACCCATTGGTCTTTTCCTGCTCCAGACAAAGTCTATGGAAGTTTTGCCATTGACTTGTCCAAGCAGGATTAGGTGCACTGACTTCAGTGGGAGTTGAGGGCACTCAGCTCTTCAGAGGATCAGACCCACAGCATGCATCTAAAGCCTCATCCTGACACCATGTCTGTTAAGGAATGCACTGAAGTCATGCCAGGTCACCAATCCCAAAGCCATGGTTTTATATACTTCCTTATCACTAATTTATTTCATTTCTCCAAGGCTCAGACACAACAGTAGGGACAGCTGTGCTAGATAATACACAGGGAAAATGGAGGTAGGTTCTGTCACAGAATGGCTGTATCTTTAAGAATTGAGCTTCACTTGTGATGCACTGCCTAGCTTCCAACTGAGACTAATCCACTCAGGATGAGGTAATTTTAAAAGCCAGCAAGTGGTTCAATTGAGGGTAGAGTGTTCCCAGGAATGAGGAGGCTCCAGCAGATAACCGCTTGGTGAAAGAATTAACGGGAGCTTGTTGATTCTTGTGGGAGGCCCTGGAGTGGAGTTTGACTGGCAGGAAGTGATCTACAGAGAATAAGTAGGATCCTGCAGAAGACCCTGGATTAGAGGGAAGGGACAATTGGCGATGGAGAGGCATAACCATGGGGGCCGAAGGCATTTAAGCTATAAGGAGTAGCTCTGTGGTTACAACAATCAGAAAAAGAACACAGGATAGGCCTAGCTGTCAGATCATCCCCATCTCTTGCCATGTTCTCTGTGCCCCCCCATAGGCAATTTTATGCCTGCAGTTTTGAGGGTACACATAACTTGTGTGAGAGATGTCACTTCAATATCGAAATTTGAGGGAGCTATTAGACAGCCACGGGACATTAATTGTAACTGCAAGCTGTGGACATAAAAAAAGGGAGGGCCCTTAGTCGCCACTGTAATTCACTTGACTTCATCTTTTGCACTTGTTGCAAACAGCAGAGAATCCTGATTTGTTCTCACTTTGCACAGGTATGAATCACTACACAAGGAGCAAGGAAGTGGAGAATCTGGCCCTGTATCTTCGGAGTTTTGTTGTGGGACTTTCCTTACTCCCCTGCCTTTAAGTTGCCTGCTTTGGTATATTTAGATCCAATTTCTCTCTCTTCTGGTAGCTGATCAAAAAATAAGTGCCAAAATACTATAAGGAAGCCAGTGATAGAAATGTAGCCGTGTTAGTCTGGTGTAGCTGAAGCAAAATACAGGACTATGTAGCACTTTAAAGACTAACAAGATGGTTTATTAGATGATGAGCTTTTGTGGGCCAGACCTACTTCCTCAGATGAAATAGTGGAAGAAAATTTTCTTCCACTATTTGATCTGAGGAAGTGGGTCTGGCCCACGAAAGCTCATCATCTAATAAACCATCTTGTTAGTCTTTAAAGTGCTACATAGTCCTGTATTTTGCTATAAGGAAGTCAGTGAGACTTCCAGGTCAAATTTGCAAACTTGAGAGGTTTGGATTAGTTTTAGGTCATGATCTGAATTTCTGAATATTTTACCAAAGCAAACCCAAACTATGAACCTTTTAAAGTTTTCCCATCCAGAACTCTCAGAAATGCAAAAAGCAAAATCTTCCACATGCAAACACCACAAAAATAGTAACAGCAAAATATCATCACATCAAAGAAATCTGAAGAAAACATTACAAAAATCACAAAAACTTCCATATCTACTCTCTGCCCTGAAATCTTTGCCAGTCTATTTTGGTGGTCTCAAGGCATCTAACAACATGTACCAACTACAGATAATTAAAATGGCGTGAGTTGCAGAATAAGGGACACTGTAACTCTAGATTTCCTCATTCTCGTTAGTTTGTTAGTTCCATTCTTTTACTTTTGCATAGATGTAAGTGTGTGCATGGACCTGCTTCAAGCACAGTGACTTGCATTTTTAGGGATTATTATCTGCCCTTACATCTTGCAACTAATTACACTGCTGGATGAAGAAGGGTCATAAAACACAGCAAAATTTAATCAAGGAGTGGTGAAAGTGCTGTACAACTTTGAATGTATACAAGTCCCATGCAACTTACAGGCAAACCGTATGGTCCTCTGGGTCCAGGGTCACCAATAGCTCCTTTTTCACCCTAGAAGAATAAGATTGAAAACACACATATGGTTCAATCAGCAAAGAGTATCTTTATGTGAAAAGGATCCCTTTTTCCCTCCCCTCAATAACAGAAGTCTACATATCTCTTATCCTTTGTCTGGATGACATCTGCCTATCTGATTTTCAGCAAACAGTCACATGAAAAAAAGATAGGGTTGCATATTCCTATATTCAAATATACCGACTGTGTCTCTTTCTGGGCAACTCAAGATAAGCCAGGTCAGCATGATAAATGACAACTGTAATAAAGGTAAACATCGTGTAATAATGTTATATTGTGTTGTTTGTGTAGTATCACAAACGTGTATAGTCATTAAACAGCCAGTGCAATGAGCTTCCAGCCAGTGTTATAAGCTTGTAAGAGCTGGAGCACTGGGTCCTCCATAGGAGACTAATACTGTAATGGAAGCTGTGGGTGTTCAGCACTTTGTATCAGGCTCTGGCTCAACAGCTGAGTTTTGCTAAGACGAACAGAAAAATGAGTGCCAGTTAGCTGCTCTTTCAGTTCCAGAAGCTAGAGATGCCTCTGCTCAGATATATTAAAAAAATTCTAACCCAGGGTGAGACAACCAGAAGTGAATCCTAAGTCAGGGGAAGAACAGTTTCCAAAGAGGAGTCATGTTAAAGCAACTATCCACATAAATTTTTACAAGCCAAGACAGAGGAAACATTTCCAGAATGAAATGAAATCTCTAGAAAACAAATGTAGGATTGGCATCAGTACTGGGCTTGGGTTTATTCAAGACAACTGACAGGAAAAAATAAAACACTTTTTAGATCAATTCACACACAGCTCTGCAGTGCTGCAGCTGCAAGACCTCTGGTGTTGATCTTGTTAAATCATGTGTGCTAAGCTCCTGGTGGGCAACAAAATGGGAGACTCCAAGAAACATCAAGTGTGATGCAGAAAGTAATGAAACATTTGCTTTCCAGGGAGTTCTTCCTTCTTACTAAGCACTGAACCACACAGCCTTTTGCTGGGACTGTGTTGCTGGCGGTGTTGTGTTTTGCATGAGACAAAAAAGAGAGGTTCTGGTCATATATGGTTTTCTAACCTGCTTATTTGACCATGTTCCCCCGGGAGTGTTGCTTGGATATCTTCTTTTTCTTTTCCTTACAAAGCATTAGTGTAATATTCCTGGCATGCAAAGCCACCGTGTGCTTTCCCAGAAGCTGCCACAGTTCAGTGGTAGATGAACTGTCTGCGTTTTAGTGAAAGGTGCTCTGAAAATCCAGAATCTTTATCAAGTTTATTAATGGAAAGGGTACATTTTAGAAATACAGACCAGAGATGTAGCTGTGTGTATTATCTTAGGGTGTCATGGCTAAATCATGTGCAACGCTCTGACAACGTACCACTTAAGTGTAAATTATTATGGCTGGGGCAGTAACAGCTGAAAAAAAATCTCAACCTCTTGTTTAACAATCCCCACAGCAAGGACTACATTAGGGGTCTGACATTTGATCAGGTTTAGATACTTTACATTTTTGATGAAGATGAAGATTTGATGAAGATTTTAACTCCTTATATGCGCCTCAGTCTGGATGAGACTAAGTATCGGATGAAGGTCTTTCTGTTCATCTCCCAACTGCTTCTGAGCAGGCAGCAAGACGAGACAACAGGCGGTACTGGAAGTAACAGCTGATTTACAAAAATAATCCCCTGGGACCTCCACACTTTCTGGCAGAAGAAGCTAAGAGATTTGCTCACCTCCTTATAGAACAACTACAACGTTCTTTGATCCATACTTGAGATTCATCAAGACTAGATGATGTCCTTTTGATCTAGACCATATGGAGGCCTCTCAAAATAAGCCTGTATCATTGTTACACATATGGTAGACATAAAAATACTGGCAAAGGGTTTGGCAAATCAGTTCAGGGAACTCAGACCATCTATTATACACAAAGATTGAACTGGATATATACCCTACACAGACTGTCTATCTTCAGTATGAAGCACCTGCAGAAAAGTGTTTGGAACACAGGCTCGTGCCATCAGTGGCTATGAATTAGGACAGAATAAGGGGAAGGGGTAGATTGTTGGGACCGCTGCCCTGAACAGTGAACTAAACCACTAGCTTCAGGGAAACAGACATTCACAGTCTAGTTTTAAGAAGCTCTTAATCTTTTATTTCCAGAGTCTTGCCAGGGCAAAAAGAACAAGGTATGGCTCTTCAGTGTTGTTTCTTGCCATTTTAGATCCAGTGTCCCGAATGATGCTGTTCTGTGTTGTATTAAAGTACTGCAGGAATAAGACTATATTTTGGTGTCTCCCTGGAACTTGTACACAAACTAGATGAGAGGCCACTCTACCAAGGAGAGTATTGAATGAAAAATGTGTTATCAGAAACACTAACATATTTTGAATGTCTATAATGGCAGAAGTTTTAGGAAAGCCACATGTTTGAAGTCCTGAAAAGAGCTTAGCTCAGAGACAAAACTGCCCCACAGGTGAGAATCCTGTGGAATTCATATTTCATTAAGCATTAATCTTTCAAAACTTTTTCAACAGACAAGAGACTGGAAAAATAGTTTTGCTAGCCCCAAGGAACATACAAAATACAACTACTCTAAGATGTTTGATTGTCCAGCAGAAAAAGAGGGTTAGCTGGTAAACAGACTATGTAGATTAAATGTTGTTAGTTCTTTCAGCCAGTCTTTATACCTAATATTTAACAATCAGCGCAATTTTTTGGTTAGATAAATTTTTAAAATATAAGTGGAGATGGGTTGAAAAACTCACACAGTGCCTGGTGAAATGGCAATGCTTGTTTTCAGTGGACTAATAAAAATCTGAATGTATATAGCACCTTTCATACCAGAATAGCAAAGTGTTTTAGTTGTCATAGCTCTTTTCTGACAAGAAGCATTACATACATATATAGCATATTGCACAAAGAGTTATCTTGAAAACCTCCTCATGGTCTTCTGAGAGTATTACATTCCATGTAATAGATAATAATAATTTGCAATGCTTACACAACATCTTGCATTTTTAAAGCGCTATTTTATCAATAATCATATAGGGTTATAAAGCAATTATCACCATATCAAGTTTTACAGATGGAGAAACTGACACAAAGACCAACAGACTCTACTCTGGTTTAAATAAGTGCAACTTTGACTGGAGGCAATGGGATTGTAGTCTCTTATAGCAAAACTGAATTGGGCCAAGAGAAGATAAATGTCATGACCAAGGTCACACAGTGAATTACTGTCAGAGACAGAATTAGAAATAAGGTTTCCTGTCTTGGAGTCCCCTGAACCAGTTCTTTAAACACACTGCCTCTCTCAATACATTTTTGTATGTAGGAGTATTCAATATACAAACGTTCCTTGGAATGTTTGCCACATTCCAAGGAATGGTAGAAGTTATTGTATCAAGTGACTCCATGACTGCCCAAAATTCTGCATATATAAAAATGATTCCATATAATGAAGGAACTAATACTTTTTAATTTGTTTTTTCTTACTCCCTGAAACACTTGAGTCCTAAATCTGCACTCCATTACAGTGTCTTGTAAAAAGCAAGATTATCTTTTCAACTTAAAAGTATATGTGCATTTACAATTTACTTTGTATGTTCAACTGACCCTCGGTAAACATTTCACCTTGAGAAATCTACTTACCCTTTCAATTTAACACTAGCTTCTGTTCTTGAAGAAAAGATTTAGCTATCAGCAGGGACAAAATTTGATCCAGTACTGTGATATCCAGCAGCCCTATTATGGGCTAGTGTTTGAAATTTAGAGGTTGACGTCCAAAGGTAAAATGTTTGCGCTCCTGATTTTGCATACAAAATCTCAATAAGTGATTTGCAAATTGTAATTATGCATGAAAATAGCAGACAGCACATTTGTTATATATTCCAATTTAAACAGTTAAAATATTTTTACAAAGGTTTAGGCACCCTGAGACATGACATAAATACCACAACAAAATCCCAACAGCATTAAATGATTATTCAAGCAGGAACTCTGTTGATCTATCACATACAAAAAGCTCCTTTCCACCCCCATCACTGAATTGATTAGTTCTATTTGGGTATGTCTACACTACAATGTTAGTTCGAACTAACGGACGTTAGTCCGAACTAACATTCATAGCCGCTACACTAGTGCTCCGCTAGTTCGAATTTGAATCGAACTAGCGGAGCGCTTAGTTCGAACTAGGAAAACCTCATTTTACGAGGATTAAGCCTAGTTCGAATTTACTAGTTCGAATTAAGGGGTGTGTAGCCCCTTAATTTGAACTAGTGAGAGGCTAGCCCTCCCCAGCTTTCCCTGGTGGCCACTCTGGCCAACACCAGGGAAACTCTATGCCCCCCTCCCGGCCCCGGACCCCTTAAAGGGGCACGGGCTGGCTACGGTGCCCGTGCCAGGTGCAAGCCTGCCAGCACCCAGCCAGCAGACCCTGCACCTGGCACGGCACAGAGCCACCCACCCGATGTCCCCCAGCCCACCCCCTCTTCCCGGGACCAGGCTGGCGGCTCCCGGGAGCTTGCCCTGGACCGCAAGAGGCGGGCACCTTCCTGGGCTAGTGCGGACATTGTGGACCTCGTCCACGATCTCCGCACTAGGCACAGGAAAGTGGCCGTCTAGGGCAGGAGAGCTGCCAGCCTGGCCACCCAGGAGCAGGTGTGCATGAAAATCAAGGGGGTCCACTGAGACCCCCGACCCTGAGCCTTGAGCTTACAATGGCCGTCCTGGGTCAGACCAAAGGTCCATCTAGCCCAGTAGCCTGTCTGCCGACAGCGACCAACCCTAGGGACCCTGGAGGGGATGGACCAAAGACAGTGACCAAGCCATTTGTCTCGTGCCATCCCTCTCCAGCCTTCCACAAACTTTGGGCAGGGACACCACTCCTACCCCCTCGCTAAGACTACTCCATGGACCCAACCTCCATGACTTGATCTCACTTCCCTTTAAACTCTGTTCTAGTTCTAGCCTTCACAGCCTCCTGCAGCAAGGAGTTCCACAGGTTAACTCTTTGCTTTGTCAAGAACAACTTTCTCCTACTAGTTTGAAGCCTGCTACCCATTCCTTTCCTTTGGTGTCCTCTAGTCCTTCTTTATGGGAACTCATGAAGAACTTTTCTGAATGCACCCTCTCCACCCAACCCCTGCTTTTAGAGACCTCTATCCTGTCCCCGCTCCATCTCCTCTTTTCTAAGCTGAACAGTCCCAGTCTCTGTAGCCTCTCTTCATCTGGGACCTGTTCCCAACCCCTGATCATGTTAGTTGCCCTCCCTTCTCCCAGCCTTTCTCTTCCCCTCTCCCACCTCCTTTTCCCAGTCTCCCCCAGTTTTGTTCAATAAAGACAGAGTCAATGTTGGAAGAAACGTTATCTTTATTTTGTACATCAATAAGAAGGGGGGCTAGGGAAGGGTAAGTGGAAGGAGGTGAGGGAGGAATGGGATACGAGCCCCCGATGGGGAGGACTGGGCTGGCTCTGCGGGCTTCTGGGGGTGGAAGCTCTCCTGCAGCCCCCCGATTGTCCCCTGTCCCCAGATGGCAGCCTGCGGCAAGTGCAGCCGGGCTGATGGCCGAGTGGTGTGATGTGCCCAGTGTGGGTACTCCGGGCACTCCAAGCCAGGACTGCTTTGCAAGCGGGGCACCCCTTAGAACTGTCTGTCCGGGGTGGGGGTCGGGACCCTTTAAGCGCAGCCCTCGGCTAGCCTGAGACAGCATCTCCACGCTCTAAGTCCTCCTCTGATGCCCTGCCGGCACTGCTTCCGGCCATCCTTAAGCCCTGTTCAGGGTCCACTCAATGTGGACTTGCTAGTTCGAATTAGCAAAACGCTAATTCGAACTAGTTTTTAGTTCTAGACGCGTTAGTTCGAATTAGCTTAGTTCGAATTAACTAATTCGAACTAAGTTAGTTCGAATTAGCGCTGTAGTGTAGACATACCCCAAGTTAGTTAGATAACCATAATGCATAGGAGCCTAATTATGGACCAGAATAATATTGTGCTGGAACCCTTACAAATGGAAAACAAAAACATTATTTATAATTTAAATTTAAGCTTTCTTTTTAAAAAAAGTTTGGCGTGGATACAGAGTTCCTGGTCCTCCACAATTACCAGACAAGACCAGGATGCATTGCAGCAAGGGACTTAATAAACTTAGGAACTTCTTGGTAAGGGAGTTCTTTAGGTGCTACTCAGTACATGGATTTTCATGTTTATGTCCTTACACTTATAGAGTGTATCTTTTAAAGAAGACTTGAGTACTGTAATCCCTAAACAAATATTCTATGGCCCTCAAGACCATTAAACCAAACTGAGTGGCAACATTAGCTACTGTACCTGATTTAGACTACAGTACATGTCTAGATCTTGTATATCACCACATATATTTTAAAAAATGAATCCTCAAGTCATGCAGATCTGTCTCGGATGAGCCACTGTTAAAGCTAATTGGATCCATGCCATACACTAAGCAATGACTTCAATATGGCAGGTCTGAAGTAGTGTTACCACTGCTGTTTGTTAGAAATCCAAACAGACAGAATTCTGGGTTTGCGACTCCTAAGAGGTTTTAGTCAGTATCAAGTATCATCTTTTGTTTTGCTGTACAAGTTTAAGGCAGTGCTAAGGTTGACAGACTCATAGGCTATGTCTAGACTGCAGGCTTCTTTCAAAAGAGGCTCTTTCGAAAGCATCTTTCGAAAGAGCCTCTTTCGAAAGATCGCGTCTAGACTGCAGGCGGATCTTTCGAAAGAGCAATCCGCTTTTTCGAAAGAGAGCACCCAGCGAGTCTGGATGCTCTCTTTCGAGGAAGCCCTATTTACATTGAAGAACGCCTTCTTTCGAAAGAGGAACTTTCGAAAGAAGGCGTTCTTCCTCATGAAACGAGGTTTACCGCCATCGAAAGAAAAGCCGCGTTCTTTCGAAATAATTTCGAAAGAACGCGGCTTGAGTCTGGACGCAGGGGAAGTTTTTTCGGGAAAAGACTACTTTTCCCGAAAAAACCCCTGAGTCTGGACACAGCCATTCTATTTAGACTGAAATTGATAGGAAAGTTCCTGTGGATTTTCAGTTGGAAAAAGCTCGGTGACATTTAAAAGCTTCCCTGATTTTGAGGAGACCTCCTCAACTCCTTTAAAATCCCTTTTCCTCAGGGGCAAGACTCAGCAGCGATAAATATGGAGCACTGAGCTTTTTGATATTGTGCATGTACACAATCAAATCATACTGTCTTCTTCTTTCTTCATTTTCTCCATCATTCTAGGCACACGAGACCATGACACTGACCAAAATCCTTTTCTATGAAACACGCAGAATGCAGGAGGTCTTACTAGTTTCTTCCTGATCTGTGATTGCAAAATACCCATTGCCCTGGATTCCTCTGTTTGGGTACGTCTAAACTACATGGCTCCGTCGACGGAGCCATGTAGATTTGTTTGTTTGGCAAAGTCAAATGAAGCCGCGATTTAAATGATTGCGGCTTCATTTAAATTTACATGGCTGCCGCACTTAGCCGACAAACAGCTGATCAGCTGTTTGTCCGCTCAGCGCGCTAGTCTGGACGCTCCCCTACCGACATCAAAGCCCTTTGTCGGCAGCCCCGGTAAACCTCATCCCACGAGGAATAACGGGGCTGCCGACAAAGGGCTTTGATGTCGGCAGGGGAGTGTCCAGACTAGCGCGCTGAGCGGACAAACAGCTGATCAGCTGTTTGTTGGCTCAGCGCGGCAGCCATGTAAATTTAAATGAAGTCGCGATCATTTAAATCGCGGCTTCATTTGACTTTGCCTATGTGTCTAATCTACATGCCTCTGACGACAGAGGCATGTAGCCTAGACACAGCCTTAGTGAATATCAGAAGCATCTCCTACAACCTAAGCAGATGAATATGTGGTCAGAATCATTTGAAAATTTCACTTCAAATTTTCCCTTTTGTACAGCTCTGTGGCTGCAGAGATTCACAAATAAAATATTGTGTTATATAAAGTGCCTAAAAAACAAGTGAGTGAAATGACAAGTAACTCTTGAAGTCTCAGAGGAGTAGCAGTGTTAGTCTGAATCTGCAAGAACAATGAGAAGTCCTTTGACACCTTATAGACTAACAGATTTATTGGAGCATAAGCTTTCGTGGACAAAGACCCACTTCGTCAGACGCATGTAGTGGAAACTCCAAAGGCAGGTATAAATATACAGGCATAAGAAAAGAGTTTCAATCAAGAGTAAGGCTAGATATAATGAGGTCAATTCAGTCTACACAAGAGATCCTCTTCCTGGACACTATAGTGCAAATAAATGATGGTCACCTAAACATCACCCTATACTGAAAACCTACGGACCGCTATGCCTACCTACATGCCTCTAGCTTCCATCCTCGACACACCACACGATCTATCGTTTACAGCCAAGCACTAAGGTTTAACCTTAGTGCATTTGCTGCAACCTTTCAGACAGAGACAAGCACCTACAAGATCTACACCAAGCATTCTTGAAACTACTGAGGAAGTGAGGAAACAGATCAACAGAGCTAGACGTGTACCCAGAAGTCTCCTGCTACAAGACAGACCCACCAAAGAAAATAACAGAACATCACTGGCCATCACCTACAGTCCTCAGCTAAAACCTCTCCACACATCATCAGCGATCTACAACCCGTCCTGGACAATGATCCCCCACTCTCACAAACCTTGGAAGGTAGGCCAGTCCTCACCCACAGACAATCCGCCAACCTGAAGCACATTCTCACCAGCAACTATACACCGCACCACAGTAACTCTAACTCTGGAACCAATCCCTGCAATAAACCTTGGTGCCGACTCTGCCCACATATCTACACCAGCGACATCATCACAGGACCTAACCACATCAGCCATACCATTACGGGCTCATTCGCCTGCACATCTACCAATGTAATATATGCCATCATGTGCCAGCAATGCCCCTCTGCCATATACATTGGCTAAACTAGACAGTCCCTACATAAAAGAATAAACAGACACAAATCAGATATCAGGAGCCTGGCAATACACAACCTGTAGGATTACACTTCAATCTCCCTGGACACACAGTAGCAGATTTAAAAGTAGCCATCCTGTAACAAAAAAACTTCAAGAGCAGACTTCAAAGAGAAACCGCAGAGCTACAGTTCACCTGCAAATTTGATACTATCATTTTAGGATTAAACAAAGACTGTGAATGGCTAGCCAACTACAAAAGCAGTTTCTCCTCTCCTGGTATTCACACCTCCACATCAGCTGGTAGAAGTGGGCCTCATCCTCCCTGACTGAATTGACCTCGTTATCTCTAGCCTTACTCTTGACTGGTACCCTTTTCTTATGCCTGTATATTTACACCTGCCTCTGGAATTTCCACCACATGCATCTGACGAAGTGGGTCTTTGCCCATGAAAGCTTAAGCTCCAATAAATCTGTTAGTCTATAAGGTGCCACAGGACTTCTCGTAACTCTTGAAGTAAATACTAAATTTGTTTTGTTCCAATTCCAGACTTCTTATTGGTAGTTATTGTTTGTAATGTGGTCATTGATGTAGTATGGCAAGAAGAAATGGTCACTCACACTGTCCAGGAATGCTCTTTGAGGTGCATGTTCCTAGAGGTGTGCCATTTTATGTGCGCTAGCAGTGTCTGTCTGGCATGTGCTTGAATGCTTTCCAGCCTCATCCCCTGCACCATTATTATACACCACTATGTGGGCAAACTATATTCAGTGCATTCTCTAGTGTGAAGCTCTGTAGCACAGAACTCCAAAGCAGCGGGGAAGGAAGGTGGGTAGTGGAGCAACTGTAGGGGACACACAACTTGAAGAACTGCAGTTACTGCACAGGCTGAGTAACCATTTCTTCTTCAAGTAATGCCCCTACAAGTGCTCCACTCTATGTGACTACTGAGCAGTTCCCCTGAAGGTAGAGGGGGCTTCAATGTCAAGTCCACTATAGAAGAAAGAACAGTGGTGTCAAATGCAACATTAGAAGCTGAGTCGTGACTTATTGTGTAGTGTTCTGTGAATGAAGATTTGTAGCAAGACTTAATTTAGTCAGATATTCACGTAGCAAGTCTTTCATTTGAGACTGCAGACCCATTCAATCTATCTGGGAGAAAGACAAACAATTCGGGAGTCTTTCAGAGGTTAGTCTAACCAGACAGGGTGTCAGGGATGTGCAGTAGTTCCTCTTTTTTTACCTAGGTGAGGGTTAGTATAGAAGACTGGAAGATGAATGGGTTGGTTAATATGGAATTCAGAGGAAACTTTAGGTAAAACTTTGGGGTAGGGTCACAATGTGGCCTTGTCCTTAACAATACTATGAAAGAGGGACATGCCATAATGGCCTGTATTTCCCCAATTCACTGTACCAGCGTGGAGGCTATCAGGAATGGCGTTTTTAAATTGAGAAGTGAGTAGATATCCATCAGTTCAAATGGTGGTTTCCTAAGGCATTTAAGCACCAGACTGAGATTCCAAACCAGAGTAGGATTTCCAAGCAGCACTGAGGTCATTGGTGGAACATGTCCGAGGACACACAAACAGACAAATCTTGTCCCATTTTGAGAGAATGTGTAGTGAGTAGATTTCTCTGCTGTGCAATAGTACTCTTTTTACCTTTTCTGAGCAAGTTGTATCTATCCTGTGAACCCTCTACCCACTATGAAGCACCTTGAGAGTTGGGTGAAGGATCTTTGTGCTTTCTTGGGAGAGGAAATGAGGTATGACATGGAGAGTGGTTGATGAGCAAATGGCAGTGTATTAGGATGACTCTGGATGTGTCTTTTATTTTAAGCAGCCCTCCACCACCAATGTTCCTTTGTGCCCCCTACAGACTGAAGACCTTTGCTTTAGGTCATACCCTCAGCAATGCCTGTGCAGGTATATTGTTGTCAATATCTTTGCCCTGTTTTAACTGAGTGGAAGTCAGTAAACAATTCTGCTGTGCTGAAGAAGGACTAGCATATAGCTCCTTCCCTCTCATCTCTGTTAGTGCAGCAGGGCTAACTGGGATGGGAGACAATAAACACTTATTTGAATAACTAAATTAAGCAGCTATGACTAAATACTTAGATCAGGATGAGTAAGAATGTGCTAATTTTACATTTTTCAGTTTAAAAATGCACTTTAAACTACATAAGAAAGTCTGACCCTTAAATAGACGAGGTATTATTTTGCTCAATTACATTTGTTGATCTTTTCTTCATAAGGAGAAATATCGATGAATGTATACTTACTCTATCTCCTTTAGGACCTGCTGGGCCATGTGGACCAATTGGACCATCCAGACCCTAAAAGATTAAACAAACAAGTAATGAAAAACAAATGCCCTGAAATCTTCTAGCAGTTCTTAACTTCAGGTTTATTCTAGTCAGGAACTGTCTTAGAATCAGTTCAGCTCCCACTGGTTGAAAATATGGTCTGGGATTTTCAAATCTTAATTATAATGAGAACCAGGCATCCAAATCCACTAGGTGGTTTGAAAATCCCATCTGTAAACTATTAGCTGTGATGTAGCTCATCTTTCATCTAATTGGTTTGTACTTTATTGCTTTAAGTGAAGAGATTTATGGAGGTTTTAAAATGTAGAGTGAATTTCTGCCACTAGGAGTTAAGGGTTATACTAAGGGTTGTGTAGATTAAATATAAGAGGCCATAATGATGAACGACAGGCTTAACAAAGCCTTTAAATACACCACTATGTTGTTCTTTCACTTTTCCCCTTCCTTCTTCATCATTATAAATGCCATAGCAGTTAACATTTGTTTTAAATATCAGAAGGCTCAAGGTAGAATTGTAGTAGTTTTGCACCAGTCACAGACTCCCTATTATCTAATCTTGTGAAATTAGTACAAAACCCATCAGGGCTTCAGATTATATATGGAACTCTAATCTTACCAAGTAGAATGAGCACTAGTGAAACCACTGCTTTTAAAAAAAAATTGGTTTCTAAGATCAGAATTGATGCTCGAAGCATTGCATGGTTTGCATCGCTGAAGTCAGAGGGAAAAGTGCAAGCAAAAGACAGGAAAAGGGAGATATACAGTATGCTTCAAGTGGCAGTTCTCTTTACTTGGAACTTGACAAAGCTACAATTTCCAAAGCCAATGTAAACCAAGGATGAACATAAAGCTCAGAAAGAAGTTAAGTATACTTGGATACACTGAGCTTTGTTCCCATTTTAACAGGTTTTCCTATACAGCTATACAAACTAGGCCAGTTCCAACCTAAATTTTTAATATATTTTTAGGATCCAGAGCTCCAAAAAATCCGGCACTAACTGCTCCCCTCTGGTAACCTGTACCAAGACTTTCTCCAGATTCAACATCATGTAAGTTGCTTTATAAATTTTGCCTCAGTCCATTTCAGCCACATATAAACGAGGCAAGTAAGACCACCGTGAAACACACAGACTCAGTAGCATGGCACAGGAATGCAAGGGACTCACCCGGGGTCCTGGCTTTCCGTCTAAGCCAGATGCTCCCTGTATGATTAGGTGGAAGCATGGATGATGGGTATAACATGAATGACAAGAATGTGATATTAGTAAATGGTGTTGATGAATAAACATAACTTAAACACAGAATATAAGCAGTTACAGGGTTCTGGAATGAGGATCACATTTCTACAACATGTTAGTTAAAAATTACATATAACACTAAGAGCCTGATTCTGATTTCAGTTACAGTGGTTTTAGATCGATGTAACCATATTGTTGTAATTAATAGATCTAATGGAATTACTTCTGATTTACACCAGTGTGCCAGAGATCAGAATGAGACTCTAGATTTATTAGTGCTACAAACATCAGACATTATGGTGTTTCTTGTGCTTTAATGTACAAATACTCAATTTATACATTAACTAGTAAGTTGTCTAATGTGAATTATAAAATAATGACAATACTGACTACTCTACTTTGCAATATAATTAAAATATACATTTTAACAATAATAAGTGTTTAAGATGAAGAAAATTGTGTTACATCACCAACAAAATCTTGGCACCCATTACAATGGTTTTATTCATTTTTCAGGAGCCCAAGAGACAATGAAGTTTCCTGGGTTTTTCTTTTTTTCCAGCAAATTACAATTGTAGCCAGTGTTCATGAACAATGAATTTAATTCCAGGCTGGAAGCACATAGAATGCATTGAACTTTCAGTTTAACATCCTTGGGGACTGGCTGACCCCTGGTGGATTTTATGTGAATAACATAAGACTGGTGTCCTGGAAACTATTTGCTGGATTATCAAAGGGACCTTGTCAACATGAAAGTGGTTAGTTTTATTGAGAGAAATAGAAATCTTGTTGGTAAAGGTGACATTCCTCAGAGTCTCTCTGCAAATCTTTAAAAACTTTTGACCAGACTTTTTTCTGGTCATTTTTAAATGCCGTTGTGTGCAAGAGGGGAAACAGATTGTCTAAGTGGAAAACAATGACATTGACTTTTCACAAAGTGCTCTAAAATGCACAAAGTAAACACACTAAAATATACTATTTTTCTTTTAATCACTTCCAGCTTTGCTGTCTCTTGTGACAAAATTTTCAAATGTAAATGTGATTGTTAAGATCAATCTACGCCAAGTACTTATAATGAGAACTGTTCGGAACAGTCCAAGGCAAAAGTAAAAATATCCAGCACCCCTGACTTCATGGGGAATGTTTTAAAATTCTATGGGCCAATTTCCAAGGTCTTCTCTCAGATTTACTCAGTCCTGACTCAGGCAAACCTGCCACTTTAGTGACACTTCTTCAAGGAGATATCACTGAGGATACATCAAAATTAATACACAACGTGTTTGATAAAACCATGGTTTTAAAGCAAACACCACACAACACTGAAATCACAACATGATTAATGTAATGGGGCTGACAGCATCCTCGTGAGGCCTTTAACACTATCCACTGACACGTGACAAAAAGAAACTGACAGCACTAAGTGTTACAGGATGTGACTCTGGACAATGGCACAGACTCTGGATACAACAAAACAAGGCTGATGTTCTGCTCCAACATGATAGAGATTTAGAAATGCTGTTGAGTAAACCAGAGTTGTTGGTTGAAAGTAGAGAGAAAAGTTTGTGATTTGCACTGAAATGGAATAGGTTTTTTTACTTACTGGAAGACCAAGGGGCCCTCTGTCACCCTTTTGACCTGGTTCACCTTTCAATCCTTTAAGACCATTTAACCCTGGTTCACCCTAAATGTAAAAGTATAAATGCCAATTTTTGGTGCTATAATGGGTATTTAAGCTGGGACAGAAGAGAGCCGGTCTCAGATGTAGCTGCAAATTCCAGTTTGAAATACCAGCATCAGGTACTATCGTATTGACCTGTGCTAAAATATGCAACAGAAAATCTCTGGTCATTTTAAATACAATTGTGTTTAATTGTAATGAAATAAGACATGAAACTCTGCTGTGCAAGACTTTCTTGAATCACTTCTATATAATTATTGAAATATTTGTCTGATGTGGGGTCAGTTGTAATTTTCCTGCTTTTCTTTTTAAGTTTCCTCTATGTCCACACATTTCTGCCACAGACTGATAATTCAAACTAAAGAAAAATCTCAGACAAGAATATTAGAAACTGCATTTTGTTCACATTAGTGATAATTGCAGTAAGATCTGCAGAAAGATGCATTTTGTGTGGAAATACATTCTCTTCCAATACCAAACTGGAATTTGCAATACAGTCTTATGTAAAGATACTTTAAACCTTTAAGCACACATCGTTAAACTGGAAAGTAAGAGGAGGAGTGTGTTGTACTGGGACAATGCATTTTTAGGGTCCATGATTCACTCATCTCACCAAAAATGGTATTTATACTTGAACAAAAGATATTACCTAAAGATTGCAATTATGAAGTTACATAGGCATCACTGTAATAAAATTGTGAAGTGAAAAATGGTGGACCTGGGATATGCGTGAAAACATCTTCATGCCATGTAAAACCACCACCACATGGTGTCTTTACAGAAAACTCAGGGTAGCTAAATGGAATTGCATAGGATTTTCTCTATGCCCAGGACTGTTCCCTATGCCTTGTTCCCATGGTTTCTCTTTGCTATACAAAAACCAAAGCATACAATAATTTAATCAAATTAGAACATGGTTTCTTTTAACCCTCCCAAAATCATCTACATGTTCAGGCCTCTGGGGTGTGTGTGCATGTGCACATGCTATGCAAAGGATGAAGGAGTGCCTGGGGTTGTACTCCAGTGGGGATAGTAGCAAGTGACATGAACTTGTGTTGGAAGGCATAGGAGATGGGAGAGGGAGCAGAGAAAAAGAAGATGTATCTGGAAACAAGTTTATCTCCTCCAGGTACAACACACTTATCCCCTGTGTTCTAAAGTGCAATTTAAGGCAATTGCAAAGCACTAATTAGAATAGTATGAAAATCTCACCAGGAAACAGGAGGATAGATACTTTTAATAGCAGTTCATAATCATCATTATAATAACCTAATCACATTTATGCTCCCGTGAAACACACACAAAAATCATTATATAAATAATTGCAATTAAAAAAAATTTAACTTTTACTTTAAATATCTGCTTAAAGGCTTAGGAGTATCAGAAATATTTAACAAATAAACGAGACAAAGGACACAACATAGCTGCATGCTTCATTATTATTAACAAAGAACATATCATGGCACATTACAGACTTAAAGAATCCAGGCAATTATTTATTTACCTTTGGGCCAGGCAGTCCATGGGGTCCCTGAAAATAAAGATTCAGTCTTTTATTGAAGAAAATAAAGGTTTTGCTGCCTTTTCTAGGTACAAGTTGCACCTGCATTTTTGTTGTCACAAAATAAATTGCGGGTGCCAATATAAGTAGTTGCACCTCTAAGTGCCTCATTGGGGGAACATAACAGGGAAACGTTTATACCCATAATTCCTTTTCCCACTGCCCAAGAACTTTGGGTTAGGATCCAAAATGCATGGCTGTGGCCAACTCTAATAGTCATGTTCTCTCATAGCACTTCACTTAAACAAGCATTACAACAGGGAGTGAGGGAAAAAAGTCTTACCATAGGGCCTGGTGACCCATGAGGTCCTGGTGGTCCTGGCGGCCCTATGATCTACATATAGAAAATGATGTCATTAGCTCATGTAGTGAAGGGAATTCCCCTTGTAAATAGAGGAAGTCAGACTCTTTCTCCAGATCTTCACTAATATCATTTATTAGGGCTGGGGGCGAGGAGATCATTCGAATGTAAGGCTTAATCCTAATGCTGAACTCAGTACAACAGCGGCGAGGAGTCCTGTGGCACCTTATAGACTAACTGAAGTGTTGGAGCATAAGCTTTCGTGGGCAAAGACCCACTTCGTCAGATGCATGTGACGAAGTGGATCTTTGCCCACGAAAGCTTATGCTCCAACACTTCAGTTAGTCTATAAGGTGCCACAGGACTCCCCGCCGCTTTCGCAGATTCAGACTAACACGGCTACCCCTCTGATACTCAGTACAACAGGTAATCAGGTTATTCAGCTTTCAGCATGTGCTTGTTACAGGCTGGTTTACTTTACTGATCTCACCAAATTCAGAAAGAAGAATTTAATTCCAATGTTTATAATATTTAACACCACTTCTCACACTTGGCTGAATCCAGATAGGGTTGTGACAGCAGCATGGAGCCACTGCAGGGCTGCCAAGTGGCACAACCAGCACAAATGGCTTTTCTAGCCAAACCTCTGAGGTTAAGCGCGGTGTCGACAAAGTAGGTTTTAAAATCTAAAACAGGATGAGGAGAGAAAAGTTGACAATGGCTGGTGGGAATCTTCTGGGAATGGAGAGGAGCAGTGACACCTCCACCAAGAGAAGAAGATGAGGATGAAAGCCAAGGCTGTTTTCTCTAGGGGAAAAGGCTTTTACAAAAGCACAGTTGTTCAGCAAATCTGTGCTGAGATCTTTTGAGTTCCACACACACATCATGTTGGAAAGTAACTAACTGATTTTTCCCTTAAGAGCTAGAGTGAGATATTTATACTCTGTTGTGAGAGATGGTACCTAGAGTTGCTAGGTTAGGGAGCCAGCAACTCTTGAATTCTTATCCTAGCTCTAACATTTGACTCCTTTTTGTCTTGGGCAAGAAATTAACCTTTTTTTTGCTTCAGTCTCATGATCTATAAAATTGAGCCAACAGTGTGTACCTACATCACAGGAGCCTCATGAGGTTTGCATTTCTATTTGCAAAATGTTTTTAAGAATCACATATATGTCTGGTACTGCAAACACTTACTTATGTGAGCAATCCTGAATATACCCTTGGGACTAGTAATGCCAGTAAAGATGCACCTATGCATAACTATTACCAAGGTCAGGCCCAAAATCATTAAGGACTGGATACAATGCTTAACAAAATCAATGGGAGTCCTTTACGTGACTTCAGTGGGCTTTGTATTGGGGCTTACCATCATTATAGCCCTTTGAAAATCTAATTTTCATCCTTCCCTCTGAGATAGTCTCTGTACAAACTTGACAGATAGATAAACAGATTGCTGAGGCAGGAAATTCCCATTAATCTTATCTCTCTCTGATTCAACACAAGAAGGCTGCCAGTGGCTTATGCACGGGGGCTAGATGCTTATGTAGTTTTTAACTGTATAGCTTATGTCTAAATTAGCAAACTAGTGAACTGCTTTCCAAATAGACCCATTGTTCTCAAATTATTGTCCAACAGGCGTCTACCTTGTCCACCCTAGTTGATCACAGAGTGAAACATTTTGAAAACCCAAGAGTAGGAAATTAGGGAGGTTGGTAGGAGAGATCATCCACGAAGGTCCCTCCTGCTCTAATATGAAATGTTCCTCAGAATGAAAAGGTGGAGAACCAATGCTATAATGAACACATCCCAACAGCATGGCAAGACTTACAGAAGGACCCTGAGGACCAGGCAAACCGACATCTCCTTTTTCTCCTTTCATACCATTGGCTCCCTAAAAATAATTATAAAATGTTATTAAACAATTCCTGTTTTACTAACATTGACTTCACTCTCGAGAAAAGAACATTTCTGTAATTAAATATTTATGTTTTTCATAATAAAAGTATTACTTATAATGGAATTGTATCTCCAGCTGTCATGACTTTCATACTTGACAACATGTATTATAAATGTATGTTTATATTGCAAAACCCCATGATAATAGCTAGTAAGCACTACACCATTAAACAATTACAGATATTAATTTTAATATCCATGGTTAAAAATATAGGAAGAGCAGACAGCAACACATTTATTAAAAGCTCTTGTAATTAAACTGATTTCATTATATATTCTGTATGTGAGTGTGTGTAGGCATACACATACTATCTCTCTCACTCTCTCTCTCTCTAAATATATATATATATAGTCTCTCTCCATATGTAGATATACACCCCACACACAAATACATGGCGTATGTGTATAAAACCATTTTGTAAATACAGAACAGATTTTTCAGAAGTGTTTATGAAATTTTTTCCTTCCAGAGTATGAGTCATTCACTGAGGGTCCTGGTAGCGAGATATCTCTCTTTCTTTTATAATCAAGCAGCTCATTTTTCCTGAACCTTACCACATTTATTTTTGTCAAAGCACTGATGTGATTGATGACTAGGGCAGTGGACAAGAACATTTGTTCAACATACCAGCTAATCTCCGTCTTTCCAAAGTGAAATTTTATTTCTCCATATATAGAATGAAAAGCTCTGGCAAACAGCCTTTTGGTCTATTGTTCATGCTTTTTCCTACACTAGAAATGGAATAACTAGCACTTTCGTTTTATGGTTTTTGCTACTTTGGCAACTTACAAACATTTGAGAATTATCAAATGTGGAAGATATCATTGAAAAATTCAAATTAGCTTTCATCTAAATAAAATTTATTTTGCATACTTACCGGTAATCCTGGGAGACCAATTCCTCCCTTTTCTCCTGGCATGCCAGATTCACCCACATCCCCTTTCGAGCCTTTAGGACCCTGAAAAATAATCTTTTTGTCATGAAAAAGACTTGTACAATGCTCACACGTCAATAAAATCCTAGATGTGTTCAAGGATAAACCGGTACAACGCAGAGTGACCTTTTGTCTCTTAATTAGCATCACTGTATATCATCACTGCATAATATGCGATCGCTTAATGTGCCATGTCATATGATTATGAATTCTAAGCCCATCCTATCCATGACGTACAATGTTTTTTCTAAAAAAAGCCATAATTGTTGATAGGGTCTGGCACTAGGTGAAGTACTTGGTATACCTGCTCCCCTTCGGCTCCTGGAGTTCCTGGGGACCCTGGTTCACCCTGTAAAACATAAGGTGGAATAGTGTTATTTTCTCTTAATACTGCATTTATTGGTGATATTATGCTGTGCTAAATTATGTTGGTCAGTATCTCCCCTCCCCCCACTTCACACCTTATCCATGTACAGCAGCCCAATTAATGATACAACCCCATATTAACACTGAAGAGAATATGAGAGAGAGATGCCATCTGGTTAAACATGTGGAAGTTTATCTGTTATGGTATGTACATACATAGAATATTTACAATGAGCTCGGCCATGCAGCTATAAAATGACTGCACATTGGCTGCCTTACATGGGAGAAAAATGCCATCATCCTCCCAAAAAACACCTACTCTGCACCATTAGGGTCAAATGGGAGTTTGTCACTGACGTCGTGAACATAACATTAAGCCTCTGGTCAATGGTTTACTATGTTCAACACCATTACTGACAATTTGGGTGAATAAATATGGACCCCTCGAACCCTTTACATTTTCTTCCCTGGCTAATTTGACCATGTTATTCAACCAGGGAAGACCCTCCCTGCCCCACCAGAATGTGGGAGGATTCCTTGATTCCTGAATGTCCTTCCCAAGGGAGAAGGTGATACATAGGAGAGTAAGGGTGGGACCTTTGGTTCCGACCTCTGAAAGTCTGAATTCTGCTTTACCTGGCTCTTTTAAAGGGGAAAGTTTCCTTTTTTTGACAAGGGAGCAACCTCTTCATCTGTACCCCAGATTTTCAGAACCCCATCCCTGAGTGGGAGCTGCAGTTTCTTTGGGCTGCATAAATCCTGCTGAAATGACTTTCTATGACCTGACATATACTGTCCATTGCCAGTTTGTGAAAAGCAGTTTGACACTATTTTCTCACAAATTGCTTGCACTGACTCACACCTATTTTGGCATGTGATGAAAAACCTTTATATGAAAGAACAGTTTTAGATAAACCAAAAGTGATACATTTTTCCTGTGATATCATGGGATGTGATGCATCATACACTTAAACTAAATGACTTTGTTTCCACTGTGGGCTGCACAAAAGGGTATTTGCTCTTCACAAGAACTCATAATCACCAAGAAACTTTGTTGTTATGCAAACAAGATTTCCTCGAGGCTACATGATATGATAAGCTCTTATGAACTCTGATAATTATCTCTTAATTAATTAGTTAGCTATCCTACATTAGCTTAGGGAGTGATTCACTATTCATTCATCATATTCTGATTAAGAAAACCCATTTTAAGTCCAGGCAATGAATGAGTTAGACTGTAAAAACAGAGTACAATCTGGAGGTGATGGGGTGTACCAGGCCCCACACTGTGAAAGCTGAGCCTATCAGGCTCACCTGGCTGAAGAAGCCCTGCTCTCGCAGCCTTGCTGGGCATGCTCAGACTATAGCCCAGGTATAAAAGCCTGGAGAGTGGCTGACTGCTGAGGAGGAAGGATGTACTGCCTGAGCTCCTGCAGGCGAGCCGCCTGAGAGATCAGACCAGGAGACCAGCCAGCGGGAACCAGCCAGGGAGGCTTCCATCGTGGAGGAGGAGCAGCAGACGGATGCAGCAGCAGAGGCCAGTCAGCAGAGACCGGACACAGAAGGGCCCGGATCAAAGGATGCCGACGGGGAAGACGCTAGGAAGTAGCCCAGGGTGGAGAATTGCAGTCCCGAGAAGCTTAGCGTGTTTTAGGCGGACTACCTGCTGAGCTAGTGACAGGACATGCCCATCACTGACAGGGCCCTGGGCTGGGACCTGGTGGAGAGGGAGGGCCTCTAGACTCTGGCCTCTAGGCTGCATTGCCCTGGTGAAGGGGGAATTGCTAGAGACTCTGGCCGCTAGGCCACATTGCCCTGGGGAAGAGGAGCTCCAGGGTATAGCTGTGTCGGGGTTGCAGAGTGGCCCAAGGGCTCAACAGTGCCCCCCTGGGCAAGGGACAAGGGAACTACCCTGCGACACTGGACAATGAATAGCATACAGCTCCTATATGCTGCATCATACTAAATGTGTGCATCATACAACAAAATAATCTATCAGAATTTGATCAAATTTTGAACTGAACTGCAATTAATAAATGTTATGTAATTAGACATCTTTTATATTAAAAATGCATAGACCAAAAAAGAGAGAGCAAGGTACTCTGTTCCATTTTGTGTAGGTTTGCTGGAATGAAAGAGGAAACTCCCACCCACCCCCTTGCCTATCGCTATATCCCTGCAAATACAAGTCAGAATAAGGTTTTAGTTCTCTTAAGTGCCATATACGATGCTGGCTTAATGGGCCTAATGGTGCTCCACACCACCTAAGTGATGGATCAGTTGGCTTTGGGTGGTAGTCAGGGGAGTAGAATACAATGCTTCTTTTTGGAGCAGCAGTATAGGGTGCTGCAGGATGCAGTGGTTTTCTCTGTCGGACGTGTGTGTATATGTTACAAAAGCTGCATTAATATGTCCCCATATTTTGGCAGGCATTTCAATGGATAGTCCCATTACAGACTATTCCTGCTAGCCAAGAATGTGAACACTCTGGATGTTGATGTGTGCGTGGAAACCACTGTCTGGTGAAGCCGCTACTTTGAAAAATATGTGAATTACCCTCTCTGACCACAAGGCCATAGCCTTCTCCCCAGCAGAACATCTACAGATCAACCTCAGTGCAGATTTGGGCACAGTGGCTGAGCACGGGCGATTTTCTATTGGGCTCTTATGCAAAACAGAGAACTAAAACTGTTTTTATACTAATTAAGAAGAACCACAAGCAAATGTAAGCAAATGAAATACAGAACATACAACTGTACATGTAACATTTTTCTGGTTCACTGGCAATTTTGAAAAATGGGAAAAAATCATTTTGGGTTAAATAAAACATTTTGTTTCATTTTTGAGCACTTTTAACTTTTAAAAAAATTAAAGGAAATTTTGAGAGAAAGAATTTAAAACATTTTATTTAGAATACTTAAAAATGAAACATTTCAATTTTTAGAGAATTATGTTTTGTTTCTTTTCTGAAAGATTCAGTGTCATTCAATGTATATTTTTAACAGAAAAAATGTTTCAGTGAAAAAAAAATCACCCAGCTGTATTAGAGAATCTTAGACTTTTAGAGGGGGATGTGGCAACAAAGAAAGATCACCTTTGGTCCTTGTGCTCCTTGAGGTCCGGGTGGCCCTGGTGGACCCTATACAAAACAGATAAACCTGTTAGCTGTGGACCACATAAGCTCTCACAGGACATATTGGATACACATATGTATGAACTTCACCATTGTTAATAACACAACCAGTCTTTCTAAGAAAACTTACAGGGAAGGACCACATCAGCTACAAACAGGTTGTTAATTTATTACACCTAACAACACACACAATGGAGTCACAAAAACCAATGACAAAACAATACTGCACATTTGTGGTTTTGAACTAATGAAGGGGATGCTGCTTCCATGGATGGCAATGGCAAAACATCCGTTGATTTTGGTGGGAACATGACTGAATCCCAACGTATGAAACATATAAAAGCTGGCATCAGGGTCTGATTTAGGGCCCACCAAAGTCAAGGGACACTCTCCTACTGACTACAATGGTTCTTGGATCAGGCCCTTAGTGGCTATTGCTAGAAGATACTTATCTCTCAAATGTCTTTGAGCGTGTTCAGTGCTTTGTGGGAGGAGGACAGGAGTCATTAACTCATCCCCTTTTGTCTAGCAACTGTAGCAGAACCAACCTACAGAATTGTTGACTATTCTGAATGTTGTGCAAGGGGGGGGGGGGAATGCATTAAAAAATCATCAATAAAACAACATTTACAAAGATGGCAAAATGGGCCCAATGAAAAATTTAGAGACAAACAGTCCAAAAAGGAAATAAATATTTGTATATTATATATATAATTTGATCAAATCTGCTGCTCCATGGGAGCCTAATTCTGTAAAACTCTAAGTGCATTCTAGAACACACTGAAACCCCTATGTTTCCAGTGAAGTCACATACAAGGCCAAACTATGGCCCAATGTCTATAAACCTCCAATGGCAGTTACTGAGAGTGCAGAGCACAAAAATACTCAGAACTCTGCAGGATGTGAGCTGTAGGTACTGGAAAAGTCTCAGTACTTCATATAACTAGCTCTTCTAACAGCATCTGGTAAGAAAGGGAAGAAGAAATCCTCACACTAAGTCTTTCTCTTATATTCCTGCTTGTAAACTGAAATAGGAAACTTTTAAGGGAAAAACTGAACTCCTGTGTAAAGTTTCCACCCAAAATCATTTAAAATAACTGTTTACCTTGAAAAATAAAGCTGACAACTAATTAATAAGAGATTTGAGAGCAAAGCAAATGCAGGATCTGCTCTCTGACTGCTAGTGCATACCAAAACCAACAATACCAACAATACTAAGAACCTTACACATCTAATCTGCTTCCTATTTTTATCAATGGAGTTTTGTCATTATTTTATAGTAATAGTTTTAGGCTTTAGTTTTCAAGAATATGTTCATTGTAAGGAAACATTTAGTGAATAGACACACATGATAATGAACAGGATCAACAACAGATAATGAAGATACACCCTAAACCAGCAGATGTACGAACATGCAACTATACAGAATAAAACAGCTACAAAGCACAGCAAGTCATGCAGTAGGAATTACCGTGACAGTTAGGGTGGTAATCCTCTGTGGGCAAAATGTATTAACAAAAGACAATGTTATCAGATGTGAATATTGAAATAAAGTATTTCACTTGTTTAATAATGAATTCCACAGAATCTGTGCTGCATCTGGGAGAGCTGTATCTTAGGCTGTGTCTAGCCCACATCCCTCTTTCCACAGAGGAATGTAAATTAGACACTTTGAAATTGCAAATGAACCGGGATTTTAAATATCCAGGCTTCATTTGCATAATTGCATAATGGCGCTCTTTCAAAAAAGTGCTATTTCGAAAGTTAAACCATGGCCTAGACACGGTTCTTTCAAAAACAGCAGGCTTTTTCAAAAGATCCTGTACTCCTTAAAAAATGAGGTTTACAGGATCTTTTGAAAAAGCGTGCCGTTTTCGAAAGAACTGCATCTATTACGCGATTCACCATTACGCGATTATGCAAATGAAGTGCAGGATATTTAAATCCCTGCTTCATTTGCAATTTCAACGTGTCTAATTTACATCCCTCTGTCGAAAGAGGGCTGTAGTATAGACACAGCCTAAGAGAGCTAAAGTGGAATAGTCATCAAGGTACACTGCACTTGGTATCAGTGGTTTACCCTCATTAATTTACATGGCATTTTTATGTAAGTGAAAACTTACAGGTCTGGCTATAAAATGTTCAGGTACAAATAAGATATACCTTAACAACAGTAGAATTTGAGGAAGGAAAATGTTTGGCTCCTCTATGTTTGTATCTATCTGTGAATTTTCCGCAACTCTCTTTTGCCCAAGGCTGTTATTTTGCCCAATATTTTGAGGTCTCTGCTGATTCTGTCTCATTAACAAATACAATTCTACAGTTCCCAGAGCTGTGATTCTTGTAGTAATAACAGTACACAAACCACAATGTTAAAAAACAATATTGTGCTAAACGTGAAGTTGTTGATACACAATATCACTCATGTTAACTTCAGCTCTATTTAAAACATTTGGAAGACGGGCAGATCAATATTTTCATAATGGAAAAAGGCCAATAATTAGACTATTTAATGTTTAAGTTTCAAAGACAGAACCAATAAAAAGTAGTGAAAATATTCCAAAGGCAACACAAATTATCTGGTTGTATAGTTTAAACATAGAGCTGAACTGTGCTTACATTACGTACATACGAGTTTTCATTAACAATGTGACCTCTCGCACAAATAAGGCAGACAGTATTAGTCATGAAAATGGTTTTAACTATGTGCCAAGAAAGATGTTTATACATTTAAAGTGTCAATCTAAATATAAGATTTAGTTTTATTCAGTTTAATAGGCATGTAATTGCACAATCAAAACCTTTTTTTATAAAACTAGAATCATATCAATACAAACTAACTTTGGAACTAAAATCTCTAGCAGATGGCATTTTATATGGTAGTGCATTTGCATTCACCCTATATACGGAAGTATTTAAAGAGTTTAAAATAGCAGAAAAATTAAATTCTGCTAATTTACATAACAAATAATTAAACAAATTATACCAAATCCAGTAATTTATAGTTTTCACACCTGTTTCATTTCTAACTATATATTTAAAATTTTAATACACAAAGCACTAATTCTGCAGTTCCTCCCAAGATAATATGTCCACTTCAACTATTTGCTTTTGCCTCTGAGATCTAGGAGCAGACCCAAAGAGAGAGACTCATTTATGTATTTTGTGCTTGACCTCTAAGTCAAAGACACAAACTCTGCACAGTTCCTGCTTGAACTGTGATGATAATTTCTATATCTGTTTTCTGTGTTACTGCACTAAGACATCTGATTCTCTGGTGACATGAAATGGAATGGGAGGCACAAACTCGCTTCTTAGGCTGCTTTAGGATTTCTTCCCAAGTGGTGTAGGAATGCAGACAGAGGTGCTGTATCCTGTGAACTGTCAACTTCTCCTTACAATGTGAGAGGCACTGAGAACCCATCAATACTGAAAATTCCTATTCACTTCAATAGCATTTGCAGGTCCCAGAACCTCCAAGAATTTGGCACAATGAAAACTGCAGGTGAGCGCTTGCCTTCTCATAGGACTGAACTGTAGTCAGCAAGACCACCAAATGCTGTTCTTATAGCTTGCCAGTCACCCTGGGACACTTGGCTTTCACGTGAACATTCACTCACCCTTTTCTTAAAACACTTACTTTTCTGGGGCTGAGTAAATAAGGCCACCAAAGCTTAAGTCTATTTTATATATTTACTGCTAAGAATCCTAATTCGGGATGCTGATTGAATCCACAGCTTGCTAATGGAATCAAGTGAGTTGGTTTCCAAACCTCAACGTTTCTGCTCTTTTCATTTTGTGGAAAGAGTAAGAGGAGGAGGAGGAGGAGAAGAAAAAGACAAAGAAAGACAGTCAATATTATTCTACATGAACTGAAAAGCAGAAACTTCTGTGGGATCTGTGTAAATGGTTTATTAGATGAATTCAGCACTCACAGCTGTGGAGCCAGCAATGAATCAATTCTGTCCTCGTCAGATGATGTCAATAGAGTCCAGAGGAGATACACAGCTAATTCACTCACCATTTTATCAAGGAAACACTTTGTTTAACACCAAAAAAGAAAATCTACATGCCAAGCACTGGGGATTCCTAATTAATATGTCCAGGAAATGTTTAAGATACTATGGTGGAGTAATTTCATGTCCTATGCAAAAGAAAAATACAATTATGCCAAAGAGCTGTTCTTCCTGTATTGAGTCAGACAAGCTTCTTTATGCTCACATACCTGTAGAGCTTCATGGATATTGCCATTGTAGTCAATTATCTCGGTTGCACCTTGATCTCCCTTTTGTCCAGGTGGACCCTGAAACATATCCACCAAAATCTACATTATTTGAGTCAAGCACACAAAACCTTACTAATTGTTTTATCCTTGTCTACCTAGATTCTAGTCTGTCTGAGACTGTTTTATTCTATAGTGTTTTATTCTTTGTTTGAAAGATCTCCCTGTCCTTAAAAGTTCAGGGTCATTAAGATCCAAGTTTTGACTGGCGCACTATAGAGATGAGAATCAGAAAGGAAAGTTTAGATTTGAATCTTGTGTCTCCATTTGGGCCCCATAACTCATCAGTTTCTGTGTCCTATTATTATATTTTCGTTAAAGTGGTTTTCAGGGGCATGAAACTCATTCTATCTATTAAAAGGAATATTGACCTCTTTCACATTGCAGCTGAGACTATACTAGCAACAATGCTGATTAAACACAGTTATCATAAGCCTGTTTTCTGCAAAGTTTCCATGACTCAATGTAGCAAAGTGATGTTCAGTCTTCTGATACTTGTCCTATTTATTCAACTCACTTTCATTCCCTGAACTTTTCTCTGGATCTTGGAACATTATATTTTCTTGCTTTTTATAGGGTTGCCAGATGGTTTAACCAAAAATACCAACCCCCCCCCCCCCACAATAAACCCATTGGAGAAATAATTCTGTTGAGATCAAAGTTGTTGAGCAAAAACAACAACAAAAAAAGGATCCTGAGAGTTGTTGAGCAGCAAAACAAAGAAACAAACAAAAAAAAGTATGGACCCTTTAAGATGGCCATCACCATCTTTTTTTCCTGCTCCGGGCCAGATGGCTCCCTTGCGGAACCGAGTAAGCACCCAGTATTTTCACCTCCTGGCCAAGAAAAAAAATTAGAAAATAATGAACATTTTAGATGTCCGGTATTTTCTGGATTTTTTTTACTGGACAGCAGGTGAAAATACCAAACTGTCTGGGTCAATACCGGATACCTGGCAACCCTAGCTTTTATCATTTTCAATAAATCACAGACTACAAAAGTTAATCTAAAACTAAAAGCACTGAAAAAAGCCACTAAAAGGTGCTCTATCAGCCCTACTTTCTTAACTCACACAGGTAAAAAAAAAAACCAGACCTCGCTTACAAAATCTGCAAATCCCAAATCCCTCTATCCTCTCATCTTCTCAATCTACTCTCCCTTCCAGACCCAGCTAAAGAGTTTGCGGGGCCCAAGGCAGCATGCTGTGGTTGGCTGAGCCGCACAGCTACACAGCTCCCAGTCACAGCAGTGAGTGAGCGGCCAGGTAGGCAGGGCTGGGAGCTGAGCAGCACAGGGCCCTGAATGCATGTGGCCCAAGGCAACAGCCTCACTCGCTTTGCCCAAAGGCCAGGCCTGCTTCCTTCCTTAGAGAAGCCTGGGGCAGAGGGGACTTTCCAGATAGCTGGGATCCGGGCCAGTTAGCCATATCAGTACTTTAAACTTCACCTGGAATCAAATGATTGCTACAGCAGGCAAACACGAGCCAAACAGTATTGAAGGACGACTAATAATTTATGCAGTGTTGATTCCAGGAAGTAGAAAAACAAGGAAGGGAAGCTCACAAACTTCTCTCTCTCTTGTCAACAGAAGTTGGTCCAGTAAAAGATATTACTAATCTTCTAGATATCTAGAGTATGATTTATAACACAGCTTTTCTTGTTGATACTGTTATCAGCTCTCTTAATGCCACAACGACGTCAGTAACAATTGCATTTAACCAAGGATGGTGCTAATTTGCTTTCAACCGTGGTTGTTGACTTGGCCTACACGTAAGAATAAAGTGTACTTACCCTTGGACCTATAGCTCCTGAATCACCTTTATCTCCAGGGTTACCCTATGGAAAGGTAATATTCGTAAGCAAAAAAAAAAAAAAAAAAAAAAGATAAACAATCAGTCCCATATTGTTGGTAGTTTAAATATTTTTACTACCCTCCCCAAGCATATTTAGAAGGGAACAGATATACTTTATTTTAAAAAATGAAACAAAAACTTGATATGGATTTAAAACACCAACAGAATATGGGTTTTAATTACATAGGGGTATTTCCACTGAAGTCAGTGGAGTGTCAGGATTGACTCCGTTGCAGCTGAGAACAGAGTTTGGTTCTTTGCGTGTTGCATTTGCTACAGAATACATTATTGGGGTTGCTTAAGAAATAACAAAGGATTAAAAAAAAAAGGCAGACTTCAACTTAAGTCATTTAAACAACCTCCCTTTTCATGACAGCTTGGATACCCTGCTCTTAGAAGCTTTATCAAAAAGCTTCAGGGGTAAGTCAGGAACAGTATGGCTACACCACCTGGGGTTGGTCCAAGTCAGCTGACTTGGGCTCACAGGGCTCGGGCTGTGGAGCCCAAGATGCTATGTAGATGGAGTTGAGTACCTTAAGCTGAGCCTCCAAGTCTAGTGTAGACCTGGAATGAAACTGTGTCAACCCTAACTACAGTGACCTTGACACTACACTGATTATGGGAGGGTGTTATTAAGTTGGTGTAGCAGGCGGGTTACTGCAAAGGAGTACAGACACTTCCACAGTTGGGTTGATGTAAGCTGCCTTGTGTTGACCTAACTCTATAGTGCAGACCAGACATAAAAGAACACATTATTGAATGTGTAAAAGTCCAGTGAAGACCAACTTCCTCAGCATAAGGAAGAAATCAGGGGATATTTAATTGTAGTTTATACCATGTTGGTTCTTTGAATCACTTTTTTACATTTTATTGTTCACTATAGCCCCAGTTCAGAAAAGTATTTAAGCATATGTTCAACTTTGTGAAGTCAATGGGACTGAAGCACTTACATAACTTTGCATGTTTATGTGTTTTGCCAATGGAGATACTCATGTTGGGCCCATGTTACAAGCAATATAGAAACGATTCTCAGCACATCTTTGCTCTCTCAAAGTGATTCAATTAAACAAAAGAACAGTGCACTTTTATTGTGTGTAGATTCCTGGTATCAACTGAAAGACCACAGGAAGCATATGGTTTTGAAAAAAAAAATTGAAAATGTTTACTTTTGCTTTTTGCCAAGGCTTAATGTAGTTTTTCAACTAGTTAGAGGAAAAAATCGGAGACACCCAAATCTTCTACATCTTACTGCACAAGATTCAAAATAAATAGCCAGAACCACTCACAAAACATCAGCAGAATAATAATAAGAAATTATATTTAAATCAAATACTTTTCAAGGGTTATTGGATCAGCAAAATGGCAATAGTACCAATTTTAATAACTTTTTCCTCCCACCCCAAAGAAAATGGATTAAAACACACCAGTCTAACAGAGAAAGAGAGAGAAAGCAGGTACATGTTAAAAAGAAAGTAGACAAAAAAGAGACTAATCATTTTAAGATGTTACAACAGATAAAGAATGAGCACAGTAATGGTGTACAAAATGGTGTAGTGCTTCATTCTGCAGACCTGACAGTTAAAAAGTACAGCGAAACCCCTGGGAATTTTGCTTGTATGATGACTGCAGGATCAGTTATCATTTCTTTCGAAATGACAGTCCATGTCATGTTAACTAGTAATTTGCCCAGAAAATCCTCAGGTTACACCAAAAAAGGCAATTCAGTTGACACTGACCTTTGACCCCTTTGGGCCTCTAGCTCCAGATTCACCTGATTTCCCCTGTGTGGAGGAAGCCATAGAAGATGGACAGAAGAAAAATGAGAGAGAAAGGAAAGAACAGAGGCAAAAAGAAATTAGTTCTGGCTAGTAGTAGTAGAGAGCAGTGGAAACACTCTATTTTCTATGAACAACCTCATGAATCCATATAGTAATGAGTCTAATAGCACCCACAATAAAGAATTCTTTAGTATTGGTGTGCCTATGCTGTAGATTCCCTTCTTTCACAGGAATTCCACCAACTGTTCTCTTATTGATTCTTGCAGAGGACTGGCACAAATAATTCTGGCTTACAAGAGGTATCCTCTGTACTGTTAGGTCCTCCAAGAACTGAGAGGTGAATAGACTCTGAGCCCTGGTCTACACTAGGGACTTATTTTGAAATACAGGCAGTCCCCGGGTTACGTACAAGATAGGGACTGTAGGTTTGTTCTTAAGTTGAATTTGTATGTAAGTCGGAACTGGTACATATTGTAGGGGAAACTCTAGCCAAACATTTTTTTTAGTTTTGGATAGCATAGGGAAAGGTTAACTCCCCTCTAATGTTTGTTTTGCTGTCTGTTCCCCTGTTCAGAAGATTTCACATCTATTTCTGTCCCTGTGACAAACTCAGGACTAAAGGAGTAACTCATCAAATACCAAACAGCTCTGCACCATGCTTTGAGCTAATAGCTTTATTTCCACACACCACCCAGGGTTCTAGGAGGAGGGTCCTTTTTTTGCTAACACAATGAGACCAGCACTTTGTTTGTTTTGGTGGAGTCTTTGTTTGCCCAGGGAGCCCAGAATGTATAGGGGGAGGAGGGGCGGAGAGGCTGCTTTTGTCTGCTGTTCGGCAGCCTGTTGCTCAGGGGAGGGGGCAGCCTGTTGCTGGCAGGAGGGGAGGGGGAAGGCGTGCAGGATGCGAGGCCGCGGGGGGGGGGGGACAGCGGGCGTGGGGAGGCACTTTTCCTCTGCCCGGCAGCTCTGCGGGATCCCTGTCCCTGTGGCCAGCTGCTGCAGGCAGAGGCCAGTTGGAGCCGGCCGAAGAGGAGGAGGAGGTGGATTCTAGGACCCAGGTGAGCGAGCCCCGGGGACGCTGCTGCGCTCCGGGAGCCCGGCATGTATAGAGGGGAGGAGGGGCAGAGAGGCTGCTTTTGTCTGTTCGGCAGCCTGTTGCTCAGGGGAAGGGGCAGCCTGTTGCTGGCAGGGGAGTGGGGGGGGGGGGGCAGCGGGCATGGGGAGGCACTTTTCCTCTGCCCGGCAGCTCTGCGGGACCCCAGTCGGAGCCGGCCCGAGGAGGAGGAGGATCCTAGGACCCAGGTGAGCGAGCCCCGGGAATGCTGCTGCGCATGTGCGGGAGTTGCCTCACCCCGTTCGTATCTAGGGATCCGACGTAAGTCGGAACCACGTAAGTCGGGGACTGCCTGTATCTCCTCTTATTTCAAAATAACAAGCAGAGTGTCCACATTACCATGCCTGTTATTTTGAAATAACAGGCTGGTTATTTCAAAATAATAACTCCTCCTTTCCACGAGGAATAACAGTTTTTTCAAAATAGCAGTAGTGTGGACGCTCCACTGCTGCTATTTCAAAATAACTACCCCCCAGAGTCATTCAAAGTAATTACTACCAGTGCTACCTGGGGCTCTAAGGGTATGTCTATACAGCAACATTATTTTGAAATAACTAGTGTTATTTCAAAATAACTTAGTCTGCGTCTACACAGCAGGCAGTTATTTTGAAATAATGTTGAAATACTGTCAAGCTGGAGGACTTCTTACTCCGACTCCTGTAACCATCATTGTACAAGTAGTAAGGGAAGTCATAGGAAGACTTTTTGAAATATATGCTATGTAGATGCTCCCTATTTTGAAATAAGCTATTTTGAAATAAGCTACGCAATTGATGTAGCTCAATTTGCGTAGCTTATTTCGAGTTAAGCCCTGCAGTGTAGATGCACCCTGAGTCAAGGTAGTGCATCCACATTAAGAGAGCTTGTCTTGGACTAATTTTGAGGCTTCCCTGTAGTGTGAACACGCTATTTTGAAATAGTTATGTTAGGAGCTATTATTTCACCATAAGTTACTTTGAAATAATTTCCTAGTGTAGACACGCCCTAAGTGTTTACAGGATAGTATTGCTAAAATAAAGTGTTACCACAATAGTTTTCCCAGGAAGTATAGATGAATAAAGATCTACCAGAAAGAGAAGCGAGGGTACCTTTACAAGATCCATCAAAAGTAAAAAACTCAATCACCAACGCTGTAGAAAATGCTCGGAAGATATTACAATGTGTTTAGGGCTATTTATTTTTTCTTACGAAATTGGAAGACAACAAGCAAAATGGATTTTCTCTGAACTTGAAAGGTCACAGTGTTCAAACAGCGTGAACTAGGGTGTTTGTAGACACATTTGATTCAGGGCAGAGCTTCACCTTATATCAATTTCCATTGCTCTATCACCATTTATACCTAGTGAGGATCTGTCTCCTTCAGTCCAAACAATGGATTCCACTTCAGAACTAATTCTGCAGCTGCGAATTCTATATTACCACTGGCTGTTGGACTATACCACGGGTATGTCTACAGCTGGAGATATAATTTTCAGCTTGGGTGAATGTACACACAATAGCTATGACTGATCTAACACACTATAAATAGGAATGTAGCCATGGTGACTTCGGCTAGCTGTCCAAGTATAATCCCACCTATGAATTTAGGTCCATATTTCGGGCAGCTAGCTCATCTCATCACCCATCCTGCTGTGTCTATGGCATGGATAGATCTACCCAAGCTGGAAATAACCCCCCTTGCTGCAGTGTACAGGTATGAATTTACAGTGTTGTGCTTTGTTCTGTATTTCTGAGGTAGCTCTTGAGTATTTATATCTATAAAACTAACAAAAAATTGCCAGTGTCAAATCAGACTGACCTTTGGCCCTGGAACTCCAGGTTCGCCTCGCTCACCCTTCCCAGGGGGCCCTGCTTCTCCTCTTTCACCCTGTCAAAAAATCACAACACACATGGAACACTGGCTAACTTTCAAAAAGGACAAAGTTAGTTCAGAAAAACAAAACAGGGTATATTTTCAGGCCCACCTGACAGCTATAATGGGATGGAGAATATTTTTCCTAAGTAAATTTACAGCATTCCTGAAAGCAGAAATGGATGTTTCTGTAACTTGAGCTGAATAATTTTCTGTTGAACAAGACTGTATTATCTGAGAAACAGTATGTAACAAAAGAGCAGAATAAGGCATTCACAGAAGGAAGCAAACTTAAGGTAGCGCTGCGTCTTTCTTCCATTCTCATAATCCTTGGCTGAGTTAATTCCAGTACTCTGAATGAGAGTAGTTCATGTGATGGGTAAGAAAATGAAGGTGGCCTTTTTGGAACGTATTGGCAGTCAGTGCAGCAACAAGCCACTTTTTCTGGCTCACCCAGTTAGGTGAGCAGCTGTATTCTGCACGAGAGCCAGAGAATGCTTTTCACACAAAGTAAAGTTATACAGATTGTACCTCCAAAATCTGGCAACATCCCTGGCAACATCTTGGAGCCTGGGAGCCTAAGGGCAGGAGGTCCAATTGGGCTGGTCATCAGGGTCAGCAGCCCAGGTGGGGACAGCACGGGACTGGGGCTAGAGCCCCACAGCAGATTCCAGGAGCCCCCTGGAATGTGGGGCTGAGGCACGGGCTACGTAGTTTGAACTATCTAGCCCGTGCCGCACGGCACGGGGTTTGCACTAGCCGGCTTTTAAAAATGGTGGCGCCGGCTTTATGCTAATGAAGTCCGGGAAATTCAAATCCCGGGCTTCATTAGCAAGTTCGGTATGCATACATTACCCCGCTAGTTCGAACTAGCGGGGTAGTGTAGACATACCCATAAGGAATAACACTAAATTCGACCTTGCAAGATCGATTTTACGGTAGTGCAGATGTAGCACTGTGAAAATTGACATTCTTGACTTCTGAGTGGTTTTGACTGCTCTGGCCAGGACTTTCAACTCTACTGCTCTCCAGGAGAACAGGAAAAGTCCCAGGAAAATCTGAATTTTATTTCCTGTGTGGTCAGCATGGCCAGCAGACCTCAGAAGAGGCAGCACACCAGACCCTGACTTCCCAGAGTCTCAGATAAGCACCAGTATGGAGCGTGCAGGAGATCCTGGACCTCATTGTTGTGTGGGGAGAGGAATCTGTGCAGGAAGAACTATGAACCAGCAAAAGAAACACAGAAATCTATGCCAAGATTGCAAAGAGCATGGAGGAGGAAGGATACACTAGAGACACCCAACAGTGCTGAATGAAAATAAAGGAGCGGAGGCAGTTGTACCAAAAGACAAAAGGAGGCAAATGGATGATCTGGAGCATCACCACAAGCATGCCGCTTTTGTGAGCAGCTGCATGTCATCTTTATGGGGGACCCAAACACATCTCTAGCCAGCCAGTGGATTCCTCCCAAGAAACTCAACAGGCTACCTCGGGCAGCAGCGTGAAGGACAGCATGGATGAGGAAGAGGCGGAAGAGGAGAATGAACAGCAGGTGAGATGGGCAACTTATGTCGCCAATAACTTTTTATAACCTTGGAGAAGCTTCCTGCTACGACCTCTCGCAGCTGGGCACTGATCCTGGGGAGGATACTTCTGGTGCCTTCACATTTTTTACCTTGCTAAAAGTGGGTTAAGGCAATTGGGTGTGATCTGTGGCAGCCACTGTGGCTACATAGTAGGGGGGAGCGTTCCCCGGAAATACTTGATAATGTGTCTGGAGATGGAGTGGGAGTCCTCCCTGCACATCTCTAATAAAGCTCTCATACAGGAACTTTTTGATCCTTCACACAGAGTTTCTGGGGAGATCTGCCTTATTCTGCCCTCTGCAGTAGGACACCTTTCCACATTAAGCCAGCAGTAATTGGTCTGGGGTCATTGCAGCACAAAACAATGAAGCATAAGGTTCAGGTGTGTGGGCACAGTCAGTCAGCATCTGCTCCCTATAACTCTGTGTGATTCGGAGAAGACATCTCTCACATGGCAACCTGGGTGAAGCAGGGGAAGCTGTTAGGGCGGAAAGAAATGAGTGCATTATGGAATGCTGACAACATATAACCAGAACCAACTGCTGAACAGTTTTGGTCCCAGAGTGCACTGGGAACATAACCCAGAATTAAAAGGGATGCAGGAAAATATATTAAGGAACTCAATATAATATGGGTGAATGCATGAGAGGAGCTAAACTTACTTTTGTTCCTGGCAAGCCTGGTAATCCAGGTTCTCCCTGTGGACCAATGAAACCAGGTTCGCCCTTTAAAAGATGAGAGCATATTAGATTATTCTTTATTTAATAGCAACTTATTACAATAAAATCAGTTTACTTTTAATGGTATTTTTCTCTGATCATTCAGGGCTTTCCAGCTGCGATTCAAAGAAATCGATAGAAAGATTAATTAGGGATGATTAATTAATCAGGGATGATCTCCATCATCATACTTCTTGGAGCAAAATGTCATGTAGTTTGAGAAAATCAAATAAACTGAAAAGTGGCAAATTTAATTTTTATGAAGCTAAAGACTGTTAACATGGCCTCAGATTATGCTGCAACTGATCAAGCAAAAATTTGCCAAGGCAAGACAAGCATCATGGTGGATTCAGCAGGTGGGGGTAAGAACCAGTGCACCTTTAATTCCCTACCTTTCCCTTTACCCTTCCTGCTCATTTATCTGAGGAGCGGAATAACTGGGAAGTACCCTCCCCCCATCATGTTGCATGCGTGAGAAAAAACAATGCTGCTGATGAACTCAGGGTGCGTCTACACTGTACTGTTATTTCTCGATACCTAGCGCTATTTCAAAATAACAATGTGAGTGTCTACACAGCCATTCAATTATTTCAAAATCATTTAAAAATAACAAGCGACTTATTCTGAAATCTGTAAACCTCATTCTACAAGAAATAATGCCCATTCCGACATAGCTATTTCAAAATAAGGCGTGTGGAGACACTCCACTGCTACTATTTCAAAATAGCCCTTCACCAGGGCTATTCTAAATTATTCCTCCCCAAAGCCGCCTAGGGCTCTAAATCGAGATAGGGAAGTGTACATGAGGGAAGCCTGCCTCGGATTAATTTTGAGGCTCCCCTGCAGTGTAGATGTGCTATTTTGAAATAAGCCATTTCAGAATAACTATTCCAGGATAGCTTATTTCGAAATAAGCGTGCAGTGTAGACCTACCCTCAGAGAGATTTCTTGCATATCTGCCTATGAAAATCATTGCTCTCACTGATCATGTCCCACTAGTGGTACAAAACCAGGGCCAGCAGATCTGCTCAAGCACAAAAACAGAGAGAGGGGAAGGGACATTAGTAAGAGATAAATAATGCAGAAACATGTACTTCTTAATGAGGTTAGAGGGTATGTTATAACAATAAAAATAGTCCTATAGCTCACATGCAGCCTTTGTAATGTTAGTGCACACCAGTAAGAGTGTTCAGGTTTTCATTTTGGAGGGAGGCATTCTCTTTTGAGGCTAGCAAATAAAGAAAACACTTTCCCTCTATACAACCACGGAATTTCAATCATTCATTTTAAAATTACAAAGGAGATGGCCAGCTCAACATTATTTTACAACATACCAACACATAGTCAGCTGGGCACCTTTATTACTTGACCTACTAATTATGATTTCTAGGGGGAAGAAACAAGTACTGATTCCATGATCCAACTTCCTTTTACCAGCAGCCAAGCTTAAGAAATGTTATCGAAAGATCATCACACAAAGCTTTAGAGTTGAATCCATGGAATAGCATCGTGCTTAGGCCCATACCAGAAACTTTGTATACTGTAAAAGGAATGCTGGCAAAATCCTTACCCCAAACCTGGAGAGAGATTACTCTACAAGTGCTTTATATCAGGGAGGATATTGTGAAAGGTCTGTGGTTTTATGTCCATGAGTGCAGGGCTTATTCCGAGACTTACTTTAATATTTTATCAAAATAGTTTTCTATAAATTGTGTAATATCCTTGGGCTGGGCATAGGTATAGTGGAAAAATTTAAATAAAGAATAGGGTTTCACCTTCTCTCTATCTGGAAACCTCAGCCCACCATATTCTTACCTTACTACTAAAGCAAGGCATAGGGATGAGTCATTATAATCTGGATAGATAGGGAACTATAACCCTGACCTAGGAATGACCCCTAAATATAACCCATATGAGTGGTTTATTTGGGCTCATGGAGGGTGGAGGGACAAGAAATCTCTGGATGGGCTGTCTGCCAGCTAGAATTCTGGCACCTACTATCATTGCTTTTGGAGCACAGATAGGATTGTGTTTGGCACATCATGTGCTCCTAGAATTATTCTTTTGTCTTTTTTTCCTATGTTCAAGAAAAAAACACCACCACATCTGTTAATGTTCCTGGATGATAAGTCACCTCAACTTATTTCAATGATGTCGTACTACCTTCTCAATGTAATAACGTCCCTGATGCAACCTGCTGGGGTGAGAGAGCCACAGTTTACAGACAAAAAATATGGTGTATAAATACCCGTAGTACCATTTTAAAAATAGAAAAAAATACTGGTTGCCCTAAAAAATATATCTGTTGATGCTCAATGCAACATCAACGCATGTTCACATACAGTTACTGTGCTACAACCTGCCAGGGCCATGCGTCTTGTGGCTGCACCCCATATATTTTTAAGGCCTCCTGAAGAAGTTGGGTTGACACTTGCAAAAATCCTATGGCTAAAATAAAGGGAGGATTTAGGACACTAAGAAGTGCCCCCTCTCAGATTTCTGCCTCTCCAGAAGAGCAATCTGGCAGCTAGTGGCTCTTCTGAATGCTTCAGCAAGATTAGCTTTGGTATGGGGTCCAACCTTCAGAAAAGCCATGAGCAACTTCACAGAAATGAAAAAGTGGGATCCAAGTACCTAACCTCAAGCTTTTTGTCTAGTGTAGACAAGTCTGAAATGTACAAAGAAAAGGGCCAAATTCCAAACTCACATTATGCCCTGGAGGGAAGTGGTAGATGTGAAATACTGGTAGCACGGGAAAATAAATCACAGCCAAGCTACTGTACTTGAGCCAAGAGGGAAATGACAGATAGATAACATGGAAGATTGATCTAGCCACTGCACTGTTTTCAGGGGCCAGAAAGCAGAGGATGGGGGAAAAATGAACACATCTGTGCACGTAATCTTCCTAGATCATTGCCTAAGCATGATTATATCTCTGTACTCAAGCACCACAACCAAAAAGGGCACTGTGACCCAGGGACTTCCTGGTGCCCATTTACAGATGGCACATAGGCACATAAGGGCTACAGGGATCCTCCTGAGTTTGGTATCTACAGGCTATTTTGCCACTGTCACACAAGGTCACTACTGAAGGCCTGTACCAGACTGGTCCTCATAATTATTGTAAAACTTGTGTGCAGATAATGTGAAAGGAGTTATGTACATATACACTGAAAATTATGTTCTTAAGGTTTGTGACTTGTGAATAGGGCCCAAATGGCATGTAACAGGTTATTTTCAGGTAGAAGTTGTTTATTTATCAGTCTAACTACTTATAAACTGAGTATTGAACATAAGAACATGAAAACAGCCATATTGGGTCAGACCAAAGGTCCATCTAGCACAGAACCCTGTTTTCCAACAGTGGCCAACACCAGATGCCCCAGAGGGAGTGAACAGAACAGGCAGTCCTCAAGCAATCCCTCTCCCATCACCCATTCCCAGCCTCTGACAGAGGCTAGGGACACCATTCCCACACATCCCTGCTAATAGCCACCAATGGACCTAACCACCCTGAATTTATCTAGCTCTTTCATTACTGTTTGTAATGAAAACAAACCGTTTTATCTCAGGAATGTATGCAAGTGCTCCTGCAATGCAGAAAGGGGCAATCATCTTGTTTAGTCCATGGCGCAGACAAGACAGAGAAGCCATAACGAATTATGGTTAGAAAATCAAAGACCATGTGTTTTTTTTTTTAAATAATACCTGACTGTAAAAGCTTAACCCGGAGTTTTGCCACAGGAATTCAACACTGGATTCTGATCAACTTACACAGATTGTTTATGCTGGTGTAACTATTAACTTCATTGAGCTGGTTAAGTTAGATGAGAATTGGGCGCTAACTATTGTGGGACTCAGCACCCTTTAATACAGGGAAATAATGCCACTAGGAATTACAGTACCTGCTGTCACACATGCTAATCTATTTTATTTTAGCAAAGGATTTGTCTAGTAGGTACGATAAGTGAAAAATTCACCTCAGTGTAGAGAACTCATGGCAAGCCCTCTCCCCCCAACTATGGCCCATACGAAGGGTTCATACAGGCTCTCCAAACTGGAACGAATGTCATCCTAGATGATAAATCATATTTGCTCTTGTCTTAAAAATGTAGCCTCAAAAACTGGATTCAGCTTGCATCACTGATTAGAAATATCAGAACGCAGAGTGTCTCTCTCACATCTCATTTAATTGTCTTTTCTTTAGCACGGATATACATAACACGCTGAGGACAAAAGCTGTGATCCTGGTAACTGAATCAATATATAAAGGTAATATAGCTTGCAGTCAGGTAGCATGTCAAGATCTAGACAATACATAGATAGATTCCCAGACTCTAAGACATTGAAGTGAACACTTCTGTCTATAAAAATCAAGATAACCTTTAATTTCAAATTCTCTGAACACCTGGTGCGGTTTCTTAAAGCAAAACAGAAATTTTATCTCCTCAAGATCTACTATAAGCAGCTTGGAAACTGATCTGGGGGATCCAAGAATATAAAATCTTGAAGGTCACATGTTAAACAGGCGAGATGATTGTGGCAAGAGATTGGACACTGGTATTTTCTAGAGAAATAGCAATTTTAATAGTAAGAGTACTGCCAGGCAGCTTAATAAAAAACAAAACACACACAACCACATGCACAACCCTCCAAACAAACAAACAAACAAACAAACAAACAAACAAACAAACAAACAAACAAAACTAGAAACACTGAGAATTGCATTTTAGCTTCAAATTTTTGTGTTCATTAGTTACTATGAAACACTTGCTTATATTATGGAACGGTCTCACTTATAATACCTGTAATCCATGCTGTAAGGTAATATTGAAGTGTTTGTTCTATAATGTATAAATATTCACTCAAACTGTAATCCAACCAGAAAAGAAATATGACCAACTGTGAAATACTGGTTTGCACCCAAAAGGAGGGATTATCTCTGGCCCATTGAATCCAAATGGGCCATTATAAACCATCAAAAAGCATGAACTTTTTTATTGCTCCCAGCACACCCAAGAAGAGGGGATGAACAGAAGCGCTCATCCCATCAGCTTGGCCTTTAGGAAAATAGAGATGGAAAAATCCTTGGCCAGAAGGAATTAGATCTTTTTATGCTCTTCAGACTCCAACGTTGTATCTATACTTTCAATTGATCAACAAAACTTTAGTCTTTCGTGGGTGCTTAACCCTCCCTGCAAAAAGACAAAAGTTTTGCTGCGGCATGTACAAGTGTGAACGCTGCTTTGTTGGTGGAACATGCCACCATATCTGAAGAAGCAAAGATTCCTAAACATAACCAAGAGTTCCTAGTATTCACATGGGTTATCCAAAAGGATTGTTTAGAACAGGTGAATTTCAGCAGTTCTATCACCGCTCGAAGCCTAAGATTGCAACTGGCGAATGTGTGTGCGCGCGCACACATGCATAGGTTTATCTGTTTTAACTCTATAAATAACTCTCATTTCTTATTAGGCTATATCTACACTAGAGACCTTACAGTGGCATAGCTGTACTGAGGCAGCTGAGGCTCTGGAAGATCTCTCATGTAGCTGCTCTGTGCTGATGGAAGAGAGCTCTCCCATTACCAGGTTGCTTGAGGGAGGGGGCTTTAGGGGAAGAAGCTGGGCCTGACCCCACATGCACGCACCAGTGGTGGGGGCAGGAAGTGAGTGATGTGGCTGGGAGCTAGCAGAGCAGAGTTGGGGTAGGGTTGCTCCACTTCTGCCACCACCAGTGAGTGCAGGGTGGGCTCGACACCGCCTACCAGTGCCAAGCCCCCTGCTAGCCCCCCTGGACATGCTGCTTGGGGGAGAGGGATTGGGAAAAGAGCTGGTTTAGGGCCAGGGAGGGGGCAGAGTAGGGGCAGGAAGTGGCATTGTGGGGGCAGAGTGGAGGCTCGGGGGAAGGGACAGAGCAGGGGAAGAAAGAAGCTGTGTGAGGGTGGGATCTGGAGTAGACACAGGGGGTATCTGGGGGTACTGTGCCTCCTGCAGAGATGACTCTGGCACACTTCCATCTATGCCAGCAAAAAATTGTGTCACTCAGGGGTGTGCTTTTTCACACCATGGAGTAACACACATTTTGCTGACATAAGTGGTACTGTTGACATAGCCTCAGTTAATAAATCCTCCATTAATTTACTAAAGATATGGTTACAAGTGTTGTTCGTGGTGTGAGATCTAAGGTAGAAATTGACCTGAGGTAAGTGACTGGTCCGTTGGGAGTAGGAATAAACAGAATATTTTGTGATCTTTATTGTAAAGAAACCATCTATCACAGTATCAGACTTGCCCGGGTGGCAAGACTGTCTGTGAGACCATGTGAAGGCTATACAGGCAGTCCCCGGGTTACGTACAAGATAGGGACTGTAGGTTTGTTCTTAAGTTGAATTTGTATGTAAGTCGGAACTGGTACATATTGTAGAGGAAACTCTAGCCAAACATTTTTTTTAGTTTTGGATAGCATAGGGAAAGGTTAACTCCCCTCTAATGTTTGTTTTGCTGTCTGTTCCCCTGTTCAGAAGATTTCACATCTATTTCTGTCCCTGTGACAAACTCAGGACTAAAGGAGTAACTCATCAAATACCAAACAGCTCTGCACCATGCTTTGAGCTAATAGCTTTATTTCCACACACCACCCAGGGTTGTAGGAGGAGGGTCCTTTTTTTGCTAACACAATGAGGCCAGCACTTTGTTTGTTTTGGTGGAGTCTTTGTTTGCCCAGGGAGCCCAGCATGTATAGGGGGAGGAGGGGCGGAGAGGCTGCTTTTGTCTGCTGTTCAGCAGCCTGTTGCTCAGGGGAGGGGGCAGCCTGTTGCTGGCAGGGGGGAGGGGGGAGGCGTGCAGGATGCGAGGCCGCGGGGGGGGGGGGGGCAGCGGGCGTGGGGAGGCACTTTTCCTCTGCCCGGCAGCTCTGCGGGATCCCTGTCCCTGTGGCCAGCTGCTGCAGGCAGAGGCCAGTTGGAGCCGGCCGAAGAGGAGGAGGAGGTGGATTCTAGGACCCAGGTGAGCGAGCCCCGGGGACGCTGCTGCGCTCCGGGAGCCCGGCATGTATAGAGGGGAGGAGGGGCAGAGAGGCTGCTTTTGTCTGTTCGGCAGCCTGTTGCTCAGGGGAAGGGGCAGCCTGTTGCTGGCAGGGGAGTGGGGGGGGGGGGGCAGCGGGCATGGGGAGGCACTTTTCCTCTGCCCGGCAGCTCTGCGGGACCCCAGTCGGAGCCGGCCCGAGGAGGAGGAGGATCCTAGGACCCAGGTGAGCGAGCCCCGGGAATGCTGCTGCGCATGTGCGGGAGTTGCCTCACCCCGTTCGTATCTAGGGATCCGACGTAAGTCGGATCCACGTAAGTCGGGGACTGCCTGTATAGCGCCTGAGGAGTTTAAACTGGCTACTTGGTTGGTGAAATCAAAGTACTGAATTTACAAACAGTTTGGGATTTGTGCCCTGACTCTTAATCTTCCCTGAAGTTGGTATCTTCATGCCTAAAACAATCCAGACAGTATGACATTATTAATATTAATGATAATACTGTAAACTGCTAAATGTGATCATGTCAAACCATCAGAATCAATAATCCACATCTCTCTGTTCTTCCCCCAAGTGTTCATGCAATACAGAGTTACTAGCTTGGCAAATGACAAAATTACAAGACACTTGTTGCAAACCTTTTTAAGTATTATTTTAGCCCCAACAGATAAACATAGGCGATCAAAATGAAGAAATGTGTTAGTCCATTAAAACAAAAGTGATGTCGTGCATCTGACAGTATGTAAGATAGATTAGCTAATACTTTATACTTTAAAGGGCTTTCAGATTCATCCTTTAGGGAAGTTTGTAATGATGTTAAACATTTTTTGAGGACACAGTCTATTTTTTTTTCACAAAGATTGTTATCTAGATGAATTCTTCAGTGGCTGCTTCACGTTTATCAAAACTTTTATGGGAAGAAGTGGAGACAAGCTTTGATATGAGAGGCTAGGGGTAAAGAGGCCAACACCATTTAATCTTGCTTGCTATAGCTGTACAAATTTGTACTTCATTTTCAGCCCTCTAAAGATGAAAATACCACCTGTTGTCCTAACGGAATTTTAATCACCATTAATTTGTTGAAGGATTTACACTGCAACTTATTAGCAGTGGATTTCTAACCACTTAATGACTTGGGTTGGGTCTTCATTTCACAGTTTATATACAGAACAACAGAATTATTTAACACTTTTATATAGGTCCACTCTGCATCTAATACCTGGAATATTTCTATAACATACGAGTTTAAAAAATATAAATACGCTGCTTAAAATAACACATTAAACTGAACATATATGCAACAACTATGGGTAAGTAGTATACATTTGGTTATAATGGTATAACGAGGATTTTGATTTTCTCATTAATATTTTAATGACATAATTTCTCAGTTAGAATAATATCTGCACAAACTGAACCTTTAAAACAAAAACTGTATTAAAAGGTGTGACAACTTATTAAAAATTTGTCTTAGTCTCAATTGACCCCTTTGACTTCCCTCTGCTGGGGTACATCTAGACTACCACGTTTTGTCGACAAAAGTGGACTTTTGTCGACAAAACAATACCAGCGTCTACACTACCGCGGAGTTCTGTCGACATAACGTCGACAGAACTCCGCGGTTTTGTCGACGCTGGTATACCTCATTTTACGAGGCAAAACACCTTCTGTTGACAGAGTTCTGTCGACAGAAGGTGTTATTGCCTGTAACGTTGCGTCCAGACTACGGAGTTCTGTCGACAAAGCGGCTTGCTTTGTCGACAGAACTCCATGTGTCTGGACGCAAATTGTCGACGGAAGTTTTGTCGACAGTATCTGTCGACAAAACTTCCGTCGACAAAACGCGGTAGTCTAGACGTACCCCTGGTGAGAGAAATGCTTAAGCTCAAAAGCTTCTCCCTCACTCTCTCTCTCTCCTCCCAACAAAATGTCCAATAAAAGATATTACCTCACCCACTTTGTCTCTCTAATATCCTGGCACGAATGCAGCTACACCACCACATATTTTTGACCTCCAGCAGTCAGTGATGCCAAATAAGAATGTTAAGTAATGGTTATTTTACTAGTCAAGTAGCCGATGGAATTTCCATTGACTACTCGATTAGTCGATAGGCACTTCTGCATTCCTTCACCTGGGGCTCTTGTACATTTCAAAGGAGGAATGTGGAACTCCGTGTGTAGCCAGGGGCCAGCAGGAAGTCCCACAGACTCCGGATTGCATGTGGCATGCCAGCTTTGAAATGCCACGCGGAGCTGGGGTCATCTGGGGACTCCCAGTATAGCTGATCCCCGGCTCAGCTGTGTGGTGCTGTCCCTTTCAAATTCCAAGGTGGTGTTTCAAAGCAACAGCGCCACACAGCTGAGCCGGGGATTAGCTGTACAGGCGCTGCCCCTTTGAATGCTGCCTCCGTGTTTCAAAGAGGCAGCCACACAGCTGATCCCTGGCTCAGCTGTGCTGCGCTGCCACTTTGAAGTACTCACGCTTCCCCACCCCTTGCTGCCTTGTGGGTAGGAGAAATCGACTAGCATTTGCTTATTGGCGAGTGGAGTAGTCGACTAGTACTTAAGATCCCTAATGCAAAAATGACATCAGAGAATTCAAAGACATTGTAATTCTCTCATTGAAATACTTGTGTAAAGCAATAAAAAACCTTGGGTCCAATTCTTCCTGCCATGTAAAAAAATTCTTGGCAGGGCAAAAGACCCTCCCTGAACACCATATGAAGCTGTGGCATGGTTATCCAAGGTCCTCATTTTAAAACTGTTATGGTGGCACAAGACAGTTAGATTGTAAGTCTCCAAGGAACACAGACATAAACCTTACAAGCCCCCAACCAAACCTGCTGAGCACTTGTCCTTCACATTTCTCAAACCATTTGCTCTCCCACCACAGCTTTTTATTTGCACAATCCTCCTTAATGAGTTAGTACGGTTTCCAGCGTGAACCTCAATAGTGACATGCTCTGGAGTTCTCCGTTGGTGTATTCATACAGCAGATCTTCCACTACCCACCAGCCCCTGGCTCAGTAGCATCCCTCCCTTGTACACTGCCGAACCCCACTCCCATGACAGCCCACTGCAAATCAATATTTTTAATGCCCTCTTTCATTTATGCTCCTACTAAGCAGGGAGAGCTATGGAAATCTGGAATCCAGGAGTTACTCCATATGTAAATAATTTGCTCTTTAATTGTACACTGAATTGCCCCTTTGATTGTTTTTCAGTTTGGACTATGCAAAGTGAAACGTCCTCATTTTATCCAGTCTAACAGATACATTTTAGCTTGTCATGTCTAGGGATGTGCCATTGTTGAAAGATCTTCGGGTATGTCTATACTGCATTCCTCTTTTGAGAGAAGAATGCAAATGCAGCTGAGCGAAATTGCAAATGAAGCACAGATTTGAATTTCCCGTGCTTCATTTTCATAATCGTATCTGGCCGCTATTTTGAAATACCCTATTTTGAGATTAAAAATGCAGTGTAGACACGGTTATTTTGAAAGAAACCCCTTCTTTCGAAATAATCCTTACTTCTTAAAAAATGAGGTTTAATGGTTATTTTAAAAGAAGGGGTTTCTTTCAAAATAACTGCATCTACGTGGGGTTTTTTATCTCGAAATAGGGTATTTCGAAATAGCGGCTGGATGCAATTATGCAAATGAAGCATGGAAAATTCAAATCCACTCCTCGTTTGCAATTTTGCTCAGCTGCATTTGCATTCCTCTCTCAAAAGAGGAATGCAGTGTAAACATACCCTTCATGACTCATTCCTAGACATAGTTAAACAATACAGCTGCGTCTAGACAGGCAAGTTTTTCCGCAAAAACTTGCCAGCTGTCTACACTGATCACTTGAATTTGCACAAGAACACTGACGATCTAATGTAAGGTTGTCAGTGTTCTTGTGCAAATACTATGCTGCTCCCGCTCGGGAAAAAGCCCTCTTGCGCAAATGCTTTTGCGCAAGAGGGCCAGTGTAGACAGCTAAAAATTGTTTTACGCAAAAAATCCCCGATGGCGAAAATGGTGATTGGGGCTTTCTTGCACAAAACTGCGTCTAGATTGGCATGGACGCTTTTCTGCAAAAGTGTCCGTGCCAATCTAGACGCTCTTTTCTGCAAATGCTTTTAACGGAAAAACTTTTCCGTTAAAAGCATTTGCAGGAAATCATGCCAGTCTAGACATTGCCTACGAGTTATATTCTTTCCTTTATGCCATTAAGAAATGTATAGACAGATTGAGATTAAAGAGTACAAAATAAAGCAACTCCAATGAAAGCAATGAGGTACATCAGGACTGAATTTGAGCTATGGCCTTCTATGTTGATTCTCAGACACTGGCTTTTGCTGTATTTTTGTTTCTATTTTGTTCTCGAAGGACTATAATAGTTCGCCTACAATAAGGAAATGAAGGGGACAAAGGGAAACCCTATAAACAATGTTCCATGTTTTCTTAGACCTTTGTTTAGATTTTTGATTGCAAAAATTGGCTTCAGAGGTGCCCTGCTGCACAGGTTCCCTCCTTGCTCATGAAACCATATCTTGACTTTCTGATCAACCCAGTTGCCTAATCAGATTCTTAACTAGGAAAATATTTCTGGTTTTGTATTTATGATCACCATTTGTTTGGCTTTTATGATTCGTTAGAGGCAAAATGTACTATTTAATCTGCCTAAAAACCTGAAGCTTCAGCTTACAACCAGACTCTGTTTTCTACCACATTTATTGCCTTTTAGTGAGCCCAATGTTCATTTTAAAGAAAAGTGCAGTGGTGCTTGAAAAATGTGTGCTGATTTGCAATGGTGCTAAAGGTATCAGCAATAATTCTGATTAATGTGTCATGATTCGGCATGCATTAGTCATACAGAATACATCTTACTTAAAGGCTAATTAGAATTCAAGCCAGCATGATACCTTCTTTTGAGGATTACAGTAAAAACATTTGTTGCAACAAGAGCTTCATTTTTTTCCTAAATACAGCCAACTTTTTAAATGACTGATCAGCTAAATTATTAGAAAAAAAGAATGAAATTCTACAGTTTATCCAAAAGATTGTTTCGTTCTAGAACCAAGACAGACAAATTTAAGGGGCTTCTGTTGCAAATATTAAAAAGGAACTGCAACTGTTTTTACTCATTTATGACTACCTAAAATCAAGAAAACATTTTCTATGGTGGCATTACATCATAAGAGTGCTTTCAGTTTACTGATCTGAGGTCTCCATTATAGCTGATAAAATCCTTGATTTCTGAATACATGAGTCTGCTAATTGGACTCTCAGATTACTCAACTGGATTCTAAATTTGGACTGACTTTAGCCTGCATAAAGAAGCAAATTAAAAGACACCATAAAACAGTTTTCCCATAGCAGATCAATATTTTAACCTGTAAACTGTAAGAGCTTTTGGGGAAAACAGAATTCACATCTTGTGTTCCAGTTATTTATTTTTTACCCTTTTCTCATTTCCCTAGTACATTAGTGTCTTTTCCATTTAGGTGCCAGTCACAAGGTGTTCAGAGGAGTTCAAGATCCAGCTTGGGTCTTTTCTCTGATTTCTGCCCAGAAAGAAGGAATTTTTAGAATGATTGTCTCTAGGACTAACATGAGTTGAACACTTGGCCACAACACACGGAGACCAACAGAGCAGAGATATAAGAGCTCCCTTTTTCCCATTGAGGGAGACACCATGGAAAATGTAAGACTTGTAAATTTTTCTAATGAAAGAAAAGGAAAACCTGGTGAAAACAGGAATGGCTTGTGGATTCCTCTCAAAAGAGAACCAGGACAAGAATCTATCACGCCATGGAAACCTAATGTCGGAATTCAGAGCAAGGATCAAACAGACCATGCCCAAGGAAAAGAGAATGGAGAGTAAATATTACCATGGCAAGATGGTAAGTCACTTCAATAGCACTTAAATCTGAGATTTTGGATCCTAACTTTAGGCACCAGGTTTGAAAAATTTGGCTTTTATTTTTAAAGCTTTGCCTGCATGGAAATCACGTTTTTCTTGGACTCTTTCAGAACTTAAAAATTTGGTTCTGAAAAGTTTTAAGTATTTCAAACATGATTCTAGGCCACTATATCCTACTGGGTAGGGAACAAGATTCTGGGATATGGTAAGAAAAAGAGGGAGAGAAATAGTCAAATTAAAATACAAAATGTAAATGAAGGTTAGAATTGTCTTTGCTTTAGATAAAACAAACATGAGCCAGACCCTGAGGTCCTTAGCCAGTTTTTACTGAGTCCTTACTTAGTAAAATTGTAATTATGTCAGTTGTATGCTGCTGGGAATAGAGTATGTTGACTTGGATCTAATTCACGTGGTCTAGATAAGCAACTATGTAGAAAGATATAGGGACTGAATATTGGCAACTCTGTGTGTGTCAGCCATTCTAACAGAGCTGAGAATAGAGCAAACTATTATGTTTGTCCCTCCCTATACCCTCCCCCCCAAAATCACAACACAACCAAACAACTAGGGCAGAGAAGCCAGATCCTTCAATGAGAATTTGCTGGAATAAGGCTTATTGAAAAGTCTGCTGAGATCTCAAGATTTGCCCCAATATTTGTCTCATAAAATACTAGGAACAAGAAAAGAGATTACACCTAATATGTTGATGGAAAGCCTGATTTCACAGATTATATTATATTGGGCCAAATCTTGCAAAGAACATAGGGGACTGAACTTGATGACCCCTCGAGGTCCCTTCCCATTCCAGTATTCTATGATTCTATGATTCTGGAAAAAGGTTATACTGGCATGGTGTCAATGACTGTATTGGTTAAATGCCACAAAGTTTAACCAAGTCAATAGAATACCTTGAGAGAAGGTCTAGACATCACAAATGAATGAAATTACAAATACCTTCAATGTATGTACTTTTAATGACTTTCTGAAGAGTAGGATAAACCAAAGTTACTACACTTTTGTTCTATTGAAAGAATTCTGCATACTGTTAACATCAGTAATAGTCTTACTAACAGCTAACCTGAGATTTACAGAGATTAGTTAATATTCTGTGTTTTGGTGCTTTACTCATTTTCTGAATGACATGGTGGAAAACAGTCAAACACTCATTAAGTTTGCTGCCATTCCTAAACATCAAAAGGTGGTCAAAAAAAGTTTTCACTATGTCACAGTTTTGGAAATAACGGAGTGAACTTCTGCATTCTCTGTGGCACCAACTCAAAATGAAAGGGATGAAAAAGACCAGGAAGCACTCCAAAAACATCTGTATGCATGTCGTGAATAAGCATCAGAGTATAATTAATAAGGTCTATGCCAGATACACTGAATTCACACACGATATGTCTGTGCCTTTCAGAGGCTGCCACTCTTTGAGACTGAAATCATGTTAATCTAACTCGCTATCTGGAAGGGAGTCAAAATTGCCGCATTAAATAATTAATAGAATAATTGTGCATTATGAAATTGAAACTCTTCGGCTGAGTGATACTTATTAATGTTGTAAGCGATTTTGACTACTCTTTCAAAAATATCTTAATGGTCCTCTTTATACATATGCCACATCCAGCACAAGAACAATAAAATGCACCTTGAAAACTATAGTGCACTGATTGAAATGACCTTTGCATTTACAAAATTTACACGAAGACTGCTTTCAAACTTTCCCCATATATAGTGTATATGATATTTGCAGTTGCATAATGTGTTTCATTCTACAGCCTGCTACAGTGGACAATCCTGGACACTGTGCTGAGAAGAATTTGTAGATGAAATGACACATTTCAGGAACAGCAGAGGTTATACCTCTTATTTATCATGACATACATAAAACAGCACAACGCCATGGTGTTGTGCTCTTCTCTTTCCCTTCAGAGTTACAGAATGGACAACATCAATTGAAGCTTTCTTAGAATTTGTGGCACAAGAAAACATCTCCCCTGCCATATTTCTCATGCAGGAGCCTGTGTGTGTGTCAGTTTGTAGACTACCAGCAAATTCCAAGGGGATTTGGAACACAGCAGAATTGCCAACATGCTCCTCAAACATCTGCATCCTTCTATATAATATAGGTAATGTTACTGAAAATGCATACCTATATTATTAGCTCATCCAGGGTAGCTTCCTTATGACTTAACATTCTCTTGAGCCTCTCTTCTGGATTCAGTTTCCCATTGGCAGGTAACACAGTGCCATGCTGCCCTGAGGGTTTGGTCAGGGAATGCAAATTTAAATGGCACCTAAAGCTCCATCAGAATCTGCGCATTTGAGAATCAATGCTATCACCTGTCCTACCACTGTTGGTGACCACTGAGGTGGCAATGGCTGGCAACAGACTCTCCAATGAGACAGCCTATGCAGGCATGTGGAACAATGCCACACACGTCCAGGCAGGCTTTTCTATATAGATCCTTACACTGCAATTACTACTATAATATCTCAACATCTAGAGTTCAGTATTGAACCTGGGCCTCCCATGTGGCAGGTTTGAATTCTATCACTGACACCTGCATTATTCCACCACCCTAGATGCTTAATGCTGGAAAGCATCTATTCCATAATATCCAGAACTTCATGCTGCATCTATTTCTCACCTTTTGTCTCTCAAGTGGACATCTCTAGACTCCCTCTTTCTGCTGTCCTCATCTCCAAAATGATAATATATGATGAGACAAAACAAAGATGGAAAGTGACTGCTTTCTCACAGGTCTGAAGCACCAAAATGCACTAGAGACTTTTTAGTGTGTTGCAGCAGGGTCTACAGGTAGTGCAGGGCAGGCTGCAGCACTGCAAATTTATACCTCAGCTTGCTGCACACTAAATGTTCAGCTAGATCTGTCCTTAGAGATGTGTTTAAATTAGTTTTAGATTTTATGGGTGAAGTTGTCAGCTGAGTCAGTGACAGTCATTGGAATCTTTGCAGATCACTTGTAACAGTACAGTATCAATAACCACAAGTCAGAAGATGATTTAGAAATGAATTCATTATTTTGGAAGGGCCCTTAAGAAATCTAGAAAAAAAAAGAAAAGAAAATTCCATTCTAGGAATTGAATCCTTACTAAGAGATGCACCTCTAATTTTTCCCAAAGCACTTAATTGTTCTTCTCATTAAAAAGTATATGCTTCAGGAGAACTCTCTCAAAAGTGCTCTTTCTGCCAACCCCCAGAAGATGTTATTGTAACAAAATCTTCTACCTTGGTTGCCTCATTCTCTCAGGACTTTCAGTGCCAAAAGCCATCTTTGATAATTGCTCTTAATCTGTTGGCAATGGCCTCCAAAAGACATATATTATAGATATACTACAAAAAATGTTATATCTATACAGACTTTCCAAAGCAGATAATTACTAAAAGTGTTTTTCTGCATATATTAAGTTCCCATCTATATTATACACAGATTAAACATGGTTCTTGCTTACGGAACACGCAGGATTTAACATAATTTCTATCTCCAGGTCCTGCACTTTTCAGTATTAAAACATGTAAATCCACATTTTAAAATGAGCACACATGCTTCTGTGTGTGTAAGATGTCCAATCAACTCTCATACTTTTCCACAAATGAAAAGCAGATGCTACATCAAAACATTGTAGCACTCGACAACTGTCACTGAGTATGCTACTGAAAATATTATACACCATGAAGGAAAGACTGGTCCTACTGAAGTGAAAGGGAGTTTTCACTTTGATGGAGGCAGGATTTATTTTATCCCTTGTATTCAGTGGGGAGAAAATAAGAGCTCTTCATCAGGCCCATGCTGAAAATTCAATATGAGGAAATTCTCAGCTGTTTCACTGTTTGAAAGAATAACCTCTGCCATGAAAGAGCAACAATTAACCCAGTTAGTTCTTATTCATAACATCTAAATCTGCTCACTTTTTGTGGTACAATACAGTATGAATCAAACTGAGTTCCAGTGGGTTGTGCCCATGAAAGCTCATGATACCATTTAGGATGAAATTTAATAATGACAAATGCAAAGAACTCCACTTAGGAAGGAATATTCAGTTTCTCACATGCAGAAGGGGAAATGACAGTCTAGGAAGGAGTACTGCAGAAATGGATCTAGGGGTAAGAGTGGACCACAAGTTAAATATGAGTCAACAGTGTGGCACTGTTGAAAGAAAAAACAAAAACAAACGTGATTCCGGGATGCGTTAACAGGAGGGTCATAAGCAAGACATGAGAAGTCATTCTTCCGCTCTACTCTGATCTGATTACACCTCAATTGAAGTATTGTGTCCAGTTATGGGCACATTTCAAGAAAGATATGGAGAAATTGGAGAAGGTCTAGAGAAGAGCAAAAAGAATGATTAAAGGTCTAGAAAACATGACCTGTGAGGAAAGACAGAAAGAACTGGGCTTATTAAGTTTAGAAAAGAGAAGACTAATAGGAGACATGATAGCAGTTTTCCAGTATCTAAAAGGGTGTTACAAGGAGGAGGGAGAAAAATTGTTCTCCTTGGCTTGTGATGATAGGACAAGAAGCACTGTGCTTAAATTCCAGCCAGAGATGTTTACGATGGACATTAGGAAAAACTTCCCAACTATCAGGGTGGTTAAACACTCGAATAAATTGCCTACGGAGGTTGTGGAATCTCCATCACTGGAGATACTTAAGAGCAGGTTGAATAGACATCTATCAGGGATGATCTAGACTGGGGTGGGCAAGAGATGGCTAGTGGGCTGAATCTGGCCCACAACTGCCTGCCAGGACCCTTATTACAGAGCAGCTGCAGCCACTTTAAATAGCTGGCTGCTAATTGATCTGCAAGCTGGCAGGGAGAAGAATGCTTCCTGCACTGTCTCTGCCTCCTAACAAACTCCCCAAGCTCCCACAGGCCAGCTTCTGGCCAATAGGAGATGAGAAATTTTGCTGGAGGCAGGGGAAGCGAATGAAGCCTCCTCACTCCCTACTCTCTTCTCCTCTCCCCGTGCTGGAGCAGAGCCATGTGGAGTAGCACTCCACTTCCCCAGTTTCAGGCTCCTAGAGAACTGCTGGCTGGGATCCGGCTAGGTAGGTGCCTCCCAGCCAGAGCCTGCCTCTGGCACCCCACATCCTCTTTCTCCCCAACTCTGTACCCCAGGCTACCACCCAAACTCTCTGTATCTCCTCTTCCACCTGTTCCAGTCACAGGTCCCTCCCAGACTCTGCACTCCCTCCTACATTCCTCCCCCAGACCAGAATTCTCTCCTGCACCCACACCTCTCTCTCCCCCTGCATCCCATTCCCCTGCCCCACGTCACCACCCAAACCCTCTGTACCCCCTTTTCCCTCTTCTCCCAGGTCACAACTACTTCCCAGACCCTGCACCCTCCTCTTTCACCCCTTCCCCAGGACAGAATCCTCTCTTGCACCCATAGCCTCTCCTGGATCATGCACCCCAAGCCCCCGCCCCAGATCACAACCCTCTCCTTTACCCAAACTCCCTCTCAGACCCCACACCCTCTCCTGCACCCCTCTCCTCTATCTCAAGCTTCCTTCTACACCCCACCTGCAGACCCAAACCCTGTGCTCCTTCTACAGAAATTCAGCTCTTGACTACTTACCAAAATTGTAGAGTGGCCTCCTATTGAAAATTACTGTCCACTCCCGATCTAGAGAGTGCTTGGTCTGAGGGCAGGGGACTGGACTCGATGACCTCTTGAGGTCCTTTCCAGTTCTAGTATTCTATGATTCTACATTTTTGTTAGTTCTAAGGTGCTGCAGGGCCATTTGTTGTTCTTTAAGTTTTTCCAGTATCATTGGCAGCAATTCCCAATGCAACACTTATGCCAGGGTTGAATTGACTGCATGTCTTTTATAAGAATTTGCGTAAAGATAACAGGCAGACTGGAAGTCAGCAGATAAATCCATTATTGGTCCACAGACTGTCTGACTGCTTAACGGTAATACTGGATAAAGTATTCTTATTCAAATATTTTGACTTGTCAGTGGAAATTTAATAAACCATGAGAGCAAAGTCTATTTTTGCTCATAAATAAAGTTGGTTCTCCACAATTTGTAAATAATGAAGACAGCTCTCTGGCTGTTAGCTCTGCAGGTTCTGTAACAATACTCATTAAACTGCAAACCAAACACTGGTGACAAGCCTCCTGAATTAGATACAAATGTAACAAAAACTTTTTAAAAAGTAGTTCAAGCTTCTTTTCAAAGCGAGGTGACATTTTAGTGAAGATTAAAGTATAAGGCACATTGTTCATGGAAAACTGGTCATCTATACAGATGGTCAATTTTCTGTGTGAAGCCTTCATGTGCCAAAATCCATTTTAAAATAAAAAAATGTTTAGAAAGATGTAAGCACAACTACATAGATATTATGGTATTTACCTTTATCCCAGGAAGTCCAGGAAGCCCAGGAAGACCTGGTTCACCCTATACAGGAAAATTATATAACATCACAGAACAATATTATGATTGGTATTCAGAGAATAACCAGGTATACAATGCAGTTGGTACAGTATGTGATACTCTATATGAGATTGTTATTCATTTCAGGATTGCAGATAGTCAGGCCAACACAATGCATATTGAAGGGCTTGCTAAAATAGAAGTATGACTAAAGCACATAAACTTGAATGCCTAAATTTAGTCTCCTAAAACTACAATTAAGGATTTAAACATCCCCTATGGATTTAAGAGCCTAACAAGACACATAGGTTGAAAATTCTGGCCAGCATTTTTATCAAAAGGAGAGAGAATTAATTAAATAAAACGAATACTGACATTTACTGCATTTGCAAAAGATATTTGATTCTATCCCCCATACAGATATTGCCTGTGTAGGGTGCTGTGTAACTGTCCAGTTTAGCAACAAAAGTGATTAAAAATAAGCTTAATTTAATTTGTACATTTTCAGGGGGATTACTCAATTATAATTAACTACAGCCTGAACCTTTCTAGTCCAACACCCTTAGGACTCAAATTCTAAGTGATCTAACTAAAGTTATTAAAAAGGACTCTTCAAGGAAAGACTTTTATTAAACACAGAAGAATTAAAAACACATTTCAATTAGTAGTGTTCTATTAAAGCCCAGTGTAGCTGAACGGACAGTATTTCCAGTCCATAACCTTTTCCAAAAATATAAGTTCAATATGATGTATGAGATTAAATGATTTCAAGAAGCTGAATAAAAACTCCAGTTTATTGAACTGAAGTAACCAAATATTCTAAGTTGTATTCTAAGTTGTGGGCAAAACCTATAATGTATATGGCACATCCTTTTTTCATGTATTCACAGATATATTTAATTTAAACATGAAAATATCCTCACATTAGAATCAATACACAATTAAATAAGTAAATAAACTACATGGATCAAAGCCTGTCTTCATTATATTTACACTCAAATAGTGAATCTCATTTAAAGTGCAATACAGAAATGTTGATATGTATTTTCTAGTAATCTGTACTTGCATAGAATATATAAGAATGGGCAAACCCCCATTCCCTACTAACAACTTATTTAAGAAAAGCTCATCCTGTCTGCCAAGAGAATTTTGACTGGTAAGAACTACAGGACTATAGTGTTCCCTGCTTGGCAGACAGCAAATTAGAGTATGAATCTAAACATCTGAAGTGCATTCTATAGTTTATTATTAAAGTAGAACATATAGTACACCTATAGCTAATGATTCTATAGGTTAGCTAGCTAAAACTGCTTTCACTAGCTTTTCCTAATTGAAGCAGAACTTTACTAACACATGTAATTTGCATATCATAATAGTCTTATAAAGTCTGTTTCAAATCATTACAATTCAAATGTGCCATGTTCAGAAACTCAGCTGCAATTTTTTCTTTTACTGATTTAAAAAAAAAAAGATTTCTCAGAGTTCCATATACTGTAGTCATAAAAAAGGAATGGAGTTTTAGAATAGAGTGGGCCTGATATTCCCTATATTCTAAACATGGTTTTACTTCTTCCCTGCCCTGAGTACTGGAAGCTCTCCAAAGTGTACCTTGCACAGTAAGAATCCAGTTCTCCTGTTGGGATGGGGAGATGTTTCTTACTTTTACAAGAGGTGGGGATGGTGAAAGGTTGCTCCAGGAAGCCCTGTAGACTCCAAAGGGAAGCCAAACTTCTATCCCACACATCCCAGGATTGCAGCAATAAAATCCAACCTCTCCTTGTTCCTTGAGGGATACATTGTCACTAGCTCTCTCATCTATGCCTGCATCCTATCCCATCCTCTGAAATAGGCTCAACGGCACAGAGAGGGCAGGCAATGCTGCTTGATGCACCATTGATTTCTTATTGGAAACATCCTAGGCTGAGAGGGTATCATGTCATATCGAACAGCTGCTCCCCCTCTACACCTCTGTCAACCAAAGAAACTTTGGCTGCACAGTGTCCAGTGAAAGGCTTCTTTGGAGGCTAGCACAGAGTAGAGCTGCTTGCTTCTGACTTTTCAGTGCCTATGTCTGCCAGTTTAGCTCTTCTCTACTTCTCTAGTACAAGTGAAAGAACATCCAGCCATAGAGTCAATATTGATTTCAATTTAGTATGGTGAAATATCAGACTATAATCTCCAGGTCAGTATTTAGTCAAGCATGCAAGGGTCAGTTGTCCACATTCAGAGAGATAGCAAAGCCATTCTTTATTAGTTTCAGATAGTTGAGATTGTGCAAACTTTCTGTGTGGAAAAAAAATTGCCCTCTACTTGTAAGAGTGGATGGGTTAGCCTAATTCTCACTTCTCATTCTAGCCAGTATCATGTTTTTTCCAAACCCAAAATGATCACAAACAAAATGTGTGTAGACCTTGAGCAATCAGTACAATTGCAATCATTGCTACTATCAAACTAGTAATTTATTTTCAAGAGGGAATATCCTGTACTTTAAAAGTTGTAGATAAACAAGATTTTATCACAAGGTTAATCATGAGGAAAACAGGGACTGAATATTTCATGTATTACCTTTTGTCCAGGCCGACCAGATTCTCCAGGTTCTCCCTGATAGAAATATTAAACAAACAAACAAACAACCACAAGATCAGAGAAAAAGAAAAAAAATCAGAATTGGAGAAGAGGAAAAAAGTTATAAAATTATTTGTGGCAGGGATTAGAAAGCGACAGGGATTCTGCAAAACAAAAAGAAAAACAAAAACAAAAAACAAAAAAACACATACACACACCAATCGCCATAAACACAACATTACCTTAATTCCTGCAGCAGAAGATCCGGGGTCACCCTAATAAAAAATTCACAAGAAAACACTGATCACACTCAATATGTACATAGATTTCTCAGGAAACAGATACAGTATAACAAATACATGCATGATTATCCTGGAATCTTCTTAAGTACCTTTCAATTACTGTAGCAAGAATAAATATGTTTTGCGACATTGCATACCAATTTGACCATTTACAATACGTCAGCATTATTCAAAGAGAAACAATTCCGTATTCAAATAAATGCAGATGAGGGATTTGCTTTCCATTTGCTTGAAAAGTTTTACAACCAATAATGTAGCTGATATAATAAAAATGAATTTTAAAGAGATGTGCAGTAGGAAGCTAGAGGGTAGGGCTATGTCCCGTCTTATTTTGACATCTCCAAATCTCTGGCACATATTCTAAATCTAAATCATTTGCCATATCAAAGGCATCACTGATCCCTTTGGTCCATAGCTACAGATGGCAAGTGTCAGGCCTTAATTGATAAAGCTTTGTGTTAATGACATTCAACCTCAAAGAAACCAGTAACCCATCAGTTTATCTTAATCAAGGTATGTCAGAGGACCCATCTCTTTTCCACAGTTTTTCACTGTTTTTCTTGGTGCTAAATGTTGCAAGTAACAGAATGTCAGATGAGCTGCAATTTATATGCTCAGAAAAGGTCAGTTCTTTGAGCAACTAGCTTTCAAAGAGGTTCTCTTATGTTTTGTTCAGCTTTAATCTGTGTTGACTGGGTTTGATAGGAGGTAACCTGCCCAAGGTCACAGAATTAGCCAATACTTTTGTTTCTCAGTTCTTTGCTCTATGTATTTAGCCTTCATGGACTTGTGAAAATTCTTGTATTTTCAATTCACTGAACCTTGTCTTGAATGGGATGCCAAAGGAAAGTGGAAGAAGCTAAGTTATCGAATGCTACTTCCCACTTGAAAAGTTTCACTATTCAGCTTATTCATGTAAATAGGTCAAACATGTGGCAAACTGCAGACATCTACAGGACCTGTATACATTATTTTTCTTAAAGCAGCATGCTAGTGATGCACATACTGAGTAAAATAGGTAATATCTGTAATACACTCTGAAGATGTTAAGCACAGTATAAATACTAAGTATTATTATTATTAGTCTCACACTATATAAAACAATACAATTTAAACTGTGAGTATAAAAACATCAGTTTTTGATCAGCCGTCCAGTGGTTCAGAAAAGCTGAATGAAGAGCCAGAGTGATTTATATTTTAAAAGCTGGTTTTTAATTTAAACAAATGTGTTTTGCTTGTACTCAGTGCAACTTCTGTGAATTATAATGAAAATTAAATAGTGCCATGTACTGTGTTCAAAATCTGTGTTCAAAATCTGACTAGATTTCCTTTTATTTATTGTAGCTTTGTATTCCAAGGGCAAAGAGAAAACAAAAGGACATTTTCTAAAAGGCTGATTCATGTCTGGAAATCTGAGCTGTCTTATTTTGATAGGCATGTATGAGCGATATTGCTGTTGTCCCTCACAGCACGTACCACTAATTTTTTAATAGCTATAAGATAACAAAGCAACTGCAGAGAGATTGTTACAAGTCCAACATTTTAAGGGATAACCCTGGAAATAGCACAAATAAGGCACGAAAGTGTTTATAATCCACTTTCGTTCAAGAACGAAAACAAATACAGGATAAAAGTGAAAACTAAACAGCTAGAGCATGTTCTTCATGCCTCATTCAGTCAGCTGGCAATGAAAAAAATGTCAGCAGGAGAAAACACGAATGGAAGAGCACATCAAGGGGATTTTGTCTGCTTGAGAAGCCAATGATGAGAGCAGGAGAATGGAAGCAAGGACTAGTGAGTGGGTTTCAGTCAAGTCTGCCATAGACTCTGTATGTGATCTAAGACGACTCTATGATGCCAATGTTGTCAAATTGAATATATGCACACAAATTCATATTTACACAGTAAGATCAGTGGGAGCTGCAAATGTGTATCATCTGTGAAAATGACACGACTTTCATTTAGGTGCATAAAATATGGGCATATGTTCCTAACTTGTTGTATCCATGTTTGAAATTGTTACTTCTGCACCTCTCTGTGTCTCAGTATCCCTGTATATAAAATGGGAATAAATAATATGCATGTCACAGGAAGCTGTGAGTCTTAATGTTTGAGATCTTTGGATAAAGATACCATATAACTGCTCATTAATTATTATTTACTTCAATGATTTACTCATTGTTCATTCAGACAAAATGTATGCAGATTTACTGTATGGGGAGTGGACAAAAGAGAGAGTACTGGGTGAACTGACTCTAACCTTATTTCATCTCGGAACCTTATTTTTGGTGCAGACTAGTCTTGACCAATCATTTCAGCACAATGAAAACTTCTCTGGTTCCCTCTTTCCTCAGGCTCAGAGATCCCACCCCATATTACCTTGACAATAAGGGTACGTCTAGATTACACTGAAGTTTCGAAAGAGGATATGCAAATTCAGCGCGAATTTTCATATCTTCTTCCGATCTCACTTTTGAAAGTGGAACATTCGAAAGTGAAAGTAGTTGGGATGTGGTTTTTTTGGCAACTCCCCCCCCCCTTTTGAAAAGCTGCTCTTCCTCAAAAAATTAGGTTGACGTGGCTTTTTCAAAAAGGGGAAGGTTGCTGAAAAAAATGAGCTTGAAAGTGAGATTGGAAGAAGATATGCAAATTCCCACAGAATTTGCATATCCTCTTTCGAAACTTCAGAGTAGTCTAGACATAGCCTGAGGCTCAATAAGTCTGTAAACCTCACTGAAGCTCTCCAGCTAAGTACTGCTTTGATGCTTTGTCCTAGAGATGTCCCTGAGTGCATCATATCTCAGAAGCCCAAGAGCCATCTAAATATCCCACGTTCCAAGACTTCTGAGGCATATGGTGCTTCCTGGATTAGCGATAGTATGGAAAACTTTGGCCAACACCCAATGTCAATGGTGCAGCAGCACGGACAGTAGAGAGATTTGCTGGAACACAGTGAGATGCTTCTATCAGGGCAAGAGGGAAAGGAGATAGCTTCTCATATCCCTACAAAGGGCTAGATGAGAAAGTGAAAGGCTTCTCATGGCACTACTTGGAGATCCTGCAACTATGTTGGAAGAGAAAGCAATAGAGCTTCCGCCCATCTCCTTGGTATTAATGGGGAGAAGTGACTGATGGATCAAGAAAGGGAAGGAAAGCAAGAGTTATTTGGGGAATATGCTACTGTTGGTAGTTCTAATTAGGAGACGGCAATCATCTTGATTTATTTCTTCTGCAACTAACACAATTAGCAACCACTGGGCCAAATTAATCTCTGAGTATAATGACTGTCTAGAAGAGTGCAGGTCACTGGAGCAGTGCCCACAGGAGCACTGCTCCTAATTACATTGGTGCAAATGTGGAGTAATTACTGTGGCTTCAATGCTTACTCATTCCTAAACCTCTGCCTCAAAAAGATCTTCTCCTATGTTCCTTATCAAACAGTTCTTCATTGCAGAGATAGTCACCAGGGATATAATCAGAGAAGTTCTTTGGCCTTCTCCTATACCTTCACTGATCCATGGAAAGCCTGACTCCCTTTAATTCTGACTGGCAGATCTTTATGTTGGAGAAGTGGGAAGGAAACTGACCAAAGGTAGTTAGCTATGCCAAACCAGGAGATGTATCATAACAATAGGCCTGATGTTGATAAAGTAATGAGTGCCATACAAACACAATCTATCCATTCCCATTTCATACCAGTATTCCAGACAATTACAAAAAACTTGGACATGGTACGAGCATTATATTTCTGTTCAATTAATTCAGTTACATTTTTTTCAGATGACCATGCAAAAGGCTATCTGCTGACCAATTTTTTCTAAAAGTTCTTTTGAACTTGGCTACCAAACCATCTGAGATTCACACAAAAACAAACAAAATATCCTTCCAAAGCTGGACAATTTCTCAATAGAAAGAGGAAATTTTTTTTTTGGCAGGGGCGGGGGAGGGAATGCATGCCAAGAAAGTACTTCAGTAGCAGATACAAATGCTGCCCAAATATTATTGACTCTTGCTAGGATTTTGATTCCTAAGTGTGTTTTGAAGATAAGATTTATGTTCTTACATCAGTTAGGCACTGCAATGCTGAACACAGCAACACCTTTAAATATATGGGACTTTAATAACAAAAACATGCATAATTTACCAAACAGACATAACAAGAATAACTGATAGCTTGTGACCCAAGTTTCTGTGTGATGTATATTTAGAGGTTTATAAAAGATGCACTTTCAGGTCCCATGTTTAACTACTGTAGACCCACTGTACCTAATTAGAACTGATGAGTTTCTACTTTATGCAAGAATAAGTCGAAGTCAGACAATTTGACCTTAAAAAAAGTCTCTTTGTATATTTTCCTTTTGGTGCACCCCCTTTCATCTTCTGGTTAGATTTTATGGCCTGTAACATGTCTATTCACCTCTACATATTAACATATGTACCTTTTCACCTCTGTCACCTTTGGGTCCATTTTCTCCAGCATCACCCTAAAATTAAAAATAAAATCTTTGTCAAGCTGAATTTCACAGTTTTCGAAAGAAACGTACACAGAAATAATTTCCAATTTGCAAACACTATTACCAGGCTAACAGTTTTAATTCACTAGCCAGTGAATATAAAAATGGCTAAATAAATAAATGACTTCATAAGAAAACAAAACCAACTAAGTAAACACATGCATTTACCTTACCACTTTGTGTCTCAAACAAATGTAATAAGAAATTTACATAATTAATTCAGAGCCTACATTCAACTTAAATCCACTGGAGGAGAAAAACAGGAATTGATATATTTAATTTGGATTGGTACAATTAAAATTTGTTGATAAATATAATCTATAAATGGCCCAAAGAGTGCACCAGTGGACTCATGTTAAATAAAAGGAATTTTTATATAAGTAAAGAGTGCCTGTCGTTTGTAAAATATTTCTTAAGGAATTCTCTTTGCCAGGGCCATGATCCAGGTATGGGGCCCACGGCAAACCTCTTTGCCACAGGCCCTGCCCTGTCTCCACTCCACCTTGTTCCATGCCTTCACCAAACCCCACCCCTGCTCTACTTCTGCTGTGACTCTTCCTGTCTCTGTTCCACTCCCCTGATTCCTTCCCCAAGCAACGCAAAAATACCCGGGGCCAGGAGGCAGGAGAGGTCAGCCCTCCCCCTGCACTCACCACAGCAGCAGAGCCACCAGGAAGACCTACTCCACCACACTGTGCCACCCTCCTATCCCGCTGCACCTTGCTTCTTCATGGCAGCGAGAAGCAGAGTGCCCTATGGCCAGGAGAGGGCAGCGGAATAGAGCACTGCTGGGCTGCTCTGGATCCAGCTGCCACAGTGATGGGGTGTGTGTGGGGGGAGCAACCCTGCTGCTTCCCCACCCCAGGCTTCTGTAATCTCCCAGGTCCCTCCCATCCACAGGACAGCTGAGGTGGCCACTATCTGGGCCCCCGAAGTGTGGGGCCCAGGGTGGTCACCAAGAATCATGCTATGGATGGGACAGCTCTGATCGTCTTTTACAGATCAGTCCTCCGTCAGGAATTCGCAGGTCTTCAAAACAAGATAAACACAGGGAAAATGAAACATGCTTCACCTTTTCTCCACGTTCTCCAGGATCACCCTGATCAAAAGAGCGGAAACAAAGAAATCCTGAAGTCATGAACATAGGTAATGTTCAGAGTGTGTCATTAGATAACTCAACAGAAGAGCCATGAGACGAAAGAGAACATATTTCATGCAAGACACTATAGAGCAGCTGTATTTCATTTAATATCAGATTATTCAACAGAAGAGGCCATGTCAGAAAAGATTCAAAACTTAAAGCTGATGGGCTGCATCAATCCTTTACACGCAGTGCAAAACTCTGCTAACAAAGGCCAGTCCGTTAGGAGGAAGACTCCTCTTTGTCTTTTCACTTTGGATTAAGGCAGGTGAGGAATAACCTCATGGTTCTGTGAAGCAGCCCATCAGGACCAAGAGGAACCAGAGGGAAATGTGCCCAGTCCATTTTATTCTAGAGGGACTGACAGAAAGAAAAAAAAAATGAAAAAGAGGGAGGGTCCTGAGGTTTGGAGATGAGTTTAGAGAACAATGAGAAATGTAAACCCCTTAAATATTTTATCTAGATTCATAATCTGGTAGCAAGACAAAGAGTATCTAGTGCTCCCTGTATTAAAAGACATCTTAAAGCCATTACTTTTCAAATCACAAGTTGTTTGAGAAGCGAGTTCAAGAGCAAATCCCTTTTCATGTACTGAATCTGACCCTGGCAACCCAGCTCTGTATTTTTGACAATTCTAGTTTATTCACACCTCTTTGATGGCTGATGGTTGCTTGGCAACTTAAAGAATACTGCTGTGAATATGAATTAAGCAATAAATGCAATCACTTTGCTTTCACTGTGTATAAACCAAGAAAAGGATATGCCCCTAAATGGCAAATCACTACATTTTAAAAGACTGTCATGGCTAGCTGTCAATAGCAATGTGATTGGGAAAAATCAGCTGAGAGGCATATGTGACCTGATAGACACAACTCATGGGATTAGAATTGGTATGATCCTGAGAGGCCCAATAATCAGCCCATTTTTGATATATCTGACTTGTTTTCGAACAATGTTATCAAGTTTTGTGTGTGCAATTTCATCTGTTTGGAAGCAAGTAAGAAATAATAATTAGTAAAAAAACACGCAAGGCAACATTTTCTTTTTTCCATAACTAAAGATAAGAGCTGTAAAATGATTAACAATTAATTACCATTAATTGTGTGATTAAAAAACACTATTAAACAATAATAGAATACCAGTTATTTAAATCTCTTCTGGATGTTTTGTACATTTTCAAATATATTGTTTTCAGTTTCAACAAAATGTACAGTGCTAACTTTATATTGACTTGTATTACAAATACTTGCCTATAAAAACATAAAACAAATATTTATTAATTCCCCGAATACAAGTACTGTACTGTAATCTGTTTATTATGAAAGTTGAATTTACAAATGTAGAATTATGTGCAAAAAACTTGCATTCAAAAATTTAAAAAATGTAAAACTTTAAAGCCTCCAAGTCCACTCAGTCCTACTTCTTGTTCTGCCAATCACTCAGGGTATGTCTACACAGCAAAGTTATTTTGAAATAACAGCTGTTATTTCAAAATGACTTTCCTAGCATCTACACAGCCAAACTGCTATTTCAAAATTAATTCAAAATAGCAGAGCGCTTATTTTGAATTTGGTAAACCTTATTCCATGAGGAATAACGCCAAATTCGAAATAAGTGCTGTGTAGACACTTATATTGAAATAGGGGCCTCCAGTCTTCCCAGCCTCAACCAACCGGAGCCCTTAAAGGGGTTGACTCTGGCCACAGTGCCTGTGTCAGCTCCAAGCCTGCCAGCCCAGAGCCAGCAGTCACTGCACCTGACCCAGTGGCTCCAAAACATGAGCCAGAAACCCACTGGCAGCCAGTCCTCCACCGCTCCCCAGGAGCAGTCTGCCAGCTCCCAGGAGCCTGCCAGGCCCAGAGAAGGTGAGTGCCTTCCTGCTCCAGGGTGGAGATCATGGACCTTATTCAGGTTTGGAGGGGATGTCCATGATCTCCACACTAGATGGAGGAATGCGGCCATTTATGGCAGGCTAGCTGCTAGCTTGGCCACCAAAGGCCACATGCGAACCCAGGAGCAGGTTTGCATGACAATCAAGTTGGTCCAGCAAGACCCCCACTCCTGAGCTTCCCCTCCCCCCCTTCTTCCCCTTGCTTCCCCTTTCCAGCTCCCTCCTCCCAGGTTTTCCCCTCCCCTCTCCTACCCTCTCTTCTCCCCTCTCCAACCTCCTTTCCCCAGTCTCACCAGAGTTTCATTTCCTCCCCACCCCATCTAAACAGGTTTCCAAATTCCCAAACACTTGCATCATATTTTCCTTGCAGTGCATGCGTACTTGTCACTAACGTTGACTGGAATTAGGTATGTGCAGCAAAAGAACATGCCCTCCTACACTTTGCACTGTAGAGAGGCAGAACACTACAAATCAGTCAGCATATACAAGTCAAAATCCCATGATACCATCATCCATATACATGCCTATGCTGTGCTTTATTTTTCAATTGGTTTTTTGGACTAACCTTAAGCCCTGGTGCTCCACTTTCTCCCACTGCACCAGGCAAACCTGGCTCACCCTAAAATAACAATAAAGAGGTGGTGTTAAGAAAAAGATGAAGACTGTCAACAGTATTCCACATAATGTCTCCCATTGGATTTGTAGTAGTGATGGAGCAACCTCAAAAAGGGTTCAATTTGGATAAAACCTTAAAGGTTGGGATGTTTATATAAAGCTTACTGAACCTCTTGGGGTTGGTGTTGATCTCATTTACTCCAGTCTAAAGCAGGAATTACTCTATTGAAGTCAGTGAAGTTACAATGCCGACAAATAGTCCTGGAGAGGAAGATTAGAGTGCCTGAGTTGACAAAATTGACCAATATCTTCACAGATCTTTCTACGCAGATAGCTAGCACGTCCTCCTTCTCTTTGGCCAGGAAATACCAACAAATTTATGTTGGTACCTCTGGAAGACAAGTGTACAGAGGCATGTGAAAAGCATGTGTTAGCTTTCAATAAAGGCCAGTTCTAGAAGTGAAAGAGGTTTTGGAAAATAGGATGTTCATTTTATTTTTGAATATGAATTTGTTTGCTCAACTCTCATTCCCTTCTACTGAAGATGGAGAAACAGGACAGGACTTTTCAAAGATGCCAGGTTGGGATATCAGTAATTAAATAATAATTGAGTACTGCTTAATAATGTTTGTTACATAGGCAGTCAAAAAAACTCCTTGCTTTTCCTAAGTGAAGCGATAGATAAGAATGTTGTTACTTACAACTTTTATACTTTATGAAATTTACCATGTTTTCCCCCTCCCATCTGTGTAGGTGAATGAAGACACCATTTAAAACTTCTAAATAAACACGATGAAGATGTCACCAGATTATTAAAAAGCTAGTAGAGCTAGCCAAACTAATAAGGTTGCCTATACAACCCTGCTTTACTAAATGACCTAATAAGGTTCCTCAGATAACCTTTAACCATAAACATGCACAGCACAGCTTACCTTCACTTGACGTTGATCAAATATGTTCAAAGGCATACAGGACACGATATTAAAAACATATTCAAGTCAGACTCCTAAATGTATATTTAGGTACCTAAATAAAGTGGTCTGATTTTAAGAAATGCTGAACTCATGGCAACTTCCAGACAGACACAAACATTAGACAGGGAACTGAGCTGACCAAACAAGAGGAAAAAACAAAACCAAGAAACCAGACAAAAAACAACCCTGCAGAAATATTCTCTTCTGCATGCACAGAAAAACTGGCAAAAAGCAACCAGTTTTGCAAGCCAAATTAGAGGGCAATTAAAATGGAAGCTGATTGCAACCACAACTATGGAGAGATTATAATCTTCCATTGCCAGACGCTTTTTCCATCCCTAATGCTACGGTCAGTTATAAACCACAGTTCTGCAGTATCCATTCCTGACAATCATGTAGCATTCTATTTCTGAACTAGGTTACAAAAATATGTTATGTTTATCAAGAGCTGGGTAGTTTGAATAATACAAAATAAGAATATTGAGATTCTCTGCAAAGCATCTGTGACATTAAAGAGGGAAGTTTTTCCAGCAGAGTACCTTGTCACAGGGAGTTATACTGCTAATTCAATTCAGGCAATTCATTGCCATTGGTTCCTGGTATTTTTAATTGGGTCTAGCTTTGGATTGCCAACTTTAGTTGGATGTATTCCTGAAATTTCATGGCATGACAATCTTTAATTAAAGATTAATCTTTAATTCCTGGAGACTCCAGGACAATCATGGAGAGTTGGCAATATTAGGAGCCAGCTCTGGAAGCCATGAAGTCTGATCTATCAGTAATCTGGAATTTAAATATACTGGCTATCAAACATACGTGCTTGACAAAGGGCCAAACTAAAAGTCACTTAAAGACATTTGTAATTTGAGACACTGAGATGGACTAAGTACTTGTCTGTTTACTCATTTCTACACCACCCTTCCAAAAAAGACTCATTGTTCATTTCTGTCCCCTTCACTTCAAAATAGCTGTTGTCTGCTGACACTTGCCAAGGGCTTAAGTCTCTAATCAACGTATCAGGGTTCCAAACTGCCACCTTTCCCCAAGGCCTGCATATCATTGGTATTAATGCCCATAGTTATCAGTATGGCAAAAAGAGGCTGCATATGTAGAGCAGAAAATTCACCTGATTTTCCTTGAAGCGAAATGCTGAAGCTTTAATCAAGCCACAGTAAATCCCTCCTAAAACAAAACTCCATCTCTGACCCCGCCCCCCCCGTGGGTCTTTATAACTTACTCTGCCTAAGGAACAATATCCCCATTTAATTTCTCATCTTACACTTTTTCTGCAGCCTGTTTAGTTTCCTGAGAGCGCTGACGGGCCCTTGCCCCCTGCCTGAGGGTAGCACCTGGGCATAGAATGGCCCCAGCCTCTCGCAGCTCCAGAGCTTCGGAAAGCTGGTGGGTGGCCTGGCCCCAAACCTGGAGTTCCAGAGAGCTGGTGGAAGTGGCACAGCTGCAGAGACAATGGGTAGCGCAGCCACAGCCTCTCCTGGACATGCATGCTGGCTGGATCCCCCAGTCCTGAAGCCAAGCTGCCAGCCCTAGTGCTGTGCAGCCAAAGCGGCCCCAACTTTGGGAGGACAAGTGGCATGGCCTCCAGCCTACCTGCCTCAGCCTCTCTGGCACTGGAGACTCTAGTGGAGCATGGGTGGGGCCAGGTGAGGCAGTTTTGGAAGGCACTACCTCCCCCTGGCTATACCAACTACCCATGTCCCTAGAGCCATGTTATTTTAGAAGCCCTGAAACCCTCTTCTCTCACCCACATATCTGGTCTTCCAGCCAAAGAGATTATCCACTATTTTAAAAAGTGTTACTTTTTACCAATGTGCACACAGAACCCTCCAGAAGATGGGGCCTAGAGGTATATAATACCCTCCCTCAGCTTGTTTGTATCACTGTCCTGTGCTAAACTTTCTTAAATGGTGGCCATGCAACCAATCAGCTACATCTCTCCTGCAGTGGGACACTGGTGAGAAACTAAAGATCTCTCCTTCCTCTGCAACTTGTTACAGATAACAATTCCGTCAAGAATTAGGGTGCTCTAAATGCTTATCTTGCTAACCTATTCCAAAACTCTTGCGATAGCCTTTCGAAGAGTGATGTGACCACACAGCACAGGAGTGCCTTACATCTGCGCGGACGGAAGGGCATACAAAAATCCTTTCATAGCCCACCGAACAGTGGCCCAGCCCTGCAAAGAACCTATTACAAGCAAGGAAAGATAATCTCAACTGATTGAAAATGACAGAAGCCTACAGTCTGGGTATCACTAAGCCTTAAGGAGACTGGATAACGCACTATGAACTGCAGCAAAACCACAAGGGAACACTGCAAGTTGCAAAGTTGTTTGTTTAGTGGAAAGTCACATCTCAAAGTGGGACACTGTCACGGGGCGAGCACTCACCCTTACAGCACTTCCAGTTGGTCACTCGGGGAATCAGTACTCCTGCCTCAGAATGCCCTCTGCTGGTCAGGGTCCCAGACTCTGTTGCAGGTCTTCTACTGGTTCCGCTTTGAGTACCTTCCCACCATGGTGCCCTTTCCTCCTCATACTGTCCTAGATCTGTGCCCCTGAATTCTGGTGTCCTTCACTTCCAGGGGCCCCCCAGTTCCCTATACCCAGCTTGCCTCTGTGACCCACTGCCAGTTATCTAGCCCCTGCCACTGCAGTCTAAAATGGCCACTCATTATTGGCAATGGGGTGTGGACTTTCTGCCTTTGCCTTCCTTGGCTGCTTCCCTGCTGCCCTAGTATTCTCAGGCCTTGCCTCAAACCCTGCAGCCTGGGAGTGAGATTAGACCAGAGCTTCCCAGCTCTGCCTGCCTTTCCCCAGCACTGCTGTCTCAGAAAGCCTCCAGTTTCCATGGTAGCTAGGTCCCTCCTGTTCTCCAGCTAGAGCAAGAGTCTCTTTGATCCTCCCTCCAGGAGCCCATATTTATATACAGCCCCAGCTGTGGGCTTCGTTCTCTCAGCACTCTCCCAGGGCTGAGTTTGAACCCTTAAAGGGCCCATGTGGGACAGACACCCCATTATAGACCCTATCACTCCAGCTATTATGGCTTTTAGCATGCTTCTCTGATATCTGTATACTATGGACCAAATTCTGCTCTTCAATTGCATCATTGGAACTGAGGGCAGGATCTGGCACTATATGCTGATATTTTGGAAAGTTTCAGTTGTTCAAAGCCTTTAAAAATACAAAAACTCGACAACATTTCAAATACTCAGTTGATGAGGAAATTCCACAGGTAGTTATAAAAGCAAACCAGCAGCTGACATTTTAACTGCAGGTAGATTGATGATGCTTCCTCTGCCATACCCTTAAAACACAACATTATTTTGAGTGTATTGGTCCCAACTGGCCATTTCAGTATTTAGGCTGAAAATAATGTTGAATGCCTTTGTTACAAAGTATGGCATATTCCTTTATACATTTTTTAACCAACTACACATTTTAAAACTGTAATGTAAAACACTGCTTAGGTCTTTTTCAACCATTCAAGTAACAAAGAGTAACATAAAAATTTGTACCATTTACAGTGGAAAAGTGGTTACACCATTTTATAAGGAAACAAAACACCACAGGAAAAATCGGTACTTTAACAGTGCTATCACATGCAGTCATTTCAATCTGTTAGTTTTTCAATTTGGCATTGGTAAAATGAAGAAAGCTGTGGATTTCAATCTTGAATCAAATACAATTTTACATTCACTATGCTGTAGTGGATGTGTCTCCTGACTAGCACTGAAGTATGTCCCCAGCACCGGAGCAATGACAATGAAAATGTTAGATTGTGGAAACTGTTCTGTGTATCATTTAGCTCTATATTTTTTGGCATTTCCCCCCACAAACAGTTGTTCTGTTCACAGCACATTCCAAAGTTTAGGTAATGGTCCACTTGTATTTGTAAACTCCTGGGAAACAAAAGGCACTATTACGGGGAAAGGAGGGAGAGAAATTCACCTAGCAAACATATCCTATACTTTTTTAGGGCATAGGTAAAAATATAACCCAAGCACTACATTAGAATGAGAATGATGACCGTATGGTACCCTCACATGGGAAACTGACAGATGGCTCAGAAAACTGTAAAATCATCTTTGGAGCATTCCCTGTTGTAATCCTTTCCATACAGCAACATACTAATAACATAAGAATGGCCATAGTGAGTCAGACCATAGGTCATTCCAGTGCCAGGTGCCACAGAGGGAATGAACAGAACAGGAAATCATCAAATGATCCATCCCCTGTTTCTCATTCCCAGCTTCCAGCACCAGAGGCTAGGGACACAAGTTAAACTGACTTCACTATGGCTATAGAGTAGGGCAGTTAAAAGAGGTTAAGTAATCTTAGTGGTTACACATTGCAGTCCTTGCAGCATAAAGCTTCTAATGCAGAGTCCACAGTGCAGCCAGCTCCTCAGGAGTAGGGCTGGCAGTCATTAGCTCCCTGTTGCTGGCTCTGCTCCTGGGGAGCCATGTGTACTGAGATCTCTGCAGCATAAGTTTTATACTGCATTGCCCATATCGTGGGGCAGCATCTGGCTCCCTGGGAGCCAATGAGCACTGGAAGCTGGCTTTTAAGTCGGCTCCGGGCATACACCAGCTCCCGCTTGCTGTCCCTGCTCCTGGTGTGTAACTGTTTGGGTAAACTCATACTTATTGGTTAACTGTTTAACTGGTTACACATCCCTACTATAGACACCACAGGACTTGACACTAGTAAAGATAGCTATTGTTTCAGTAAGCTGAACAGCATCTAACACAAAGACACCATTATATTATGCCATCACTAAGGTTAGGTGAATCACACCTTTTAGAATCACACTATCTATCACCCCAAACTTCTGAGAATTTCTATATAGGACACTAGTATGAGTCATAAACACAAAGAGAAAAACTTTATGTAGCAACGAAAGAGCCCCCCCAACCAGGAAGTTCCTGCATTCATTAAGCTCCCTGCCACAACACATTCTGGTCTTCTACGGTTACTGCAGAGGACCAGGAACTCTATAGTCACTTCACGGCTCCCTTTCTTTTTCACAAAATATTACAGCTTAAATTATAGACAAATGTACAATAAACTTCAATTTCCTTAAAACAATTTGCACCATGATGTCCCCATATCAACTGCATTAAAATAGTCTAGAGTAGTATTCTAAGCCTTTTATAGTCTCTAATCAGTCTTCCAGACCATGCTATCAGCTCTGCTGAGTTTGTGCCTGTAGTTTTTTGTCAAGAGGGCTCACTTCCTGACAGAATATCTGCCAGATCTAGACCCTCTCTTCATTGTATTGTGAAATACTGAAGATGAACTTGATTCCTCCGGAGAATTCTGGATGAGTCTTCAGGAGGTTGGATTAGGGAGTTTCTACAAAATTGGGACCAGGTTCCAGTGTCTGGGAGCTTTTAAGATAAACTTTGTGGCCTGGCCTCAGTTCAGTGTAGTCTTCTGTGCTGAATAATGAAGCTTTGTTGTTGCAGAATTTTTACTCCAGCATCCTGTTTTCAAAATTGCTTCATGTCAATCCTTAGGCATCCTGACATCATAAGTTCTACTAGAGATAGTCCACACACAGGGGGTTCTGATTGATATGTTAGGAATGCTCCTTTATGAGTCCACTGTTTTTTTAAGAAGTCTTTTTAAAGTCTACACTGCTTTCCCCCTTACCCATAGTTCTGAGAATAAAGGAGACTACTAGAATGATGACCCATAGTTCTGAGAATAAAGGAGACTACTAGAATGATGCTCAGAGTAAAAATCCGGTGCAAATGCTAGCAATGTTCCACAGATAAATTAAGGCCCATTATCAAAAATGAACACTTCAGGAACTCCGTGTCTCACAAATGCTGACTTTAGTTTCAGGATGACCTGTACTGATGAAGTCTGTGTAAGTATCCAAGTCAATACATGTGGAGAACTAATTGACCACAATGATGTGTGCGTATCCTGTCCAGAAAACAAATCTGTGGCTACTTGTGGCCAAGGGCTGTCAGGTAGCTTTGTAGAGAGTAATGGTTCTCACAATATTTTTTTCTTTATTTGTTACATCTCACAGCCCTAGACTAAGTTCTGAATTTGCCTACTCAGACAGGGCCATTCACCACATAGATTGTTATGGTCATGATCTGCATTTGTTCATACCTTGGTGTCCCTGATGGATTTTGAACAGCAGCTCTTGCTGAAGTACCATAGGGATCGGAATGAATTGTCCTTTCAGAAACAGGCCATTTACCATGTGAAGATCATTTTGATCTTGTGAATATGGAAGTAGGTCTGGTGGAAATTGGCTCCAGAACTTTGGCAAAGTTTAATCAGTTTCTTACCCTTTAGATGTTTACCTCCAATTCTTGAAGTCAGCTGGCAGATGCTGGAATTGCTGCCAGAAAAGTACAAATGTCGACTCTATAGCTTTTTCGTCTTTCATTTGTGGCTGCTAAACTGGGGAGCTTGGAAGCGTCTTCTGCTATGAATGCTTTCTCTGGTATATGTTCAGCATAGTACAAAAATTGAAGTAGCCATAGGCCAAATCATTCCAATTCCAATTAGTGGTTTTGGACATAATAATGCCACTTGTGGTCTGTTTTTATGTTCAAGATCTAGCCAAACAGATAAGCACTGAGCAGTTCACAGAGAAAAGTGACTGCTAGATCTTCCCTTTTCCACTTGAGGATACTGCTGTTCACTTTCTGTAAGCCTTGATGTCCCTTTGGCTGGCTTTGTGTGAGCACTGTTCCTAAACCATACATGCACATTTATCTGTTGCTACTGTTGTCAGATATTTTATTGAATAATGTGAAAAAACACGCGGCACTGAACTAAATTTGTCATGAATTTTACAAAATGATTTGTTATGTCTAGAAATCTTCCTACAGCAAAAATGTATTTGGGTTAGGATAAGATGAGCAAAAGCACTCAATTTGTCCGAATCCAGCTGCATTCCATGTTTGTTAATTATGTGTTCTACACATTTTATGTGCTCCCTTCCAAATTCACATTTCTCATTCAGAGTGAGGCCAGCATGTTGGAAGCATCTCAAAACTTCAGAGAGTCACTTATCATGTTCATTTTTATCTCTGCCATATACCACTTCATCTTCCTGGCAAAGGATGCCAGGCAAACCTAACACAGTCTGAAAGATTCTCTAGAGTTCTAGTGCTGAAGATATGCTGAATGGAAAAAAATTAAAACAGGACCTTCCAAAAAGCATTGTGAATGTCACTCAGGGTACATCTACACAGCAACATTATTTTGAAATAACTTAGTCTATGTCTACACAGCAGGCAGTTATTTTGAAATAATGTTGAAATACTGTCAAGCTAAAGGACTTCTTACTCCGACTCCTGTAACCCTCATTGTACGAGGAATAAGTGAAGTCAGAGGAAGAGTGCTCTATTTCGAAATAAGTGCTATGTAGACGCTTCCAATTTTTAAATAAATTATTTCAAAATAAACTACTCAATTGATGTAGCCCAATTTGCGCGGCTTATTTTGAGTTAAGCCCTGCTGTATAGATACACTCTAACAATATAAGTTCTTTAGAAAGGAGGATTTGCCAGAAGCCCGCTGTAGTACCTAACTCAGAAAATTTTGGCTTCTGATAACTGAAATAATGTTTCATGTCTGGACAACTGCATTTCTTCCCCTTTTGGTATTCTCACCATTTTATCAACTGTTGGGAGTTGGTCACATCCACTCTGATTGAACTGGCTTTGTTAACACTGGTCTTCAGCATAGCAATGTAACATTCCCGTCTTTGTATGTACAGTATGTAGATATCGCTACTAAACCAAAGTTTCCACTTCATGAATCTGATGAAGTGGGCTCCAGCCTACAAAAGCTTATGCCCAAATACATTTGTTAATCTTTACGGAGTCAGAGGATTCTTTGTTGTTTTTGCTGAAACACAACTGCCCCTCTGAAACTTGCAAGAAGCATGTGTCTTTCTCTATGGATGCGTTTATTAAGGTGTATTAGATCCACACAACTTCAGATTTTGCCACTGGACTTTAATACTAATACTAGGGAAACATTGTGTAATATCCCAAATGCATCGTTGAATTCTTCTGACATCTTATAAGCTGTGGGAAAGACATGAAAAGGAACCAAAGGGAGTCGAAAACATATTTCACCTTGCAGATGCTACATGCACTGCACGACTGGGATCTAAAATCAGGATCGTTCAGCAAAAATTTAGGTGGGTGGCTAATCTAACTTTTGTGGCATGTGTTGAATTTAAAAGAAAAGAGTAAAAAAGAAAGAAAAAAAGCAGCCTCTTTCATGTCAGCATAATTTTGGTGTGATGAGAGGCTTTTGGTAAAGCATCTGGTTGATTTTTTCCCTCCCCCTGAGAGGAAAAGTTTGTCAGTGCTGCTATATTTTTCAGTCACTAGAATGTAATTAATTTTAAGGAAGAGGAAATACAAGAGGCCCCCAAAACCTAATCCAGTCTAATTTTACTGTAAAATACATAAACGAGGACAGGGGGGGAAAAGTGGTTTCTCAGACATGTTACTGTGATTTTCATTTCAAGCAAGGGTTGAATTACCTCCTTTCAACTTGCTTTTCATTCCCCCCCAAAAAAGGAACTTAAAATTGTTTGTTTAAGGACTGGAAATCTCTCCTGGCCCACTCACCAGGTGAAATTAAGTGAAAAGACTCTTCAACAAGGCTCAGCTGGCCCACAAAGTCGTCTGAGAATTTGTGAACTATACTCAATGATGTTTCCTTTCTTAGTATTTCTTCTTTTAATAAACTGCAGTTCATACAACATGATTTTTGTACCTGAAAAAAATACTTTAAAGAAAATCTTTTAAAAATATGTATCCTGTGTAATAAAATAGTGCTGGAGAAGAAATGTATATGCATGAGAGTAATAATAAATAAGCAATCAAAAAGGTAATAATAAATCTGCACACCCTCAGTCTCTAAATCTCCTAACATATTTAGAAGAAGTAAAATTCTTTACCAAACTGCTATTGAATAACTTGGTCAAATTATTGAAGCAATTTAAAGTGAAATGATCTACGCTGACCACACATTTTGCTTTCAATTCATCCTTTTCAAAAAAAATGCCCCGGTAATATATAAATAAAAACAGGGGGTTAACCTTTGTAGGTGGTGAAGAAGGGAGGATTTATGTACTGGAAGAAATTCTGATTTAAAGCTAACGAGAATTACACAGCTCAAGTAAGTCTCCAATCCATTCATGGGAAAGTAGATTCCTTCAGGCAAAATATGCTGCAGTCTTTACTTAGACAAAACTCCTACTGGCTTCAAAAGTCCTTCTTGCTGGAGACAACAGGAGTTCTGCTGGAACTATGGCTTTTCATGTTATCTGAAAAAGTTTAACCTTTTGGCACCAAAATATGAGCACTGGGACCCACTTGCACAATTCATTGGCAGGAACAGGACTTTATACTGCACAGTGTATTTATTGTACATTATATGTGTCTTTGTGTATGATTCCTTGCAGAATCTCAATGATATTTTAGTTTAGCTTTTCAATATTGTCTCACTAATAAATGGAGTGTATTAGTCATTTCCTGTAAAGAGTTGCAACTTGACACCTTTGTGCTACATTAAAGTAATTCATTTTCTTTCACAATAAACAAATAGTCAAAGGCTATGAAAAACAATTGTGGTATAATGAGAATATTTGTTACTATATTTTTTATTGTAGATATCTATAGCTTTGCTCTATGATTTAGTTGCTTAATTTCGTAATACATTAGTATTTAGTACATTCTTTCTTCCAGGTCAAATGTAAAGTGTTTAACCTGAATGAAAACGTGACGACACCTTTTTGGAGATATATAACTATTTAAGAATGAAAATGGCACAACTACTGAAGGAAATCAGAACATAAAACCATGAATTGAAAATGTCAGGCTCATCTTTGAAGTACAATTTCAATTTGATGAGTATCATGTAAAAATCCATAACTTTTTTCCCCGTGGAAACTGCATATTTATTTTTTCCTTTGTAACGTATGAATATCACACCATACAAGTAACATTCAGAAGGTAGTTTTACAAATTGTGAAATCACAAAATCATATCTTTTGCCTACAGCAAAAGGACAGACTGGTCTCTTTGATGTATTATCTTAAAAAATATTGGCCACAATCCAGCAAATCCTCTCACACATAAGTAGTCCAGTCGAAAAAAATGTCTGTTTGTGCAAGTAAAAACTATTTGCGTGAGTAAAGCTGTGGTCTCAATCCCCTAAAAATAACCTTATAAGAAGTGAATCATCAACCAAATATACATTACAAGCTTTGTTATTGGGAACTCATGAGGGATGGGGGTTGCTAGTTAACGGAATGTGCCGGATACTCAAGCTTATTGCTCTGCCTCACCCAGGGGCAGACGACTGTTTTGCAGGGCCCTGGGCAGCGTAACTCCTCGGGGCCCCCCCTTTGCCACGGCACATGCGTGGGGCTTTTTTAAGCGCGGAGCACGGGGCGGCCGCCCTGTTCGCCCTGCCCTATATCCACCCCTGGCCTCATCCCTACTTGGAGGAAACTGCAGCAGCCAACCCCTGCCACCTGGGAAGGCCTGGCGACTCTTTCCCTTCCCTCTGATCCACAGAGCCATCCTACATGGCAGGCAGATGAGCGGGCCAGCTGCCCAGGAGTCCTCTGGCAGATCAGCTCCCAACAGCTCAAGGCAGATTGAGGGGAAGTAGGTGACATGACAATGACATCATTTGGCAGTGCAAGCTGTCAGAAGCCCCGCAACGGCTGGACGCATGAAGCCAAATGGCTGGACAGGTGGGAGTCAGGCACATGCCTGAAGATGGGGGGATATAGTGGCTGGAGCAATGCTGGTAAACCAAGTTTTCTAGATATTCAAGTACTGGATAACAAAGCTTTTATTGTCTCAAAGGGGTAGTTGTGTTAGTCTGTAACTTTAAAAACAAGTAGCCTTGTGGCATCTTAGAGATGAACAAACATATATACTGTATCATGAGCTTTTGTGGGCAATATTTATTTTCTCAGATGAGCAAAGTGGAGAGAAAAAACTTACTGTAGTTCAGTTTGCCTGGGCTTAACCCTGTTCTTCCTTTACAACTGAGTACGCCAAGTTTTCAAAGATGACGTTACTAATTTTGCACCCATATGTTGGTAGACGCGCCTGATAACACTTAGGGTAAGTCTAGACAGCGGCTCTATTTCAGGATACTTCTAGTACCCTGAAATAGCATTTTCCGTATCTTCACAGTGTGCCCATTATTTTGAAATAGCTTTCGAAATAATGGGCACGCTATTTCCATGTCCCTGTAAATCTCGTTCCACAAGAATTAAGGGATGTGTCGGAATAGCGCTCGATTTCGAAAGACACTTGAAATAAGCTATACAATTGCTTATTTTGAGCTACGGGTGCAGTGTAAATGCACCCTTAGTGGGCAGGCTATCGGGTGACAAACACCATGGGTGTGTCTAGACTACATGCCTCCTTCGACGGAGGCATGTAGATTAGCCAGATCGGAAGAGGGAAATGAAGCCGCGATTAAAATAATCGCGGCTTCATTTAAATTTAAATGGCTGCCCCGATCTGCCGATCAGCTGTTTGTCGGCAGATCGGGGGAGTCTGGACGCGATGCCCCGACAAAGAAGCCTTTCTTCATCGACACAGGTAAACCTGGTTTCACGAGGCTTACCTGTGTCGATGAAGAAAGGCTTCTTTGTCGGGGCATCGCGTCCAGACTCCCCCGATCTGCCGACAAACAGCTGATCGGCAGATCGGGGCAGCCATTTAAATTTAAATGAAGCCGCGATTATTTTAATCGCGGCTTCATTTCCCTCTTCCGATCTGGCTAATCTACATGCCTCCGTCGAAGGAGGCATGTAGTCTAGACACACCCCATTTGAACATAGAAATCATGCACTGGCAATCAGTGTCTGCAGTCTATTATCTGTGCCCGTAAGTGACTATGTCTGCACAATTGTTCTCTCATGAGCACAGGTACAGAAATGCTGATGCAACATCTGAGAGACTTGTGGCAGGTTTGGATAATTTTTGGTGGTGCCCAGAACAGGTTCATGTTCTGCCCCTGGTGCAAGAGAGGTGAGGGGTTGGGCTCTGGAGGGATTTGGGTGCAGGCTCTAGGAGGGGCAGGGAGTTGGAGTGCAGGAGGGGTTGAGAGAGTCGGCACTTAACGTGGGAGGTGCCAGCTCCCAAAAGTGACAACACACCAGTCTGGCAGCGGCTCGGCACTTGGGGTGGGAGCAGTGTGCAGTGATACACTTCCCAGGGGCTGCAGGCACATGCTGGCTGCTTCTGGGAGTCATGTGGAGCAGGAAGCTGCCTTCGCTCCACTGCACTGTCAGTAGTGGTAGTGGTAATGGCTAGGGACCCCAGGCCCTTTTAAATCACCTGAAGGGGTTTGGAACGGGTCCCATATGAGGAGAGGTTAAAGCTACTGGGACTTTTCAGTTTAGAAAAGAGGAGACTGAGGGAGGATATGATAGAGGTATATAAAATCATGAGTGGTGTGGAGAGGGTGGATAAAGAAAAGTTATTTATTAGTTCCCTAAATAGAAGAACTAGAGGACTCCAAATGAAATTAATGGGTAGCAGGTTTAAAACTAATAAAAGAAAGTTCTTCACACAGCGTGTAGTCAACCTGTGGAACTCTTGCCAGAGGAGGCTGTGAAGGCTAGGACTATAATAGAGTTTAAAGAGAAGCTAGATAATTTCATGGAGGTTAGGTCCATAAAAGGCTATTAGCCAGGGGATAAAATGGTGTCCTTGGCCTCTGTTTGTCAGAGGCTGGAGAGGGATGGTAGGAGACAAATCACTTGATCATTGTCTTTGGTCCATCCTCTCTGGGGCACCTGGTGCTGGCCACTGTCGGCAGACAGGATACTGGGCTAGATGGACCTTTGGTCTGACCCAATATGGCTGTTCTTATGTTCTTATGACAGCAACAGGCGGGGCCGTGAGAGGCACATGGGGACAGCAAGCAGGGTTAAGGATAGAGCTGACCCAAATATTGGTGGAGCTGAGCCCCAGTATTTCTGAAACCTGGGCACCATGGGCTCTCATAACTCACAGCCCCTGATCTGAAACCCCCCATGAAAAATTTGGTTGATGGTATTTTAACATTTCTTAGCTCTTCCATATGCTGATTCCAAAATATTTTGTCCTTTGCTTTCTTACAATAGATAACACTATTAGGGCAAAATTAGGTTCATGTTTTACTAGCAATAAATTACTATTAAATGTTAATTATTATCATCAAATCATATGGATCCTGTACTGCAAATTATAATGTTAAAATGCTGTACTTCTTTGGTTAAGAAAAACTCATTTAAAATAAGTGATCAAAAACTTTTGAGTTATTGCTTTAGGTTTTTTTTTATGTGCATAATACGATCTTTATATACAATGGTTTGTCATCCAAACACAGTGAATCAATTATATTTTTTCCTTTTGGTATTCCCTACAAGCGTTTTTAAAGTTTGGTAGGAAAGTTAGTGTTCATGAGAAAAACAGATGCATAGTACTGTCTAGAGCCAGGCCAGGCATATTATGTAAACTTCCCAACCCTGTACAGCCAACAGATTTTAGTGCTGATGTGAAACACTCCTGCTGTTTTAGTCAGAGGCCTCTCTTACACACAGAGACCATCAGTCATATTGAATGGTAAGTCAGTTCGGTGATGGAACTAAAAGATTAGGACTACCAAATTGATTTCACTAGTGACCACAGATAAATCCCTCCTCCTCTCCCAGCTGAATAATGGGGGAGGGGGGAATTATTTCCCTCCAGATGTAGTATTATGCATTTTGCCACCATGAATCTATGTCCATGGTCCCCACTATATTACACTTATTATTCATTATTTACAGCTAGTAGCACAACAATGTGCTAGGCACTGTAAAAACACCAGAGAAGACATGCTCCTTTATAGCAAGGCATTAAGCCACCAGAAAGAAAAAAACAAACTGGGAAAAATCTTTTGTTTTTTTTTTCTTTCCCATAGATATACTGTCTAAAGTTATAAACTTCCCTCTGACAAACTTCCATTTAGCTCCCTGAACCTGCAGAGCTTGACATTATCTATAGCAGGGCTGATCAAACGGACAGAACTTTAGAGCCACCAATGACAATCTTCAAAAGTTTGAGAGGCAGGGTGTGTCTGACAAAGCTCAGAGTTTTAGCCCTGCTCCTGCTGAAGTTCAAAACCCCAGAAGGCTCACCTCATGGGTTCTGAAGCCTGGAGAAGTCAGAAGCAATTCATAGGGGAGCATGTGGGATCATGCCAAATGTTCCCTCTAATTTTGTCCATCCATGTGTGGATTCTTTCCATCCATGTGTGGACTACATTTTGTTATGTGCACCGGTGCTTGTGTTAATGTTTACCATCCATAGAAACAAAAAAACTAGTTATGGGCACTCCGCTAATCAGCTGGACAGCAGTTGCATCTCTCCTGAGTGGCCACACAAGCGCACAGCTTACAGGGAACGCTGGTCATGCCCATTTACCCCCTGATTTCTGCTATGGCTTGTTGGCACTCCTCCGACACATTGGGCCAGAGAGCTCCCTCCTTGCATGGCAAACTGGGAACTGCTCTCGGCCTGCACAAAGGTGGCAGCAAACAGCTAGGAGCTGCAGGGAGAGCCAATGCTTTTGTTGCTACTTCTCATGGAACTCCCAGCCGCTTGCCACGGCCTCGCCACGTGGAGCTAACACTTGGCAACTGAAGGAAGGAACCACTGAGGGTAAGGGGGGGATCTGCCTAGAGGGATGTGATTCAAGCTGTTGATGTGGGGAGTGAATGCCCTCCAACTCTCAGCAGACACCAATTGTCACTGCCCCACCACCCTGCTGTAGGCAGAGACCGCTGGTACTAGTATGGTAGGGGAGACTGGGGGGACACGGAGGGCTCCGTGAGTCACACTTTAACTGTAAAAGAGCCACCTGAGGCTCCAGAGCTGAGATTTTGGGCATATCCGCTCTATAGAAAAAGCCAACTACAGCTGTCTGCAGCAATGAAGGAAGAAGTTAATTTCTAGGTTCAGATTTCATAGGTGTCTGGCAGATGGAGGGCACAGCTCATTGAGGGCTTGATCCTCAGAAAACAAGCATGAGCCACTTTACTCACATGAGAAGTGTCATTATCTTGAATGGAAATACTCATGGGAGTAAAAATTGCTCTCTGTGGGACTGGAACCAACAAAGAGCTATAAGATTCTATTTTTTCCTGTATGTCTAGAAATTTAAGGCTGTTTGTTGTCTTAATTTAAGTGTAAGGAGACTTTCAAAGTACACTTTCTTGTAATCAACAGGACTGTATTTGTTTCATCTTAAAAGCTTTTTCTCCTTTCCTTTCCAGATCCCACAATCTTATTATACTCTTTATTCAAGCAAACTCCCACAAACTTGAATGGGAATTGTGTCTGAGTAACATAGGACTGGGACTGCAGCATTTGACTATATATAAAATGCAAACTCTCCAAAACAAACTTCAATTTAAAAACTAACAGTGACATTGTACATATTTACCCATCTATTTTCTTAACAACATTACCATTTTGAACAGAATCTTTGTCTATCTATCTTTGCTTACTTGTTTTATGTGTATTTTTATACCCAATCATTCATCCTCATATATATTCCCTGGGAGTTCAGAAAACTAAAGTTTCATTTTATGAATTGGGTAATTAAAATTGTATCTAATGAGACAAAGAGACTGAGGATTTGTCTACGTGAGACATTTCCATTTAACTAACACTGGTGTCTTTAAAAACTGATTTAGTTAAATTGATGGAAACCCCTGTGTGAACGCTCTTAGTCTAGCTACACAGTGACTTATTTCAGTTGCACTTAAACCTATTACACTAAACCAGAAAAGACCTGTCAAACAAAAAATAAGAGTATCCACAGAGCCTTTGGCACCATGTTAACAAAATCCATTAAAATAACATCTTAGGTTATAGTAGTACAGTTCTCTCGTAGAAAAACTCGGACATGCTTTAGAAACTAAAGTAACTAGAATATTTAGCACTGAAAAAAAGAAGGCCAAAAGTTTCATATTGAACTTACCATATGTCCATCTATTCCTGGAACACCAGGTACTCCAATAGAACCCTGGTGGGAAACATAGACTGGGGCTTAGTAAGTTTAACAAATTATAAATTGTCAGCTGTAAAGTTAAATGTAAACTTTAAAGAATTATATGAACACATATGCTTGCCATAAGTACAAAACGTTTGAAAAAATAATCAGCATTGGCTGACAAAGAGCTATTTTCACTTGACCTTCTGCACTAACGAGAAGTGTCCTAGCGTTATAATTTTTGTGCTACTTGATGTCCTACTTCATCAACCAACTTCAAATGGCTGAGTATATTGTAACGTTCTGAAGCCATCAGTGCAAACTAAGACATTTATAATTCATTTCCCCTGACCACTTTGTATGAATATGGAAGTCTGAGCCCCCTAATCTCAGGTTTGCACCTATATGATAAAAAACATTCATATCAGGAATCATGTTCCAAAGTTACTAACTGGTAGCACTGATCTATCTTTAGTACTTTTAAGTGATAAGCTGGAATAATTCTGTCTGGCACTGTAAGCAATAGCCAGCCTTTTAAACTACTTAGTTTCACTTACTACAATCAAAACTATAAAAACCACTATAGAGCAAACAAGAAGCAGATGTGAAGAAAGAATTAAAAAGAAATTGACTCTGAAATGTAACATTGGAAGGATCTTTCTTTCTTTTTTTATATAAGGCATTAGCACACATTCAGACTTTGGTATGATGCATTGTCTTTTTGTAGTATCTTGTGCAACTGTCATTACAAATTTTCAGTGATAACTCAGGAGGTGAGGAAACAGCAGTACAGTATGTGCTGATGCAGCAGTCTTTTTTCACAGTAAGTTTCAGCGAACAAGTAAATTGAAACCATCAATTTATCTCTCACTTATAAACATATCCCCAGCTTAGATCACAGACTAGTTTGTTCTAAAAGGAAGGGAATTGTCAATGGTGAAGTGTACTGCTGCCCAGCAGGATCCTTTCAAACAATTCTAGAGTCTCCTGCAAAGCCATTCATTTGGGTTCCCTTTCTACAAGATCAAAGAATCAGTAAGGGACCGTCTCCCATCCAACCAGCTATTCACATCAGTTGGGATGTTCAGTCCAATGGTAGAAGTCCGGGGATATAGAAATCATTAGAAAATGTATCCAATACTGGTGTAAGCATTTATGGATAAGTGGGGGTAGGAAACTAACGGATGGAAGATTCCTGCTAAATAAGAAAAGAAGAAAATGTGTCATATGACCAGGCCACAGTAAAGGAAGAGATATCCTGAACTTTCAGAAAGCTACAGCTCTTGTCTGGATAGAGCTGTGTGAGTTAGTCAGAAATTGTGTGTATTCCATACAAGGTGGCATATCAAACTAGCACTTCACCCTTTTCTACTCTGCTATTGCTTGATGCAAACAGCCCATGAATACTAACCAGCAATGGGGGCATTAGAGAACACACAGGATACATCTGCACAACAGCGTTATTCCTGAATAACACAGTCCGCGTCTACACACAAGCAGTTTACACACAAGCCGTTATTTTGACATAATGTTGAAATAATGTCGAGCTGGAGGACTTCTTACTCCAACTCCTGTAACCCTCATTGTACCAGGAATAAGGGAAGTCGGGGGACGAGTGCTCTGTCTCGAAATAACAGCTGTGTAGACAGCGCCAAAAGTTGAAATAAGCTATTTCGACTTAAGCTACACAATTAGAATAGCACAAGTCGAGTAGCTTATTACGAGTTTAGTCCTGCTGTGTAGACATGCTCATATTCTTGCTGTTCCTCCCAAAAAAATGGAGGTCCAGGCATAGGCTCAGAAGGGAGTTAAACCATCAATCTCTTAATAAAATGGTTAGGGTTTTTTGTGTTTTTAGTATGGACCTTTCCTTGGTTGATACTGCTGATTTTTCTTAGGATATTACAAGACGTTACAATGCATAAATAAAACAGGTTAAAATTAGCATATGCTTAATCACACAAAAGGATCTCAGATTTTCTAACATTAAAAAATAGTTTTGCTGACGTTAAGCATGATATTAGAAAAAGTGCAGGAAATAGAGCAAGGAAATAGTGCAGCTCCCAACTCCATGTAAGTCTGAAGGAGTGGTGTTAAAATGGCAATAGGAGGACTAGGGTAGCTTTACAATTTCACACACTGTCTATCAGAGATTACATTGCTAACTATACAATGCTCCCCTCTCTATCCCCAGGACTTGATCCTGCTCCTATTCATGTCAGTGGAAAAAGTCCCATTGATTTCAAAGGTGCAGGAAGAAGTGTAAGGAATGTAGTTTTTACCTTCTTTTGTTTGAACCAATGCCACACAGACAACATTTCAAAGAATGCTGTGCCCGTGACAGTCTCAGAAACAGAAAATAGAGAATTATATCGTTCTCACCTGTGAAGGGGTAATTATTCTCTTAGGTTTTCTTTATGATTTTAAATCATTAAATGAATTTTATTAGACTTCTTCAACAATATGGTTTATGTTCTGAAACCATTTATCAAAAATTTTGGCCTTTGTGATAATTGAGTGACGTGCTGGCAAAGTGCCATCTACTAGTTTTCATTACCGATAGATTTAGCATTGCTTGAATGGTTCAGTCTCATAAATCCTTGGTTCACTCCATCAAACTGCAGTAGTCCATCCTGATGAGTGTAAATAATGCTGAAAGCATTCACAGGAAGTCAGTTGTCAGGTTGCCATAGAAACAGGAAGACACCAGCAGGCCACCTGAATACAGCCAACTGAACACCATTTATCAGCAACACCTACATCCTTTATTTCCTTTATGGTCTTTTTTGGTCATATGGCACTGATCTACTTGAGTAACGACATGCATTCAATTTGAAACTTTATCCCCTACTTTTCACAGTGTTTTAAGTTTGGTTTCATAGTTACACAGTACTTGAATAAGAAAATTATAGTGACCTTTTCACCTGCAAATTCAGCAGACAGATTGAAAACAGTCTGCTCTGCATTGCTTGAATTTCCTATAATGGGGGAAATCAGAAATCTTGTGTCTCACATTATGTAGTTGTATTTTCAGAAACAAAATTCACAGACTAAACTAACTGCTCCAATGTAATGTACGGTAGCTAATTCCATTCACCTCTCTTGCTTGCAATTTGGCACTGGGAAGTATAATCACTTTCACAGTATTGTTGTTTATATCATACCTTTTGTCCTGGAGGTCCCTGAGGTCCCTGAAAAAGGGAAAATAATTCAATTAGCATAATAATGTAGCCAATTTAGGCTTAAATGACCAATTAAAAATGTCCCATTGTGTAAGCATTCTTATGCTCGACTGAAACCAGACGATGTTTTGGATATCAAGGAAAAGTAAAACTTTCTGCTGGAAATGTACAATGGATCTTTTCTCCTCTCTTTTGGAATAGCATTAACTGCAGACTGGAAAAAAATCAGTTTTTCCCCTATTTTCACCTTTTATATTCCATTCTGTCTGTCTGTTCTTATAGCTGCAAAGGTGACAGTGTTCAGAAAGTTATGGCTTTTCTGCCTTTGATACCAGCTAAGAGACAAGTATGCTTCCACAGCGAAATACCTACACTATATATTTGCTGGGCAATGTAAGAGAAAGATTTAAATAATGCACATAAACTCTCCTTCTCCCCCAAACCACACCTCTTTTAGTCCAAGACCAGTAACTGAGCAAATCTGCGTAAAAATCATAGCATTTGTGGGACTTTTATTGTGCTTTTATTTTTCAATACAGTTCAAAAACACCAACCAATTATTCTTAACACCACCCTTGAGAGGCAGGGAAGCATTATGATTCCTATTTTACAGATGATCAGAGAGGTTAATGGGCTGTTGTCTTTAAAAAAGCACTTAAACATCTGCTTATTGTTAAGCATATGCTGAAGTCCCATTATGGGACTGGTGGGCTCTTGGTTCTCCACTCCACCCAAGTGGAGCTTGGCTGCAGAGGAGAGGAGAGGCAGCAGGGAAATAGTGCAGCTCCAAGACCCATGTCTGTAGGCCTTGGAGGAATTTAGACTAGCTCCAATGGAATTCCTTCCTGTATTCCTCTTCCTTGGCAATGGTCATGGGGAGGTGGGGACAGCTGTTACAGAGGCTGGTTCTGCCACCTCATCCAGCCTTATACTCATGGGCTGTGTCTAGACTGGCAAGTTTTTCTGCAAAATCATCTGTTTTTGCAGAAAAACTTGCCAGCTGTCTACACTGGCCGCTTGAATTTCCGCAAAAGCACTGACGATCTCATGTAAGATTGTCAGTGCTTTTCCGGAAATACCATGCTGCTCCCGTTCGGGCAAAAGTAGCATCAAAAATAGCATCCCCTATAAACTGGGGACATGCTGTATAGCGCACCATACCCCTCAAAAATGAAAACAGTAATACCATAACAATGAGTTCTGTAAAGGAAGCCTGAACCCAAACCCCTTAATTCTGATTGTAAGGGTAAAAAACAATTTTGGAAGACCAAAGAACAGATATGTTGGGTAGTGCAAAGGTCCATCTAGCCCAGCATCCTGTCTTCTGACAGCAGCCAATGCCGGATGCCCCAGAGGGAGTGAACAGAACAGGGAGCCCTCAAGGGATACATCCCCTGTCACCCATTCTCAGGTTCTGACAGAGTCTAGGGGAACCATTTTTACCCATCATGGGTAAATAGCCATTGATGGATCTATCCTCCATGAATTTATCTAGTTCTTTTTTAAAACCGGTTATAGTTTTGGCCTTCACTACATCCTCTGGCAAAGAGTTTCACAGGTTGACTGTGCATTGTGTGAAGAAATACTTCCCTTTGTTTTAAACCTGATGCCTATTACTTTCACTTGGTGATACCTACTTCTTGTGTAACGAGTAGGAGTAAATAGCAGTTCCTTACCTACTTTCCCTACACCAGTAATGATTTTAGAGACCTCAATTCATACCCTTATTAGCCATCTTTTTTCCAAGCTGGAAAGTCCCACCATATTAACCTCTCTTCATATGGAAGTCATTCCATATCCCTAATCATTTTTGTTGCCCTTTTCTGAACCATTTCCAATTCTAATATCTCTTTTTTGATATGGGGTGGTCACATCTGCATGCAGCATTCAAGATGTGGATCACATCATAGATTTATATAGAGGCAATATGATATTTTCTTTATTCTTAACTATCCCTTTCTTAATGATTCCCAACTTTCTGTTTGCATTTTTATTTTATGTCACATATATTTTATACATTTTTTGTATCTTGCAGTGTTGTTGTAGATGGGTTGATCCCAGGATATTGGAAAGATGAGTTGGTGGAGGTAGTATCTTTTATTGGACCAAAATCTGTTGGTGAGAGAGACAAGTTTTTGAGTTACACAGAACTGAAGAAGTTGGTCCAATAACAGATATTACAGAGACAAGGTTGGAAAGGTATGTAAGCACATAAATAAAATGTCAAGGGTAGGGGGAATGGTTTTAATTACTTTATCTTTTTAGGAGTGTAATTAGGAGCACTCCTACCCTACATGGGTAAAAAACCCAGGAACTAGAAAACAGAATGGAAACTTGTACAATGTATTCCCATTTGTTAACTAGGATCCACAGAGTGCTGTATTGCCCATCCGATGGTCTGGAAGGATCTTCAACCCATTCTAGGTTTTGGGACACTCATCTGCAGAGAGCCTCCATTTCCAAACAGCTCCCTCAGCTTTTTCCTTCCATAGCACCATTTCCTCAGGAGCAACATTAGGTCCCTGCTAGTGGTTGCAATGAAACCCTTCTCAGCAGTGCTTAGCAGCTGCACATTCTATTGTGGCTTGGGAAGGCTAACCTGAGCAATCAGGTTTGAAACCTTGTCTGTAATAGCTGCACCAAATAGGGATTTGAGAAATGCTAAAATACGATGAAAATAAAAATGAAGCCCCTGGGAGAGAGGCCAACAAAACCTTTGTAAATCTTCTATTTAAATCAGTATAATATATTAAGATACACAGTAAGTAAATCAGCTACCCAATATGTCAGAAGGATTGCCAGGGATGGGAGATAGACTCTAAAAGACATTCCCAAACCTAACTACTGTAATGTAGGCTCTCAATGAGAGATCAGAGGCTATCGGTCACAAGAACCCTATATTGCTCATGGTGGAACTAAGGGGAACTAAGTGGTTGCTACAGCTGATTGTAAGCACATGTGCAACACATTGCACATGCATCCTTCTCATGACAGTGGAACACAGGATATCTGAGGACAAGGTGACTCAACAAGTTTGTGAGAGCCAGTATGTAAAAGCCCGAAGACTTCCAGGTTGGCTTTCATCACTTCTTTGTGAACTTAATGAGTCTCTGTTCTCTTCAAGGTTTAGAACAGTAAAGATGAACAAATGGGCTGTGTCAGGTGATTTGATACTTGAGTGTTCCCTGGTTAATAAATATCTGGATTAAAATCCTGCTGCTAATGAAGTCAATGGCAAAACTCCTGTATTGGCTTTACTCAGCCAACTCTCCTACTAAAGTTAAAAAAAGAAAAAGAAAAAAACAAACTAGGCCCATAATCCTTATATTGTTCTAATATTTTTGAGCACAATCTGTTAACTATGTGTGCTTTAGAAAGTTGCAGAACAGGAAAAAGTGTTACAGTGAGGAGGAAATATATAAACCTGTCCTTTGAAGATTACAATGTAGTTCAAACGTAAAGTAATTGCAGCTTGCAATGTTTTAGGAAGAGTCACTCAAGGTGTTTTTGTATCCAATTTCAAATTGGCTAGATGTTTAACGTTCAAGGAAATGTAAGAAATATAAACTCTGACCATTTTTATTTGTATGTCTGGTATAGCACAGATGATTTGTTTTACAAGATATCAGATTTCGTGGCTAGCAAACAAATGCCAAATGAGAAAACATAATGAAAAAGTACAGGACATGTGAGCGCTTTTGCTTATTGGGGCATATTCATATTAGATCCTTTTAAAATGTGATGCAATAGAACACCTCTGAACGGCAATACATCATTGAATCAAATAAGTGCTCTACCGTGAGTCTGAAAGACTCTCTTATCTATTTGCATGTTGGTGTCATGCTTGGGGGTTCTAGCCAGACCAGTAAGTGGAAGTGTCACAATGTGCCCTGTTACTACGTGTGACACTGCTATGCAGCTTGGGCTCAGAGCCTTGATACCAGCAGTAGCTAGCTCACAGCACCATGCCTTTCCAACAGCCTGGTTACTTGCAGGGTGAAACCAACAGCCCTTCCAGACCTGAGTCTCCCCCAAACTGTCTCCCAAAACTTAACAAATGCTCTGCTCCTTTAAAGAGACAGTGCACATTTTGTTGTTCCCTGTATGTTGGCCCTACAAAATATCCAACCTCTACCATCCTGAGGGCAAAAAAATATTGAGACAGAAACCTCAACCAGGGGACAGTATAAAATGCTAACCTTATATAAGGGGTGAAATACAAGCTGCATAGTCAATGAAGGTTTTGCCATTGACGTCACTGGAGCCAGGACTTAACCCATTGAGCATCTGATCCTGTTTTGCATGCATAATGGGCATATGAAGAAATTTTGAAAATTTTGTCATTATGGTTCCAGAATAGACTTGCCCCATGCCGAAGATCAATCTACTAGCATTTGATTTAGTGGGTCTAGTAATGTCCTGTTTAATCAAATGCTGAGGGCACCACTACTCCTTGATTCACAAGAAGTAAGGGAAGTCGATGGGAGCATTTGACCTCACACTGTAGAGATGGCACCAACCTAGGCTTTAGGTACCTTGACTCCAGCTACGTTATTGACATAGCTGGAGTTGCATACCTTAAGTTGACCTTCTGGGTCTAGGTTAAACCTGGACGTATAGTATGTATTTACATTCAGCTGCATTTGGCTTTAGAACTGGTGAAGTCATCTGTATAAAATGATAGGTACATAAGAAACAAACTAATTTTCAGATGGGAAACTTCACATATATTCTGATTAGGCAGTGGCCTTAATGCTATTCGTATTCACAGATAAAAAAACAACAGCGATAACAATTAATTAGTTTTCATATAATGCTTTTCTTCAGCAGATCTCTATTAATGGTTGCTATGGCATCCCAGGAAATGTACGTGTCATTCCATTTGATAACAAAAGTATAGAGGAGCTAATTAAAAATTGGAAAATATACTCTTGAAACTAAATTATGGGTCATATCCTCAGCTTATGTAAATTGATATAGCTTCAGGTAAATCCATGGAGAAGTGTGGGTTTTTACCAGCTGAAGATCTTGCTCAGTGATGACATAATTCTACCATTTAATTTGCATTATGACTTCACCATTTCAAGTTTGGTTCCTTTTCTGCGTCAGTTGAGGTTCCCTGATGTTTGCAAAATTTCCCCTTGAATGAAGAGTTGTGTGGCCTCTATTTATGCCACACAATTTTTGAATGAAAGACTCAAAATTTCTAGAACAAAACAATAGTTTCCGAATATAAAGGGTGATGTGCAAAAAAACCTGTTCTCTTAAAACTTGTATTAGAGCATAGTAAATATACCAACAACAATTTTCCACTGTTCCTTCATGATTTCATATATATGGCTCGAAGTTTCTGTCTGGCAGAGAAAGATATTAATTCTTTCTTGGGGTCCCAAGTGGAAAAAGTAAAAATATGTACTACATTTTAAAAAAAGCTTTCAAAATCAGTTAAATGTTAATATATATCATACATCATTAACTGATCTCCCACTGGGTTTATTGGTCCATGAGGCTAACAGCGTGAGTGAATTACTGGCAGATCACATCGGAAGGATATAGGGTGAATTCAGCCTGAAGGAAGGGCAAAAGAAGGGACAGCACTGACCAGAGGAACTGGGGCTGAAAGCCACAGGACAGCAGGTTGGAGGACTGGTAAGTGTGGACTAATGATGAAAGGGGAAGTAAGGAACATTAAAGAATAGGAAAGGGAGACACCAGAAGGATGGGCAGGATGTCAAACACATGTGTATGTGGGGACGATGGGGGTGCATCAACAGGAGGAGGATGTAAGGAGATGTGCTTTTTTCTGCTTTCATGAACTTACTCCTCCATAATAGGTTAAGAAAGAAAGAACAAACGAATGAACACAGGAAGAAAAACAGAATGCAAGTGCACACTGATTTATGTTTCAACTGGTAGCACTGCAAGAACTCAGTGATAAATGGTGCAAAAGCTTGAACAAAAAAGGCTGCCTTCAGTAATGCCACTTCAAGATGGTAAAACCCCAAGATAAAGTCCAGGTACTGCAGAAAGCAGATTAGATAATTCAGTAGTGGTACTTTACCCTCTGAGTAAATACTGAGTAAATACTGAACAAATACTCCAGTCAGATGCTACATGTGCTATGCCATACAAGGTGCAATTTTGGGGATGCGATTAGCACCAAGAACTGATCATCTGTGATCATAAAAACTATTATTACATTTTTCACAAGAAGAGAAGTTTGTCTGCCTGAAAGAATTGCAACATGCTGTCATCCAGGTTTGAGCTTGCTTTTCATCTTCATCATCATCTTCTTTTGGTGGGATAGAAATAATTTTTGCAGTAGGCAGAGATCATCTGACTTAAGTTTGTCATCTGTGCAGCCAGTAGCTTTAATCTTCAACAGCTTACTCATTTTGGAAATCTGTAGAAAATATCAGGTGAATAGAGTCCAACATGTTCATTATTTGCTCACTGGACCTTAAATATTCCACTGGAGACATTGTAGTACACCCATGTGACTACACACTATTTTATATTAATGTAATGGAAATGTACGGCATCTGTAGAGTACGTAATTGTTAAGCATATAACATATTGGACCTACAAGCCATGCAATATATTTGTACATCTGTTGCTCCTGCAAAAACCTTCATTTGCATTTTTATACATGCAAACTGATTTTGTTTTCTCATTTGCTGGCTTACACTCACACTTTGTGTAAAAAATGCATTTTGTAGAGCTCACCTATTGGTCACATCTTTGAAAATGTGGCCTAATACCTCAGAATCTTAAATAGTTATATGGTTTTTCTTTCCAAAATAGAGAGAGAATTATCCATTCTGAAAACCAACTACATTTTGTTAACTCACAGGGTATGTCTAGACTACGTGGCTCCGTCCATGAGGCATAACGGAGTGGTCAACAAAGGCTTCTGTTGTCAACTGCGGAGCATCCAGACTACCGCGCTGTGCCCGCAAACAGCTGATTGGCACAGCGCGGCGGCCATTTTTATGTAAATGAAGCGGCGATTATTTAAATTGCCACTTCATTTTCCTATGTCTAGTAAATTCATCTACATGGCTCCATCGACGGAGCCATGTAGTATAGACATACCCACAGTTACTAGAGATCCTTGAGATATATTTACAGATCCTTGAGATATATTTAAACCATACAAAGGCATACTAAAGTATATTATATTTTCATATAAGATGCCAAATTTAAACATGCAGATATCTGAGGTATAGGAAAATTGAAAAGAATGAAAAACCTATGACTGGCAATCTTACTAGCAGTAACATTAGAAACTCAAACAGCCACGTGGATATGCATTAGAGGAAGGAATAATTGTCTTAGAATTTATATGCTAACATGTTACGGCCAACTTTTAGCTCTAAAAGTTGCAAATTTCAGCCAACTTAATTCTAAAATAACCTCATCCAACATTTATATTGACTACACTGTTAGGATGACACACATATGGGCAATCAAGAAAACAGAAGAGGGAAGGAGAAAGAAAGAAACTGATTAGAATATGTTTACTTTTATTCAGTAGTATATAGACAAAGCTGTGGGCAGCAACAAAGCGGCTGCAGCTCTCCACATGGCCCGGAAGGATTGGGGTGGGAAGAGGTGGGGCCTGGGGCAGAAGGGGGCGGGGCTAGGGCTTGCCTTCCCCAGCTGGCCTTTGACCCGACACCCATGGATTCACTCCTCAGGATTCCACCAAAATTTAAAATACTAGCGTTTTACAATGTCAGCTTTGATATCACTTTGTGAGTTTCATATAGTTTGATCTTTTTCTCCATATAAAAATTAATAGGTTTTGTTTTTCAAGATTTGGTGATGGTTTCTTATGAGAGAGGACTCCGGGATCAAAACCTGCATTTCTGAAAAAAACAACATGTAGGTCATGTCTTCTGGAAGAGGTGTCCAGCAAAAATGGATAAACACAAAGTTGTTGCTCCTAAGACTTAACTGGGGTGGGTTTGCACACCTAGACTTACAAAATGATGGAAACTAATTTAGCTATAACTACTCAAGAGAGAGATCTTGGAGTCATTGTGGATGGATCTCTGAAAACATCCATTCTATATGCAGTTAAAAAAGAAAACAATGTTAGGAATTGTTTAAAAGGAGAATAAGGCAGAGAATAACGTATTGCCTCTGTATAAATCCATAGTACACCCACATCTTGAATACTGTTTACAGATGTGGTAGCCTCATCTAAAAAAAGATATATTGGCATTGGAAAAGATTTAAAAAAGGGAAACAAAAATGATTAGCAGTTTGGAACAGGTCCCATATGGAGAGAGATTAAAAAGACTTGGACTTTTCAGTTTAGAAAAGAGGAAACTAAGAGAGGATACGATAGAGGTCTATAAAATCATGACTAGTTTGGAAAAAGTGAATAAGGAAAAGTTATTTATTTGTTCCTATAACCTAAGAACGAGGGGTCGCCAAATGAAATTAATAGGTTGCAGGTTTAAAACAAACAAAAGGAAGTTTTTCATCATGCAGCGCACAGTCAACCTGTGCCGTGAACTCCTTGCCAAAGGATTTGTGAAGACCAGGATTTCAACAGGATTCAAAAAAGAACTAGATAAACCCATGGAGGTTAGGTGCATCAATGGCTATTAGCCAGGATGAGTAGGAATGGTGTCCCTAGCCTCTGTTTGTCAGAGGCTGGAAATGGATGACAGGAGAGGAATCACATGATGATTATCTGTTCTCTTCACTCCCTTTGGGCCACCTGACATTGGCCACTGTTGGAAGTCAGGACACTGGGCGAGATGGACTTTTGGTCTGACCCATTATGGCTGTTCTTATGGTGATTATTGTACTGTAGTATGCAACATTTTGCATCCTAAAAGCAAAGGTCTGTATTTACCAACAGTACCCTCTGGCTGCTTTGCATTGCTTTAGGGATGCAAAACAGCTGTAAACTTAGCTTACTTGACTGTTAAGTCTGGCATCCAGCTGCTCTGTGTCACCGAAGTGGCACAAAGGAGTTGGCACAAACCACTGAACTTAACACAAAATACTTTAAGAAGGGTTTAAACACCCCAAATACAGACTGTAAAGTATTCATATAAAACAGTATACGAATATTAATATTTCAGTCCCAGGAGTTGAGGTTTCCTGTCGCTAACCGCAAATGAGAACTCATTAGTTTGCAACCAGAAATTCTAACTCCTGGTACAAAATGATCAGCAATTCCATTCCTTGTGCTCAGTTCTGAACAAGAGAATGAAATAATTGGGGACAACTCCTTGGGTATTAAAGATTGCTTACTGATCAGGACACCTGGGTGAATAAAAAATAGGTAGAGAGATGGCTAGTAAGTGGCAGGCCTTAAGTATTGGGGCTGTAAGGGGAAATATCCATACCAAGCATTTAACTTTGCTCATCATGGTGCAAAATAGCCTCACCCCAGCTAATCTAAAATTCAGAGGTGATTTGCTTTAGCCTAACTCCACAACTCAGCCCACCTCTGAATTTTCTCCCACCCTACACATATTCAAAGGGGAATTAGAGTTACTTCAGTCTCCGAAAATGTAGTATTACTTTCTCCATATATACAAAAAAGATAACTAGTTATATCCTGGACCTTTTACTCGTATTTGCTTTATGTTGGCCAGGATGGGTAGGAATGATGTCCCTAGCTTCTGTCAGAATTTGGAAATGGGTAACAGAGGAGGGACCATTTGATGTTTATCTGTTTTATTCATTCCCTCTGAGGCATTTGGCATTGGCCACTGTCTGAAGACAGGTTTCTGGGATAGATGGACCTTTGGTCTGACCCAGTATAGCCATTCTTATGTTACTATAATGTTCTTTTGTGCCTTCTGGTACTGCCATTTAACCTTTATTTGTGTTAGACCCAAGGTGCCACAGGACTACACATTGTTTTTAAAGTTACAAACTCCATCTGAGACTTAAATATTCCTTTATCACTTCCTAACCTTAAAAATTTGTATCCTTGTTCCTTTTCTCTTAAAAACAGGTCTTTTAAGATGCTGCCAGGAAAGTGACCCTCCCACTTTTGATATCCTACCATTTTGGCCCAAATGGAAAAAATACCTTCCCAGTTCAAATGATACAATCAGTCAGGGCCACAGTATCTAGGGGTATGTCTACACTACCACCCTAGTTCGAACTAGGGTGGTAATGTAGGCAACCGGAGTTGCAAATGAAGCCCGGGATTTGAATTTCCTGGGCTTCATTTGCATAAAGCCGGGCGCCGCCATTTTTAAATATCCGCTAGTGCGGACTCCGTGCTGCGCTGCTACACGCGGCACGGACTATGTAGTTTGGACTAGGCTTCCTAGTCCGAACTACCATTACTCCTCATTTCACTGTCATAACACCATTCAAGTCAGTGGGCCCCTCATTTAACTGAAGAAAATTATTCCCAGGAATCAAGCCACATTAAAAATGATTCAAACTTATTGTGTGTGGAAACACGAATCATTTGAAATTTACATATAAGAATTTAATATATCCATTGAGTTGTATGCACTGTGGCAGGGTCAGTCCCACTCCTGGGTCCCAGGCCCCTGTTCTACCCACTATCCCACACTTCAAGTTCCACTTGACTCTTCTCAGTGTTTGGCCTTCTGTCCCTTGGCAAAACAAAGGGTGTTGGGGCCGATGCTCCTGGCTAGTAGGGGCTGAGTAAACGGTCCTCCTCAGCCACTGGCTGATGTTTCTGGACACCTAGGAGGAAGGAAACCTCCAAACACACCCTGTCAGAGCCCCTTACCGCTTTGGCGGTGCTGATGTTCTGCTCAGCTCCTTCCATTCTCCTAATTGTTAGTTCCAGTAAACATCCACTCTCCAAACTCCTTTTCCTCTACCTTCCCACACAGGGAAGGTTTTTAAAGAGGTCCAGAGGCAGCCTGACACCAGCTCACCTGGCCTTTAATTGATTTATAGCTGCCCTGCCTCAGCAGCTCTGGGTTTTTTTTTTCCCCCAGAGCTGCCTGTCTCCCCTTCTCTCAAGCCCTATAACCAGCCCTGTCACAGGTCACATAAATAATGTTTAAAAAGTCACTGTGCTCACTGTAGGCCCTACATATATATATATATATATATATATATATATATATATATATATATATATATATATATATACACACACACACAAATTGTGTCTATATTCTGCGGTCACATTTTAGTTCCAAACTGTCCTTACTTGAATAGGCCTGAATAACGCTCATTAATGGTAAGAGAAGTTATGCAAGAAAACTGAAGGAAAATGTGGGTGAAGATTTTATTTTGAGAACCATTGTGATGAAACCTCTGCCTTAATAACTATGTAAGAAGTAACACAATACAGTGTGTGACTGTTGTGAGAAACCATGCTGTGGGTGAGCACAGGCACACAGTCTGCCAGGACCTGCTGTCATCTCATTATCTCCAAACAGTGATATTCCACTTGGATGCCCGCAAGACGGACTGTTTGTGAGAGGAAAGAGTTAGCAAAGCTGAATAGTTTCATGCTGTGCATGGCACTTGTTGGTCCAGAATTGCAAAGGTTGGAATCTTAGTTTCCCCATTCTAATAATGCTTCTCACCTCTGTGGGAAGATATCAAAGCACTTTGCCAACATTAGGGCTTATGAGGTAGGTGTCCCTATTCCCACTACAAAAGTGCAGAGTCTGATCCTGTAGCATTTATTCACATGAGTAATCCCACTGAACCTAACATTTGGAATAGTTGGCTTCATCTCTGGGTAGGGATGTAAAATCCCGTTTCATTAATTAACCTGCTAATTGTTAATTTTACCGGTTAATCGATTAAACGGGGATGAGCCGCTAGTAGGGAGCTTCTCCAGTTCCCAACAGTTAACCAATTAACTATTAACATTCCAATCTCTGGGCACTACCAGTGGCAAAGATGGTGCAGGCACCTTGCACTGATGCAAATCTCACCCAGGTAGACTTTACCTCTGGTGATCCTGTGCCAAGGTCTGTACTAGAAGACATTTACAGAGCTTGAATGAATCTGGTCCACAGTGCATTAATGAGAGCCTATAAAATGGTATTAATACAAATGTAAACGAAACCCACAGCTATTATGCACATTATAATCAATGGGCAATCAAGAAAACAGAAGAGGGAAGGAGCAAGAAAGAAACTGATTAGAATATTCAGTGGTACTCTTTTTTCTTTAATCATTATCTTAAAATAAACAAGCTACAGGCTTTTCTTTGCCTGCCTGCTCCCAGCAGGGCATTTCACAGCCTAGACATTTCTTAGGTTATCGGCTTCTATGCATATATGACTATTGCCATTCAAAATAACTGGAACTTTTTCAAGGTATAATAACACAATTTCTGCTGAAAACTTCATAAATTCAGACTATAAGCGATCAGATTTGTGTCCAATTCTGGATCCTGCTACCAAGGGCTTCTAGATATTCACAAATCCAAAAGGCCCATGGGCTGTGATTTTATCAGCTCTTATAAGGAAATAGGTTGGATCTGACTAGCACTGTGAGAGGAGACCTCAAAGGACAGAAAAGAGTGAATGGATCACATATTTTGTGCATGCTGGCCAGCAAACACTCTTTCACCTGCTCACTGGTTTAAGTGGGGGTTAGAAGTGATGGTGTTTATTTTATTTCAGATTTAATAGGTTTTATTTTCTTGATGCAGCAGAACAAACCTATTTCCAGATCACTATATTCATAAAAATGCCTCTCCTTGACTATTGAATTAAGGGCCAGATTCTTCCATATATTGGAGAAGAAGCGCACAAGAAGAACATCTTGTGAGTTTCGGTATGCAACATTTCCTCTTTTATTGTTCTTGAAAAGATGCCAGAACTCTTACCACAGAGCCAAGACAGAGTTGGGGTTGTTAAAGAAGTGGGCAAGATACAACAATTAAGCTCTGTACAGAGGGCAGACATGGGACTCCTTGGGAGCAGGGTATAGCTCAGCTGGCTCTTTTCCTCCTGTTGTGCAATCAACTGCCTTGGTTTCTCTCAGAGGAAAGAAGAGTCAGCCTGTTGTGCATAGGAGAGATCTGTCCTTCTATGTCTCATCATAAAGGAGAATCCATACACCTTTCTCACTAAAAAGGGTTAAACAAATTCATAGGACTTTTTGGAGTTACCACCATTGATGAGAACATAAATGTACTCCTTACAACTGTTTAGTAAACTAGAAACAGAAGAAAGGTACTTACCGTCAACCCTTGTTCACCTGGTTTTCCTGGCTCTCCCTTTAAAAATAAATTGGACTTATATCAATAATGTTATTTATATCCATTCCCTACTTAGTAGCATTAAAATGTCTATTAAGTACTGTACACTGAAATACCTACTGTAACACATGACAGCTGCAAGAATATCTAATATCTCTGGACCCGAAATAAACTATAAGAAAAGACTGTCATGTTACATACACCTGAATTATACCTAAATGCTTCAGTGTTTGTTAAAAGTGATGCATTGACTGCCCTTGAAAATGAAGGCATTTTTCCACAGAGAAGGTATAGAGGAATTTAAGTGTAAGGTAGGCTGTCCCACTATGGCTTGAAAGGACCTTAAAGATAAGAAAATCAATCAATCCCCATGCCTACTCATTCTTTGGCCTCTCTGCTGAAACTACAAACAAAGTTTGCCAACTAGTGTAACTGAAGTTAATAGGATCTTGACTGAGTAAAAACTGGATAAGAGATTTGGCCCAGTGTCTGACTGTGGTGCTCATTTTGCTGCACTAGTCCAAAAGAAAGTGAATTTGTTCACCTTCATGACATGCTACATGTCTGAATACTGAAAAACAGTGTTTCCAAATATTCATTCTAATTCCAAACAACTGTTCAGTTCAACCATGTTTGTACTACTCTGTTCACTTTGGAAATCATGTGAACGCACTTTTATTCATACGACTGATTGGGGAATGGCTAGTTATTGTCATGAAAACAAAAGTATTCATAGAAGAAAAGGAATACTTGTGTTCATTCTTCTCTTTATTTAAAAAGTTTCAGTCCAATCACAGAGCAGAAAATAATATGATGTCCCTTAAGTGACCAATTATTCATTTATAGTAAATCAAGTTGTATATAGCCAGACTGAACAGCAGTGAAAAAACACAAAGACTGAATCTTGTTTGTTTGAAATGTCTGGCAAATGGCCACAAATAACACATTTGCAGTGACCACAGTCAGTTTGCAAATGCTTCACACACACAAAAAGAACTAAATCATAATACACATTATATGCAACAAGTAAACTACATCCAGTTGCATATTTCCTGCAGCAAAGTAGTGGGAAGAGAGGGGAGGGAAATAATAGTAATTAGTGTTTTTAGAGAATTTTGATATGGTCATTGGTGCTATTTGTTCCCAAATGTTGTGATCTGCATATGCATGCACTTAAAAGCCTTTAGATATGCACATCCTTTAAAGCTATGTAAATAAACAAATAAACATTATAATCTGTCCTTTGTGGTCTGAAGTCAAACTTATTGCAGGACCATTATGATTCTTGATGACCCCTACTGTATAAAGAAGATGCATTTTTCCCTGCTATGTTAAACACTACTGCTCCCCTTGCTTGAGAAGCAAAAATCAAGCCACATTATCATCAGTCTTGCTTTCTTTTCATCAGTGCCAACCTCAGCCTCTTGTGCGTGATCCAGAGAAAATTACACTGTTGGGGTCAGACAGCTGATTCAGATTTCACTTACACAACTGTAATTCAGGAGTATCTCCACTATGTGAGTGGAGTTTTACTGCTGCAAGGGATATCAGAAAGAAGTCCAAAGTTTTTTTTGACAATGCAGAGATGGTGCATCTCTGCAGAAGTGAGTGGGTGGCTGAGATGAACCTTCAAGAATGGAAAATAGCAGATGTATATGACCTTTCAGTGTTCTTTTAACCAAAGATTTTTCAAGGCAATTCTTGAAAGGCTTTTTGGACTCAGATATCTAAATTCCATGTCTTGTTGGGTTTTCCCAAGAAGTTTTAACAGAACTGAGCTATTATTGTTATGTTATGTTCTATAATTTTATATAGTTAATATAACGTAGGATGAGGCATTCAGAATGAGATCAGAGCATGAGATTGGATGTATTTTCCTTTTGGTTTTTACTTAAAAAGGACTCTGTAGGAAAGGTTTATGTCTTCCTGCCCTGGCCTCACATATGGAACCATGAATTTTCCTTCACAATGTTGATTTTATGTCCCTTTGAACTATGAATATGAAAAAGGGGGGCAGGCTCCTTAAAAAAACCTAAGGACTTTAGTAGGTCACCCAAATATAAAACCATGAGCATTTCCAAGACTCGTTAAAAATAGGGCCAAGTGACTTTTGTATTTATGATTTAATTTAAAAAATGTTGTCAGATCTCCAGCAACAAAATGCCAAAAAAACGAAGACTCTTCCTCCCAAACAAATGATGACTGACTGAGAATAACACCACTGAAATATATGGAACTTTCTGAGGAGCGGTAGGCTGCTCATCTCTGGAGTCTGGATGGCAGAATCAGGCTCTGAGAATAGTGCATAGAATTTATTAATCTATTTCCTCAAACTTCATTTGTTAAAAAAATCACCATCATCATTAGGGAACTAGAAATCAAACATATAATAACCTAGATCCAAATTTAGCTTTAAGAGTTTTAAGTGAGTGGTTGTGTTGAAACATCCTCTTCTTGTTTCCAGGAGGCTACCTAGCATTGTAATAATTAAAATATCAGGAAACAATTCAGAAAGGTCAGGGACCAGGGGGAAATAATTTCCCATGAGAATCATGAGATCTGGGTGCTTTTTCCTAGCCTGGTTATTTACTCACTGTGTGTTGCATTAAGCATATTATATAGCCTTCCTATGGCTCAGTTTCCCCATTGATAAAATGTGAATAATAATATTTCCCACCTCACAAGCGTGTTTGTGAGGCTAAATGTATTCATGCTTGTAAAGAACTCATACACCCTAGTGATGACACTATATCCTCTAGGCTAACTCACCGGTACTCCAGGCATCCCTCGGGGGCCATCCTTGCCAGTGTCTCCTGGAGGACCTCTGGGTCCTGGTGGTCCTGGAGGACCAGGGGGTCCAGCTTGTCCTTGGTCACCCTGAACAGGAGTCAACAAAATCATCATCAGAAGTTTATCTTCAGATGTATAAAGCCTCACAAAAAGACACCAACTGACCTGCAACAAGTTCCTAATGGGCTGAAATAGCTGCTATGAGCAGGATGCTTACTTTGATCCTGGAAGGAGACAGTCTTTAAGCAGCATCTTCATTTCTTATGGCAGAGACTGCACTTAGCCTCAGAAGACTACTGTGCTGCACCTGTATGGTGCAACCAGCCAATATAGTCACAAGTGTGAGGCTCAGCTTCCAAACAATAGCAGGATTTATAGCATATGTTTAGCATAGCCTGGCAAAACTCTCTTCACCCCGTTTTCCAAAGCAAGTAATTGATTTGGAAGAGCAGGAATGATTTTCACTTTGGGATCATCATCATGATCACAGATTCACAGCAAAGACTGAGTGAGTAGGTTTGTCTGAGAGTTGTTCCGTTTTCAAAGTAATTTTGCAAAGCTCAACGATTGAGTACTGATGGAGTTCTAAAAGGATGGTGAAATATAATTGCTTTGCTGAAAAGCTGGGTATAATATTTTATCTGTTTTCAGTAGCTGTTTGATAGTGATAAGCAAGTGTCTACTTTTATGATTTGGATAGATTTATTTTGTAATAGCTGAATTTACCGATTGCCAAAACACATTTCTTTCCTATTAAAAACAGTATTTTTATTCATTTTCCAGAACACAGCTGCCAGCTCCTGTAAGAAGCCTCATTGGCTGAACATTAAATATGAAGCTTTTAGCGAAGCTTTGTGTAATTTTCCACTGCTATTCTACACATATACATTTAATAAAAAATGGTTTATTTCCATGATATTTTTCAAATTAATTACCCACTAAAATAGGCCATTTGACAAAAAAAGTATAGTATAGAGTAATAATCAAATGCAAAGAAGAACCAGAGTCCAGTGAGATTAAGCACTACCTTAATGAGGCGGCGTTTAATGAGCTGCTGATCAGCAGAGAGAAACCCATGATTGATTTTAGGAAACACCATCTGATCAGGCAGGTGAGGTCAAAGGTTGAAGTTCAGAGATGAGAGAGTTGAAGAATAGACATCAGAAGGCCCCAAGAAAGAAATAAATATATATACATTAGATTTATAATAGCTAATATAGTATAAACTGGTGCTTGTGTCTGATAAAATCTGTGCCTTTTCTTTATAAAGGATTTAACATAGAGATTGACTAGATAAAAGATAAAAGCTTTGTTACTTATGGATTAATTAAAGGTAACATAACACAAGATTTCTTCCTAGCAATTCTTTTAGGTATCTCTGAGTTCACCAACATTTTATAATCTTGGGGTATAAAATCAGCATATTTTTATATCCTGGTCCTTTAGCAAAGATTCCATAGACAAAGCACCAATTCAATTTTCAATCAGATTTTCCAACCAGCATACTGTGCCATGAAGAATGGTGCCATTTTAATGATATCTGAAATCCAGGCATACTTAGCTTGCTTAAACCCTTCCTGCTTAATTTATACATTTTTCAAAGTGCATCTGCAAGGGTACAGCTTAAATTACTGGTGCATGACACATAAACAGATAATTGAATCTGTCTATGCTCATTAGGTGCCTGATGTATAGTAATTTGACATTTTCCATACTCCCGTATGTCTTCATAAAACACAATTATAATAAAACTTCATCTAACCACCAAAATGCCCTTCAAGAGTATGGGTGATATGGATGCTAGTATAGATAATAACACACACAGAGCTGGATTCTAATCTCATTCACACTGTATTTCAGGAGTAATTCCATTGGAGGTAAGTGGAATTACAGCATGAAACCTGTGTGGGGTGAAAGCAGAATTAGGCCCTTAGTTAGTAAGATGGGCTAATCAGTATCTCATGGCAAAAATAACTATTCATGGGCACTGTTATGCTGATAGGGAGACCTGACTGAACAGGTACATGTCAGCCACAAACCTTGACGGTGAGGATCTGATTACTGTGCAGAGCAGCAACTGTGGGGAAGCCTGGCAGACCCTAGGGACACAACATAACATGGGACCAAAACAACACGACACAAAACAGCACACAGACAATTTACTAATGGACAAACAGAACAAACACTGTGTTTAGTACGCCCCACTGCCTATCAACAGCTCGACAGCTTTGTCATATGGGAAACAGAACTAGGCGCGAACAGTATATCAGAGATTTGTTTGGTTATATTGCATAAAGAATATAAAGGAATATTAAAGGAAAAAGCCACTCAGCAGTGTCAAATGTTATTATGGATAATTATAAACATTTGACATCTGTTACGCTACAGTTGGCTGAGGTATAAGCCATTTTCAAACAATATATATGTAATAGCACTTATAGAGAGGTACGTGTACAAAGCTCTGCCTCGAGATCACTGAGGAACCTGAAAGACTGAGAGCAGATCCTGATATGACTTTGAATTATTATACCTATAATACTCTGTTTATCATATGACATTCAGTACATAAACTGATACTATTTATAAACAACAATACACATTGAACAATGGTCTACTGCTAGATCAGGAGTAGTCAGATGGCCACGTTCAACATTCTCAATATAGACAGCAGTATCATCACCTCTAGTTCAAAATTCTCCTCTCAGATCCCCCATGGTGATTTCACACATTCTACTCTTCCTGCATGTGCAGAACTCCCATTGTATTGATGAAGGAAGAGGAGAATAGCCGAGTTGGAACCAGCTGAGAGGATAAGAAAGGTGAATTTTGCATCCAATATCCACCTTTCTAACATATCATTGGAGGGTGGGACTTAGACCTGTTAAAGGGAAAAGGCTTCTCTCTCTTCCACAGCTGATCAGTATATTTTTCCTGTAGCACAGTATGTTATCTAAAATATCTCGGGACACTTCTGGCCTGACAGAGGCTTTATGCTGCAGCAGCATTTTTTAAACCATTACAAGTAGCTGAAACCTCTTCTGTCCTCCCTTTCCTTTTTGATCAGAGGGATTTTAGATTTTTCTTTACAAATAAAGTCCAATGGTACATTTAAATCACATCTTAAAATTTGGGTAGTGACTCTCCTCTCACTTTTGTTTTATACTGAGTCACCTCTGCTGACTTCAGTAGAGTTATTCCTTATTACACCAGTGAAGTGAGCAGAGACTCTGATCCTAGAAATGAACTGCAATGACAAAAACCAAACTGTATTGGCCTTGCTATTTCTGCTACGTTTAAGGTGTATAATTTTTGAAAGAATTGCATTGTCCCCCTTTTATGTTTTTTAAACAAGCTAAAAACATCTAAACACACACTGCTACCAAACACAGGAATGATGCATAATTTGGAAAACAGATGTATTTAATTGGTGTTTGTCTTATTATGGAATATGAGTTTTAAAAGTTATTAGATGGTAACATGCCAGAATCTTTACATCTGTGACTCATTAGCCATACTGTGCACATGGTCCATTCCTTTCCTTGACAAAATACAATCCTTAGGTAATGAAAACAGGTACGAACAAAAAACCAACAAAAGAGCTAAAACCTAAACAACAGTGATACACACTAAATCTTGTTTATTTAAAAAAAAGGATTAATTGAAAATATTTTAATGGCTTCATTTCCACTTCGTAGGCTCTACAATTACAACATGATAATACATGATGTTTTTGTTAGCTCTGCATATAACAGGTTTGAAATTTGGCAATTTAAAAATATTAATGGACACTTGGATCAATATTGATTTATTCCCTTCTGAACATGAACCAGACCTGTGGAAGAAAAGGAAAAGGAGATTTTGCTCAGAAAAGGTGCCCTACAGCTCAACTCAAAAGCTCTGAAAGGCTCAAGCTTGTGAATTTTTTGTGCATCCCTCTACAAAATGTTTATATGCACAGACACCACTGGCATACTCAACCCCTCTGAAGCTACCAAAACAAAATAATGAGCAGTTATCAATATTGCAGCTATTTATATGTATTGCAGATATTTGTATGTACAAATATATTAGGGCAAGAGAGAAACCCTCTTTCTAATATTATTTTACAAGTGGATTCTGATTTGCTCTTAGGAAGATGTGCAATAGTAAGGAAAGACATTGCTACATAAAAGCCAGACCATGCACTCAGGGTAACATAGACTACTACTGTATTCCCATATGGGCACAAGGTGCTCCAGAAGGGGTTCGAGAGGAGTCAGGATAATGATTCCCCCCTCCCCCCCCCCCCACACACACATAAAACCTTCTGGAGCTAGGCAGGCATACTTAGATGTTAAGTAGAACATTGTGAAGGTGAAAGGAAACAGGTACATAGGGTCTGCATGCCTGGGAACTTGAAGAGGCATTTTGCCTTCTGGGGTTCAGATGGTGCTGTTGCACAATGAGTCACTCAAAATTAAAGGACACAGAAGATCTATCTTCTGCAAAATGAATTCTCCTCCTTCTGTTCTCCCTCTCTGATACAGTATTTAGATCTGGGGTTTTTTCTAACTGGAGATGTTGCCAGGGATGGATTCAAAGTTGCTCAGTGGTGGATTATTTCATTTATTTTGTCTGAGTTTTAAAACACACATAATAAGAGCACTCATCTCTCACTCTTCATTCCCCTTCCAATAATTAGGGCACCACAATAAGCAACAACTACACTGGACCACTAAGGTTCATCGACAATACAGCCTGAATTCATTCCCATTCCAGAACTCCATTAGCTCACAACATCCAGATATGCACAGTCAGATTCTCATTGATCCCCCTCCACAAACATCTAAGTAGAACCATGAAATTTGGAGCATGGCCACCGGTATGGCAACACATAGGGCCCTGCTTACCAAGCTGGACACTTATCATGACTGTACATTCCTACATGACGCCTCTGGAGGAAACTGATGAATATTAAAATTCCCTGTTACATCCATCATACTGCAGTCTAACTTCTTCAATGGAGGAATTCCCCCAGCAGTCCCAGAACACACTCTGGTGGGAACACAATACACTGTGCTCAGGGTGGCAGTCTTCATAAGGCCACAACTTCTTTCAGGTATTTAAAAGACCTCCATTGTAATTTTACTGCTGTTTTTTAAATGCAATAGCTTTATGAAGTCATTATTACTAGCGTTATATAATGCTGCATATGCTATATGCTGACTGTTGGATTTGCTCTTTATGGTGAATGTGAGAAAGTCCTTATTAGACAGACAAGGTGGGTGAGTTAATATCTTTTATTGGAACAACTTCCGCTGGTGAAAGAGACAAGCTTTTAAGCTCTTCTTCAGGGGACCTGAAGGAAGTTTGAAAGCTTGCCTCTCTCACCAACAGAAGTTGGTCCAATTAAAGATATTACCTCACCCACCTTGTCTTGTTACTATCCTGGGACCTAACACATCTAAAACACTGCCTAGAAAGTCTTCCTTAGGTTTTTCCTTCTGACCTGTCAATAAACCCTTGCTGCACAAGCTTACATGTTCCTGTGAAGACATGGTAAATGAGACAGGAATTACCACCTGCTGCACACTTGCACTTCCTAAGTTACAGCCAGCTGCTGCTATTTCACATCAAATCACACAGGCTTCAGGCCAGAATGATTTTGACACTTTTTATGGCTGACTTCCCTCCCCCATCCGCCACCTTAAGTTCTAATTAATCCCTCAGACCAAGTGCCAGTCCTGCAGCTAATTATTTTACCTGCCCTGGGGAATACAGTGTCCTGTATCTCTCTGTACTGTGCCATGGACTCACAGCGGGAACTCTTTTATACAATCCCTTTCATCACAACTGCTGTTTTCTCCATCACCAGAAGTCTGCTAACTTATACAAGGCTTTGTACTGAATGACAAGGATTGTAGGGTATTTTCACACACAAAGTAATACATCACTAAGCTTTAATGTTAATGTATTATGCCACTGTTAAAAGTTATGTCAACTCAATAAAACCCTGATAGTTAGCAACAAGCATAAACTAATTCTGACTGGAATAGAGTCATTGCAAAAACATTATTTTCTATGATCAGTAGACTTTCATACCAGACTATGATTGACATACTTTGTTTTTAGCATGAGAGGTATTCCAAATAACACAATCACCTCCCCAGAAATAACTCAGTGACAAGTATATTTTAAGTGAGAGCATAAGAATGTAAACTGCAGTTTAGTTGCCTGCATAGTATATATTCCACAGTCAGGTATAACATGAGTTTCAGTGGACAATTTCAACCTGAACTACATGGCTATTCTGTCTAAAGACAATGTCTCAGAGCAAACGCAGCTCCAACTGAAAGAATCCCACTGACTCATCAGTGGATGTCTCCCCCCTGACACTGCTCAAAATGTGCTCAATTCCTTTCTGTTCATTTCAGACACATGCCAGAAAAGATAAATGGCACAACTGCATTTAGAGTACTTATTAGAGCTGGGTGAAATATTCACAAGGAGGAAGGCGAAAATTTGTTCCTCTTGGTTTCTGAGGACAGGACAAGGAGTAATGGGCTTAAAGTGCAGCAGGGGAGGTTTAGATTGGACATTAGGAAAAAATTCCTAACTGTCAGGGTGGTCAAATATTGGAATAAATTGCCAAGGGAGGTGGTGGAATCTCCCTCTCTGGAGATATTTAAGAACAGGTTAGATAGACATCTGTCAGGGATGGTGTAGATGGAGCTTGATCCTGCCTTGAGGGCGGGGGGCTGGACTCGATGACCTCTCGAGGTCCCTTCCAGTCCTATTATTCTATGATTCTATGATTCTATGATTCTTCTACTGCTTGTGTTCACTGCATGATTTTACAGCCACATAAAATCAGCGTAGAAGAGACGAAGTGGAACTACAATGGCATAAACCTGGGGTAGCACAGTAAATAACCAGGCCTCTTTATGCAGATGGTAAGTATCTCTGATCCCATTTACAGATAGGGGAATTCAGACCCAGAGAAATTAAATTATTTGTCCAAAGTTGCAGATTGCACAGTAAGTTACCATTTAGAACCAGGACAGACCCTCACCTCTCTGCTGTTAAGAGCAAGGGTCTCTCAGATAAGCCATTGAAACTTTCTATGCCTCAAGTATTGCCACCTAACAAATATACTAAAGGTAGTTTGAGTTAAACCTTTATTTACATATAACAAAAGAATGTAAAGATTAAGGGCTTGACTTCATAGGAAGCTATACCACTACATAGTAAGGTGGGAGTTTAAATTGTTATACTAGACACATTTATTTGGAACAAGCATGGCTTTTTCTGGTTTAGTCTAAAGAACTTTCTTAGGGTACGTCTAGACTACAGGCTTTTGTCGACAGAAGTTTTGTTGACAGATACTGTCGACAAAGAGCGTCTACACTACATTCAGTTCTGTCGACAAAGCAAGCTGCTTTGTCGACATGGTAGTGTAGACGCAAAGGGCAGTTTATATGCAATAACACCTTCTGTCAACAGAAAGAAACTCTGTCGACAGAAGGTGTTATGCCTCGTAAAATGAGGTTTACCAGCGTCGACAAAATCGCTGAGTTCTGTCGACGTTATGTCGACAGAACTCAGCGGTAGTGTAGACGCAGGTATTGTTTTGTCGACAAAAGTTCACTTTTGTCGACAACACTCTGTAGTCTAGACACACCCATAGAGACATAACCTACACCAGAAAAGAGCACTCTTCTGTAATACAAACGTCCATATGGAAAGTGGATATGGGTGACAGAAGAGTGATCCTGTGATGGTTGTGTTCCCTCCTGCTGGGGCATCTAGTATTTCTTACCTGTCCCCAAGCTGCTTCAGTGCCAGAGGACTGGGGTTGTCCTCTCTCCCCACGCAGCCTGCACACTGAACCCATCATTCCAGTTCCACCACAGAGCAATGATTTAAATGAAAAAGCATAGAATCATAGAATGCTAGAACTGGAAAGAATCTCAGCATATCATCAAGTCCAGTCCTCTGCCCTCACAGCAGCACCAAACACTGTCTAGATCATCCCTGATAGATGTCTATCCAACCTGCTCTTAAATATCTCCAGTGATGGAGGTTCCACAAACTTAGTAGGCAATTTATTCCAGTGTTTAACCACCCTGACACTCAGGAAGTTTTTCCTAATGTCTAACGTAAACCTCCCTTGCTGCAATTTAAGCCCATTTTTTCTTGTCCCATCATCAGAGGCCAAGGAGAACAATTTTTCTCCTTCCTCATTGTAACACACTTGTAGATACTTGAAAACTGCTATCATATCCCCTCTCAGTCTTCTCTTTTCTAAACTAAAGTAGCCCAATCTTGAAAAATCTGCTGCTGTACTTGAGTATAAACATGCAGCAGTGGGTTTTCCAAAGACACTGTTAGGGATACTGTATATCTCAGATTAGAATCATGTCCCCTCTCAGTCTTCTCTTTTCTAAATTAAACAAGCACAATTCTTTCAGTTTTCCCTCAGAGGTCATATTTTTTAGAACTTTAATAATTTTTGTTGCTCTTCTCTCGACCTTCTCCAATTTCTCCACATCTTTCTTGAAATGTGGTGCCCAGAACTTGATACAATACTCCAGTTTAGGCTAATCAGTGCAAAGCAGAGTGGAAGAATGACTTCTCGTGTCTTGCTCACAACACTCGTGTTAATGCTTCCCAGATTCAGGTTTGCTTTTTTTTTTTTTTTTTTTTTTTGCAACAGTGTCACACTGTTGACTCATGTTTTACTTGTCATCCACTATGACCCCTAAATCCCTTTCAGCAGTACTCCTTCTTAGACAATCACTTCCCATTCTGTATGGCTACGTCTAGACTAAATCCCTTTTTCGTAAAAGGGATGTAAATTAGACGTATCGCAATTGCTAATGAAGCAGGGATTTAAATCTCTCCCGCTTCATTAGCATAAAAATGGCTGCCACTTTTTTTCGGCACGGAGCTTTGCTGGAGAAAAGCACCAGACTAGATGCTGATCTTTCAGAAAATAAAGCCTTTTCTGAAAGATCCCTTATCCCTCTTGAAATAAGGGATAAGGGATCTTTCGGAAAAGGCTTTATTTTCCGAAAGATCCGCGTCTAGACTGGTGCTTTTCTCCGGCAAAACTCCGTGCCGAAAAAAGTGGCAGCCATTTTTATGCTAACGAAGCGGGGGAGATTTAAATCCCCGCTTCATTAGCAATTGCGATACGTCTAATTTGCATCCCTTTTACGAGGAACGAGGAGTACAGATAGTTCGGAATGGCTACGTAGTTCGAAGTATCTAGCCCGTGCCGCGTGTAGCCGCGCGGCACGGGGTTCGCACTAGCCGGCTTTTAAAAATGGTGGCGCCGGCTTTATGCTAATGAAGCCCGGGAAATTCAAATCCCGGGCTTCATTAGCAAGTTCGGTATGCATACATTACCCCGCTAGTTCGAACTAGAGGGGTAGTGTAGACATACCCTTAGCTCCTTGAGTATTCTAGGATGCATTTCCTCAGGCCCTGGTGACCTGAAGACATCTAACTTTTCTAAGTAATTTTTAACTTGTTCTTTTAACTTCTAAACCTACCCCATTTTTACCAGCATTCCTTATGTTAGGCATCCTGTCGCTCTCCTGCCACCAAAACAAATAAGTCATTAAGCACCTCTACCATTTCCAAGTTTTCTTGGAAAAACAAAACTTATTTGAGTTAAGGACCCAAGCAACATGGATAAATCCTCTGTTACTGTTTAAGTTAGAGTTGATAAGAATGATGCATTAGAGCATAAACTAGTTGCACAAGGGATTCAGAAAAAATGGCCACATCAGAGTACTAATGTTTACACATTTTGGAATGTTTCCATGATTGCCTCAAAAACAGGGTGCTGGCCACTGCCTGAAACAGGACCCCGGATTAGATGAACAAAGAGTTAGATACAGTATGGAAATCCCTATTTTGGGAGCTGAGTCTGTTTGGACTCAAATAAACATCATCACTTCATTCAGAAGGGAGAGGAATCAGGCTTCTGGCCAGAAATACATTACAGGTGGTTTTGATGCAAGCTAAAAACTAGTGATTTATTCTTCATCTCTAATTATTATTTTCTGACCATCAGAGAGTAAATAATTGGAGTAGACTCTGCATCTAGTAAAGTCAACATGAGTTCACTGCTTCAGGCCATGTCTTCACATGCAGTACTGCAGCTTTTGGTGAAAACAGTCCATGCCAATGGGAGAGAGCTTTCCTGTAAGCAGTGCTGCAAGAGGAATCCATTTCTTACAGGTACATGGGGAAGAAGCTAACGGGGAGGGCATGTGACTCTCTATTTGCCTCCTTCCCATCCTGCCCCCAGTCTGGAGCCCCCGATGCTCTCCCTACCCTCCCTATGGATCTACCCTGCCTTACCAGGGTAAATGGTCTCTGTCCTCCTCCCTGCTAGACACTTCAGAACCGCAGCAGTGAAAGGAGCAGAATGCTGTCAGCTCCTCCACTGCGGCTCCACTGTCACTGCCCTTCCACACCGCTGCCTCTCCTGGAGTCTGTACAGCAGCTCTGCTGGAGGACAGGGCTGGAGGCAGTATAGCCATGTTGGAGGAACTACTGAATTCTGCTTTTTTCCCCTGCTGCCCCATTTCCCTTCTCTCTCCCCCCACCTGCCATTGGTGGGCCTGGTACTACTGCCTGTAAGCATAAAAAAACCACACCATGAGTGACATACAATATCTTGGCAGGAGAAGCTCTCCTGCCAACAGCACCGTGTACAGTAACGTTTTCATCAGTGTAACTTAGTTGCTCCGGGAGGTGAAGCGTTCACATCCCTAAGTGAATTAAGTTTCATCCCTAAGCAAAGTAAGTTTTGCCAACATAGGCAGCAGTACTGTAGACATAGCCTTGCTTCGGTGTGAGTAGAATAGCCCCGAAGTGTTGTTTTTACTCTGCATTCACTGGAAACATATTAACTAAAGCTATCGTGCATGTATCAATCAATCAGGTTTATAAACAATCTGATTTTTTTCAAATACTCCTTCAATTGGCAAAATATGCTGATATCATTAGTTCCCATTAAATATGGAACACTCTATAAAAGCTCTTCTCTACCAGAGTCTGAAATGTAATAGGCAAAAACGTGATTTGATTTTAACATGCAATCAGGACACTTTTTAATTTTAATGAGCTTGCTGTCATCATGACAACTTTCATCCATACTGGAAGAAATTAGAATAATTTTCCCATACTCTAGTGCAGAATGATCTCTTGAGGTCCCTTCCAGTTCTAGTATTCTGTGATTCTAACCTGCAAAGCATCAATTGCAACACAGCTATTTCTTTTTCCTAAGCAATACATACAGCAGTAAATATGCAACAAATTCATTAAAAGCAAAGGCAAGGGTTAAGCAAATAAGAACACTGCATTACTATCTGGGCCTAACTGTTTTAACAGAGCAAAAGAATCTGTTTAATCATTCAAGTCAACAAAGGTTAAGATAATAAAATAAACTTCTGAATGCCTTCCTTTTCTGGAACTTAATCTCTGCTGCTGAAGACATTTTTAAGATGCTATCAGTTTTGTATAGACCCAGCTGTTGGAAAAATTCACTTGAACACACCACGAGGAGAAAATAATGTTAGGAAAGTTGTTATGTATGGCTCCTGGGTGGCTTGTTATTGCACCTAGCTCCCAAAACTAATTTAGAACCAGCTGCTGGCTTATGATTTTTAGTCCTGATAAACAATAAATCTCTCACGTATCAGAAGTGAATGACAGAAGCTGTTTATTATGTCATTTGTGGGAAGATGATAGCAGACTGATTAAGATACTGTGCTGATAGCTGATTAACCTCTGCACATTCGCCTCTTAAAGTCTATTTTCATTAATTAGGCTTCTACCTCTGCTTGGACAATAAATCCTTTGCTATCTAAAGAGAGCAATGTTCCTTAAGTAAAAATCATTATGAAATCTTCACAGGCTTTGCTAGGCTCTAATCCAATAGTTTTAAACTGAAGTGGAGCAGAGCCACTGGAATGGAGCAGTGGCTCAGTATCAGCACATATTCTAATAGCCCATGGGTTAACACACATCAATTTTAATTTTCCATGTCCTGGCTCACTACACAGCAATGTAGACCTCTACAAACGTGTTGTGAAACAGGCACCCTTTGCAAAATGGAAACTGATTCAGAAGAGCGAACAGTGAACCTCTTGCACTCAGAGAAATTCTAATTCTGCAGCTGATCAAAAATCTGGTTCAGTGAGAATTGTTTTAAATGAGTAACAAATTAATAAGAAGTGAGGTACAAATGTACAGAAAACAAACTTACTAAGACCAAACAGTTAAGGTAGATCAGACTTTCTAAAGTGCTCAATCCTGGCATATCTTTGGTCTCACTGGAGTGAATGAGGCAGGACAACGCTGAGCACTTTTGAAAAATCCAACTCTTCACAAATATTAGTCCTTAAAAAAAATACAACCTGAAAAAATACCCCAAACTCCATGAAAACTGTAAGTCTCTGAACCTCTTTTGCAATACCTCTTAGTTTGTACCTCTCAAATAGAGATGTGCTACACAGGGCCTTATTTTCAAACCAGTAAGTATGTATACCTTGTGCACTCTGTTGTGTGTGCAAAGAAACTAAGGGGAACTTCTGCAACTCTGAAATACTGTATTTAATTCCCCTGTCCCAATAGTTTCAGAGTGATTTAAGCAAGCACCATCTTTAAATTTTTAAAATCACAACAGGAAAACTGACAAAGGGATGTGTCTGAGGGCGGTAAGCAAGATGTTCTTGTCACAGGCATAAGTGATGAAGAGAAGATGATGATCTGCATCTTCCTCTTCATTTCACTGGGGATTTTGCAAGCTTCAGAGTCTCATTTTGACCCTGGCAAATCTCCACTCTTTGGTTTCTTTTACTAATGAAAGTGCCTAAAAGAAGAAGGTGGCTGTAATAAAGGCTTAAGGGGCTCTTTTGAATTTTCAAAGACTTAAAATTGGCTTGAAGCAGTAAAACCTTCTCTATCAACAAGTTTCAAAAGCATCTGTGAAAAATGTCTTATAGAACAAAGAAACCGCAGGCTCCATATCTCTAAAAACTGAGCTAGTTTCAAAGTGTCTGGGACTTTCAGGTACAATAACCAGTCTATTTGCAGGGGTTTTTGAATGTAAATGTTGATGTCATTCCAGTATCACTTCCAGGCAGAATGCTTTTGGGAAAAATAGAAACATCCGAGGGTCACCTACCACAATTATGCAAAACATACTGAAAAGTAACCAAGCAAGGAACAAGTGGGTGGTGCATGATGGATTTACACCAAGAACTTCTATTAAAAACATAGGCTACGTCTACACTGGCCCCTTCTCCAGAAGAGGCATGCTAATTTCGAACTTTGGAATAGGGAAATCCGCGGGGTATTTAAATATCCCCCGCGGGATTTAAATAAACAAGTCCGCCGCTTTTTTTCCAGCTTGGGGAAAAGCCGGAAAAGAGCGTCCAGACTGGCGTGATCCTCCGGAATAAAGCCCTTTTCCGGAGGATCTCTTATTCCTACTTGAAAAGTAGGAATAAGAGATCCTCCGGAAAAGGGCTTTATTCCGGAGGTTCGCACCAGTCTGGACGCTCTTTTCCGGCTTTTCCCCAAGCTGGAAAAAAAGCGGCGGACATGTTTATTTAAATCCCGCGGAGATATTTAAATCCCCCGTGGATTTCCCTATTCCAAAGTTTGAAATTAGCATGCCTCTTCCGGAGAAGGGGCCAGTGTAGACGTAGCATAGTGTCTAATCCTCAGGCATAAATTGAGCATATGCATCCTGAAGACAGTAATCAGAAAAGATGACTATTACAGTATGAAAGGTAAAATAGTAAGATAGCCTCCTAACATTTACACTTGAAATACCTGAGGAAAAAGAAGGAAAGGCTACTGTAAAGAATATCCAAACTCATTCTGAGAAAGATAAAGAACATGAGAGAGGAGACTCTGTAAATTACTCAAAAATTTACAAACTTCTTAATGAAACCCTTCAATACAGTGTAAACCGATTTAGCCTCTGATGACGCATAATCAATCCTACAGCATACTGTCTTCCCAACTCTGCATCTCCACTCCTAACTTGTTTTTACCATCCAGCTCTGCATCTCAGCCAGTCTCTCTGACATCTCCTGCAGGTTGTCTGTCAACTTAAACTTAACACATCTGCGGTTGAACTTGAATCTGATTCTTCTGTTCTTTCTATTTGCACTATGCTAGTCTAAAGTCTAGCTAGTCTTGTTAGCCTCAGGACTGAAGAGCTGCAGCAATGGCCACTTTCTCCTCCTTTTCTCATTCTGGATTTGTGCCAGACTGCAGAATCTGGGCCCTTTTCTCCACTCTCTTCAGTCCTCTCAATCCCAGTACGCTTTAACACCACCTCCATTCTCCGATGACCTGGGAGCCATCTTTGACTCTGCCCTCTATGCTGCCACACTCAAACATCTTTTCATTTTTTACTGAACAGAATTTTCCAGCACCAATGTTTTCTCTCTTTCCATCATGCTAGAGCTCTCATCCAGGCCCTGATGGCCTCTTGGTTTATTTAATTCCTACAATCCCTTTTTCCCTAGCCTCTCTCCAACCTGTTGTTCTGGCCATGATAACCTTCCTTTGAATTCCTCCATTGACAACTTCTCCACCACATCAAATTCAAGATCCTTGTACTCATCTTTTTAAGGCCTTCTAAACTCTGCCCTTCCATCCATTTCTCTTTTGGGCCTTACTAAGATGTTCCCTGACACTGTTGATTTTCTTAACAGGCTTGACTGCCAGGCTTGACTACCTGTATGTTCACTTGTCCCACCGGAATATATCCACTGTCTTCTGTGCTATACCTCATACAAACAAAGCCTCTCCAAAGTAGTATAGAGATGTTTCCTCTGCACTGCTCCAAATCCCTACTCATCGATTCACTTTCGCCAAGACGCCTTCAGCAAACAGCCAACTCAATGAGCTGGCCAGTGAGGATTTCTGAGATTTATTTCAGCTACTTCCATTTTATAATTTAAAAAAATCTTTAACTGATTCAGAAACATTGTGCATATTCTCAGTAACAATGTGCAGCTCTCACTGTTACTCTTGTCTTCCTTCCTCACTCCTGCCTTTCGTTTGTTTCCTCCTCTTGTTTGTCTTAAATTAGATATTAAGCTATTTGGACTGGAACTGCTGCTTTCTATGTGTTAGTACATCACCAAGCATTATGGGGCCTGAGTGGGGCTTCTAAGTACTATTGTCATCACAATAAAATGGGCAAGTAAATATGTTTTGACTTTAAAGGATTCTAACTCATAGTGTAATTAAAATATATTAGCTAATTGACAGAAAACGTGCCCTGGCACACACTGTCATGAGAAAATGCATAAACATGTAACTGAACTGAGCCGCTGCATCATTAGAACAATATGTCCAAGCATTTGTATAATGAAGAACAGATGTAAAGAGAATGAACTGGCACTACCAACATAACAATATGTTCACTATTGTATTCCTGCAATTAAAACGATCACAATAGTAAAAAACTAAAATAACCCTACAAAGAATGTGTGAAGTTTACATTACTCACTCTAAAATTTGCTCTATTTCTAACTGCTTGAAAAAATACTACGTTTAACAAACAATAGCATTGTTCTATGAAGTACATGTATGAAAGCACAAGAACTAGCCCATGCATGTGCCATGTTTTTATAATTCTCTAAATAATGGGCATTTTAAGAGAAAATACAGGACCACATATATTATAAACCCCTCCTGCCCTCATCATTGTGGGAGCCCATGCTAGGTCTGAATGGTGGCTGGGGAAACTGGAAGGTTTGCTCTGGCAAACCAACTCTTACACAGAAGAGCAAAATCACTGTCAAATGCATTTTCCTCCACTAGCAGCAAATGTATATTTTCATAGACAGTAACGTATGTATGGCTACTCTTACTCAAATGCTTTTCAGAGACTATTTGGTTATATTTAGTATTGCTGTCCTGCAGACACTTACTATAACATGCAGGGTAAATGCAGCTAATAAGCATGATTAGCTAAGACACTGTTTAATTTAGTTTTGCGCTAAGGACTAATTGCCTACTCAGGGAAGGGGTAGTGTAACATTTTTTTTAAGATGCTTACCCGAGGGCCCTGATCACCTTGATCTCCCTGCAAAGTGGAAAGATGAGATGATAGTTTTAACACAGCATCTGTGTGCTACCCAACTCTCTTACATAATCTCGTATCATATATGTGTCAGTATAAACTACGTGTTCAGTTATTACCAGAAGGGGTTTCCATTTACTTTGTAACCGTTGACAATGCATCTACTCACCTTCTCGCCTTTTGGACCAGGAGGGCCCTGCAAAATAAAACAGAAAAGAATTGACAAATTATTGATGCTAATGACGTTCAGTGACCAGTTAGAGGGACACAATAAAAAGCAGAGCTAAATGATCCAGAGACCTAGCCTTAATGTTATGATTTCTCACGGTCCTCATTCCACAAGCAGCATGTATTTTAGGGAAAGGCTCTGCAAAGATTTATTAGCAGGTGTCATGTGGTTACTCTTGTTGCATTGTGCGCACTCTCTGCAGTAGGAAGGCTCACAATAGTAAACAAGAGGAGCAAAATCCTGGCAGTGGCAAGTGAAATGGCAAAGCAAAACTCCCACTGACTTCAACAGAGCCAGGATTTCACCCTACATCTGGTAATAAGCATTTTTTAAAACAGTAAAACTTTTTTTTTACCACATCTAGTTAATAAATTCAGAGTTTTATACATCTGTCATGTATTTTGGCAGCCTTCTGAAATTCAAACAGTAAAGGAAAATTAGATTAGGAATTCTAGGCGCATAGTAAGTCATGTTCCTTCCACTGGCATGCTGTGATGCAGTAGAGGAAAGTGAGCTTTTTTTTTTCAGAATTCAGGCTGAAAATGACTTTTCAGATTGAAGGGTAATTATTTTAAAAGCACCAGACAAACAAAATGATGTAGTGGTGTTGATAGGGTGGCACTGTCGAGTCTTTCATTATTCTCTGTTGTACAACGAGTTCCCAACTTTGTGTTGTGCACCTGTCTGGAACCAGCTTTCTAGACCCAGTTCTCAAGCTGTGGTTTGTGGATCAATTGCGGGTAGTCTGCACAGAACTGGTAGATTAAATGGTGCCGACTCTGCCTACATGTTTCCAGCTCCTTTCGAAGGTGCCCAGGTATTTCGGTGAAAAGGAGAGTTTGTGCATTGGTAAAAGCAGCTGGAAACAAAGAGGACAAGGCAGTCATGCTGTGATCCTTAGGGGCCATGAAAACAGCAAGAGAAGAAGAAGAAACAAGCACCACTACCAGAGAACAGCACCACCAGCACCATAGTTAAAAGTAACTAAATAGTTTCCTAATGCCACTTACCCACCTAAGTAAGCAGTGTAACTGCTACCAGGACTTTCATGAGCACAAACAGGAGGGGAAGTGGTTCGCATGACTTGCAAAGGGAAGAAGGGTAGCCCATGAAATACTGTCACTTTGGATGCTGTAAAAAGCTTTAAAAATTCCTGTGCTAGCCAGTTTCCTGTGTGTTTTCCTATAGGAGAGCCTCTGCTGCTACACCTTTCAAGGAGACTCAATGTATGTTAACCTCTGTAGTTGGCGCTCTCTTCTGGCTGGTGCAGAAGGGAAGAACCAATGGGAGGGGTAGAATCAAGCCCGGGCCTCCTTCTTACTTCTCCATTTCTGCCCTGGGATGACTAGAGGAGTGGAGCCCTTGATCTCAACTGAATACTAAGACTGTTGTTGTGACCCTCTCCCCCTTGTCACCACAGAGAGGCTGGACACAGCTCCCCCCTGAAGCTTAAAAAAGAAGGTAAAGCACAGATGCACTTGTAATGCACATTTGTCTAGGTGAATCCATTTGGTCAACATACATCTCCCACGGCTTCTTCTCAGAGTAGAGGTTCACATGCCAAACTTAAAACTGCACAGAGGATTCTGCATTCTGTGTCAGCCACTGACCCCATAAATGCTTGCACTGATGTGACTCAGAGAGATAGTAATGCAGCACATTTTCAGCAGGCCTGCTTTAAAACGTGAATATATATCTCGCTTAAGCTCTCAGAATGATATATATCAACATCTGCCAATAGTTATTGCAGACTAGTGTCTGAGAGTATAGCATGTGTGTAGTAATAGTTGGTAATCACTGACTTTATAACGGTGACCACTAATCCGAGAATACAATATCTGCTGGGTTACATTCCATTATCTTAAAAAATAATCCTATAACTGACCTTTGACAATCCCTCAGCTGTGCACTACAGCTAAAGGACAAGATTCAGTAAAGCTGTATATTATGCTCCCTGTGCCAGTGAGGCCTCCTGCCACCCAAAGGTATTCATCTTAAGGAGGGGCAGGGAATTTTACTGCCACTGTCCTCTCTTGGGATTTCTGTTGGTGTGGGGGAAAACAGTTAATTCACAGTCAGGTTTCAACAGAGACACCATTGGCAGAAACTGCTGCTGCAACTATAGCCCTTCCCAACCAGTGCCAACCAGTGTTGGGCTCATAGGTATGTAATTAGTTCATTCAGACACAGCTAAGGATGCAGTCAATTTGCCCCACCACAACTTTCTTCCCAGGAGACACACTAGAGCCCTGGGGGCATGAATGTGAATCCAACCTATGATTTTAATAGAACTTGTTTCTATTATTTGTTTAAATAGCTTGTCCAATGATTTTTGCCCTCTTTTCTCTCTGCAGATTATCTACAAACATCTCCTATTTCTGTGAATTAGTTACTTATTCACAATTGTCTGACGGATCAAATTGGTTTCTGGGAGTATTTCTTTTTTTGCATAAGATGGCTAGTTATCTAAGTCACGTGTTATTGTTTCTCTTGACTGGATGTTTTATAATTAATAAGAATACCCTTTTCTGCTCATAACTTATCCATACATATTCATACATGTTCCACAAATCTATTGCATGAACTAATAATATCCTTTTCAAAATAGCCCCCAGGGCAATTTTGGTGCGAATACTCTCACACACATGTGTACTTTTATTCACCATGTTTTTGTTTTCCACAATTTTCTTGCAAATTAAAATACTGGTAAAGGTCAGTGGTGTTTCATTGCAAGGATATTCAAGTAATATTTTACGGCTGTTTTCACACAGCTCTAGGTCTGTAGAATACCATTTCTATTGTTCGGGGAACTTTAAAAAGGAAATCTCCAACCCTCAGCCTTTGACATCTTTCCATTTATGTGGAGAAATTCTCCCAAAGCTTTACTGAAAAGTTTACTAATGTGCGTTAGCGAGGAGGGATGAAAGAGAGAGGCTATAATGATTTAGGCTGGTAAAGGCTGCCTAAAAGGCTGGTATGAAGTAAAGTGAAGTTTGTGGAGGTGGTGTGAGAGTTTGGGGCCTGGTTTGTTTAAAGGAGGGTAAGTGTTGCAGAGGCTTTGGTTTTCCCCAAAACTATTCTTTCTTCTTGTTCAGAGAAGAGATACAAAGAACCAAGTGAGCTAAAAATGCTAATTTTGAAGGCTGCAGCAGGGGCATCTTGCCCTTTTCCAATGAAGCCTTCTGTGCTTTCGTGTGTGAGAAGGCAGAGATCAAGCCTCTAGCTGCTGCACAAATGTGAAAGCATTTTGTGTCAGTTATGTAAAATGTCTGAGGTCAGAACATTTCTGAAATAACTTTACAGTGTTTTCACTGGAAACAGAGGCTCTTTTCTCAAAGTGTAATTATCTACTGCAGACGGCCATACATTTTCAAATAGAGTTTATAGCCTGTTTGGCATAAGCAAGGCTTCGTAAATCACAAACACATGCAAAATTTGCATTCATAATTGGGTGATAAATACTGCTCTTTTTAAAACTGCGTGTTCCAAAGCAGACTGAAAAGTATCCAGGCACCTGCCAATGGAGAACAAAGCTGAAGTACGGGTCAACTATATTTTACAGCTGCTGCCCCTTAGTATGGACACAAGCTACATTTATACATTCAGATTAGTGTCAGGTGCTTCTTTTTTGCTGTCTTGACTACTGTCACATTTCCATTCCTTTGTCACATGCTCATTATTATAAATAGGTATACAAGCAGTGGAAGAGCAGGGCAGTGTGGTAATGGAAAATATAAGGCCAAATCCTGCAGTCAGACAAGATGCACATTGAAGTTTATGAGAAAATTATCTGAGGAAGGTCTGCAGGATTTAGCCATAGGCTGTATTTTACGGCACATTATCTGAAAGGTGGCATTTTTTTTTTTACTCTAGCATAACAGCTATTTTCACCTGGAAAGTTCTTCTGATGATCATATCAGCAACATCTTCTAATGGTCAGTATTGAAATCAAATGTAAAAATATTTGATCGTGCATTCTTTTATCTTCCAAGCTATTCCAGCTTTTCTTTAAAAGTTTAAACACAGCTACAATTCTCCCTTCATTATAAACCCTCAGCTTGAGTCCACATAACATGTCGCTGCATTAGGAACCAGTATACAAAGAAGTTCAACTAAGAAGTCTCCCAACTTTATGGTCTTTCTCTACATTATGCTCTGTTTCTATACAAAATACTTAAACAGAACATGAAATAATGAGTGAGGCTCTGTAATTGAAGAGGGAAATACTGAGTGCATAATGTAATGTAACACCTAACAGATTAGGAGGAGGTTCAAAGATAGAGCAATGTGTCCAGGTTATGCATATAAGGGCAGATTCACAGCTGTGGACCCCTAGGAGCGGGTTTCTGGTGACAGTAAATTCACTCCACCTGGAGCAGTAATACAGATGTGCAAGTTATAGGCATTCTCTGGAGGCCAGAGCTGATTGGCAAAGGCCATGAACTGTGGTAATGAAGGTCAACACAGTGGACTGCATTTAGAAGGCTGTGATGATACAAGGTCAATATAGACTGTGGCCTTATATACATAAGCTGGACACATTGCAATATCTTTGAATCGCCTCCTCACGCATATCCCTAATCTGCTAGGTGTCACGCTACAGCCTCAATGCAACTGCAGAAATGTACTGACTAACCAACCAAAAACACTTAAAAAAATTAATATGGAGCTTAGCCTAGCCCAATCCAAGTCTTACAGTAAACACATCAAGCGATAACCCAAAACTTTTCCAGGTTAAGGGACAACTATCAGGTAGCTTCTCATTATTGATAAACAGGCATTAAATCATGTTTTCACAATGACGACCATATATACTCGATCACAAGCCTGTTTATTCATAAGCCAACCCCCCAAATTAAAAAAAATGTAAACACTACAATGACCCATTCATAATCTAACCCTATATTGATGGTTTGCAAACCTCGAGTCCCAGCTCATCAGCGTAAGCCACTGGTACGTTGGGACGTTTTGTTTGTCTTGAGCGTTTGCAGGCATAGAGTCCTGCAGCTCCCAGTGTCTGTGATACACTGTTTCTGGCCAACAAGAGCAGTGGGAAGTGGCAGCCAGCACATCCCTCAGCCTGTGCCACTTTCTGCTCCCACTGGCTGCTGGCTGAGGGGCTCCATGCCTACAGATGCTACAGGTACATAAAATGACCTGGCATACCAGTGGTTTGCCCCACTAGCCTGGGAATTGAAGTTTGCTGACCCTCTTCCCCAGTTAAAAAAATATTGGTAAAATGCATTGACCTGTTCCTAAAATAACCTCCCAAAAATTCAGATTAAGATGAAGTATATACGGCATATAAAATATAACATTAACCTATAATTTTTTGAGAATTTTATTTCAATAATCCAAGGTAATTTCTATAGGTGAGGAGGAGCCATTTTACTATGAAACTGTTGATATTTCTCCCTTCACAATTTTGTTCAGAACTCTCAGCTGTCCCAAATTATAAGAAATTTCCTTGATTTTGAAACTAAAAAATCAGTCTCATAGAAACCCAGCAATGATTGTAAAAGTATCTTGTACAATATCACAGGACAGGATATACAGAATTATGAGATGTGATGTTATAGAAAGTACTAAGAAAGTTACAAAACATTTTAAGCTTCCTGCCCTATTATTTTTCTTGTTTCCCTTATGAATCCAGGAACATTAAGCAGCATGGTTTTGGACTTCATTAAATTTGGCCATGTTTGCAGACAAGAGCTGCATTAGCTGGCGCACAATGCCAACATCTCACCTTGGATCAAATATACAAATGCTCTCCAAAATTTCCAGTGCATTTGAACAACCAATGCTGCCTCCAACCCCTTTCTTTCACGTGTTTCATTCTCCCCTCTGGGATTCATATAGTTTTCCTTGTATCATAAAAAAAATCCTCTTTACAAATTTTGCTTTACTCTTGCCCTCTGCGTTGCAGTTTCTTTTTGTTACAATCTTTCTTCTAGTACAGAAGAAAAGAAGTCTTCATGTTTGACAGTGTAATTTGTTCCTGACTTAATAATCAAGAAAAGCTATGAAATTGTGCCAAAAGTACGATGTAAAATCATTGCACGTCACTTAGATGAACAATTCAGTCTTGTAATTTACTTGTTGATGTCAACGCTAATCTTAACCCGACGTTTACTTACACCACTATATCAGAATGCAGTGATATACACTGCTAAGTAAGTCACACAGGTTCTCAAACTACAGGCTAGAAAACATGATCTATCCACGAGGTGCCAAGAAAGTGAAGACTTCCATTATAATAGCACTAATTTAAACATGTAGCTTCACTGAGGCTGAGACCAGGATGCAGCCTTACAAATACTGCCCCTGAAGCTCTCAGAAAACTACTGTGGCCAGTGATTCCCTCTTCTACTGTACTTCCAGATACCCTGAAAGACAAGAGCCAAGCCAGAGTATGAACCCCAGACTGGCAGCATGTTAGCACAATGAGCTATTGCTATATCCTTTGAACACCTTATCTTTTATCTTGTGCACATGATTTCTTTGATTATCAATACAGTTGTCTTCATTGTTGCCACATGCTTTTCTTAAAAAAAAAACATAACCTCAGCGCAAATAGTACTTAAAAAAAAATCCAGAACACTGGAAGAATATGGATAAGTGTCACTGTCTGAGTTTTAGACAAAGGGTCAAATTTAACTCTTACACAAGAGACTGAAATGCTATTTATTTCAGTAGCATTGAGCCTGCTTATACTAGCAATGTATTTGGCTCAATTTCTCTTTGTAGCCGTCCAAAACTATAAATAATTAGGGAAGAGTAATAACATTCTCTGAATCAACTGTGATGTCTCTTCTGAACTAGAGCTAGATGAGTATCTGCAGGATACTCCTAGACCCACTATGCTAGCAGGACACCATGCCCAAGAATATCAAGCCAGATAAATGAGATTCAATAGCAAAACCAGAACACTAAGATAATTCTCTCATCCAGAACAGTCCCAGAGTTCCTGGATGCCATTTGTTGGCTAATATCATGGACTGTACATCCCAGACAAAAATTAATTGAGCTGCCACCTCATTGATCACAATGTGTTTCCCTACGCTCATACTTTGTGTCTCGGCATAAGCATGAATTTACTGATACTCTTATGCATCCATTCAAATTTTGAGCACTGATGTGGATACATACAGTGAGTTCATAAAGTCATACCAAAGATTCTTGTGATAACATGAAAATATATCTGTATTGTTAACATCATAACTATAAAATAATTAATTACTGATGGATAAACCATAGAGGGATTAAGATATGTAGGCCAGATCAGATATGTACCCAAAACTTTGTTCAATTTTGTACTTCATAAATATATGAATCTAGTACATAAGAATGCCCATATTGGAACAGGCCAAAGGTCTATCTAGCCCAGTATACTGTCTTCCAACAGGGGCCCATGCCAGATGGAGTGAACAGAAACAAGTAATCATCAAGTGATCCCTCTCCTGTCATCCATTTCCAGCCTCTGTCCAGAGGCTAGGGACACTATTCCTACACATCCTGGCTAATAAACATTAATGGACATATCTTCCGTGTATTTATCTAGTTCTTTTTTGAACCCTGTTAAAGTCCTGATCTTTGCATCATCCCCGGGCAAGGAGTTCCACAGGTTTCCTGTGCATTGTGTGAAGAAATACTTCCTTTTGTTTCATTTAAAACTTTAGCCTATTAATTTCATTTGGTGACCCCCTACTTCTTATATTATGGGAAGAAATAAATAACTTTTCCTTATTCACTTTTTCACACCAGTCATATTTTTATAGATTTCTATCATATCCACCCTTAATCACCTCTTTTCCAAGATGAAAAGTCCCAGTCTTTTTAATGTCTTCATATGGCAACCATTACAAACCCCTAATCATTTTTGTTGCCCTTTTCTGAATGTTTTTGAGGCGGAGTGTTGCTGCCCCTAGTGCCCGCCCTCCCGGTGCTCCGGGGCTGGGGAGGCTAAGTCGAGCTGTATGGTGCAACTCACCCTCCTCCCTCCCCTAGTGCTCCAGCACTGGGGAGGCTTGTAGCCTATCAAGTTACTTGCCTGTCATGCCAATAATATGGTTATGTTAATTTAGATTAATTAAGTAATAGTTAAGAACTGTAATGCAAAAAATCTGCTAAAGGCTGGTCTGCAGCACAATGTGCCCTGCCCGCCCAGTGCCTCAGACTGGATCAACTGGGCGGTGGCTTATCTACCTGGCCAGAAGGCTAGACTTGGGGGAGTGGGAGGCAGGCATTGCAAAGCGGCTCTCAGCATTCCCACAGGCCCTTTGTGTTAGCTTGACTGATGTCTGGATTCAGGTGTAATGCACTAGGCCTTATGTCTGCCCATTGCAGTTTGGGAAGGCCCACTGAATACTAGCACAGCAGCACTCAACTCCTTGGGGAGGGAGAGCTTTGCCATTGACCCGCCTGTGTACAGTTCCAGGCCCTTTCTTAGCTGGAGGCAGGGCATGTTTGAAAAATGAGAGTCTAACAGGAGCCACAAATTAGTGATCCTGCTGCTCGTACCTGTCTGTGTGCATATGCTGCTTGATATGGTGCCCCTGGCTGGTAAAAAGCCCCGCCTCCCCCCCCACAGCCAACCAGAAGCCTGTTCGTGCCATGGACTGACTGGGTTGTGTGGCAGTCCAGATGCCATTAGGTGTAGAGCCAGCATGGGAGCAGTACAGCCCAGCCCAAGGGCTGTCTGGTGCATCGGGTTCCCTTGCAGTGCAGTGGTTCCTGCTCTAGGGTATAACAAAACAGTTCAGCCGCTGAATGCACTTTCCAATGAGTGCTACATCACATAAAAGTGGGACCCCAACCTAGGGGCGATAGGGAGAAGAAGATGTAATCCTTGGAAGGGCCAGAATGATGATCCCTGGTGATGGGGAAGGTGAAGATAATGATGAGAAAGATGATGGGCTAACACCTAAGATTGTTCTAGAAGGAACGATGTAAGTATATGGTAAGGAAATATGCATGTACATTCCCCATCTTATGAAATTGGGGTGTCTGTGACTGTGCTAACTGTATTAATAAACTATATTTGTAAATATACAAGAGTTTCTATAGTGTGCGTGTTGCAACTGTGCACATCAGGGTTCCCAACCGCAGAATAATTGAATCCAGGCCTGATCCTGGGAGAAAGAACCTGTAAATCCTAACGGTGGGTAATTAGAAATTTAAACATAATCTTAGATCAGGCAATAGGCTGGGCCGAACTGTATGGCACGGCACACCCTCCTTCTTCCCCTGGTGCTCTGGGGCTGGAGAGGTGAGGCTGGGCTGGGCTGGGCCAGGCCACGCGGCACACCCTCCTCCAGGGCTGGAGATGCTGGGCTGTGCCACGTGGCCTGCCCTCCTCCTTTCCCTGGTGCTCCGGGGCTGGAGAGGTGAGTCTGGGCTGGGCTGGGCCTCCCCTAGCCCTGCCTTCACCAACCACCCATGGATGGGGGTGTATCATGGCTTTATACAGAGGCAATAAGAAATTCTCTGTTTTATTCTCTAATCCTTTTGAAAAGATTCTCAAGATTCTGTTTGCTTTTTAGACTGCTGCTGCACATTGAGGGGATGTTTTCAGAGAATTATCCACAATGGCTCCAAGATCTCCTTAGAGGTAATAGCTAATTTAGTCCCGATCATTTTGTATGTATAGTTGGGATTATGTTTTTACAATATTCATTACTTTGCATTTATCAACATTACAATTCATTTGCCATTTTCTTGCCCAGTCACCTAGTTTTGTGAGCTCCTTTTGAAGCTCTTTGCAGTCTTCTTTGGTTTAAACTATCATGAGCAGTTTAGTTTCATATGCAAATGTTGCCACCTCACTATTTACCTATTTCTCCAGATTACTTATGATATGGAGAAAGGGGTATTGGGTCAGACCAAAGGTCCATCTAGCACAGCATGTAGTCTTCCAACAGCGATCAATGCCAGGTGCTTCAGAGGGAATAAACAGAACAAGTAATCATCAAAGTACTGGCAAAAAATGCAGACTGAATCACGTAGACTGACGTCATCCACATATGCACAGAAAAAGTGCAGCATGGGTGAAGGATGTCCACACTGACCCACCAACATGTCTTAGCCTTGATTAGGAGGCAATCTCTCACATCAGGGTGAAATTTCAGCCTCAATGGCCATTTCACTCATTGGCATACTTGCTGTGATTGACATCTCTGTTGCTTTTTATTCTGGGGATGTGAAGAACTGTTCCCTGGGAATGGAATGAAACCACCCAAGTTACACAAGCATTTGAAAAACTATTTGATGATAACTTTCAATAACAACCCCTCAGAGTTCATAACTTATTTTGAAGGACTGGCCATTCAGAGACTGGAGCAGCACAGTTGTTAATTTCCTTTTCACTTCCTCAAGCTCATTTTGGTATTCTGTCCATTCTTGCCCTGCCTGGGGGCTGGAATCCTTTCCCATTCTTATTCTGGAGGATGTCAAGTGGTGCTCTTTTCTTCTTTCTGCCACAATCTCTCTCAACTGGGATTATGTATGTGTACCCAAGCCAAAGTTCAATGTAACACTATTTCTCACACTACTGTTCACTCTGGATATCTGTGCTCATAAGTAAAGTGAGCATAAATTAGCTATGTCACAACTCAAACCTGGAAGGGGAAGCATGCTTTCCTATGCCCCTTTACACTAGTGGAAGGTATTCATTGGAAGCTTTGGGCACATGATAGGATTTTTTTCAATAGCAAGAGAACGTGCAGTTGACTGTGCTTGTACTTTAGTTAATATATATGTACTGCAGTCAATAGACATTAATATACTGAAATTCAGGTAGCAGAACAATACATCAGTAGCTGCAAAACTGCAAACAGAAAAAGGAGGACAAAGAAAGGAATGAAAGGCTACCTTAGCATTTACAATAAAATGGAGCTTGAGACTGAACAATTTCAAAGCACTTTCCACAAACAAGATCGTGTTTATAAAGGTGTCAAACTCTGTTAAGCTGGCAAAGGGAGTTATAGCTATAAACACATTTATAGCTTCAGATTTCACGCCTTTCATTTTACACTAAAGATTAAAGTGACCGTGAAACAAAACGGAACAGGAGAAAAAATAAATAAAACTGTTAGATCTTCTAATTAGCCTCCCCACCCATATTAGGGCTACCAATGATACAGAACAGATCTGTATTATTTTGTGGATGCTTCTGTGATGATCTTTCTTCTACTAAGACATTTTTCTCAAAAGATTCTATGTCCATTTAAGCCCAGGTCTAAGAGGACCCACTGGGTACTGACTCTGATCACAAAGCTCTGCCTTATGGGAGCAATTAATGGGGTCTAGAACTGAAAGAACACTGGGGGGGGGGGGGGGGGGGCTAAAAGAAAGACTGATAGAGCCCAATGAAATTCAGGGCTTATAAAACTGCCTGGATCAGAGAAACACATTCTGACTTTCTTTCCTAGCACAATACAAATTAAATAGCAAAATTACACCTCCTGCCAATCAAAGCCATAACCCCCTTTTTTCATGGCCTTTTGAGATAAAAAAAAAAGTTTAGCAACATGTTTATAACATATCTCTTTGCAGATATTTCTGAACTGGAATGTTCTTCCATTATTTCTAAAAGTACAATATGAATATAGCTTCTCGATGAGGCCTAGGAAATCTTTACATTATTGTACATAACTGTAGTTCACAATGTAATGTTTTATTCATGTTAGCTTAAACTTAAAAAAAGCAGCTCCTTTAAGGCAAGGTTCTTGTGGTATGTGTAATTACTCAGAGGTCTGGTAGATAACCCAGTGTCTTGTGAAAGACTCACGTCAGGGGAGTGATCTTAAGTATCATTTTCTCTTAGGGTGTGTCTAGACTACAGAGGGTTTTTTTTTTTTAAAAGTGGCCTTTTTTGGAAAAAACTTCACCTGCATCTAGACTGCCGTTGTGTTCTTTCAAAATTAAATTGAAAAAACACAGTGGTTTTTTTGAAATTGGTAAACCTACTTTTACCAGGAAGAATGCCTTTTTTCGAAAGAGCTCTTTTGAAAAAAGGCGTTCTTGAATGCAAACAGGGCTTTTTTGAAAGAGAGCATCCAGATTGCCTGGGTGCTGTCTTTCAAAAAAGCGGATCGCTTTTTTGAAACTCTTGTGGCTGTCTATATAATCTCTTTTGAAAGAGGCTTGTAGTCTAGATGTACCCTTAGATCATAGCTTGTGCCTTAAACACCTTGCAGAAAATGACATCTGAGAGTATGCAAAAGAGGTTCACAATACAGTTGGGCAAAATATTTTGGACACAACTTTTTTTTTTATGAAAAAAGCATATTTGGGTAAACCGAAATAGTTGAAAATCCATGTTGAGTTTGTCTAATAATTCCTTCAGCAGGGAACAATTCTGAACAAGTCAAAGTGATTTTTCAGTGTGAAATGACTCTTCATTTAGAATTTTATTTTTATTTTAGGATTTAAAAGTTTTTTAAAAAACCTTCAGAAGCAAAAATTTTTGCAACCCAAAATGAAAAATGTTCAACTTTTTGTTCGAAAATAAAATAAAAATAAAATAAAATAAAATAAAGCATTTTGTTTCCCTTTGGTCCAATGCCAATTATATGTATGTCTACACTTCAACAAGGAAGGTGTTTCCCTGTGCAGGGAGACAGAAGCACACTAGCTCTTGAGCTAGTGCACTAGAAATAATAGTGTAACTATGGTGACATGGGAAAAGCACAACCTACTCATCCATACACAATCGCACCCAACCCTCTGGGTATGTACTTGGATGGCTAGTCCAAGTCAATGTAGCCACTCTTCTATTTTAGCACATTAGCAACGGTAGCACATGTCTGGACATCTGTACTGAGAAGCACATTCCCAGCTGCAAGGTAGACACTGTCTGAAAATAATGCGAACTTGCCATTACTAATAGCCGGTTCAGGAACAACGCTGCTGCTTACTGACACCTGTTTTTCAAATACTGTAGCCACTTTCTAGTGGAAAAAAATGGTGAAATTGCTACTTTTGTCATTTGGGGAAAAGCATTTAATTAATACCTCGTACAGTGTCTCCTTTAACTAGGAATGGAGAAGAGCAGAAATAAAGTAAATGGTGGACTCTTTGTAACTTGAAATCTTTAAATCTCAATTTCAGTAACTCAGCCAGAGGTTATCAATCTATTATAGCAGTAGTGGAGAGGGAGGAGGAAGTTCCATGGCTGTTATGTACAGGAAGTCAGATTACATGATTGCGATGGTCCCTTCTGGCCTTAAAATCTAAGAGTCTGTGAACACAAGACACATGCAGACCACTAGAGACCTTGCATAGATGATGGACAGCATAGAAAACTGCCTAAGCTAAATTGCTAGAAATAAAACTATAAAGCATCTGATTAGTGATGAGGTTCATCACTATCTAAGCACTGGGCATTCATCATCATTGACATTTTACAGCACAATTTCTAGTGAAGTAACTATATACTAATTTGTGGTAAATGTCAACTTGAGAATTATGACAACTGCAATTTTTTTTCAGATTTGAATGACTTCTTTCAAGATTGTTTGGTGTGACAACCTAAAAACAAGATTTAATTATTGAAAATAATAAAACAATAATAAAACAACGTCTCATAATATATTCTATTAAATGGCAGATGCCTCTTTGGAAGAATTTCGGGCTCATTTCAACTCTTAGTTACATAGATATAAAATTTGCGCTTATATAACTGAACAGAATTGGAAACAGGGTGTTAAAAAGTACTGTGAAAGCAATTAGTTGAACAGCTATATTGAACGGCACTAGAATTTACCTTTTAACATAGACTTCTAAAAATCTAGGGGCCAAATTCTGCTCTCAGTTTCACGAAGACAAATCCAGAGTAATTCTATTTACTTGAGTGGAATTACTCTGGATTTATCTTGGCACCAATTAGAGCAATATTTCAACCAATGCTTGTACTGTATTTTTTCTCTTCTAAATTTTACTATAAACTACATTACAAAACACGCTCATTCTTTCAAGGAATAAGAAAACCAAAGAACAATTTAGATTTCCTTTTAGAAATGTCTACAGATAGAACCATATAATGCAACTGTAAAATAGGTGGCAGGTTATATTATATAAATCATGACTGGTTAGAAGGGCAATAGCAGTAAAATATTAATATGAAGCCTTAGCTGTGTAAAATATTGCCCAAGGGAATAGAAGAGTTTCTGAAATTGTAATATAATCCCCATGCCCTAGGAGTGAAGGAATTATTTCACAGTCTATGTAACTTTTTTATCCTTTGGGTATGCTAAAGCTAGGGAAAATAACACACAAAAATGTTGGAATGAAATTTTGCACTATTGAAATTGCTTTTTAAATTTTCCTGTGGGACCATATGTTTCCTCCTTTTCCACTTTACCTTGCACATCCTGTAGGTCCTCAAATAGTTTTTCTGTCCACTAATGTTATTGCTACCTTGGACATTGTGTAAACAAATCATAACATCTTTTAAAAACAAATTACATTATGGCTATTGATCAACTATGGGTAATAAAGAATTGTAGAACTTTACACAACCTAAATCCATCTGAGGCAAATTTCAATCCAAGAGGACACTACAAGATACCTAACCATCCCGTCAGAGTTGTGACAATACAAAGTCAGACTCTTTGGGGTTCTAATTCTGGCTCTAACCTGGGTCTGTCAACCCTTGCTCACAGAACTAAGTCAGCTGAAGTCAATCGTACTTGTGTGAGTGATAGTAGAAAGATCGAGTCCTTAACATCAATGCCTCATTTTCCCCCTCTGCAATAAATGATAATAAAGAAATACTTTATTGAAGTATTTTGAGAAATCTTTTTCTTACTATATATTTTAGAAATGTGCCTCAGTCTGTCTGTCCATTCATGTATGAGTCCATTTGTTCAAGAATTCCTCCTAAACGGTAAGAGCTGGGACTACCAAATTTGATATGCAGCTTCCTCTTATAACTTAAAGCAAGATAAGGGTTTGGTTGTGCCAAGACAATGGGATGTGCCTGGAATTTGATTGTTTCTCATAAAATGGAAAGGGAGAGGTCTGGTAGGAGGATTGGACCAGTAGGGGGCAGGAATGGAAAAAGGGACAGCTATCTACTGTATATTTCAAAGAGTTAGTCTGTTTGTATGTCTATCGGTGTGTCTGTCTGTCTCCCAGACAGGGGACATATATCCCTTCCCTGGCTTTGCCAGCTGCAGTGGCCATGGCAAGCACTTCTCATCTGGCCTCAAACTGCTGCAGTGATAGAGGGGTTGGGGTTGCCCTTTCTCCCCAGGGCGACCTGCACACTGAACCCCATATCTCCAGCCCCACCCCAGAACAATTATTTAAAGGAAGAAAAACTAAACTTATTTGAGTTAAGGACCCAAGCAATGCTGGATACATCTTCTAGTAGTTAATATGTACAATGTTTTTGAAGATGAAACACCCTATAAATTCTATATGATTGTACATTACTTACACATATTTATACTAATGCATATATAAGCACAAGGTGACTAAAAGGATTTTTTTGTAACCTCGGAGGCTTGCAACTTTTTTTAAAAGGAAGCAATTTTAAACAACATCGAGTTTATTAAAAACAAAACTAAAAATTTTCCTAAGACTAATATTTTTGTCTGCAAAACTCAGGCCATCTTCAGGGGAAATTACAGACATGTGTATATATAAATGAATATTTATTCTTTTGGCAAACGATCACTAACAGACATACAGTATAATGCAACTGTATTATATTTCTTCGGAAATATGTGATTCTTTTAAATATTCCCCAGCAGCTCATGATGCTTAACATTCCTTATGAATGGCAGTATTTAAGACTATCCAAGAGCCTCTATTATATAGCAGGGCATCCAAAGTGGATTCCATGGGCAGAAAATGGCCCATCGAGTTCTGAATTATTGCCTGCTATACACATTGGTGACCTGCAGAGATTACAGGTTGCAGCATGCCATGCTCCATCTTGATGCAAACAGGCAAATTACTGAAAATGAAGAGGACATTTTGACCTGTCTTTATGAAAAGAATTATAGTATTTTTTACGGCACTAAGTTCTTTTTGCATCATGTTATCCTCGTGTAAATGTGACCAATCTGCATATAAGCAGAATAATGCATCAGCACAGCTATGCATGCCAGCACCTCATCAAAAGCCTATAATATATTACATTCCTGCTAAAATCTGAAAGAGAGGGTATGATGCATTAATATTTTGGTATTTGTAATAATACTGTTAAGTGTTAAATGTTTTGAAGCCTGCTCCTGCAAATGCTTATTCATGTGAGTTTACTCATGTGCAAAAGGCGTTATAAACCGGGCCCTTACTGAAGATTTCGGGTAAATCAAGGACCCACTTAAGTCACTGGCAAAACTCCCATGGACTTCAATAAAATGTGGATTTTTCAATGGAGGGCCTATTCCAGCCCCTACACACATAAGGAACATTTATACTTGCAAGCAGTCCTGCTGAATTCAATTGCACTACTCATAGATTCATAGAGTTTCAGGCCAGAAGGGGCCATTAGATCATCTAGTCTGATTTCCTGTATATCACAGACCCTTAAATTTCACCCTGTTATCCCTGTATTGAGCACAATAACTTGTGTTTGGCTAAAGCACAACTTTTATTTGGCAAAAGCATACATTTCAGAAAGGCATCCAGTCTTGACTTGAAGACATCAAGAGATGGATAATTCACTCCACTCTCTCTTGATAGCTTTTTTCAAAGGTTAATCACCCTCTGTTAAAAATGTGTCCCTTATTTCCAATTTGAATATGTCTGATTTCAGCTTCTAGCCATCAATTCTTGTTAAGGCCTTCTTAGTACCTGGTATTTTCTAAGTGTAAATGCCAGGCTGTCAAAATAAGGCAATGAAGAAAACACATGCACGTACAGAGAGAGAAAGAGAGAGAGTTAATGGACTGTTCCTGGAGTAAACCATAGAACTAACGGCTTTTACTTCAATGATCCCCAAACTGTGAGGTGTGTAGGAATGTTGGGGGACCCTGATGGGGCCCAGGCCAGCCCTCAAGAGGGTTAGGGAGAGATTTCCACCCAGTCCTGCTCTTCTCCCAGCTTTTCTCTGGCCTGTCAGCCTCAGCCTCTTGCCCCGCTCCTACATAGATTATATATTAACAACATTATATTAATATGTTACTTTTGTCAACCAAAGGTGTAATCTCATCAAAGAAAGATATAAGGGTATGTCTACACTACCCTCCTAGTTCGAACTAGCGGGGTAATGTATGCATACCGCACTTGCTAATGAAGCCCAGGATTTGAATTTCCCGGGCTTCATTAGCATAAGCGGGGAGCCGCCATTTTTAAATCCCCGCTGCTTCGAACCCCGTGCAGCGCGGCTACACGGGGCTTGAACTAGGTAGTTCAGACTAGGGTGCCTATTCCGAACTACCGGTACACCTCGTTTCACGAGGAGTAACGGTAGTTCGGAATAGGCACCTAGTCCGAACTACCTAGTTCGAGCCCCGTGTAGCCGCGCTGCACGGGGTTCGAAGCAGCGGGGATTTAAAAATGGCGGCTCTCCGCTTATGCTAATGAAGCCCGGGAAATTCAAATCCCGGGCTTCATTAGCAAGTGCGGTATGCATACATTACCCCGCTAGTTCGAACTAGCGGGGTAGTGTAGACATACCCTAAAGGTTTGTTATGTAACACCTATTTTCCACAGACTAGAATTAATTACAGTCCTATGCTTTATTCATTGGTAAATGATGAAATCTCTGTAACATGAAGTCTTTAAACCAGTGGCCACCAATCAGGAGATCGGGATCTGCTAGTAGACTTTGGAGCCTCTGACAGGTGATCCTGACTGGTTTGGCCTGGGAGGATATCAAGTGCAGGACATCAGCTGCCCTCCCCCCTTTTGCCATGCTGCTTCTGCCCTTTGCCTTGGAGTCTGCCTGCCCCTGTAATCCACAGAATGAGCGGGATGGGGCCTTGGAGAAGGGTCAGGAAGGCAGTGGGGCAAAGGTATTTGGGTTTGAGATAGGTGCTGGATTGACTTAAATTCAAAAAGTGATCTTGTGCTTAAAAAGGCTGGAGACCACTGCTTTAAGCTATGGTTTGAGGACTTCTATTATTTAGCCAGAGGTTATGAGTCACGTGTGTGTGTGTGTGTGTGTGTGTGTGTGTGTGTGTGTGTGTGTGAGAGAGAGAGAGAGAGAGAGAGAGAGAGAGAGAGAGAGAGAGAGAGAAAAGAGGTTATGACTCTATTACAAGAGTGGTGTGTGTGCGGCCTGCAATGTTCAGGAGCTCAGACTAGATGATCACAATGGTCTGCCCTGACAGTCTATGCGTCTAATTGAATCCCATATCAGCTTTTCTATTATCTTGCCAGCGATTAACATCAGACTAGCCAGATGACAATTGTCACCTCATCTTTCCTTTTTAACATTGGCACAACATTAATACCTCTGGGCTACGTCTAGACTGGCCCCTATTCCGAAATAGCCACGCTAATTTCCAATTTTGGAATAGGGAAATCCGCGGGGGATTTAAATATCCCCCGCGGGATTTAAATAAACATGTCCGCCACTTTTTTTCCGGCTTGGGGAAAAGCCGGAAAAAAGCGTCTAGACTGGCGCGATCCTCCGGAATAAAGCCCTTTTCCAGAGGATCTCTTATTCCTACCTGAAAGTACTTTATTCCGGAGGATCGCGCCAGTCTAGACGCTTTATTCCGGCTTTTCCCCAAGCCGGAAAAAAAGCGACGGACATGTTTATTTAAATTCCGCAAGGGGGATATTTAAATCCCCCGCGGATTTCCCTATTCCAAAGTTGGAAATTAGCATGGCTATTTCGGAATAGGGGCCAGTCTAGACGTAGCCCTCATGAATAAAAATTGATTTATTCTCACAAAAGATAAAGGATCAGGCCTTGGATAGTATAGGTCAGCTCATATTTTAAAGCAACCCAACAGCCTGAGAAATAACTAAGTTTCTCAGATTTCTTGATTATTTTTGTTTGTTTATTTAGCTCCATTGGAACGGTAGGGATCAGCAACAGATTGAGCTGGAACTTAGAACTGAACGAGAGCATGGGGATCATTAAAATGGCTGAGTAGGTGTTTAATATAGAATACAAAACATATGAAGTAGGATAGTAAAATACCATATTATATTCTCGAATATGGTATGGTATTTTGCTCTGACATAATTCCTAATAAAACATAGAGGATGCTACCACATTTTCACAGCTTTTAGAATTATACAAGAAAAATGTAACTTTAATCTGACTGAAAAGTAGGAAATGTTATGAGAATACACAAGACGTTTCATAGTTCTTAAATTGTTTTTTGACAAGCTATTTGTAGACCTGAAATAGAACCATAGTAATACGCTTGCAATTGGTTGTTATACTCATGAGTGCTTTGTAGAGTAATACTATACAGAATTACAGGATCCAAGTCTTTTTGACGTGAGATAATTTAAGCCCTAAAAATACCACAGTGATGAGTGTGAAATCAATTACCCGTTAAAAAGATAGAACATGCATGGTATGTTTCCACTTAACACTAACGTTAAGTGAGATGAGGGAAACAGATTCCCTAGTTTTGTCTTAAAAGATGTATTGGTAGATTTCAGAAACTATGGGCCTATCAAAAGAAGCTAGAGATAACACCCTTCAGAAAGAAGTAGCTGGTCAATTTGTTATTCCTGCAACCTCTCTTTCAGACCCTGGTTAGTAATTATTTGATTAAGTTGTACATAGGTCCTCCAAGGCCTAATTCAGCAACAACTCCTGCAAGGTTCCAAGTGCCCTTAATTCCCATGAATTTAATTGGCAGATGGGGAAGAAGGCTCAGCACACTGCAAAAGGTTTAAAGAATCTATTCCTCCAATTGGTCTTCATCTACTATATGTAGCTGTTCCTGAGAAGCTCCTTCATCAGGAGATGAGGAAGAAAAAACTCTATGGCTATGTCTACACTGGCGGCTTCTTGCGCAAGAACATCTTGCACAAGGATTCTTGTGTAAGAAGTCTTGTGCAAGAACATGTCCACACTGCCATGTGTGAGATGTGCTTTTATGCCAGAGTGCCCATGGCAGTGTGGACGCTCTCTTGTGCAAGAAAGCTCCAATGGCCATTTTAGCCATAGGGCTTTCTTGCGCAAGAAACCCCTGCCAAACGTCCACACTGCCCTCTTGCGCAAGAGTTCCTGCGCAAGAGGGCTTACACCTGTTATAAAAGAGTGTAGCTCTTGTGCAAGAAGCCTCTCTTACCACATAGTACTTACTGTAAATCATCTTGCGCAAGAGCAGGTGGGCAGTGTGGACACTTTCCAGAAGAACCGCTGTTTTTGCGCAATAACCCGCCAGTGCAGACATAGCCTATAGCTTTGGACAAGCACCTTGGCACTGATGTTAGCCTGCACAAAACCCTGTTTGCAAATGTTGCTGACTCTAATGGTTTTCTTTCTGATTGTTATACTGGTTTATATTTTTTTATTTGGGGGGGGGATGGTAAAAAACCTGAGAGCATCTTTAAAATATTATTGGGATTAAAAGATTTGACCAGACAGCTTTCTGAGCCAGAAGAATAAGTCTATACAATATCAGTACCTGGATTTGCTGGCAAGCACTTAAATATTCTGCTATCTGAGCACAAGATCTCCAAAGCTGATTATATGAATTGCAACTCTAAGTAGGAAACTGAAAAAGCAAAATACACATTCTTCACAAAGCAGGTAAAGACAACTGGAAATATATTTTTTCATGCTAGTCATCCCCCCTCTACATCCTTTACACCTGGCAAAAAGGGGACAAGAATGGTATTAAGGGACCCTAAAATCCCTGGATCTGATCTGGGAAGACTCATCTAGCACAAGTACTGCAGAAGACAGCTATAAGGTTACCCTTCAAGGACAACCTCACAAGACCAGGCAAAAACAGTGGGAGGGGTGGACTATGGATAGGGCTGGGAAAGGTATTTTGAGGGTGAAGGCCTAGCATGTAGTGCTGTGGAGATTTTGCTTAGTGCTTTCACCTACAGAGAAGCCCTGGGGAGACTACCAGAAATATCAGGTACCTCTCCAGCCTCCTGAGCAGCCAAAGGATAGGTAGGGTGCAAAGGCTTACAGTGACTTAGCCACTCCCCTGTGTGAGTTCCATGTTGTGTTTCCAGCATAGAAACTCACCCTTTGTATTTACATTATTCTGTTCAGTTACTCGCACCCAGGTGTATATTTATCCAGTGCAAGTGAAGCACACATGTCCCTTCCTGTCAAATTTTTGTCGCAAAAAATTGTTTTTGAATTTATTTGTGCCTTGTTATAGACAAACCTCTAATCAATACATTTTCCAAACTGTTATACATATGGATGTTGTATCTGATAAGTGATTTTTACCCATGAAAGTTTACACCCAAATAACTCTCTTAGGGTATGTCTACACTAGCCCCTTAGTTCGAACTAGGCTAATGAGGTGTAACAGTTAACTCGAACTAAGGACTTAGTTTGAGTTAACGTTTGACTGCCACGTGTCGCCACGGGCAGTTATTTCGGACTAAGGGGATTTAAAAATGGCGCCCGGATGGGAAGATGCAAATAAAGCCTGGGATATTTAAATCCTGGGTTTCATTTGCAACATCGAATGCCTACATTAGCCTCCCTAGTTCGAACTAGGGGGCTAGTGTAGACATACCCTTAGTCTTTAAGGTGCCACAGGACTCCTTGTTGTTTTTGAAGATACAGACTAATGCAGCTAGGCATCTGAGACTTATTATTATTAATTTAATTACTCTATGAAAGTAAATGGCATACACCTTATTGTGGCTGTGTTCGCATGCGGGTTTTGTTTTTTAAAACATCAGACATCAACAAAAAATCTTGAGCCCAATTTTCCAGCTCTCTCTGGTGAAAATCAGGAGCAATTCTACTGAAGCCAACAGATTTATACTGGAGCCAAAGAAGAATCAAGTCTGTTGCTTTTTACTAGGCTACCACTGTAAAGAATTTATAGACCATAGATATGGCATTTGTTTCACGAGTTACACAACTTAATGCTGGCTAAGTGTTTCCTGCAAAGATCACATTAAATTTCAGTACAGTATAAAGATTACATTATGGCTGTAAAAAAGAAAGATTACTGAACAGGTCCAAAAAAGAGAAGTAATAAAGTGTCTAGAATACTCTCTGGAGTTCTACCAGTTAGATACTTCAGTGACTTTGTTCAGATAAGCTTATTTATGAGACACAGTTTTTCAAGGCTCAGTCCTAACCCCTCAGAAGTTAATGGAAAAGCTCCAATTAACTTCAATGGGAGTAAATTTTGGCCCTTGCTGTCAAAATGCACACATAGCAAATAGAATTGTGCATTCTATCTAATTCTCTGTCTGATTGCATCCATCATATATGTGGTAGCTCGAAGTGAGCTGTATTTATTTTTCCTCCAAACCCCCACTGTAATAACAACAACATTAATTAGTTTAAGAGCCCAATTTATCAGAGTCTGGTCCCAACTTTCTTCTCATTTACACTGGTGTAAATCTATTGACTTCATATTTTGAATAGAAATGATTGCAACTGAGAGGAGAATCACCTTTACATATAGACAAAACTATAAATGATGTAAATAACTTTATAAAGAACATTCAAAATATGCAGACCCATTATTTAATGTGTCTTCTTCCTTATTATAAAAAGTTAGTACATTTTTATTTTCTCATACAATGCTTTGGAGGGTAGGGTCATAAATCAAAATGATCTGGACAAACTAGAGAAATGGTCTGAGGTAAATAGGATGAAGTTTAATAAGGACAAATGCAAAGTACACCACTTAGGAAGGAACAATCAATTTCATACATACAGAACGAGAAGCGACTGTCTACGAAGGAGTACTGAAGAAAGTGATCTAGGGGTCATCATGGACCACAAGCTAAATATGAGTCAACAGTGGGACACTTTCAAAAAAGAAAGCAAACATGATTCTGGGATGCATTAACAGGAGTGTTGTGAGCAAGACACGAGAAGTAATTCTTCTGCTCTACTCTGCACTGATTAGGCCTCAGTTGGAATATTGTGTCCAGTTCAAAAAGAGGAAACTTAGGGGGGATATGACAGGGGTCTACAAAATCATGACTGGTGTGGAAAAAGTGAATAAGGAAAAGTTATTTACTTGTTTCCAAAACATAAGAACTAGGGGTCTCCAAATGAAATTAATAGATAGCAGGTTTAAAGCAAACAAAAGGAAGGTTTTTTTTCCATGTAGTGCATGGTTGGCTGTGGAACTCCTTGCCAGAAGAGGTTGTGAAGACCAGGACTTTAACAGGGTTCAAGAAAGAACTAAATAAATCCATGGCAGTTAGGATCTATTAGCCAGGATGGGTAGGAATGGTAGCCCTATCCGCTGTCAGAGGCAGGAAACGGGTGATTGCACATGGATTGCTTGAAAATTCCCTGTTTTCTTCACTCCCTCTGGGGCATCTGGCACTGTCCACTGTCGGAAGACAGGATACTGGGCTAGCTGGACCTTTGGTCTGACCCAGTATGGCCATTCTTATGTTCTTGGCACCACATTTCAAGAAAGATGTGGAGAAATTGGAGTAGGTCTAGAGAAGAACAACAAAAATGACTACAAGTCTAGAAAACATGATCTATGAGGGAAGACTGAAAGAACTGGGATTGTTTAATTTAGAAAAGAGTATACTGAGAGGGACATAGTTTTCAAGTATCTAAAGAGGTATTGCAAGAAGGAGGGGAAAAATTGTTCTCCTTGGCCTCTAATGATAGGTCAAGAAGCAATGGGCTTAAATTGCAGTGAGGGAGGTTTACATTGGACATTAGGAAAAGCTTTCTAACGGTCAGGTTGGTTAAACACTGGAATAAATTACCGAGGGAAGTTATGGAATCTCTATCACTGGAGATATTTAAGAGCAGGTTGGATAGACATCCATCAGGGATGATATAGATGGTGCTTGGTCCTGCTGTAAGGGCAGGGGACTTTACTTGATCTCTCAACGTCCCTTCCAGTTCTAGTATTCTATGATTTTACGATAAAAAGAAAGTAATTCCCCATTAATTTTCAGCACTTGCCAGGATACGATATCAGGGTTCTATGTTTTCCATTCAATAGACATAGACATCACAAACACCCAGTGCAGTAGCTCTCCGTACTGTTTATAAAGTTATTTACTGTAGGAGAAACAAAAACGGTAATGAGGTTTATAAATTGGCTTATTGGTTGTTACTTAAATTTCAGTTTAAATTTCTGGTTTTTGTATAAAGTTTCAATGGATAATATGGATGTTTCTTTATAACAATTTTTTCTTATTTTTATCAATTTACAATTTCAGAGTTTTGATAAATCATGGGGGAATTAAACAATGGAAAGGAGAGTTAGACAAGTATTTAAAGACAGGAAAGCTGTGCTTTTTCTGAATTTTCCTACTGTAAATTTTGATTACCACTGATGGGAAAAAATTTATTCAGTTTGTTTGTAGAAGGTGAAATTGCCATTTTGTGATGTTTATTGATAATCTAATCCTCCCAAGCACACCTATACTGAAATTTTGGCTCTAATGACATCAATTCCATACTGAACTCAATCCACTGTGCCTAGAAATCCAGGATTTGTGAGACTGTACATAACTTTATGTAACACTGATCAAATTTGTAAAGTTTGGAGCTTAAGTTTGACTTGCCTACCCTATGTACCACACATAATGCAAATCTGCACTAACAAATGGCATTTTCACATAATAAATGGGTACATCTCCTTTTATAGTTCAGTGGAACGGGGACCACTTGATGAAGTAAGGAATCAGCAGCTACTAAGAGAGAAAGAGCCATCTCTTGTCAGTTTGGGTCTTCTCTCATTCATTATGACAAAACATTGAATGATTGGGGTGGGAGTTAGCTGACAAGAATCTCTGGCTCATGGATAACTAGAAGCCAGAGTCCTTCAGCTAAGACTGCAGTTTGCTGAGATGCCCATGGACAAGGAGGCAGTAAATGGGGCAGTCTTTCTTCTGCATTAGCAGTCACAGGTTACTTCTCTGGACCTAGTTTTGGTTCTGCACACCATGAGCCTGTCTCTCCCCCTCGCCCATCCCCTTCGACCCATGGTAATGTTGCAAGAATCCACATAGAGAAACTGTTGATAAATGTAAACCTAAATTTGGAGCAGCTGGGGAAAAGGAAGCCATCTTGAGCAAAAAAGAGATAGCGTTGTTAGGCTATTTTGTAATGGGGCTGCAGCGAATAACCCAGTCTGTTTTCCAACTCTTTAGTGTATCCACAACCCTGTTGATTTTTATGACACATATACCATGATTATAGTTTTTACAACACCCATGCCTAGCAGCCTGATATGAACCAGACTCCCCAAAACTAAATTACATATATATTTACTGAGGGAAGTACCTCAAAAAGGCTGAAAGTGGATGGCTATCTAAACTACCTGCACCTATAGAGAAACTCACCAGGTCTTGCAATCCATTATCCCCACACAATTGCCTTCCAAATCTATTCAGTGATTGCAATTTAAGCACAAGGGACTTGTTGCCTGCTACTCTGCACACTAGTATATCTGATGGATGCACTGCTCTCTATTCCAGGTCTTTGCAGGACCTCCAGTCATGGCCAGTACTGCCCTAGAAACCTGGAAGCTCATTAAGGGATGATAAATGGCTATTCCCCCACACACTGCAACACAAGACACACAGAGCTGTTGAGATTTTTTTTTCCTGATACAGAAAAAAAGTACAATATGAATCCACCACTCTTAGAAAACATGTCAAAGTGTTTTTTTTCCTGCTAAATCCACTGACTGCTTAGAGTAGCTTCAGCCAATGAGGAAATGAGAACAAATACTATGGGGCTTTTGAGACCAAATGTAACAGTATTGATGCTCAAAGCTGAAAGTTAAAGAAGCTCAAAGTTACAGAAGTGCAAACATTTGTCACAAAAGTGTTGCAGTTCCCCTATAGTATATGCATAACATTACAGTGGATGTAAATATATTTTAATCAGATATTGCCTGTTCTCACATTTGTGAAATGTCCATGAAAGAATTTTACATCCACCTGATATTTGTCAGTGTAATGTTATGCACTTGCTATATGTCAATATTTTACGCTGTTCTAATAAGGATGTGAAGAGCTACTGAAGGTAGACCAGTCTCTGTAAAGGCTGTGATATCCTGAACAGTGTCTTGGCTTGGCCTCTTTGGCTACTCCTCCTAAGTAGTTATGCTGAAACACTGGAAGAAGTATGCTGCACCAGGAAAAGGCCAGGCCCAGGGTACTTTCCTGTAATGCTGGGGGAAATGAGGAGATTGTAACAGAGCCCCAGTTAAGCACTTTGACAGTATTTTTATTTACTGATGGTGGGAATTATTTTTTATTTGTATTACAGCTATATCAGAAAGATCTGGATCCCATTGTGCCAGGCACTGTATAAACATTGAACTGGAAAAGCTTATCATGGGATTTCCTAAGCAAGATTGTCCTTCCCTTTTATTGTTGTAGTATGTTCATTGTTTTCTAACATTTATGCAACTTTTGTTACTAGAAAAAAACAAAAGTTACTCCTCTTCTCATTAGTGTAACCCATCTTCTTTCATTACCTGGGTGTTACATTCCATGTAGAACTCACTACCTAAACTACAGGTAGTTTTCTGTTAATATATGTATGTATATTTTAATTGCATTCAACACTTGTTGCATGATCATGCCTGAGGGGTAAATTTGCTCCTATGGATTCACTATAAAAATGACCCACTTTGGTAAGTATCACTCCTGGATTTCATATTCTAAGTAAGATATCCCTGATGCAGTTTGGAACAATTTTAGCACTGGCTTTTCCAGGTTAAAATAATGAAGCGCTGATTCATGTATTGCCACTATTCCTCAGAGTAATCCCGTTAACAGTAGGGTATTCTAAACTGTTTTCTTTTTAAAGGGAAAAAAGTAACCATAAATTGGTGCTGTACTATTTAAAAGCTATGAAAAAAATCTATAGTTATGTTTCAGGTTCAATATTGTCAGCAGTAGAATAGGAGCAGAAGCTTTAATAGAAAATGTTCCTGGTTTGTAATATGGAGATCATTTTTACTAAGCTGAAATAGGAAAATCATAAAATCAATTAATCTTTTATACTGTATTATTAGAAAAAAACCTCATCGATGCTAAATCAATAACATTTAAATGTAAGAATGTGGGCTGTTTTCCAGTAGATTGTAAATTTATTTACATGTCGTATTTACATACGGGTTGCTTGGATGTAATAAATACTTAGTACATATCTAGGCTGACCTAAGAATAGATGTTAATGTAGGACATAATATTGTAATTTAGCTCTGCTCTTAGAGCAAACAAATAGGCCTAGAACAAAGGACACTTTCTAAGTGTTCCCTTTGTCAGCATAGGAAATGTATTCTTGGAGCCAGGAACCCTTGCCAAGCCAATTAACTTTTTGCACTACAAATTCCTCATGAGCATAATTAAGACTGGAAAAAATACTTACTACCAGGGCTCATCAAAAACTTGTAATCAAAATTGGGGGATGATGGTTTGCTAAAAGTGTCTGCTTCCTGTAAAAATACTCATTTTTCATTAAAAAAAAAAAACCCTAAATGGGGAAGCAATGTTTCAGGCAAAAAAAAAAAAAAAAAAAAAAAAAAAAAAAAAAATTTAAGCCAACAATTGAAATATTTTGATTATAAAATGTTGCTGTAGTGCCTCCCACTCCCATTCACCTCTGTAGGCCAGGCTTTCTTGCCAGATTTTGTGTGTCATGGCACTTGGTAAAAAAATATACACTGTATTTTAAAATAATCCATATTAGCTAATTTATGGTAAAACCCTGTCATTTGCACCTGTGTTAGCCAGCTCCGGTAAACCCTAAGAGACAAAAGCATATGACACGCCCATCCAGCCCAGGGAAGAGCCAGAACAACTGCCCTCTGCCCCAGGTCCTGCCTCTGCTCTGCCTGTGCTCCACTCCCACCCTGCCTCTTCCCCCGAATCCCTTCCCTTCAGCAATATGGGCCAGAGAGATTGGGGGGGGGGGGGGACATCTGACAACTGCAGCAGGGGTCTGGCCCACATGCACTCATCAGCAGTGGCAGGGGAAGTGGAGCAATGCAGCCCTAGTTTATTCTGCTTCCCTAGCCGTGTCAGTCCTCTTCCTAATGGTGGTCCTTTCCCTCCCCCTTAGTGACACACCGGAAGAGCAGAGTGAGCGAGCTAGGGCTGAGTTGCTCCCTCCCCTGTTGCTGCCAGTGAGTACATGGGGGTGGACCCCTGCTGCAGGCTCCATACGCTCCCCCCACTAGTCCCCCGGAACCCCTAGGGACTCTGGCCTCGACGGCTGCTGGTTGGCCCTTTGCCCCCTCCTGCCCATAGTGTGGGGGCCCCTATGTGTTGCCCCTGGAGGGACTCAATCATGGGAAGCAGTGACTCTGAAAAAGATTTGAGGTTCATAGTGTATAATCACCTGAACCTGAGCTTCTATTCCAGTACTGTGACCAAAAGAGCTAATATGATCCTTGGATGCATATATCAGGGACTCCTGAGTAGGAGTAAAGAGGTTATTTTACCTCTGTATTTGACACTGGTGCAACTTCTCTTGGAATAGTATGTCCAGTTCTGTGCCCTCAATTCAAGAAAAATGTTGATAAATTATCTAATATGCCTTGTAGCACTGGGCTCAAAGAGTTCAATCCTACTCCACTTAAGGTGCAGCAGCAGTCAAAAAAGCAAATAGACTGTTGGGAATCATTTAAAAAAGGGACAGAGAATATCTTATTGCCTCTACAGAAATCCATGGTATGCCCATATCTTGAATACTGTGTAGATGTGGTCATCTCATTTCAAAAGAGATATCTTGGTAATGGAAAAAGCTCAGAAAAGGGCAATTAAATTGACTAGGGGCTTGGAATGACTGCCATAGGAGAAGAAATTAAAAAGACTGGGACTTTTCATTTTAGAACAGAGGAGACTAAGGGGGATATGATAGAGGTCTATAAAATCAAGACTAGTGTGGAGAAAGTGAATAAGGAAAAGTTATTTATTTGTTCCCATAATATAAAAACTAGGGGGTCATATAATGAAATTAATAGGCAGCAGGTTTAAAACAAACAAAAGGAAGTATTCCTTCATGCCACACACCTGCGGAACTCTTTGCTAGAAGATGTTGTGAAGACCAGAACTTTAACAGAGTTTGAAAAAAAACTAGATACATTCATGGAGAATAGGTCCATCAATGGCTGGATGGATAGGAATGGGTAGCGTCTGTTTGTCAGAAGCTGTGAATGAGTTACAGGGGAGGGATCACTTGACAATTATCTGTTCTGATCATTCCCTCTGAGGTACCTGGCTTTGGACACTGTTGGAGGACAGGATACTGGGCTAGAGGGACCTTTGGCCTGACCCAGAATGGCCGTTTTTGTGTTCTTATACTTAATCCAACAAAGAGAAGGTTATGGGGTCTTTTGTTTCTCTTTTAAAAGTATCTACATGGGGAATATATATTTGATAATAGGTTTTTCAGTTTAGCAGAAAAAATACAATTGAATAGCAGCAGCTTCAAACTACAGAAATTCAGATGGAAAATAAGGCAGGCATTTTAATGGTGAGAGTAATTAACCATTTGCATAATCTACCAATGATCATGGTGGAGTCTTACATTTTTAAATCAAGATTAGAAATCTTTCTTATAGACATGTTCTAGGAATTATTTTGAGGACATTCTATGGCACGTCATACAGAAGGTTTGGCTGGATGTTCACTGCGGTTCCACCTGGCTTGGGAACTATCAGTCTATGAAGCTCTCACAATGCACTACAACCATGTAAAATGACAGAACCTTAATTTTATATTAACTAAAACCCAATTCAGTTTTGCCTAGTCCTCCTTCCCTTTTATCCTTCCATTTTTTTCTGAATATAACCCAAGTAACTTATATATAATTTGTGCTGTATCTAATACTTCTCCTCTTTTATTTTCTATGTCTGACTGAGTGCTGAGGATGAATTTCCTTTTCACTGAATTCCCATTTCTTTAATTACACTTCAGGTGACATATTGTTGTGCTATTCTGAACCAAAGCAGAACTAATTTAGGGACTGTATATAATTAATCAAAATAGCCAGTGCAATAACTGAAAGAACTGAATCCTGCCTGGGTTACAATAGCATTATTAGCATGTGATTAATAAGCAGTTAATGTGAACCAGCTCCTGCTACACATTTGCTAAGTTATTTCATCTTCCTTTAAAGTTACGTGGCAAAGTTTCAACCCGTAGTTAAGTGATCTGCTTTATTTGGTAATACATTGTTAAACACACCATCTGGTTAAACAGCTGATGAAATTAAAACAACCATATGGGGGCCCCATGTTTCTCTCTTGGGAAATATTTGGTCTACTGTGTTGTGTAATGATTACCAGCTTTTAAAAAAATGCTAGTCCCAAATAATACAAAGAAATTGAAGATAATCAGAACTCCATTCACTCCAGTTAGGCATAATCTAGTGTAAAAGAAAAAGACACTTACTTGAGGACCAGGTTGACCCTGAAAAATAAGAGAAAGAGAGAGAATGTTACAAAAAGGTATCACTAATCTGAATAGAACCTGACAAAAGTTTTCTGATAAGGAGGTGAACATTGCAGCAAGAAGCAATCTTCATAACATTAGATTCTGGAGTCTCCTCATTATGTTCAATGAGTGCTTGTTTGTCATAATGAACTAATCCGTGGAAAATTATGACAATAATACATCAATAAAACTTCATTTAAGAAATTTCATAGTTCTACTGATCAGATTAGTGCAATTCAGAAATAATGGAAGAAAGACTTAACCAGACAGGAGTGAGGGAGAAAACACAGATATTGGATTTATTGAGATAAAAACATTGGGCTTTATTTATTTTGTTAAACCACAGTAATCATGCTTGATTCACTGGTGCAAGGAGGTTTAAACTACTGTCTACTATGTTAATGAAGGCTGCATGTTGGGGGAGCACACGTATCAGGCAGGTCTACAAGGTCTATTCACGCCTGCCTAAGGAGCATAGGTTTAAACTGAGGTTGCAGTACCACAGGATTCCTGACAGCAGAGGTTTCTTGTGGATACATGATTCAATGCATCTCCTGTCTATATCCTCCCTGACATGCAATCTGCTCCTTCACGGACTTTTTTGAGGCAGTGCTGATCTGGTCAGCTGAGCCCCGGGACAGACTGAGGACTTACAGGAATCCTGTGCTGTTACAATCCCTTTCTGGATGTACTTTCTGCCATAAGGGCCCCTGTATCTTGGGTTCCCCTGGAAAAATTTAGCAAGTTCCATGGGTAAATGTGAAGAGGAAATGTATTATGGTACAATATAGTAAGTGTGATTGTGAACTACAACCTCACAGAGGATCAAATCACATTGGAAGACAAAGAGGAACTTTTACAAGGAGACAAATGTTGGAGCTTTTTGAACTAGCTAAGATATTGGCTTTTCTAGTAACTCAATAATATTCTAGTTTAGTGAGAAAAACCTTTCCTTTTGTTGAATGTAACTGTGCCTAAAGACATTTTTAAAGGAACTAAAAAATGTCTTCACTTTATCTGGATATTGTAATTCTTAAAATGGGTTTAAAGGTTTATATGACCTCTAACCAACTTGATCTGTCCTTAACCATTTTTTTCTCCAGAATGATAAAGAGCATAATCAAGATGCTTTCTACTCGCAAACAAATGTTCTGAACCATGTCACTTTTTGCTTAAAGTTGGTCAGGTTTTATTACACTAAATACAGAAGAAAATGTCCCTTTGAGTTACAATAAGTATTTGTAATCTGAATTCTATGATCACCAAATAGTACTAGAATATTACATACCTATCACAGTCAAAGTATAGTAAAATTGTAGTAATCACACAAGCACTGAATGAGAACTACAAACTCCCATCACTCGGGATGTGGTTGGCATTTTATATTCCTTCTTTCTGAAGAGTGAGTTTCAAAACCAGCCACTTTTGAAGATTTTCAAGCTTCATTTTTAGGGCCAAAACAATATTTAAAGTTGTTAAACTGTTGTAATGTAAAATAATGCTTCTAAATTTGTCAACTCTGGGGCTGATATATCAGACTAGGTTAATCCAAGGCGATGAAAAGAATTACCCAAGTCTCATGGATTTTCCAAAAGCCTATACTTCATCCCACTTAGCTGTAACAATTTTAAAGTTAGTGACACTTCAGATGTACATGCTGGTCCCAATCCTAAAATCAATGAGAATTTTGCCTAGTAATGACTGCAGGACTGAGCCCACTATAGATAAACCAAATCTGGAACAATACCAACACACATATATACACAGATTCACAAACACATGTAAAGCCATAGCATATTCTGAAATATCTGAAAGCTATAGCATATTCTGAAATATTATAAAAGACTATATTTTGACTTCAACTGACCTAAGAAGGAAGTCAAGGCAGATTTTCAAAGTCAGTTGTACACATTTGTGAGTACCTACCACTGAGTTGCATACAAATGTCCATACTAGAGATGTGAAAGGTTAACTGATAAGCATCACCCTTAACAGGTGATGCTTACTGGTTCCGTTTAACCAGTGGGGGCCGGAGCAGCTTGTTTCAACTGCTGATGGTGTTTTCAGCACTGAGTCATCTAGCTGTACTGGGAACAGATTTAATTGATCCAGTGCTTCAATTAGGATTGACAGTCAACGCACTATGTGTGGAATTGTGGCAAAATTCCCACTGACTCTATGGGATCAAGATTTCACCCTACAACTTCCAACATTGCTCAGACAGCTGATTTGAACTGGGGTTGGTGATAGTGGGAAATTTTTCAAATACAAATTTCAAATTTAAATTTCAAACACAAAATACAAATTTCAAATTTTTCAAATAGTCTGCATAGGATACTTGCCTGGCAGGTGGGAGACCCAGGGATCAGTCCCTCTGTTCCAATCACTCTAGTTATTTATCCACAGTGGAACAGCTTCAACAGAAGAGACTGACGAAGCTCCTTATCAGAGTATTCCCTAGTTGAGAAGTAGGAACCCTCCTCTCAGCAGTATGGGAAACTTCTTTTCAATTCTTTTCCTCCGTCTCCAACAGAGGGCGAATTGAATCTTGGACTCTCACATGCCAAATGAGCATTCTAACCACTGGTGTCATTAGAGGAAGTTTTGGAACAAATTGATAAATTTAAGAGTAACAATTCACTGGGACCAGATGGCAGACATCCAAGAGTTCTGAAAGAACTCAAATGGGAAATTGCAGAACTATTAACTGTGGTTTGTAACCTATTCTTTAAATCAGCTTCTGTACCTAACAATTAGAAGATAGCTAACATGATGCCAATATTTAAAAGGGGCTCTAGAGCTGATCCTGGCAATTACAGACCTGTAAGTCTAACGTCAGTACTGGGCAAATTAGTTACTTGAAACTATAGTTAAAGAATAAAATTGTCAGACACTTGGATGAATAGAATTTGTTGGGGGAAAGTCAACATGTTTTCTGTGTAGGGAATCATGCTGTACTAATCTGGTAGAGTTCTTTGAGGGGGTCAACAAACATGTGGACAAGGGGGATCCAGTGTAATAGTATACTTAGCCTTTGACAAGGTCCCTCACCAAAGGCTTTTAAGTAAAGTAAGTTGTCATGGGATAAGAGGGAAGATTCTTTCATGGATTGATAACTAGTTAAAAGACAGGACACAAAGTGTAGGAATAAATGGTAAGTTTTCTGAGTGGAGAGAGGTAACTAGTGGGGTCCCCCAAGAGTCTGTCCTGGGACCCATCCTATTCAACTTATTTATACATGATCTATAGAAAGGGGTAAACAGTGAGGTGGCAAAATTTGCAGATGATATCAAGATACTTAGGACCAAAGCAGACTGTGAAGAGCTTCAGAAAGATCACACCAAACGCAGTTTTGATTGGGCAACAAAATGGCAAATGAAATTTAATGTTGATAAATGTAAAGTAATGCACATAGGAAAAAAATCCAACTATTTATACAATATGATGGGGACTAATTTGGCTACAACTACTCAAGAGAAAGATCTTGGAGTCATTGTGGATAGTTCTCTGAAAACATCCACTCGGTGTGCAGTGGCAGTCAAAAAAGCAAACAGAATGTTAGGAGTCATTTAAAAAGGGATAGAGAATAAGATAGAAAATATCTTATTGCCTCTATATAAAACCATGGTACTCCACATCTTGAATACTGCGTACAGATGTGGTCGCCTCATCCCCAAAAAAGACATATTGGCATTGGAAAAGGTTCAGAAAAGGGCAATAAAAGTGATTACGGATTTGGAATGGGTCCTATATGAAAAGAGATTAAAAAGACTTTGACTTTTCAGATTAGAAAAGAGGAGACTAAGGGGGGATATGATAGAAGTCTATAAAATCATGACTGGCATGGAAAAAGTGATTAAGGAAAAGTTATTTACTTGTTCCCATAACATAAGAAATAAGGGTCACCAAATGAAATTAATAGGTAGCAGTTAAACCAAACAAAAGGAAGCACACGGTCAGCCTGTGGAACTCCTTTCCAGATGAAGTTGTGAAGACGAGGACTTTAACAGTATTCAAAAAAGAACTAGATAAATTCATGAAGGTTATTCAGGATGGGTAGGAATGGTATCCCTAGCCTCTGTTTCTCTGGAGGTGGGTGACAGGGAAGGCATAGCGTCAGGATTGCCTGTTGTGATACCTCCCTGTGGGGCATCTGGTATCGGCCACTGTCAGCAGACAGGGTAATGGGCTAGATGGACCTTTGGTCTGACCCAGTATGTCCATTCTTACATTCACTGTGCTATAAGTTACAAGATGTCTCCTCAGTTGTAAATAGGACACAACTGGATAGGCACCTCTGCCCCACAAGCAGGCCCCACAAGCAAAATCCGATCGTTGCAGGTTCATCAATTGATCTGGGGCTTAGGCAGGAGAGTCTTGTGCAGAGGAGGAGAATAATCTTTGATGTGGGGCCAAGATTTTCAAAAGTGGTCGAGGGCCACACTCTTCCATGATATTAATGGAGGAGGTGTGGGGTCTGGGATGGAGGTTAGGTGCAGAAGGGAGCTTGATGTAAGGGATGGGGTGAACGAGGGCCTGTGAAGTCTGGGAGGGAGTTTGGGTGAAGGAGGCAGTGGACTGGTATGCGGGAGTCTGGATTGTGACTTAAGGCAGGAAGGGGTTGTGACCTAGGGCAGGGGATTGCAGTGCAGGGGTTTGGGTTGTGACCTAGGACAGGAGTAGATTGCAACCTGGAACAAGGGATTTGGGTGCAGGGTCTAGGAGGGATCTAGACTCAGGAAGGGGGCAGAGGGTTTGGATTATGTGGGGTTGGGGGAAGGCAGGGGCTGGGGCTGGGGTATTAGAGGCAGGCTCTGGCTGGGTGACTCCCAGGAAGTAGGCCAGTATGTTTCTCATGCAGCCTCCCTGCCTGCCCCACCCTGAAACAGGTGTATCAGTGAATAAGAGCCTGAGGGAAGGGGAGACTGGTGCTTCATGCGCTACCTGTTCTTCAAAGAAGCAGCTCCTATTGTCCAGAAACTGGCCAATGGGATTCTGCTGGGGACAGGGGCAGTGCCTGAAGGCTCTTCCCACTCTCTCCATTTCACAGCTAAGAAACACAAACAACCTAGCAGTCAATTTTCTGAGCGGTGTGTGGGGGCAGGGCAAGCAGGGAGTCTGCCTGATGCTCTCTGCTGCGTCCGGGCCAGATCCGGTGGTTTGGCAGGCTGAAGACCAGCCTGCATGCTATATTTTGGCCAGCCCTGGTCTTGTGGGTGCCTAAAGGGAGGCAGCAGTGCACACACTGAGAAGCAGAAACTTAATTGCCTAGATAACTTTTACCCTGAAATTTTCAGTACCAAGTTGAGTGTATGCATTGACAGGAGATTTCTGGATTGCAATGGAGCCTCCAATTGGGGTTTAGATGCCTAAACCAGAGATTTAGGTGCCAAAATACCTTTGTGGATTGGGGCCATAGTGCTTTGTGAAAATTCTCAGGAGCATAAGGACGGCATCATCCTTAATAAGGTTGATTTATAGTGGCTGTCTCAGTCTTAGCACCAGAATTATCCAGCATGCAGCTGTATATTTGGATAACCAATATAAAAGCACCCCTAAGACAGGAAAAGATTTCTGCGTCTGCTGCACTCTAATTGCACAATTTCCTTTCAAATGTGAACATATAATATGCAGACTTGTGTCAACTAGGCTAATTATTTCATGGCTATTAACCCTTTTTGATCAATAAATATTTCTGTATACCCCTCATAGCCCAGATATTTTGTTACTAACCAACAATTGCAGTTATAGAACAGTTTTTGTTATTGCTTCTTTTCATTTGTCTCCTTTATATGTTTATTGCTGCATATGTAAAAATGCCAATAAATTATACAAAAAAGATGGTATAGCAAACCCTCTATTCTCATGGGGTATGTCTACACTACAGCGCTAATTCAAACTAACTTAGTTCAAATTAGTTAATTCGAACTAAGCTAATTCGAACTAACGCATCTAGAACTAAAAACTAGTTCGAATTAGCGTTTTGCTAATTCGAACTAGCACGTCCACATTAAGTGGACCCTGAACCAGGCTTAAGGATGGCTGGAAGCAGTGCCGGCAGGGCATCAGAGGAGGACTTAGAGCGTGGAGATGCTGTCTCAGACTAGCCGAGGGCTGTGCTTAAAGGGTCCCGACCCCCACCCCGGACAGACAGTTCTCAGGGGTGCCCCGCTTGCAAAGCGGTCCTGGCTTGGAGTGCCCTGAGTGCCCACACTGGGCACATCACAGCACTCGGCCATCAGCCCGGCTGCACTTGCTGCAGGCTGCCATCTGGGGGGAGGGAGCAATTGGGGGGCTGTAGGAGAGCTTCCACCCCCAGAAGCCCGCAGAGCCAGCCCAGTCCTCCCCATCGGGGGCTCGTGCCCCATTCCTCCCTCACCTCCTTCCACTTACCCTTCCCTAGCCCCTCTTCTTGACGTACAAAATAAAGATAACGTGTCTTCCAAAATGGAATCTGTCTTTATTGAACAAAACTGGGGGAGACTGGAAAAAGGAGGTGGGAGAGGGGAAGAGAGAGGGTGGGAGAGGGGAGGGCAACTAAAATGATCAGGGGTTCGGAACAGGTCCCATATGAAGAGAGGCTAAAGAGACTGGAACTTTTCAGCTTAGAAAAGAGGAGACGGAGGGGGGACAGGATAGAGGTCTCTAAAAGTTGGGTGGAGAGGGTGCATACAGAAAAGTTCTTCATTAGTTCCCATAAAGAAGGACTAGAGGACACCAAAGGAAAGGAATGGGTAGCAGGCTTCAAACTAGTAAGAGAAAGTTGTTCTTCCCAAAGCAAAGAGTTAACCTGTGGAACTCCTTGCTGCAGGAGGCTGTGAAGGCTAGAACTGGAACAGAGTTTAAAGGGAAGTGAGATCAAGTCATGGAGGTTGGGTCCATGGAGTGGTATTAGCCAGGGGGTAGGAGTGGTGTCCCTGCCCAAGGTTTGTGGAAGGCTGGAAAGGGATGGCACGAGACAAATGGCTTGGTCACTGTCTTCGGTCCATCCCCTCCAGGGTCCCTAGGGTTGGCCGCTGTCGGCAGACAGGCTACTGGGCTAGATGGACCTTTGGTCTGACCCAGGATGGCCATTGTAAGCTCAGGGCTCAGGGTCGGGGGTCTCAGTGGACCCCCTTGATTCTCTTGCACACCTGCTCCTGGGTGGCCAGGCTGGCAGCTCTCCTGCCCAAGCCGGCCACTTTCCTGTGCCTAGTGCGGAGATCGTGGACAAGGTCCACTATGTCCGCACTAGCCCAGGCGGGTGCCCGCCTCTTGCGGTCCCGGGCAAGCTCCCGGGAGCTGCCAGCCTGGTCCCGGGAAGAGGGGGAGGGCTGGGGGGCATCGGGTGGGTGGCTCGATCTGTGCCAGGTGCAGGGTCTGCTGGCTGGGTGCTGGCAGGCTTGCACCTGGCACGGGCACCGTAGCCAGCCCGTGCCCCTTTAAGGGGTCCAGGGCCGGGAGGGGGGCAATAGAGTTTCCCTGGTGTTGGCCAGAGTGGCCACCAGGGAAACCTGGGGAGGGCTAGCCTCCCACTAGTTCGAATTAAGGGGCTACACACCCCTGAATTTGAACTAGCTAGTTCGAACTAGGCTTAATCCTCGTGGAATGAGGATTACCTAGTTTGAACTAAGCGCTCCGTTAGTTCGAATTAAATTCGAACTAACGGAGCGCTAGTGTAGCGCCTATGAAAGTTAGTTCGAACTAACTTTGTAGTGTAGACATACCTGGGGGCAATTATACTGACATTTGTCCCTCACCTGTTTCATTAGCCACCATCCATTCCTGCACATAAGTAGTGTTCCCATTTTCAGTAGAGTCTCGTGGTCAGTGTTGCTTCATATTTTTTCTCTCTTTTTTTTTCAGATTGGGTTTGAGTTTCACTTGAACATTTTTGGCTGCAAAATTCTGGAGTTCAGTTTGAAAGCCTCTTCAACATTATCTTGATCAAAGGGATTTTGCCTGGCTGCTAAATGATCCCCTCCTCCCAGCGAATTTGATATCAGCTACTGACAGGACACGGGATACTGAAAGGAATGGGCAAGGAAGTGAGGGCCAACTGAAGCAGCTGTAGGATCAAAGCGAACACCAAAAGCCTTCCAGACAAGTAACAGAGATGATAAAGTACAGATGAAGCAGCGTAGTGACTGGTGGTTGTAATTGTAACAGGAAGGTTAGTTTGTAACAGAACCAGAACCCTGGAGAATAGAGAAAAGACTAAAAAAAGGAAGGGAAGAAGGTTGGCAAGAAGAATCAAGTAGATGTGGTTGAGAGAAGAAGCAAGTAGATGTGGCCAGCTGAAACTGCGGTTGGCAGCAAACAGAGGGAATGGCAAGAAATATAAGCATTCCTGGTATCAAAGCAAAGAGAAGAGTCAAACTAGAAAGAGGGAGAGAAGGGAGAGAAAAGAATGACAATGAAATTGAAGGAGAGTGCCTTTCAGAAGTAGAGAAAGAGAGAGAGGGAGCAGAAACTGAGTCATTTGCACCACCTAAAACATTTTTTCTAAAAATACAGGTTGGACCTCCCTGATCTGGCACCCTTGGGATCTGAGTGGACTTGAAGGAGGGCATTTGCCAGACCTGAGGAAGTCAGGCATGGGGTCTCCCAGGGCTCCACTCCTGGCTACCAGCCCGGGCAAAGTGCTGCCACCAGCCAGTAGTGAGACTTCACTCCTAGATGCCACATCACTCTTGCCAGAAGGTCTCCCTGCCCCGGCTGACGGTGGCTCCATGTTCCCGGCTAGAAGGGGCTTCCTGGCCGGTAGTGGCTCCGTGCCTCTGGCTGTAGATGCTCCCTGCTCCCAGCCAGCAGCAAATCTACAGCCCTGGCCAGCAGGGGCTCTATGTGGAGCTCTGCTCTTGGTTGGCAGGGCTCCTGCCAGTCCTGCTCCAGCTTCTAGCTGGGCTTCCTGATCCCAGGCCACTGGCCCTCCAGGCTGCCTGCCGGGTGAGCTCCCAGGTGCTGGCAACCTCTGTGGCTGGGGCTCTTTGGTCTCATAACATCCGTGGTCCTGCTGGACCACAGATGTTGCTGGACCAAAGAGTCCTAGACCATAGAGGTTCAACCTGTGCATAAAGAATGTCAAGATCTTCCCTCACAAGCCACAGAAACTCCACCATGCATTTTCTAATTGAGAAAATATTTGTTGTAACAACTCATAACTAGACAGAATACACTCTACAAAATTAAAACCCACCTCTGATTTAATTAATTACAATTTCAAAGCATCCATTTCCCCGAAAGAGTATCTGCAATGTGATACAAATAACTGTAAAACCAAAACCAGGCTGACCCAGATGCCATCAGCCAACACTGGACAAAAGACTCAAAACCTTAGAAAGATGGTCCAGTGAAGAAAGACTGCCAAAAAGGGTCATAGGTGTGCTATTACAAATAGGCAGACATCATGCTAAGTTTTGAAGATAATCATGAAGCTACTTGGATGGACCTCCTGTGAGTGAGTTCTATGGACAAAGATTCTGGACTGAGATGGTCCTGTCCCAACATGATCCAGAAAAAAAATGATCAGGACATAGAGATAACAGAGAACAGCCAAGTTATGTTGGATGAATGCAAGAAGAAGAGGTGGTTGGTCAGACCTGGGTTGCTAAGGGCCATATGCATTATACCAAGATGAACTATCCAAAAGGTGGCTATAAATGTACTCTAATGTACTTTTTATAATAAATTATTTAAAAAAGACAGAAAAGAGGAAAGATATGCGGAAAGACCTAGTTTATACTGGTTTTTAACAAATCACCTACCAGCTTTCCATCCATACCAATTGGACCCTAGGATAATCAAAAGCCAAAACAAAATGAAACAGTTAAATCATAGGTACACTGATGTCAGGGGCAAATATACAGACTTGTGGAATACTGTAGGTTTGGAAGATGATTTACTGTATGTACATCAGCAGTTAAATGTAAAACCCTACAGGCACCTCAGACACCAAAATTAAGAAAAAGGCTCAGCAGGAGAAGCAGACCTGTGAAGGTAGTAATCAGAACAATATGGTGGGAAGTAATCAGGCAGTAGCTGATGTTTGACAAGAAAGCGTTCAACTTGAAATGAGAGATTGGTTAGTCTTGCAAACCACAATGGTACAATATGACAGACCATATGAAATAATGCATCTGGCTTATGTATTTTACTTTAAGCAATTAAGGAACTATATTAGGTAAGCCATTTACTGTATGGATGTTATTGCAATTACAGCTTCAGGAACACTTTAAAAAAAGCAAACACTCCTCTCTAAAAATCTCACAAGTAATTTAGCTTTCAGATGAGGTTATTACAATGACTGTTATTAAAAAGGCAGCATTTGCTAACAGTTACTACACTGTGTTAGCTGAGGTACTGAACTTTTGCTCTGTACTTAAGGGAAAAAAATCCTCTGATAAAAACTAGCGTTTTCTTAGTAACAACTGCATCTATTGCGATGTGATATTTCAGAGAGAGAGAGAGAGATTATTTATTACCCAATGTTCAGATTTTGATTTCGGTTATATGGATGTAAAATCAGAGCCACCCCAGTCACTTCAAAGGATTTATTTTGATCCATATTGGTAAAACTCAGAATATGTACCAATATTAAATATATGTAGAGACTGTTTTGGGAAATGTTATCCTTTAATGGCACATCTACACAACAGCCTTATTTCAGAATAATTGGTGTTGTTACGAAATAACATAGTGCACATCTACACTACAAGCCTTTATTTCAAAATAATGTTGAGCTGGAGGACTTCTTACTCTGACACATGGTAAGCCTCATTTCATGAGGAGTAAGGGAAGTTGAAGGAAGACTGTTCTTTCTCGACTTCCTGCTGCGTAGATAATGCCAAAAGCCAAATTAAGCTATTTTGACTTAAGCTACGCAATTGACATAGCTGAAGTTGTGTAGCTTAATTTGACTTTAGCCCTACTGTGTAGACTTACTCTTAGATTTAAAATACCCTCAGTTGGAAGCTAGATCTTTTGAAAATCTGGCCACTTATATAAGTGTCTAAATGGCAATATCAGAGTTCTGTACTCTGGAAAATCTACTCTTGAATCACAACAGCCTTCTGACAAATACAGTTTATACACTTCAGTAATTCTGGTTACTCATTTGTTTAGTTAGCAATGGATTGATATAAAAGAATAATTCGCTCATTTTGAGAGTTTGTCCAGTAAGACATTGTGCTTTCCAATATGACGATATTTATGACTTCATATGATTATCAGCATATCACTGTACATCACTATAACAAGAGTCACGGGGTAGCATCATGTCCTAAAGTGATATCATGCTGCATCAAACACTAATACAATATCAATATGCAATGATTTAATCTATGTCTTGGAAGTTATTTTTCTGATCCTTTAATGTCCTGCAAACTAAGGTGTAGTAATAATTGGACTGATCCAGAGATGAATTAAGACAATCTGAAGCCCTATGAAGATTTAACAAGAGGTTCCCACCTAATCCACTTCTACATCATGTTTCTTTGCCTTTTTTTAAGGACAGCAGGTTTCAGAGTTAGAATGAATGGGAAATTCACACCATTGTTCAGATTTTCTACAGAGAGGAAGACGGCTCCACAAGTTACAGTTGGATCAAGTTTTCCAGCTTTTCTTCACATCTATGGGTGCTAGCAACATTATTTTTTTAAATTAGAGATGAGATACTGACATCATGACATGCCACTAATTTGCTGGGGGTCTAGGCATGGATCTATCTGCCTCTGCTTTAGTCCAGCCATGGATTGGGTAAAAACAAAATAAGCAAACAAATAAAAACAGAATAGATGGGAAACTACAAAAGGTACTGTATGTATCTGATTTCAGAGAGTGACAATAAAATGCAGCCAGACAAACAAATATGTATTAAAGAAATTTATAGCAGCACAGGTCAGAGTAAGTCACTGAAAGCAAAGCAGAAGCCAATTGCCTCATCAGCATTCTCAATACGTGCTACATTACGTCCCAGCAGCCCTTCTGGAATCATTGCTTCTGAGAAAGATATTTTCATCTGCCCTTTTACTTTCATTTATAAAAATATTTGGATCACAACATATCTTAACTGAAACAAAGACTTATGACATGGTGGTTTGAATCTCCCTCTTACAAATAACAGTTCCAAGATGGCAGAAGAAAGTTTGCAGCTGCCTCAGGACTTGTAATTTGTCTCGTAGAAGTAAGACTTGTTCCCCCCCACCACATACCTATTGTTATTGTTACATAATAAAGTAAAACATTTATCCAATTTATTTAAAAGGGCAGTTTTTGTGATTATACTTCCACACTGCCCTGTAAGATATACCACATAGAAAACACTTCATGATTTCCTAGCAATTTTATTGCATTTTGAGGCCTACATTTTTAGAAATGATCTTTGGTTTTGCTAGTACAATCTTATATCTTCAAATTATATCATATGCATTTTTGCTTCCACAATGAACTATGCACACAAAGTAATTGTAAGTAAAGCTCTAATAGCTAGATACATAACTACTAGTACAAGAGAGAAATGTATTAACTGTGAATGTGTGTGTTTGCAATTTGTTACAGGTGCAAAAATGAAGGCTGAGTTGAATCCTGATGGCAAATCAGGTTCTAGTGAATCCTCATTACAGTTTAGCAAGTAAGTAGAAAGAGATACAAACACTCCTTAAATTCCCCATGTAGCTATGTTGGCTAGTAGCCGAGTCTAACATTTTGGCCAACTGTGGGTTTAGCATTAAATCCCAGAAGATTAGTTACTTTTATGATGACTGACTAAACAAAGAATTATACAAGTATTTATAGAAGGCAAACTCATCATAGGTTGTAACTGCTGGCTTATAGTGAATGGCCTCAGTGGGTCCCCTAGTCTACTTCAACTCTCATAATTAAAACAATGTTTCTATTTTCTAAATGAACAGAGAATTTCTTTTGCCTCACTGAGAATAAACATTGTACATAATTTATATCACCAGCTGAGTTACCCTACATGATGGGCATTAATTATTCTTATAACTTTTACCTTCTCTACAGTCATATAATATCGCTACTGTGCTAGAATTAAGCATCTATGTGACATATTTTCTATTAGTAAGTCCATGATTCTCAGTATTTCATAACTCTTGGAAAGGTAGAAGAGGAAATTCCTACAAGGCTGAAAATGAACATAAATGAGGTTTGAACTTGCTCCCATTGATTTCAATGGAAGTTTTGGAACAGAACAGAGTGAATGGTCTCAACCTGGATGAATCTTCTGGGAGTTTTGAAAAAAATGCACAGTGTAATTTATGTTTATGCAGGTAACTAGAAGTGAACCAATATATGAATAAGATAATATAAGCTCTAAATCTATGTTGGGCTCCCAAACTTGGCTGAATCATTCACATTGCCTTTCCAGGCCATTTTATGTTAAATGAAATATGTTGGACCATCATATCGTCTCTACTCTCAACTCTGGTTCCCTGTTACATATTCTGCATACAAGGCCAATAAAGAATTCCCATACAGGAGTACAGAACATGGAACTAAGATACTCATTGTTGATCCAAGAGCAGGATTTTGTTTCATACAATTTGGACTCATTGCACAAATCAGTAGCAGTGACTGCTCCCAAATTTTTCATTCAAGAATCTATGCGTACAAGTAGAATTAAGGAGATGTACCTGTCCATCTCACTGTCATAATTTAATAATGCACAAGTAATCATTGGGCTAGAAACAAGTCCCACTAAAGTTACTGGAAGTTTCACCATTGAGTTCAGTGGAACCAAGTGCAATCATGTTTTAGTATATGTGAGTTAGTTTTGTCTCTATGGGTATGTCTATGCTACAACGTTATTTTAAAATATCTTTTTTCGAAATAGAGCGTCTACACACAAAATGCATTTCAAAATAGCTTTTTGCTATTTCGAAATACTGCATCCACACTGATTGGATGCTGAATCGCATATAAGGTCAGTTGGAACTGGTTCTGGCAGGGCATCAGGTCAGAAGTTACCTTGTGGCCAGGGCAGCCAGCAGGGCACCCTGGGAAGTGCTGGAGGCCCCCTATTTTGAAATAAGTGTCTACATAGCCCTTATTTAGAAATAGCAATTTCGAAATTGGCGCTATTCCTCATGGAATAAGGTTTACCAATTTCAAAATAAGCCCTCCGCTATTTCAAATTAATTTTGAAATAGCAGTTGGCTTGTGTAGATGGTAGGAAAGTTATTTTGAAATAACTTTGCTGTGTAGACATACCCCACGACACTAATTTGACATATTTTTAAATTATACTAGTTTAAGATAGTCACAGATGCATATTGGAATTCATAGACTCTTGGTATGATTAATATTACTGACATGATGACAATTTTCTAAACATAGTTCAGTAAGATAGGTTGTGAAATTGTTGCTAGCAATTGTCTGAATCCTTTTATGTAAATACACATCCACTACAAGGTTTCCAGCAAAGTCTCTGAAAAATAAAGCAGGAATTCAGCTTTAAAACAGCTACATGAGTTGTTAACCATTTATTATTGTCAGTGAGAACTTTAAAATGCACACCTTAAAAAGTTTTTCAATGTCAAACAGCAATTTTACAAATCATCCACTTTAAATACTAATACAGTAAAAGATGGCACATTTTTCTTTTTGCATTGCCTTGGCTAGTTCCTGATTCACACTGGTTAGAAAACCTACTGTTGACAAATCTGTTAATCGCGAAGCCATTAAAATAATTGATCTCCATTTCCTCTCTCTCCCCACCTCTCAGCTAATTACATGTTTAGCAAGACTGGTGTTTAATTAGATGTTTTGATGCGATATCCCTAGTAGTCTGATGCCTGAGATTTTTTTTCTTGTAAAAGTTTTTTAGAACATAGGTGGGTGGTAGGTTTTTTAAGAGGAGCGCCTTCACTAGGTAAATTGCTTTTCCTGATGAAAATCTGTTGGCTCTTTTTCTATGAGTCTAAATGACTGCTGTTAAAAAAAATAGTGAGCTCAAACAGCTTAGCTGCAGAAGTTGCGTGCCCAGTCTCCTGGAGAGAGGCAGCACTTAAAAACATTCTGCAGCAACTCCTTCTGGCCAATGGATCACTAACTACAGCGAGAGTCACATGCCAACGATTGAAATGTTAGGGGAATGAAAAGATGTTTCTTCCTCGAACACCTAACAGATAGATAGATAGATAGATAGATAGATAGATAGATAGATAGATAGATAGATAGATAGATAGATAGATAGATAGATAGATAGATAGATAGATAGATAGATAGATAGATAGATCGATCCATAAAAACAAAAGCATTGACAGTAGAGATGCATGAAAGCACTGTTGACATATTCCATAAACTGGGAGTTGTGTCCTCTGCTTGCTACACTTGCCTACCCCCTTCTCTGGCTGAGAGAGCCTGTTGACGCTGATAACATGATGATGTCATCCTGTCGCCTGGAAGGAACATTCTGTCATCCAGCAGGAAAAACTTTTTTATGTAGAGAGATTATGGAGTTTCTTGTATTTTTCCCTGAAGCATTTAGTACTGGCCCCTCACAGTAACATGATAGTATATTAAATGGACCATTGATTTTATACAATACAATTAATTAATCCTTTTTGACGTGGAGAATTGATTTATAGTTTTAAATCTCTATTGTAAAAACTGTTTTAATACAATTTTTGCGGCAGAATTGTGCTTTGCTAGCCTTAATCAGGAGCAATTTATGCAGACCCCAGTCCTGTCACTGTCAAAAAGACTTGGACTAGAGAACAAAAGAAATATTGCCACGTTTAAATCCATTCAAAATTCTGCTGCCAACATTATTTTCCCAGCTCATTCTTTGATTTCTCTCTCTCTCTCTGGGTATGTCTACACTTACATCCTCTTTCAAGAGAGGGATGCAAATGCAGATATTCTAAATTGTAAATGAAGGTAGGATTTAAATATTCCATGCTTCATTTGCATAATTGCATTATGGCGCTATTTCAAAATAGAGCTATTTCGAAATAAAAATGCTGTGTAGATGCGGTTATTTCAAAAGAAAACCCTTCTTCTGAAATAACTGTTAAACTTCGTTTTATAAGGAATAAGGGTTATTTCGGAAGAAGGGTTTTCTTTCGAAATAACCGCATCTATACAGCATTTTTATTTTGAAATAGCGCCATAACACGATTATGCAAATGAAATGTGGGATATTTAAATTCCAGCTTCATTTACAATTTTGAATGTCTGCATTTTCATCCCTCTATCGAAAGAGGGTGCACGTGTAGACATACCCTCTCTCTCATATATACACACACACACACACACACTTTGCAACCCCTCACTGGCTCTATTTCTACTGCAGCAAACATCATTTGCAATTTAAAACCCTGTAATGCCCAATATGGCCTATAATTACCTACTTTTTTAAGCCTTGCCCACAATGCCATCTCTAACTGTCCATCAGTCTCATTTTCACCTCAATACCTTTGTGCTCTCCCATCCTTTATTCATGGAAAAAGTTCTCCCGAAAACAAAATGCAAAAGCCATTCTACCATCCTCAAACCCCTTATAAGTCACCTCTGTACAATGCCTATAAAATACCATTGCTGCTGTCTCACCAAATGACCACTATGGTATCAGAACCACCATAGCCCTAGAGAGAGGAACAAAACTACCACCAGAGCAAGGGATCTCATGGATAAAAGAACTGAACCACTGACCCAATGTTGGGGTCCCAACGTGCCACCATCATTGCTACCATTGCTGTGGGCAACAGCTGCTGTCTAGAGGGGGTGAAATAACAGCTACTGTTTGAAGAGAGGACTGGCTGCTTAGCAATCAGTCAGCATCACCAATTCTTGTACATGCTGTTGCCTGACTCAAGAAGATGGGAGCTACTGGAACACAAGATCTTTCCCTTCAGATGAAGAAGAGGAACAGAAACAGGCACAGAATAATTCAGCTAAAATGGGAACAAGCAGGAAAGTCAGGACAGTAAAGCAGACTCCATAATGGACCCGAACCAGCTGAAAGACTTAAGAACAAAACCTCAGGCCAGACCTCAACTAGAGAAATTAGAGGGACCAAGACCCTCCAGCAGTCCCCGGCCTGAGTACAAGTAAGTATGTAACTTTTTGTTTTATCTGCATTTTCCTTTCTTCATTTGTCTCTTCTTTAATTTTTAGGAAGCCAAAGGAATATAGAATCTAAAGGCATGAATTTGCTAAAGTAGGTTTAATATCCTACTTAGTCTGAATTAGACAGTAAGAGCAGAAGTTCAAGAAAAAGACAAAATACACTGCTGAAGAGTCCAACAAGAGCATCAGTCTATGAATAGCAGCATTTGAAAGCATGGATGCAGTCACCATGTTCCTAACAACAGCATTAGCTGGTGCCCGAAAGGCAATCTGAATTCTCTCATAGCTCATTTGGGAGATGATGCTGATGGACAGTTATATCCAAAGGTGCGGAGTTTGGAAAATGAAAAATTGCTAGGAGTTTGGCTGATTATGGTGTGAACTACAAAATTACCTCATATGGTGACAATAAGAAAGTCTTATGGAACAAAACTACATTCATAAGCTATCCAAGGCACATCTTGCAGCTGAAAAATACTCGTTGAAGTAATCAAACTTCTCTTGGGCCAAAACAAAAAAGCAGCCAGGTATATTTCTGCCCACCAAGAAACCATCTGCTAGATTTTTCTTATAAAATATTGAGATGTATCAGAGGGCTCTGACTGATTTTCCTATTCATGCAGATACACAGAAGAAACTGGAATGGATCCAACAATGGGATGAGTTCTTCTGTAAGGTATATCCTTGAATATACTATGGCCAAAATGAAAAGAAAGCTTCCAAATATACGGGCGAATAGAGCCAAACACATTGTGAAGGTAGATGACACGACTTCCAAGCTACCACTCAGTGATGCTCATGTGCATTAGGCAGCAATGGGACCATCTCCAGATGCAAACCACTCTTTCTCTTTGAAGCTGGTCCATCTGACCATATTGGCAACCACAAGAGCAGCTTTTTTAGAATGTTTGAAGTGCAGAGCATTCCCTGAAAACTTCCTGCAGAATAACTATAAATCTTTTGCATCTGGCAGTGCTTCCATCATGTTGAAGAAAGTCAATCAAGACTAAGGATGTTAAATATCAATTAATTTGCTAGTTGAGTAGTCAATGGAATTTCCATCAACTACTTGACTAGTCAATAGATACTTCTGCATTCCTCCTTTGAAATGTTCAAGAGCCCCAGCAGGGCTGCAGGCTCCACCCGGGCACTCCCGCTTTGAAAATGTGGTAGCATTTCAGAGGGGCAGTGCTCCCCAGCTGATCCCGGGCTCCCTGCAGCACTGCCGCTTTGAAATGCTGTGCAGACCCTGGAGTCAGCTGGGGAGCTGATACCATGTTTTTTGGAAATGCTGTGCAGAACCCGGGGTCATCTGTGGAGTCCCCTGCTGACCCCAGGTTCCACATAAATGCAACACGGAACCTGAGAGCAGCTGGGGGGGTCCATAGCTGACCCCGGTTTCATGCAGTTTTCAAAGTGGGGATCAGCTAGGGACTCCCCAGCTGACCCCACAGCATTTCAGGGAGGCTAGGATCAACTGGGGACTCCCCAGCTGACCTGGGTTTTGCAGACATGCCACGGAGAGCCCGGGGTCAGCTAGGGAGTACCCAGTTGACTCTAGGGTCCATGCGGTGCTGTCACTTTGAAACGCTGCCGTGGTATTTCAAAGGGGGCAGCGACGCACATCTGATCCCAGGCTCTGTGCTGCATTGCCCCTTTGAAACGCCGCTGCAGCATTTCAAAGGAGCAGCGCCTCATGGAGCCCGGAGTCAGCTTTGTGTGGCTCTGTTGCTTTGAAATACTGCGGTGGTATTTCAAAGTGGCAGTGCCACACACAGCCCAAACCCATACCTGATAGAAGCAACAAGGGGGGAAGCGACTAGTTAACTCGACTATCCAATAAGCATTTGCTTATCAGATAGCTGACTAGTCGACTAGTCCTTAACATCCTTAATCAGAACTCACTCACCATTTACTAACTAAGTACCTCAATCTCTTTGTCTACCTGGGCTATAGACACAGGCTGTAACTTACTATTGGAGACACTACCTGAAACATCAATAGTACAGCTAAGTAAAATAAGAAAACTTTCAATTTGGAGATGTCATTATCTTTTGCTTCAGTATTTTCAATTGAAAATGAAATGTTTCAACATTTCTGAAATTGAAATGTTTCATTTAGGTTTGTTGAGATGATTTGAAATGCTTAATTTCTTGTCAGGTCAAATTTAATTGATTTTTCCGATTGTGGCACATTGCTTCTGTTCACCGCTATGGGCTAGGCATTTTGGCTGGATTACACCTCCCATGCTTTTCTGTAGTGATACGAGTCCCATGATGCATCATACCAACCTGAGTCAGAGGGAGATCAGGTCCTGTCAGTGAGCTTGGCCCACAGGAGAGAATGGGGACCCAAACTACATCTCCCATCATGAGGAAAAGAAAACAGTTTAATGTTTTACTGGATTTATTCAAAGCTAAACATTTCAAGTCAGTTTAACAAAATGAAATATTCCATTTGAATTTTACAGAAAATGTGTGTTCCATAGAAAAACCATTCTGATGGAAAATTCCCAACCAGCTCTAACAAAAAGCATGAATTACCTCTGCAGGTGATTCTTCAGTAAATCAGATACCCATTGAAACCTGTTTTGCAAGAATAAATGTTAATTATACACCTGTGCTAAGAGTGTAGTCCTAGATCTGCTCACCATTGGCAAGACTCTGGATATCTATTGGGGAATATAATCTGAGGCATTTACTAAGGCTGTGTAGAACAAGTACCCTCCTCTTTAGAAACATCTGTGAAGTTTCCATAGTTAAAAGACAGAGATGCCAAGCAATGTATCAAGTACAATGGTGTTGAAAACATCCTGATTTCTGTCATGTTCCTGAAAAAATTAGGACTTATGTTGGATGTTTTGTTTGAACTGTGAGACCTGTTTAGGCAGTTTCAGAGAAAAGATATGACATTCCCTAAACCCCTCTCCCCCATGTCATTTCCACACTCATTCTTATGTATGGATGATGCTCAAGGATCATCTGAAAAGATGGAACAAGATACATCCACAACAGATTCGGTTTTATTGCAATGTCAAATTACATCATAGAGAACGTGTGTGGATCCATGCTGGTCAATTTTCGTGCAGCCTGGCAAATGCAAAGGAAAGTCAGTTGATTCTTCCAAGAATGAGAAGGAAATGAGTGGGCTTATATGTAAGTGTACATTGATGTATTCTTTCATACTGTGCTTCTTGGTGGATGAAGCACATATTAATAAATCACTATATACCAGTACCCTTGACTAATAAGATGGGAAAAGAGAGTAATGCTAAATATAATTTCCTTCTACCACCAGCAACCACAATTAAACAACATTCAATTACTTTGGAAAATAAAATAAATACCTTAAGGCTATTTAATTTTACTGTTGGAGGACAATAAATGATATGGCACACTAAGAAACAATAGATTATAATCAGCTGCTTATAAAAAGAACAGCTTGTATCAAAATTGTGTTCTTAAAGTGATTGCCTATTTTCCTCAGCCATGCACATGAAAAGATGTTGTACTCAAACAACGAGCATGTGCATGGAACAGATAGGAATCTGAATCTGGGCCTAAATAGTCTTATTTCTCTTGAAGAAATTGAAAATTCTGTACCCCTAAATAGAAAACACATGGCTAATTCATCAATGCCAATGTCACTCTATGAATATATTTGATGTGGCTGGTGTCATGTTGATGAGAAAACAATAAACTGTGAAAAATGTCACTTCTCAAAATTGGCTGGCTAGAGTTCAGCAGAGATGGATTGTTGTAACAGCTGTGGCATGATGACTTTGATTAATTAGATTTTTTTCTTTCCCGGAATAATTCTGAAGAACCACTTCCCACCCCCATAGAAGTCAATCCATTTGTTCACATAAGTCATACTAAACAATAATCTGTTCTATTATCACTGTCTTAAGAACTGCAGAGCATCTCCATGCAGTTTTTTCAATTCTCTTTCATAGGGCTTCCACTCATTTTTTTTTCTAGTTTCCTCAAATATTCCTCTCTGGGGGAAGGCTTAGGGGTCTACAAGGAAAACCCCAAATGTGGTCTTTCAGCATCAAGGAATCTAGGGTACGTCTAGACTACAGGCTTTTGTCGACAGAAGCTTTGTTGACAGATGATAGAATCATAGGTCTGGAAGGGACCTCAAGAGGTCATCGAGTCCAGCCCCCTGCCCTCAAGTCAGGACCAAGCTCCGTCTACACCATCCCTGACTGATGTCTATCTAACCTGTTCTTAAATATCTCCAGAGAGGGAGATTCCACCACCGCCCTTGGCAATTTATTCCAATATTTGACCACCCTGACAGTTAGGAATTTTTTCCTAATGTCCAATCTAAACCTCCCTTGCTGCACTTTAAGCCCATTACTCTTTGTCCTGTCCTCAGTAACCAAGAGGAACAAATTTTCTCCTTCCTCCTTGTGACACCCTTTTAGATATTTGAAAACCTCTACCATGTCCCCCCTTAATCTTCTTTTTTCCAAACTAAACAAGCCCAGTTCATGAAGCCTGGCTTCATAGGTCATGTTCTCTAGACCTTTAATCATTCTTGTAGCTCTTCTCTGTACCCTTTCCAATTTCTCCACATCTTTCTTGAAATGAGGCGCCCAGAACTGGACACAGTACTCCAGCTGAGGCCTAACTAGTGCAGAGTAGAGTGGCAGAATAACTTCATGAGTTTTGCTTACAACACACCTGTTGATACAAGATACAACCTAGAATCATATTTGCTTTTTTTGCAACAGCATCACACTGTTGACTCATATTCAACTTGTGGTCCACTATGACCCCTAGATCCCTTTCCGCCATGCTCCTTCCTAGACAGTCGCTTCCCATCTTGTATGTATGGAACTGATTGTTCCTTCCTAAGTGGAGCACTTTGCATTTCTCTTTATTAAATTTCATCCTGTTTACCTCTGACCATTTCTCTAACTTGCTAAGGTCATTTTGAATTATGTCCCTATCCTCCAAAGAAGTTGCAACCCCACCCAGTTTGGTATCATCTGCAAACTTAATAAGCGTACTCTCTATCCCAATATCTAAATCATTGATGAAGATATTGAACAGTACGGGTCCCAAAACAGACCCTTGCAGAACTCCACTTGTTATCCCTTTCCAGCAGGATTTAGCACCGTCGACAAAGACCATGTAGACTACATCCAGTTCTGTTGACAAAGCAAGCCGCTTTGTCGACATGACAGTGTAGACGCAAAGGACAGTGTAGATGCAATAACGCCTTCTGTCAACAGAACCTTATTCTTCGTAGAATGAGGTTTACAGCCACCAACAAAACTGCTGAGTTCTGTCGACGTTATGTCGACAGAACTCAGCAGCAGTGTAGAAGCAGGTATAGTTTTGACGACAAAAGTCCACTTTTGTCGACAAAACCCTGTAGTCTAGACACACCCCTACAGTCCCACAGAAGGTCAACCTCCTTGCTGTTTCTCTGATCCCCACGTTTCCCTAACACATCCCCTCATGGAAACTCCACATGGTCATTGGGAAAATCTCATCTGAGAAGTGCACATGTGAAGCTGCTCCTAAGGGTACAGTGAGAATGCTGCTTGTGGAGCACAGCTAGCCAGACAGTTAACCACCACATGAAAATGCTGGGAATATGACAGAAAACTCCTCCCCTCCACTTTGCCTCTCCATATACCCATGGAACCTGAAATCTGGAGCTGCCATGGTTGGGGACCCTTAGGCATGAGACAAGGGTAGGAATGGTAAAAGAATGACCTCTTCCCACTTCTACAATCCTCCAAAAGAGTCCAATCAGAGTAGACAGTTCCTCTACATTTAGAGGGACAGGGCACAAGCAGAGGCAAAGTCCTTAAAAACAAATGATTTAAAGATTTTTAAAAAATGAAACACTGTTCCATCCAAACCATTTAGCGTTTATTCTGTGCTAGCTACTCTTTGGGGATGTCCACATTGAAATTAGGGTGTGTAACTGCAGCCCATGTAGGCACACCCAAGGTAGTTTAAATCTTGCTAGCATTAGTGCATCCACAAGCTTCTATTTGAGCTGTACCAACCCACTCTAAAACCCTTACACGAGCTTCTCAACCACACCAAAATCCCTGCTGCTGTGACTTTACTAAGATTGGTACATGAGCTAGCTAAATTAAAGCTTGCTGGCTCTACATGTGCTGCAATCACACCCCCTGATAGCAGTGTAGACATGCCCTTTGTTTCACTGATCTCCAGCTAACTCAAGGGCCAATGTTCCCATATATAGGACTGATGCATAGGTGAAGCAGTTCCTGCTGGGCTAGAAATATAGGAAAAGACTATGCAAATATGCCATGTTACATTTTAACAGCAGAACAGGTGCTTTCAACCCTTGTTCCCCAAAAAACACATTGCCACGTGTTCGGATGTTCAAATTTGCAATTGTGCATGTGCAGGTCCATTCAGATTCCAGATATTTGTGTCATGCACTGCCTATATTTAAATGACATTTATTTGTAGTAACTGTAAAGGAGCGATTGTATTTTTGATTGTGCAATAATTATTTATTTATTATAATTATTATCATACAGTGTTTAGCTCCTCCTACACTAAAACGAACTTGTACATCAACACACTTTCTACAGAGGGTCAGACAGAAGTAAGGTACAGTGGGTTTTTTTTTTGTTTTTTATTTTTAGAAACTGACTTAATACCAGGTTCCCTGTGTACTGTAGATTGTAACAGTACGCCACTTGCTGTACTTCATACCTGAAGAAAGAATTATCTCTGACCCAAAAGAAAAATATTCACATAAATCTCCTCCGTGACAGTTCACAAAACTTAGTTTCCAGAAAGAATGTCTACTAGTGTGCTGGAGAAATCAAATTTATTGAGCATGCAATAACAAAGATAATAAATCACAGAGTATTTAGGGGAGCCTTTCATATCTTTATTTGTGATGATTTGTGATGTATAAGATTTTATTTTGATTAGTTCAACTGGTTTTGCTAGGGAGTCAAATTCTACCTTCACTTGTACACTGACCTTAAACGGGAATAAGGGTCTGATCCTACAAAATCTGAATGCCCTCTGGGAGCACCCTCAGAGGTATAAGCAATATGGACATGGGCTCTCAAGCAGCACTACAAGTGGCTCCAATCTTTTTGTACCGCTTCACTAGAAATGTTTGTTCTTTGTCCTTCGGAGATGTAGGTCCTGATTCAAAGCCCAATAAAATCAGCGGAAACACTTCCACTGATACTGATGTTCTTTACAGTCAGAGCCAGACTGATGATACAGCACAGTATGCAACTCCCCGTGATTGTGGTGGTGATGACTTTGATTGGAGTAGCCTCCCTACCAGCACCATTTGGTAATGCTTCGTGCAAACTGGTCCATCGTTAAGGAAAGAAAATGTGTATTCATTTGAACAAGTCACAAGATAACTTATCTCCAACAGGTAATAATTAGTGGTATCTAAAAAAGGGAATGATAATGCCATAACAAAGAAATAGGGAAATCAATCGGACTGTACTGCATATTCACAAGGGACAATTGGGTAATCTCAAGAGCCTCCTAAACCTCCAGAAAATCAAGCTAGAAGAAAACAGGGGCAGTCAGTGGTTGGGAAGGGAAGAGGATGAAGGAGACAATAAGCCACATGGGGGAGAGGTGAAGGCAGGTAATAAGAGGGGCAAAGAGAGTGTAGGGGAGACATGAACCCAGTAGGTAGACAGGATCAGGATGACTGTGTCTTTTGGAAGCTGAGAACAATGTGTTTTCTTTCCCAATTGCTTTGCTCTTAGTTGGCTGCTTCAGGAGCTACTATCATGGACCTGGAAGAGGTGATCTTCCTCAAAAATGCCACTTTTCTTTATCCCCCTTTAAGAAAAATAGCAACTGTACTTCTATGGAAGGATAAAAGATGGAAAGGAGCCAAATCACTGCTCTCTCCTGCTCTTATCCTTCCCCACAATCTCTTCTACCTCTCTACTACCTGTTGCTTCACCCCACATCCTCCATATTGACAGGTCACATAAAGGCAGAAGGGGAAGCAGCAGCTTGGAAAGCCTCATTTTTATTTCCATGTTCCCTCTAACAAAGGCTGGTCTTTGATGCATTCTCCACCCCAATTTGAGAGCATGCTGGATATTCCAGTTTGGACCCTAACTGCAGGCAGAATTTGGTCCTAGAAGCTTATCTATATCTAGACAAAAAACACATGCGAATGTATGTGTGTTTTGTGTTTTATGTTCTATAAAACAGGTCTTAACAAAACAGAGCCCAGAGGACAGAGAAACTTCTATTTCTCTCTTTTTTTAAGCAGAATTCAAGAGATGCATTTGAAAACAGTCAGAATTTCCATGATTTTGGCACAGATGGCCTTCTTCAGGGACCTTAAAAGGGATCAGTGAAGAAGGCTGTTAGTGGTGAAACATGGAAACTTTTATGACTGTTTCCAATTACATCCTTTGAACTGTATTATATATGAAATGAAACAGAAGTCTCTCTTCATGTTCAGGAGCAAGAACACAGTTCTTTAGCCGTAAATCTGTCTAATGGATTCACATTTTTTTCAAAAGTTATTTAAAAAGGGCTAGTGAGTTCCTCTGTACCTGTGCCCTGATCATTGTGGTTAAAGTAATTTATTACAGGTTGTGCATCTGGAACTTAATATACTGATTTTCTTACTATGGTTCTGAAGTTTCCACATAATTCAAAATGGCATCATAGTCTTCATGTTTCTGTTTGCATTTGATAAAAGAATTCTTCATCTTCACCCTGCCGCCATTGCTACAAAATCAGTAGCAAACAAGAACTAGCTAAATTTTGCAGCAGAAACTAAAGCTGAAATTACTGAAAACACATCAGCAAATGAATACATGTTGAACTCTCTAGTTCAGCACCCTCGGGACCTGACCAGTGCCAAACCAGAGAATTTGCCAAACTACAGGATGCCAATATAGTCTAGTAGCAATACCAACACTTCCACTGCTTACTGGGCTCTTTGAAGACATTTAGTGGTAAATTAGAGCTAAATAACAGCACAGAACACTGCAAGCCAGGACTACAAGCTTTAAATAAACTTTATGGGATCATGGGAAACTTGGCCACACCCATAAGTGGACATCCAGCTTACTAAAATCACGCAAGACCATGAATGTTGCCAGACCAAAGAGTGTCAGACTAGAGAGGTTCAAGCAATAGTACATAGAAAATAAAAAACCTTACCTGTTCGACCATCAAAGTTTTACACCTGTGCTTTTGTGAACAATATTTCAATAGCTAGCACATTTTCATACCATTCCATTTCTAACCATTATTAAAATTCTATCCACAGATGAAACACCTACAGAAGTTCACAGGAGCTGAGCAGATATGCCTGAGAACAGAATGCTCTAAAAAATGTGATCAAGTTAACAAATTTAACATTTAGGTTCATCTCCTCATTGGTCTTGCAATCTCTGAACTATACCTTGAACTGCCACTGCATGGAAGCAAAATTGCACTAAATTGAATAACTGTCAAGTTACCCACTTGAATGTTGACCCAATATATTATTGACCATTTGAATGCCAAATTCCTCCCATCCCTCTCTCCATCACTCACATGCACACCAAAACAAACATCAGGAATTTTCCAGACTTTTAACTAGTTTTCAAGCTTACAAAGGATTTTTGCAAAAGCCAGTGACAATATAAGGAACAAAAGTTTGCCTCTGTGTTCTTGGCCTGTGAGGAACAATTTGTGTGCATGTGATGGTAATAGTAAGTAACACTTTACACGCTTTAAAGGCAAAAACCTAAAATGAGAGATTTCCTATCATATGCAAAATTATTAAGATAATTGATTCACATGTCTAGAAGTAAAAATGTGTGGTTGTTTCCTATTTAGGCATATAATTAGGAATGGCTAAATGGTTAGACTACCAGACAGAATAGCACAGGCCAATTAATGCAACTCAATGGACCTTTTTTATAAAAATGTATTGGCTCTTACATGTTAGTGTTGACTAGGGGCGTAAAGCTAGATTATGGATGATGAAAGATACTAAACCGTTCTAAATTATCCTTGGTGTCTGCAGAGTACTCTAATCCACTCTTTCAGCATTCTCTTGCACCTGTGGAAGCCTGCAAGTTTGTTAATAATGCTCTCTGGAACCACGTGTAAGTAGCAGACTAAAGTCATCCTGATAACTGCAAATCAAGAGACACATTATGTGTGACTAACACTGTTGAATGAAACTGTATATCTGAACCTAAACTGTAATTTCTCAAACTCAGGAATAAGACATAGAAAAACCTGTGCCTTCAGAAGTACAGCATTTTCTTCAACAACCACCATTGTTCTCCTGTAGCATGGGTATGCAAGCCCCAAAGCTGCAGTCCTTTCTTATGGTAAATATTATTTATTCAGATGAGTGCTCCTAACAGTATGGGACCACACTCCTAAGCAAGTGATGCTCAGTATGAACAAGGATTACAGAACCAAGGACTATTTTAGTATAATTAATATGGCAATAAGGGGACATTAAAAAAAAAGCTTCTGTGTGAAGCTTATCAAAAATGGCACACGGAATTTTTTTTTTCAAGTTTCCAAGTCTTCCCTCTATTTCTCTTGTTAAAAGCTGCAAACACACAGTCCATGAACATACAGTGCACAATATTTGTTAAAAAAATCATGTAGCAGCAGGAAGCTGATTTTTACACTACAATTGAACACTTTGAATTATGACAGTCTGGACTTCTACACTGATTGCTTCCGCACGCGTGCACATGCTGACATTGTAAACAAACAATATCATGTGACATATAACTTCCATCATGCAGAATGCAACTCTATCCACAGCCTCAAAAACAACTCTGACATTATACTCTATAGGCTGACAAAGGGAGTGCTGTAGTCATCATAAATAGGTCAGACAAGCCCTAAGAGTATGTCTACACTAGCCCCCCAGTTCGAACTAGGGAGGCTAATGTAGGCATTTGAAATTGCAAATGAAGCCCGGGATTTAAATATCCCGGGCTTTATTTGCATGTTCCCGTCTGGTTGCCATTTTGAAATTCCACTAGCCCGAAGTAACTGCCCGCTGCTACACGTGGCAGTGAAACATAATTCGAACTAAGTCCTTAGTTCAAATTAACTGTTACACCTCATTCCAGGAGGAGTAACAGTTAATTTGAACTAAGGACTTAGTTCAAATTACTGTTTCACTGCCGCGTGTAGCCGTGGGCAGTTACTTCGGGCTAGTGGAATTTCAAAATGGTGACCGGACGGGAACATGCAAATAAAGCCCGGGATATTTAAATCTCGGGCTTCATTTGCAATTTTGAATACCTACATTAGCCTCCCTAGTTCGAACTAGTGGGCTAGTGTAGACGTACCCTAAGGTACAATCAGATTTGCTCCAATCGCACAGATAGAGACAAACACCTACAAGATCTTTATCAGGCATTCTTAAAACTTAAATGCCTACCTGGGGAATTAAGGAAACAGATTGATAGAGCCAGACAAGTATCCAGAAGTCAACTACTTCAAGACAGGGAGGGCCCAATAAGGAAAATAACAGAACATCACTGGTCATCACCTACAACCCCCAGCCTAAAACCCACCAGTGCATCATTGATAGTCTACACCTTATACTGGAAAATGGTCCCTCACTCTCGCAGTCCTTGGGAGACAGGCCAATGCTTGCCTATTGTCCACTCGACAACAGGAAGCAAATCTTTTCCAGCAGCTACACACCTCAGATATACAGGCAGTCCCCGAGTTACGCGGATCCGACTTACGTCGGATCCGCAGTTACGAACGGGGCACTTCCTCTCCCTGGTCTCGAGCAGACCAGGGAGAGGAAGCAAAGCGGCGGCGGAACGCGCGGCCAGCTGACAGCCCAGACGCGTCTGGGCTGTCAGCTGGCCGCGCGTTCTGCCGCTCTGCTCTGCTCCGCTCTGCTCCCCCTCCCCCTGGTCTGCAAACCATGGGGGGGGGGGGGGAAGCAGAGCGGAGCACGCGACCAGCTGACAGCCCAGACGCATCTGGGCTGTCAGCTGGCCGTGCGTTCCGCCGCTCTGCTCTACTCTGCTCCCCCTCCCCCTGGTCTGCAGACCCGAGGGCAGCAGGATAGCCACGGCGCGTCTCGGCTGTCCCGCTGCCCGCGTGTTCCGCCGCTTTGCTCCCCGTCCCCCTGGTCTGCAGACCAGGGGGACGGGGAGCAAAGCAGAGCAAAGCCACGGAGCCCGAGGGCAGCAGGATAGCCACGGCGCGTCTGGGCTGTCCCGCTGCCCCCGTGCTCCGCGGCTTTGCTCCGGACGCCTGTGGTACAGCAGCTGGGGCGCTGCCGGTTGGTCCCGTAGCGCCGCTCTGGGTGCCACTGGACCAACCCAGCAGCACCCCAGCTGCTCTGCCCCAGGTGTCCCCTAGTCAGCAGCTGCTGAAAATGACCAGTGGCTGACTACAGGAAGCCCCTGCCCCGGGCTTCCTGGAATCAGCCGCTGATCAGTTTCAGCAGCAGCTGACTTGGGGATGCCTGGGGTTCTTAAGTTGAATCTGTATGTAAGTCAGAACTGGCGTCCAGATTCAGCCACTGTTGAAACTGATCAGTTTCAGCAGCGGCTGAATCTGGATGCCAGTTCCGACTTACATACAGATTCAACTTAAGAACAAACCTACAGTCCCTATCTTGTACGTAACCCGGGGACTGCCTGTACTCAGCCAAGAACGAACCCCATTGCCAGCTTTGTCCACATATCTATACAAGTGACACCAACACAGGATCTAACCACATAAGCTACAACTTCAGGGGCTCATACAACTGTGCATCCTCTAATATGATATATGCCATCATGTGCCAGCAATGCCCCTCTGCCACATATATTGGCCACATCAGACAGTCTCTGTGACAAAGGATAAATGGACACACATCAGAAGCCAGAAATTATAACAAACATGAACCTGTAGGGGAACATTTTAACTTCCCTGGTCACTCAATAATGGATTTAAAAATAGCCATTCCTCTACAAAGGGGAATTTCGCTACCCAATTACAGAGAGAGACTGCCGAACTGGAATTCATATAGAAGTTTGACTCTGTTACCCTATTCTTATATAAAGACATTAACTGGTTGGCGCCTTACAAAGCCAATTTCTCCTGCCTGTAACATCCACATTTTTACATCAAAGGCTATTAATGGGACACATGTGCAGCCCACTTAATTAGGCTCATTAATAAAGACTGCTACTTCTTTTGCTGATGCTCAGTTTCTGTTATTTCCACTCCAACTCATCTGATGAAGTGAGCTTTACCCATGAAAGGTCGTGATCCTATATATATATTTGTTAGTCTCTAAGGTGCCACAAGACTACTCATTGTTTTTAAAGTTACAAACCAACACACGGCTGCCCCTCTGAGACTCTTGGAATTAGTGAGCATTCATGTGCATGATTACTCTCCTTCATGGTTGCCTTGAGAGGTTAAAAAACAAGGGGACTAATTCTGTTTGGTATACCTGCAAATGTTGGCAATAAATTATTCTGAACTCGCACCAGTGAAAATGGGAGCTGAATGTAGATCAATGATTTTATATTATATACTGTAGTCCGTACATGATATGCACATATAAATAACAGAAGATAATAACAAAATGCTAATTGTTTTACCTTAAGCAAAAGATATCAGTACCAGAGACAAAATTACAATGTGGTTTCAAAGAATACCCTTGGGAGGCTGATTTATTATTTGCACAGTGTATTGTCATGGGAAACATTTCAGCTGACATTCCATACTGCTTTTATAAGTTGTTTTACAAGCATGTTTGCTTTAACTAATCCTCATTTCTACTGTCCTATGTGCACACGTGTACCAGTGAATAAATCTGTGCCTGTGAGGAGCTAACAACAGCCTCTACACAAAACTGCTGCCCTAGGAGTATCCTGGTCTTCTCTTTGAAGCAGGAGAGGAGAGAAATGCACGTTCAATGTGTTTCTGCCTGTAGCAAGTTTCATTTAAAGTAGGAGAATTTAGCCCTCCCTAACAGTAATTTGTATATTAAAATAAGATTAGGTCACCCAATCCATCCCCGGACATTGAACGATTGTACCTCAATATTCAAGTGAAGATTTTCAAAGGCATAAAGAGGAATTAAGAGAGCCCTGCAAATCTGCAGATTTCCACTTTATATCCAGAGGTATCTGCATCTGTGGATGTGGATCTCTGCTGTTCATTTTTGCAGATACGGATATACATTGCTTATTTAGAACCTTGTGAACTTGTGGATATCTGCAGGTATCCACACCGACTGACATCAATGTGGATAGCCGTGGCTCATTTTTTCAGATATGGATACAATTTTTGTATCCATGCAGGACTCTAGGAATTAGGACCTGATTTCCATTGTGTGTCTAAATGCACTTGGAAAATCACCTCACCAGTTGGTTTGTTCAGTCAGATCATAGAAACAGTACCATCTGAAGCATGTGCTTCAGGAAAAAATTCTTGAGATTAACTTATTTTTGACTTTTGCTATAATCAACAAATGCACACGAGTGCCTCATATGCATATCAGTTTGGGAACTGTCTGGCTACATGGGATTTTACACCTTTACCGTTTTCAGCAATATCATAGATCCAAATGAAAAAGCTATAATTCAGGGGTATCATATTGGTTTGTGACACTCCTGGAGAGCTTTGTACCTGTAAAGCATCGAATGGATTACGCACATTCTTATAAATAGGGTTTTTTCCACCCAAGACAGGCATATGGCTAATCTTCATATTATAAGTAATAAAAATAAATACAAACCATTAATATAACTATTACATATTTTCTTCTGATCTTTTAGGACCTCGTATAACAAAATGTCAATCAAGCAATGATAAATGTTTTAAAACAATGAAATATTTACTGATGAATTAATTTATCATTGGGCTACACACACACTTTTATCTTGTACCTTTTATTACAAATACAATTAGACAAATGAAGGATGTATTACATTTCCTGCCTACGTATTTGCTGGGTACAGTGTTTTTAGAACTTGAAGTTTCAGTCAACAGTTTATTTCCTATATAATTCTATTTTCATTCATTCTGTTGACCTATATTATCTGCTGTAAGGAAATTATTAGGTAGTCTGCTCAGAATTAGGAGTGCCAGAACAAAAAACAAAAAAACAAAAAAAATCAAAGGCACAGCTAGAGACCTTTAAATGGTTTTAGGTATAAGTTAAATCTGAATCATGTTTGCCAAAGCACGGACATGATAATCCTGTCTTCAGTCTGTTCTGCTCATGCTTATTTGCCAAACTAAAATCAGAGTAGCAAGAAAAAGAATAAATTGGTCCAGTGTGAACAGAAACTTACCTTCTGTTAATTTTTCAAATAGATGGCAGACCCAAACCTCTAACTAGCACAAAGTTGTTCTTTTTCTCTCTGTTCACAGAACTCAAACAGAGAAGAGAATAATCTTGGAAAAGAAAAAACCACCAGTAGTGAAAGAATATGATTCAGATGTCTCTTTGTATCCACTCCATCCATCTACTATGAGAGCATTAGAATGGCCATTCTGGGACAGACCAATCGTCTATCTAGCTTAGCATCCTGTCCTCCAACAGTGGCTGGCACGAGTTGTCCAAGAGAGAATGAAAAGAACAGTGTAACCATCAAACCATCCAATCCGTCATCCATTTCCAGCTTCTGGCAGTCAGAGGCTTAGGGACACCCAGAGGATGTGGTTGCCTTCCTACTAACAAATATAATCGTCTCTTTATTTTCTTATGTGCACAGGGCCAGCTCCCCAGCTGGTGTAAGTCAACATAGGTCCAAATGATGTCAATGGTACACCATAACATCCGATTCTTCTTATGACAGCCTTTATTAAATACAGATATCTAGCCTGCCAAGTGAACTACTGCACAAAGTACCATGCACATATGTTGATTTTACAAGACAAATGGAGTTATCTGCTAATGACTAACATTACAACTGGGCTTCACATGTTAATTTAAAGAAGCTGGATGAGAAGTGGGAAATGATAAATGACGGCAGAGTCACTAACGATGCCTCTTCAGGTGCCTATTTTGCAAATTTAATTTATTAAAATAGTCATTGTTTGCAAAGATGTTTACAATATTAAAAAACACTAAAATATTAAAATGAGCTGAACAATATAATGAGAAAGTTTTAAGAAGCTTAAATCAGGACACACAAAAAGTATGTGTTTATTATAACACAAATCCTTTTTGAAATCAGAAAATTTAGGGCTGGTCTAGACTACATCCCTCTTTTGAAAGAGGGGTGTAAATTAGGCAGATTGAAAGTGCAAATGAAGCATGGATTTAAACATCTAGACGCGGTTCTTTTGGGGAAAAAAACCCCTTTTTCGAAAGATCCCGTACTCCTCACTTTTTATATAAGACTGCAGTTTCATTTTCAAAAAACCCTTTTCCGAAACAGCAATCGGACACAAATATGCAAATGAAGCACGGGATATTTAAATCCGCGCTTCATTTGCACTTTCAATCTGCCTAATTTACATCCCTCTTTCAAAACAGGGATGTAGTCTAGACATAGCCAAGGTTTCTGATTAAGATCTGTTGAATTATGTCCTTCTAATAATTGCACACTGTAAAAATGATAAAATTCATCTCTCTGATACAAAATGTGGACTTTTTTGCTTATAGCAACAGAATATTGTGTATGTGTTGTATATTCAACACTAGTTCCATGTAGCAAATTCTCATTGGCCTTACTCAGACTTCTGTAAAGAGGGTGCTTATTCAGTGATGATATTTACTACACCATGGGTGTGTCTACACAGCAAAGTTATTTCAGAATAATGGCCGTTATTCCGAAATAGCTAGGCAAGCATCTACACAGTAATTCTGTTATTTCGAAATAATGGACAGCTTATTCTAACGTCTGTAAACCTCATTCTACAAAGAATAACAGCTATTCCAAAATAGCTATTTTGAAAGGCGTGTGTAGATGCTCCACTTTTGCTATTAAAAAATAGCCCCTCACCAAGGCCATTCTAAGTTATTCCTACATTAGGGAAGCCTGCCTCGGACAAAATTTGAGGCTTCCCTGCAGTATACACATGCCTGTTTATTTAAACCTTTTATCCTTTTTTTCCTCCTCTGGATTCTCTATTGTTGGTCCACATCTTTCTGAAAACAGGGTGCCCAAAATGAACACAATACTCCAGCTGATGCCTTATCACTGCTGAAAAGAATGGGACAATTACCTCATGTGTCTTACATATAACACTCCTCTTAATACACAACAGAGTATTAGTTGTTTTTTGCAACTGTATGGCACTGTTGGCTCATACTCAATTTATGGTCCACTGTAACCCACCATCATAGCCAATTATGCCTCATTTTGTAATTGTGCATTTGATTTTTCCTTCCTTAGGGTAGTACTTGGCACCTGTCTTAATTTAATTTCATCTTGTTGATTTCAGAGCAATTCTCTAGTTTATCAAGGTAATTTTGAATTCTAATTCTGCCCTCTTGAGTACTGCAGTCCCTTCCATCTTGGGGTCATCCACAGAATTTAAGCATGCTCATTTTGCCACTATCCAAGTCATTATAAAAATATTGAATAGTATGAGATCCAAGATCTACCCCCACCATAACATTCCATCAGATATCCCCTCCCAGTTTGACAGCAAACTATTGATAACTACTAACTGAACACAGTTTTTCAGCCAGCAGTGCATGCACTTTATAGTAATTTAATCTAGACTTCATTTCCCTAGTTTACTTATGAGACTGTCATGAGTGACTGTGTCAAAGATCTTATTAAAATCAAGGTATATCAAATTTATTGCTTCTTCCCTATCTACCAAGCCAGTAACCCTGTCAAAGAAAGAAATTAGTTATATTAGCATGATTTGTTATTGACAAATACATTTTGGCCATTATTTATAACCCTATTATCTTCTAGGTGCTTACAAACTGTTTAATAACTTGTTCTAGTATTGTTCAAGGAATCAAAGTTAGGCTGGAGAATCTATAATTCCTGAAGTCCTCTTTGCTCTATTTTTAAAAGACAGATAGTATGTTTGCCCTTCTCCTGACCTTTGGGAATTCACCAATAATCCATGAATTCTTGACGGTAATCACTAATAGTTCCCAGATTACTTCAGCAGGTTTCTTAAACTGGGGGGATTTCATCTGGCCTTGTTGATTTGATTACATCTAAGTCACCTAAATATTCTTTAACTTGTTATTTCCCTATTCTAGCTTGTGTTCCTTCCTCCTTATTGTTAATATTAATTGTGTTAAGTATTTGTCACAATTATGCTTTTTAGAGAAAAGTGAAATAAAACAGGCATTAAACACCTAAACCGTCCTGCTATTATCCATTATTAGTTCTTCTTCCCCAGTATGTAATGGACCTATGCATCCCTTTGTCTTTCTCTTGCTCTGAGGCTGCGTCTAGACTGCCCAGTTTTTCCGGAAAATCAGCCGCTTTTCTGGAAAAATTTGCCAGCTGTCTACACTGGCTGCTTGAATTTCCGCAAAAGCACTGACTTCCTACTGTAAGAAATCAGTGCTTCTTGCACAAATACTATTCTGCTTCCGTTCAGGCAAAAGTCCCTTTTGCGCAAAGCTTTTGCAGAGAAGTGCTTTCGCGGAAAAGCGTCCATGCTAATCTAGACGCTCTGTTCCAAAAATGCTTTTAACGGAAAACTTTTCCGTTAAAAGCATTTCCGGAAAATCATGCCACTCTAGACTCAGCCGTAGTATATTTAGAGATCCTTTTTATTGCATAATGTTCTTTGCTAGTTGCAAGTCATTTTCTATATTAGCCTCTCTCATTTTGTTCACACATACATGCTATTCTTTTGTATTTTTCTTTAGCAATTTGTCCATATTTCTACTTTTTGTAGCATTCTCTTTGGATTTTCAGGCCGTTAAAGTGCTCCTGATGCTGCCATAATGGTCTTTTCCTATTTTTCCTATCTTCCCTTCACACTCGTATAGTTTGCTGTTTGCCTTTAATATTGTCCAGCTCTCCTGACCTCCTCTTTCCCGTAGATTTTTCTCCCTATAGCACCTTAACCTACAAATTCTCTGAGTCTGTTAAAGTCTGCTTTTTTGAAGTCTATAGTCCTCCTCTTTTCTCTCACAATCCTGTAATAAGGTAAGTGGGCTAGCAGCCTACGTAACAAATGTTGACTGTTTCCAAAGTTTCTCTGCTACACTGATATACTTTGCAGGAAAACAAGGTAATCTGCACTAAAATACCCAGTTACTGCAGTGGCCAAGAGGGAGAAGGACACTTTTGAATTGGCCTCTTGCAACATGTTAAAGTAGCAGCCACTAGTTCTGTGACAACTGAGGAGCTGACACTTTTTCCCATTTTAATCCTGTATTTCCATTGGTTCATATATTAACTCAGTCGTCAAACTAGAGCCAGGACTGAAATTCTGGTATAAAAACTCACTTTTGGAAGGGATTATTTTTATACCGTTTAATTTACAATTAACCTCCCCCCCACACACAAAGATGATGCTTATTAGAGGTGGGTTGAACAAACTTGGAATTGTGTGTGGACTGAAGGTTATACTGCATATTTTGACTACTTCAGCAGCTTCTCAGTGCATACACAGAGCAGTGTTGAAGGATACTCCTCAGAGTTGCACTTCCAAATATATCACTATTGAACAGGGTAGCATCAACATAGCAAAGAAGGCCATCTGTCACATTACTGGTCCCTTTAAGAGAAAGGCTGGTGGGGGGAGTACCCTTTTTTCTCACCAGCTCATTCCAATTGGGCTGAAGAAAGAGGACCTAGAGGAAGAGGGACCTGGTGAGTATGGGATGCCTGAGGGGAGGAGATTGGCAGGAGATGAGAGCTGTCAAAGCCAGAGGGTGTCTTGTGGGGGAAGGCTGAAGGTAAGAAGAGCAGCACAAATAGTTTGCTGGCAGGCCTCGCTGAGCCAGAGTCAGAGGGTTGAAGCAAGGTGAGAAGCAGAGGAAGATGCCTACAGGCTATAAGGCAAAGAGCTGAAGGAAGAGGTTGTAGAAATTTGATGGGAGGGCAGCACTGGAGGGACTTACCAACTTACTTCTCCTCATGGGAGAACTGAACCAAAGGCTACAGAGAAGACTAGAGAGAGTGAGGAATGCTCCTCTGGAGAGAATGGTTTCCTGGCAAAGAAGCTGGGAAGATTCCTGCTGGGAAGAATGAAGTTACACTCCAGCTGGAAGGGCTGGATTGGCTGTTCTGTTATAGGGGTGGAGGAGGATGGACAAGGAATCTAGGTATGGCAGCAGACAACAGTGTATGGTGAAAATGCACTCTCAGCAGAGAGGTTGGAGGTGGTTCCCACTGGGAAGAGTTAGTTTTAAGGACTATCTTTGGAGGGGCTACAGGGATTGTTTTGGACCTTTTCTTACCAGACTATTTGCATTGTATTTTGTAATAACCTGTCTCTTAGGAGGAAAACTATTCAAGCAAGCGTGAGTGGCTCTGCTACTGACAAACCTAAGATGGCTGCACACAAATCCCCTTATCGCCTTTTCCTGCTTCCACAGGATATTTGGTACCAGTAAACCAGAGGCATAATCCAGGTAAGATAGTAAGAAATGGGATGCACAGAATGGTATTGTATTTCTTTACAAATCTTAGTGAATTATTAAACCACTGGCCACATTCTCATAGGTGAGGTAGGACTGTGGGATATAGAATCAGCACGGTTTTGCTGAGTAGGGAAGGCCTGGGTGCAAAGAGAGTACTCAGGGTGTACCCTCTGAGTACCATACATCTGCATCAGGGCCATGGAAGGGGGCACAATATATGGGAATTTTGCATACACTGGCTAAAGCCTTTGTGAAGGGACTGTACAAGTACTCCACATTCTGTGCCAGGCTTGTGTGCAAGGTGCTCGCGCTCTCCCGCCTTACTTGCTTATTGCCAGTTCAGCTGGGATGTGCACAAGGACCAGGATTTGGCTCCTAATGAGCATGATTCAGTCGGAGGAAGTATTAAAATGCATGAGTCTGGAGTTTAGAATGTTGGTGGAAGAAACATCCACAACACAGATCTTCAATTGGGAGAGAAAAACCTTGAAAAACAGTAAAGCCAAAAGCCATAAAGAATAGTAAATTATATATCAACGTGAAACATGATATGACAGCAAAAAAAAAAAAAAAAAAATCAATGTGATTTTAGGCTGCATAAGCATAAAAACGGCCATATTGGGTCAGACCAAAGGTCCATATAGCCCAGTATCCAAGACAGTGACCAATGCCAGATACCCCAGGGAAGTGAACAAAACAGGGAATCCTCAAGCAATCCCTCTCCTGTCATTCATTCCCAGCCTCTGATAGAGACTAGGGAGAGCATTCCTACCCATCCTGGCTAATAGCCATTGATGGACCCAACCTCTATGAATTTATCTAGTTCTTTTTTGAACACTGTTAAAAACCTCCTCTTGGCAAGGAGTTCCACAGGCTGATCGTGCACTGTGTGAAGAAAAACTTCCATTTCTTTGTTTTACACCTGCCACCTATTAATATAATTTGGTGATCCCTAGTTCTTATGTTATGGGAACAAGTAAATAATTTTCCTTATTCACCTTTTCCATACCAGTCATGATTTTAGAGATTTCTATGAAATCTCCCCTTAGTCTCATCTTTTCTAAGATGAAATGTCCAAGTCTTTTTAATCTCTCTTCATATGGGATCTATTCCAAACCTCCTAATCCTTTTTATTTCCCTTTTCTGAACCTTTCCCAATGCCAACATATATTTTTTTGAGATGAGGCGACCACATCTTTATGCAGTATTCAAGATGTGGGCGTACCATGGTTATATATAGAAGCAATAAGATTTCTGTCTTATTCTCTATCCCTTTTTTAATTATTTCCAACATTCTATTTGCTCTTTTGACTGCTGCTGCACATTGAGTGGATGTTTTCAGAGAACTATCCACAATGGCTCCAAAATCTCTCTCTTGAGTAGTTATAGCTAAATTAATTTCCATTAATTTGGGATTATTTTTTCCAATATGCTTTACTTTATACTTACCAACATTAAATTTCATTTGCCATTTTGCTGCCCAATCACTGAGTTTGGTGTGATCTTTTTGAAGCTCTTCACAAGTCTTCTTTGGTCTTAACTATCTTGAGCAGTTTGGTATCATCTGCAAATTTTGCCAGCTCATCATTGATAAATAAGCTGAATATGATTGGTCTCAGTATGCACTCTTAAAATCAGGAATAAGGGACCTTTCGGAAAAGGCTTTATTTTCCAAAAGATCCCTGTCTAGACTGGCGCTTTTTTCCGGCAAAGCCCCGAGCCGGAAAAAAGTGGCAGCCATGTTCATGCAAATGCAGCGGGGAAAATTTAAATCCCCGCTGCATTTGCAATTCCCACTTGTCTCATCTGCATCCCTTTTCCGGAAAAGGGGTGCAGTGTAGACACACCCTTGTAAACTAGTAAGGCAGGATTTCCCTTTACAGAAACCATGTTGACTTTCCCTCCCAACAAATTATGTTCATCTATGTGTCTGATGATTTTATGCTTTACTATAGTTTCAACTAATTTGCCCAGAACTGATGTTAGACTTACTGGTCTGTAACTGTCAGGATCACCTCCACAGCCCTTTTAAAATATTGCTGTCACATTTGCTATCTTCCAGTCATTAGGTAAACAAGCTGATTTAAAGGATAGGTTACAAACCACAGTTAATAGTTATGCAATTTCACGTTTGAGTTCTTTCAGCACTCTTGGGTGAATGCCATCTGGTCCCGGTGACTTGTTACAGTTAAGTTTATCAATTTGTTCCAAAACCTCCTCTAATGACACCTCAGTCTGGGACAATTCCTCAGTATTGTCACCTAAAAAGAATAGCTCAGGTTGGGAAACTTCCCAATATCCTCAGCCGTGAAGACCAAAAGAAAGAATTAATGTAGATTCTCCACAATGACCTTATCATCATTGAGTGTTCCTTTAGCATTTCGATTGTCCAAGGGCCCCACTGGTTGTTTAGCATCTTGCTATTATTTTTTGAGTTTTTGGCTAGCTGTTTTTCAAATTCCATTTTTGTTTTTCTTATTATATTTTTTACAGTGAATTTGACAGAGTTTATGCTTCTTTCTATTTTCCTCTCTAGGATTGTCCACTTTTTAAATGATGCCTTTTTATCTCCCACTGATTCTTTTAGTTGGTTGTTAGTCTACGGTGACACTTTTTTGGTTCTCTTCAGTAGAGGCTCTGTTATGGAAAGCAACTCCATAAAAATGGCACCAAGGGTTCCTTATTTATTGTGTCTCAATGATTTCTAGTTCTAATTTACTCAGTTACAGTGTAAGGGGAAAGATGTTATTTTTAACTGCCAGCCCTGCTAATTTACCCTGGTGCCTGAAGGTCAAGCTGTGTCCTTTCTGGTGCACATAAAATCACCAATAACCATCTCAACAGGACTAAAGGTATGACACCTCAGTTTCACCCATAATACACTTCAATTACATTAGAGCCATTGATGGGGATGTGTCAGCCAGAAACAGCCCATCTTCACTTTCTTATTCCCTATTGAATCTTTTTTTTCCTTGAAGGAAGGGATGAAGTGGAAGGTATTAGCAGCAAATTTGATTTAGAAGTCAATGATGATATATATGCATGTGCTCTCTCCAAGTTATTTTCCAGAGTCACTGTTCAGGGAGAACTGAGGAAAGGGGGAGATTCTACAGAAAACTGTGAAAAAGTACCTTATGGTATTAAGTGGATTTAGTTTCTTTTTTTTTTTAAAGTCCACAGATACTTCTTAGTTAGAAAAGTATAAACATATTTAAAATAACAGTCAAAACCAAAAGAGATTATTCTGGCCCTTCCCTGACTTTGCAAATGGCCTGATGTATCTTATGCAAAGCTTTCCGGGGACAACGTCAACTCCAATTCTAACCAGAATAAAATCAAATTTTAATGAAAGTGGTTGCCTGTACTGCAGTGCTGCCTTTGAGTCCCACTGTCAATGTCTGTGGTTTCAGAATCGCTTTATGATATTTTAAAAATATTTTTCTTCCCCTCGTTGGTGCATGAAAGGCCAACAGAAACAAAGGGGAAACGAAGGACCAAATTCTGTGCTTGTTCTGTGGGGGACGGTGCCAGAAACTTTCACACACAGCACTGCATCATCTTTGTAAGCTCTGGAAAGAATTACAGCCCCCACATTCTTCCCCATTGCTCAGGGGCTACACAATGCATAATCACTGTCTATCTCTGAGCTCCAGGAGGCCTTCAGTCTCACTGAGCAGAATCCCTTCCAGTGCTCCCTCTGGGACAGGATAGCTTCACACCAACCCTTAATATGAACTGTGCCTAACTGACACAATTTAGCTCTAATTCATAACCTCTACAGGGGAAATAATGAAACTAGTTATGAAGAAAGTGCTGTCAAATGCCCAGAAAAACACACTGAAACAATAAAATATTTTCCCCTCTGGTCTTTTTCAGCAGTGGTTCTCAACCTTTCTTGTATCTGGGCCTTCCAAAAACATCATCTCCCATTACAGAGGGTCTCCATCCCATTTCACAATGAGGTAAGGACAGAGTTGTCCCAGTCTCCTGAAATTTACTTGCAGTCTCTGTACCATCTTCTAGTACTGTAATTGTGGGTGCTATTTCTAACGCAAGTGGGAAAACCGGAGGTGCAAATGTTAAATTTGCCCAGTAATGTAGAAGGAATTATTCAGACTGAGGCGTACGGAAATTTCGTCACCCCAACCTCAGCTCAGGAGGAAATGAAACTGCCAGTAAGTCAGCTACAATGTTCATGGTTCAATATATTTTAACATTTTTGAGGGTATTAATTTGTTGACCACTGAAAACCCCACCGGTAAAGAATTTGAGTTTGAAAAAGCAGTAATAGCCAAATGTTCTTCAAATCATTAAATGACAACTATAGGGGATGATTAAATTGGATACATTCCCATTCTGCCATGTGGGAATTCACTCACACCTTAAAGAGAAGGGACAAGTTAAGAAGGAAGTCTAAATAGGCTATGAAGGTGGGAGTCAGACATTACAACTTTGCAGTCTCTATACTACTACTATCACTTGATGCAAAGTCTCTGCACTTGGGCACGTGCCCAAATGGCCACTTGCATCAGCACTATGTGAACTGACCAGAAATGTCTACATCAATGAAAAATGCAGTGAACTATGAATAAGTCTCCCAGTGCATGCCATGCCACGGTTCGGCATAATGGCTTTTGGGATATTTTAGAAGTTCTTTCTCCAGGGATTTCTGGGAGCTACAGGTCAAGAACCCAACAGGCCACTTTCTACATTCCATAACACTTGACACATTCCCTAATTTTAGCCCCGTTATTTCAAACGCCCACAGTCCTGCACACCAGTTTTCAGTTCCTGACATCACTTTGACAGAAGCATAGACCCTTCAGAGCTCAGCTCAATTTTCATGTGCATTGCTGTTACAGGACACACTAGTCTCTGCTACAATAGAGATGGTGAGGAGACCAATGAAGAGATTTTTGAGCTCAATAATTGGGTGCTGATGGACATGCTGATAGCATTCACAGATTAACTCCACATGGTGAAGTTCCACTTCGGTCCAAAGAAATTAGCCTTGATTGCAATGAAGGTTTGGGATAACAATCAGCGGGTACTGAACTTTCAGATAAGAAAGCTCATATTCCTTGAGTTGTATGCTGAGCTCACCCCAGCACGTGGACATCAGAATGAAATCTGAATTGATAGTAGAGAAGCAAGTGCTGATCATGCTCTGGAAAACTGCAACATTGGATCGGTACCCATCAGCAGGCAATCATTTTGGAGATGGAAAATGCACAGTGGAAGTCATTGTGACTAATGTGTGCACAACCATGAAACACCTCGGCTGTGTCTAGACTGCATCCCTTTTCCGGAAAAGGGATGCAAATTAGACACATTGCAATTGCAAATGAAGTGGGGATTTAAATCCCCTCCGCTTCATTTCCATAAAAATGGCTGACGCTTTTTTCCGGCTCGGAGCTTTGCCGGAAAAAAGCGCCAGTCTAGACGTGGATCTTTCGGAAAATAAAGCCTTTTCCGAAAGATCCCTTATTCCTTATTTTAAGAGGAATAAAGCCTTTTCCGAAAGATCTCTTATTCCTTATTTTAAGAGGAATAAGGGATCTCTTGGAAAAGGCTTTATTTTCCAAAAGATCTGTGTCTAGACTGGCGCTTTTTTCCGGCAAAGCTCCGAGCCGGATAAAAGCGGCAGCCATTTTTATGCAAATGAAGTGGGGGGATTTAAATCCCCACTTCATTTGCAATTGCGATGTGTCTAATTTGCATCCCTTTTACGGAAAAGGGATGCAGTCTACACACAGCCCTCCTATTACACAGGCCTGTGATGCTCAGAAACAGGCAGGAATTAGTGGATGGATTTTCAGCAACAGGGTTCCTAAGCTGTAGTGGGGCGATAGACAGCACACATCTCTCTCTCAGCACCAGCCCACCTTTGTATTGAGTATGTCACCAGAAAGGAAAACTCTTCAATGCGAAAGGTTCAGCTACCAGCAGAGAGGGTGTAGAATGAATGCAGAGACACCAACCTTGCTCTGAAACTTCTAGGAATGTTTATGGAAAAAATAGGAAGGAATTAGGCAGGTTCTTTGGACCTCTCTTTCCCTCCTTTGGCACCCTCATGGAAGGTGGGTCTCCCCCCCCCCCACACACACACTTCACCCCCACAGAAATTGGGGCATCTCCTCCAATCCCATTCCCTCACTGTATAAAGTCAAGAGGAGGGCTATTGCAACTGTGATCCTCCAATCCCAAACAAGGAGAAAGGGAGAATCAATCGTAGGAAAGTTGCCTTCTCACGGAACTCCTTTGACTCTTAATTACCTTGGCCATTCTCAGGCTTGAACTTCCTTCCCAAGATTCTCCCTCCTCTGCCACCAGCACCTCATCCTGCCGCTCCACCTTCTCCTCCTCCTTGGTCTGCACAGTGAGTGCCTGATAGGAGGCAAGCCACAGCCTTTGTCACTTGGCACTGTATTCACTGCCCAAGCCACAGGCTGTGCACTGCACTCTAACCACCCCATGTGGACCCTGCTGGCATGCTAGAACACTTTTACATAGTCCAAGAGGGTCTACATGGGGCAATTACACCACAATATGCAGCCTGTGACTTGACTGATGAATCCAGCAGTGACCCAACATATTCAACATCACCGCAGCTTGCCTCTTATCAGACCCTCATTGCGCAGTCTGTGCATGCACCACAAAAGAGGAAGAATAGAATGTCCCTTACTACTTGTTGTGTTGGTGACCTGTTTGCTTGTGAGTGACACACACACTATATATGTGTGAATTTGCAAAATTAGATTTCAGCCTGAATTAGTAATTTCATAATTACATATAAAAATTGAGAGGATTATGGAAGAGTAGGAGAGTTGGCATCTCTGAGACTGCTGAACTTGCTTTGGGGAGGTTGAAGGAACACTGGTGCAGTTTACTCAGTAGATTGGCTCTCAGTAAAAAAAACACCCCAGCTGCATGATGTGTAAGTCATACTATCTGTGAGGCAACAAGGAAAAACCTGTCCCCAGAGTGGAGAAGCATGGCTGACTGGCTCTTTGCCGAATGTGAACAACCAGACATCAGAACTATTCTGAGAGCTAACAATGGAGCCGTTCACACATCTCTCTCTCTCACACTCATACAAAAATCAACAACTTGACCCAGGTTATGTCATTGATAGCGCCATGCATTTAATAATAGCAAAAATGATATTCAGCATTGCTTCAGTTCTAATTTTTGCCACGCAGTCCCTGAAGAACTCTGGTCCATGTTCAGAAGGATGGGTGGATGAAAAAGTGGATTTTAGAAGCTCTTGGATTCTAGGGTCCAAAGAAAATGGAGTGGGACCAAAGATTAGGCCCTAAGGCTGTAAATACACTCACAGTTAAAAAAAACTATGGACTCTATGAACATATGTCTGTAACCATCTTTTTGACAAATAAATTATCATCAGATCGGCTTACATTTCAAACCACACAATAAATGGTTTCTTTCTGCTTCCTACATTATCTTCACCATGCATCAATTACAATTCTTGCTAAAGCTAAGCACCCAGGTCCTATTAAATCCCCATATGGTTTGAGAGTCTAGCTCTGTAGGGGTTCTCTGGAAACACCATCCTCTGTAATCAGAACATGTAGGCTAGTGCAGAAGGCAGAATAGAATTATTGTCTACTTTCCCTCCCAACACAGAACATCTTTGGTCTAAGTCACTTAAACATTATGAATAGAACTGCAATTTGGACTCTGAAGTATTTTCGGTCTTTCTTTCTAGAGTTTTTGATTACAGTTTCATCATGACCATGTTCTTTAGATGAAATTCCCCTGTATTGTTTGTTGACTCTTTCACCACAATGCTGCCTTTAAACTACTACTAGGGTTGGATTGATAGTTCCAAACACACTCCTGCCCTCCCCTTTCCTCTGTAATTTGGAGTGCCTCAATACTATGGTTTGCATGCACACACAGCAATTGTTAACACATATGGAGCAGTAAGACATCTAACTGCCTGATTTGAACAAGCAACCCAAAGTTTTGAAGGCACCAAACTACTACTAAGATCAGGATTAGACAAAAAATTGCTGCATTCTGTAATTATATTGTGTCTCAGATTTGCCCACTATCATCTTTTCTATCTTGGTTTCCCACTCTGTGTCCCAGCCATGGTCTACACTTATTTCAAAATTGCGCGGCGCCTCCACACTACCAAGCCCAATATTTAAAAACAACGAGCTAGTTATTTCTAAATAGCAGCTCCGGCTTTCCATGAGGAATAACGCTTATTTCAAACTATTTATTTTGAAATAGTGGGTGGGTGGATGCTCAGCTGCTGCTATTTCAAAATACTTGGCCTCTCATAGCTGCACAGTGGATACTTTGGCCACACCTGACATCTCCACTGCTCCCCTTCTCCTGCGGGAAAAAGGCTTGTGGCACATGCAGACCTCTGCTTGCCCAGTGCCGCACTGCATCATCACAGGAGCCATGGCTCCCTCTAGGCTCCCCCCTCCCGCCAGTACTCCCACAACACCCACAGCTGCCCCTGGCTAGGGAAGTAGAAGAGCACCAGCATGGCTGATCTCTGCAACAGAAGGCACAACACTGAGGTCTACAGTTGGATGACCACCAGCCTGGCCAAGAAGGGATTCATATGAAAATTAAAAGGCTCAGGCGGGCCTACAATAAGGCCAGGCAGGAAGGACGCTCTGGGGTGGCACCGCACATGTGCTGCTACTCTGAATTTGATGCCATCCTGGGAGGGGACCAGTCACTTTCCTCACCATCATCATCGAATCCAGTCAGGACACACTCGGTGTCAGCCTCCACAAGGGAGGGATTGTGGTGAAGGAGGAAGAGGACCAGGAACTGCTCCTGAGACTGGAGCCAGTCGCCTCATCCTATGATGTCTTGCAGGCATTGGACGAAACCAGGGAAGGCCCTTCAGGTGAGTTCCATAATTTTCCCTATACACACGTGGGGCAGATGGTGGGCTGCAAGGGGCTGGGTGCTCCTCGCTCAGCCTACTAGGCCTGGGGATCGTGCAAGAGCCTGTGCTCATGGGGTGACCCAGTGTGTGTGGGACACAGAAGGAGGCCAAGCCACCCCATCCCCCGCTTCTGCCTGCAGGCTCCTGGCCTGGCCGGCACCTTTCCTTGCCTGCTTGTCCCCAGGACATGGAGTTAGCCAGCAGCTCCATCAAAAAGTACCTCTGCCTTTTTATATAGTCTGAGGCATGTTGGTTGGGGTCCACGATGAGGATATGAGTGCCGTCTATGCCCCCCCCCCAGTTGAGGAAGCCCAGAATGGCAAAGTCATCAACTGTTGTTGATGTTGCCCAGAGTGATGACCTTCTGCATCAGGATGTTGTTGATGGCCATGGCTACCTGCGGGATCACGGCCCCAACTTTGGATTTCTGCACGTGGAACTGGTTCCTGATGAAGCAGTAACAGTCTGGCGTTTCAAGCTTCCACAAGGTGATGTGCTTCTACAGGGGGATGGTGGGTCGCTGTCACTTGAGAGCAGGAGTGAGTAACTCACAGAGCTCCAGGAAAGCGGCTTCCACATGAGGAAGTTCTGGAGCCATGGCTGGCCATCCCACTGCTGCAGGACGATGCGGCCCCACCAGTCAGAATTAGTCTCCCTCTGCCAAAGCAGCATTCAACAGTGTCTAGTGGATTTAGGGTCATTTCAGCAGCAGAAGTGCCAGGACCTGTGTAAAGGGGTCCTCTGTTTGGGGCTGTTCATCATCCTGCTGGTGCAGTATGTGGGCAGTGTGGACAAACTGCGCCATGAGGTGCAACACGAGGCCTATGAGCATGGCACTGCTTTGCAGCAGCTCCAGTTCATGATGTGAGTACTGTGGCATGCGCAAGGGCAACCAGAGTACAGTGTCAATTTGGTGTCCTCGATGGGGTAGGCAGCGTAGGAGTGGCATGTGAAAAGCAGCCGTAGAGTAGAGACTCTCAAAGAGCATGTCTCAGCTTGCCTGACCAAGCAGCCACAGGAAGTGTCTGCCTTCCCGGTGCCCTCCCCAGAGTACTTCCGGGGGCTCTACGTGTGAGGCAGACTCCAATCAGTGCGGACACACTATTTCGATGCTGCCTTATAGTATTAATGTGCTATTTCAATTCTGTTATTTTGGGAGTTATTATTTTGATTTTACTTTTTTTGAAATTATTTCCTAGTGTAGACATGCCCCTACAAAGATGACAGTACAATTCAAATTATGCTGCTGACTGGCTACTTTCTAAAACTCTTATTTGTGGTTCTCCAAAAAGATGCATTATTTCATACATTTCAATTTTTTAGACAGAAAGCCATGAAAGTATAAATGAAGATGACACAACAGTGAATTTTATACATTATCATAAAACTGCTTTATACTATCTTTGCAGACGATTGCTAGGACCCTTATTTTAGCAATTACTTTGCTTAAAATGCATAGAACTAAGCCAAAAGAAACAGAATACAATGCAAGTGGAACACTTGAAGGTTCAATATGCTAGCTGAACAGCTTTCTGATAAAGAAAATAGGTATGTGGGATCCACATTAAGTAACATTTAAAATTAAGATGGAAAAAAGTATCTGGGTGTGTACAAGAATGCACAGATTCAGAACATTTCTACTATCAAACACTGCATTATGTTGATAGGTTATTGTGCAAGTCTATCTCTCTAGAATATTTATAAAGAACTGTTACATGAAGAAGCCAACTTTTTTTTGTTAAGTCTCTTGTTCTATAGGCACTTGAAAAACATCAGGGAAGGGTGAATTTCCCCTAGTTCATTAGAAGGTTAAGAAGGCAGACACAAACAAAAAGACAGAAAAGAAAAGAATGATTCTCAGAGCAACAGAAGCTCTCAAATATATTATAGAGCAGTTACCGGATAGCCATTTTGCCCTGGTTGACCCTGGTTGAATGAAGTGAAATGGGTATGACACACATTAAAAGCATATTCATGACATGTGACATTAACAACATGTACAACATGCTAATGGAAAAAATTAAATGTGTATAGCTATTGATCTTTTTTACATTTGATTATATTTACAGATGAACAAATATGGCACTGAAATATACAGTGAAACAATGGGTTTTTTTTTGTTTTTTTTTGGCAAGAAACGTTATTCAAGATAAAGCATAGTCAACATTAAAAATAACTGACAAAAGGGTCATCTGTTGCCTTTGATCCTTGATGGAACTCTTGCTTTAGGAGTTATACACATAGATTGAGGGGCAGCACATGGCAGAAAGAGACTAAGATACATGTAAGGTGTGCTACCAATAGTATGCCAGTGTCACGGAAGAAATCATAGAAAACTCTATTGGGTTATAAAAACCACTGGACTTTGACTGTAATCCTGACACACTGGTTATAGATGGAAATGTCAGCTAAAATTTCAGTGGTTACCTTTGAAGTTGTTATCACCACCTGCAGTTACTACGTGATGGTACCTAAGGTCCCATATTTATTAATTATTCTAAATATAGAGAACTACTGTGGAATCCCAGGTGATAATGACAGTATAGTTTTTAAGGGTTATCACTACATACACAGGCTCAAACTTAGAGTAAAACATTGTCAGAAGTGATTTAGACACTTGGGAGCCCAAGTCCACTGACTCCCAATGAGACAGACTTTTAAACCATTTCTGAATAATGGATTTCGGTGCTTTTGAAAATTCCATCCTTCAGATAAATAAGTCTCATTGAAAGTCACTCCTAAGTATCCAAGCCACTTTCAAAACAAAAGCGTAGGCTCCTAAATCACTAAGATGATTTTGAAAACTTTACTCATAGCCCTTGGAGCTAATTCTGAGTTATGGTAATAATGTATGGTTTTACATTAAACAAACAAACAAAAAATGGAACTGTGCTAATTCATTAGGGAGATTTCACTATCTGTTTTGCTAAAGTCTCTTGCTGTAGGAAAATCATTTATATCCTGATTAATGCTTGATCTTTGCATGTTCTGAGAAGAAACTGCAAAAAATATTTAGAAAAATCAACTTAAAAAGCAATAGTGTGCATTAAGCCTACTCCTTCTTTGATAACTTTTCAGATGAATTTATGTATGTAAGCCACTGAGCACTGACAATTTAGAAGTTAAAATGTTTCCTGTAACATTACTACTTGGTAGTTACAGTTAACCCTAAAATGACTGTGTCAAGATGACAGAAATTCAGAATATTAATTAATTGTTTTAAAATACACATGTAACTCAGTTGATAAGATAATTGGGTCATGAAAGTAAGACTGAGGAAAAACCAAGGAAAGAAAAGAACAAGTCTACTAAAATCACTTTACAGAAGACAATAGTCCCATGGTTGCATTGTTATCCACGGATGGTATAGTATGACAACATATATGGATACATTTTTAGATACATATTTTAAATACTATATATAGAAAGAGATATGCGAGTTAAGTCTGCAAAGGTGTGAACAAGAAAAAATTGAATTATCTTGTCAGAAATAAAGTTATGGCTAGTTTACTATCCTTGCTAAAGATGAGTGTTATTATTTAATATTTGTATTACAATAGCATCTAGTGGCTGCAGTCTGGATAAGGGTTCATGTAGATATTGAAAAGACAGCTCCTTTCTCAACGAGCTTATTTTATCAGAGTAAGTTACTACTCACTGCCAGTAAACGTGGCTGAATTGGTACCTATATTTATCTGGTACTTCAACAGATTAACATTTAAATACCAGACTGAATAGACATTAATAACTAGTAAACAAAACGGACATACATACTTACATGCTATTATGATCCAAAAATGCTATCTGTAGGGCCGAGGTAAGGTTTAACCATTTCAAAGATTTGTTTAAAAATATGTTTCCAAACAAACTCCAGCGAAATCAGTAAAAGTTTACACTGTCCTAACAATAACTTTACATTTCCTTTGGATCAAATACAAGCCATTCACTGTGACAATTATTTAACATGGTCTTAACCCCTTTCTGCCTGATCTTGTTTAACTTGGGAGACCAAACAATGTATCAACTGTACTTACAGGAGGTCCTGTGGGGGGAAAAAAAGAGAAAAAAAAAGAGTATATAAGTTTATGAAGTTAGTAAGAAAGTCATATGCAAGAAACCAAAAATGAGACCACATGATTATAAATTAGCATAATCAACATACTGTTTAGATTTTGTTTTTTAATAATATTTTTCTTCACTGGTTCTTTGAGGCTGATAGTGATGCCAAAGACTTGAATACATGCAGTTTCTTTGCTGAATAATAAAATATTCTTCACCCATTCCCAAGCAATTTCATGTTAATTATTCTTCATCTATTTTCATGCAGTCTCATGGCAGGCCAAAAAATATTAACCATGAAATACAATTTGTTTTCTCAGACATCACATGTGCATTTATTTTATATCCACCAGTTTTAATTAGCCATGCAACTGGGAATTAAATTACATCTTGTCTGCAGAATTACACAATATATTTTACCCTTGGCATTTAACCTTGGCATTGAGACAGAAATACTTGCATCTAGATCTTCTTACCTTCCTCCTTTGCCAATAAGGAGAAGTTCCTGTGATCACCTGACTCTACAGAAATTTCCTTTCATCACCATCTTTTTTCAAGACCCACTTATAAAATGCTCCCTATTAAAATGTCACACTTTGTGAAGTGATATTTGCACATTTTTCCAATTATTTAGATTCAAAAGCTTTTGTACAGCACTTCTTGAGAACATTATCAAAGGGCTGCAAATCAAATCTAATATTTCATTCGTATTAAGTGGACCAGCTGCAGCTCCCAAATCAATGGCTTTTCATTAGCTCTCATGCCTCCCTCTAACTTCTGAATAAAGTGAGGTGCAAAGAGGGCATAAAATAGCAACAGCTGTATTTTCAGTTTGCTTTTGATATTATCAGGCCTTTTTTTAACTACATAGTTTTATTGTCTAGTAACTAAAGTAATTTCTTTACACTGGTAAACATTTTCAAAGAGTGTTTTAGTGTGAAGGGTCTGTTTCTAAAGGAAAGAGATCAATTTCCTCTGTTAATATTTTAATGTGTGTTTATTTCATGTGTAAAAGCAATGGACAAGCATACTGCAAGGTAGCTGCCAAGTTCATTTGAAATGTCACGATCATTTGTAAAGCCAAATTCATCCTGACTGATTCCTGCTATATTGTAACTTTTTTTTTCTCTGCAGCCAGCATCACACTGATTAACATATCAAAGTTAGTTGATGTTGATCTAATTGTTTCTTTTAGCTTGGCTTTATCTTAGCTATCCAAGAAAAAGAAAATAATTTTCTAAGAACAAAATAAAGTTATAATTTGTAACTATCTAAAAGACAAAACAATAGATTACTGTGAACAACAACTTTTATGGATATCAACCAAAGTGTAAGTTCATCCTAACTTGCTAGATGAATTCACATATAACCCAAAATACTCAGTATAACCTTAAGTACCTATTTCTTTGATGCCACTTCTAGAAAACCCTATCCTGACAAAGAGCTGAATCCTGCAAAGTGATAAGTACCATCAACTCCCCCTGATGTCAATAGGAGCTAAAGGTGCCCCACATCCGGAAAAAGCAAGCTCAAAGTGCAGTTTCCACACAGAGAAAAAAGCTTCTCTTTATTTATGTGTTGCTTTTGCAAACTTTCAGCTACAAACACAACTAAACACAGACTGGATTTTAATTCCAGAGGATCCCAAATGCTACAACTTCCTAATAATCAACAGCTCATTTTACAAGTTCAGTCTATTAGACATTATCTCCATGACTGTTCACATAACACATTCCCTCTTGTTCATGACATGAGCTGTTCTAAACCATTATCACATTACTTACTTCAGTGCAATTATGCAGATGTGCACTGGTATAAATGAGAGAAAACTCACAGTGCTAAAATTATTTCAGCATTACCAATAACCTGTTTCATTATTAAAGTATTTTTATGTCAGCAATTACAAAAGCTATGAAAGGGTCTATAGATGCATCAAGCACTGTGAAGCATGCCTACAATTTTAAGACTCTTTGATATTGAAAGCAATTTAGAGGGCCGCAAGTTATATGCCAAGGATGACTAAACTTTTATCAGAATTTTTTACAGGTCCTTTCCTCCTATAACTCACAGGCAACAAAGAGCAAAAATAAGGCATGCGAGGTGTGCCCTCTGCCCCCAGGAAAAAATGCAAATCAAAATAAAGTGACTGAGTCATCATCTATCCAGTAGAATAATAGATACATTTTCACAAAGCAGACAAAATACTGAGAAAAACATCCATCTGCCCAAAATAAAATCTGACATCTTGCTTCCAAAAGTGAAAACTTACCCGTTTCTCCTCTTCTGCCCCTCTTACCTCGTTTCCCTGGAGGACCTGAAAAAGCAAGCAGTTTCTGGATTGTGATATTACAATTTAATATAATTCTTAACATTTAAAATGCAATTTTTTTTTGACATAGTAGGATTAAACCTACTCAGAATGGGCCAGATTTTGGCCTTCTCCTAATTGGCTGCATAGATATAAGGAACAGTAAGATTCAGATTCACAAATATGAAGGTCACAGTGGACCATTAGCTCATCAAACCTAAACTTCTGTATACCACAATGTAATGAGTCTATAACAGCAACATGGTCTCCCACTGACCCGGAAGAGGAAGGAATCTCTAATACCCATTGGTGGGCAGGTCCAGCCTCACTTAGCCCAGGCCACAGGAAGCCGGGACTAGGAGTATAAAAGCGGAGAGCGATAGCTAGGGAGGCAACAGGGGCTGGAGCAGCAGGAGGCAGCAAGCTCTGCCCCAGGGTCGATGATCACCTGGGAGGCACGGACCGTCCTACCCCCAGGATGAGGTCCACGGCATCAAAATAGGGGCAGGAGTCTGGGTCTGCCCCTGGTTGGGAGCTGCCCCCTGTGGCCCTGGCATACGTCTACTGCAGCTCCTTTATTTTCATGAAAACCTGCTTCTGGGTTCGCATGTGGCCTTTGGTGGCCTGGCTGGCAGCCATCCACCTGTAGACAGTTGCATTCCTCCATTTAGTTCGGAGATTGCGGATGTTGGAGGCATCCCCCCAAACCTGAATTAGGTCCCTGATCTCCGCACTGGACCAGGCAGGCGCCCACCTTTTCCAGCCACTGGCAGGCTCCTGGAAGTTGGCAGACTGGTCCTGGGGAGCGGTGGAGGGCTGGCTGGCACTGGCTGCCTGGCTCATGCTGGGGCCACTGGGTCAGGTGCAGCGACTGCTGACTCTGGGCTAGCAGGCTTGGAGCTGGTTCAGGCACTGTGGCCAGAGTCTACCCCTTTAAGGGCTCTGAGGACAGGGGGAAGGGAGAGGAGTTTTCTTGGTTGTGCCCAGAGTGGCCACCAGTGGTCTACATAGCGCTTATTTTGAAATAGCAATTTTGAAATTGATGCTATTCCTCGTGGAATGAGGTTTACCAATTTCATAATAAGCCCTCTGCTATTTCGATTAAATTTCGAAACAGTGGTTTGGCTGTGTAGACGCTGGTAAAGTTATTTCGAAATCATGGCTGTTATTTCGAAATAACTTTGCTGTGTAGACACACCCTTACAGAAAAAAAACAACAAGTGGTCTGTTAAGCACTTTATAGACTAACAAAACACGTAGATGGTATCATGAGCTTTTGTGGACATCTGAAGAAGACTACATGTTTTGTTAGTCTATAAAGTGCTATCAGATCATTTGTTGTTGTGTTTGTTGTTTTTTAAGTTTGTCTAGTTACAGACTAACTTAGCTACCCTTCTGAAGCTATCAAAATATTAGCATGAATCCACAGGCATTTGCTATTTATGGTTGGGGCTTTTTCATGGCTCGCCTTACTATGAGGTGAACTGAGATGGCTGCCTCAGGTGCCAGACTGAGGGGGGTAGGAGGGGTGCCACTAGGACCCAGATAATTGAGAACTTTCAAAGTTTTGGCCCAAGCAAGGAGGCATGGGGGCATCATTTGAGCTCCCTGCCTCAGGTGTCAAAATGTTGTGGGCCGGCCCTGGGCTTTTTGTCAGGGTTAGATCTTGTCCTTAGATTCTGTGGAGATAATTGAAAGAAGAATGATTAAATGGAGGACCAGGCATCAGGAGGTTCCATTCCCATTTGCATCAGGTGGTTCCATTCCCATTTCTGCCAACGACTTTCTGTGTGGTTCTGTCAAGTCATTTAGACCAAAATTGCCAAATGTGGCTTGCTGAAGTTAGACGATTCCATATTTAAACATCTAAAATGCAGGGAACTGAATTTTCAAAGATGTTGAACATTTTTTTTCCGTGTCACTAATTTCAATAAGACGTGTTCAGAACATCGGAAAATCAAGCCTCCTTTAAGGGCCTGATCCTACAACACTGGAGTAGAAGGTTTGTCATTGAATTCCTGTGGGGCAGAATTTCACCTAGCAGCTTAAATATGGATATAAGTGCCTGCAAATTTTGTCCTTAACCTCTGTGTGCACCAGTTCTTTCATCTGCAAAATGACAATACAGATAAGGGTACAGTATCACCATCCTTCCTCAAGACATATTGTGAGACTTACTGAAAAAGCACTTCAAAAATATTTGGATCAATAGAGCAATAGGTTTTGTTAGTCAAACATGTAAGTTTCATGGACTCGGACTAAATGCCAGAAATCAAACTTTAATGCAACAATAAATTGTGGCTTCAGAAAAAGAGGATTACAATATTTATTTGAATGAAGCTATTGAAAAAGAGGATATGTGGAGAATTGATTTGCCATCAAGTGTATTTTCCTTGTAAGCCCTCCACATGTGAAACTGCCAATTAATGCCAATGGAAGCTCATGGGACCAGACAAAATATTCTTCTCAGGCAGAGAAAGGGCAGTACATGCTTGAAAAAAAATAGCTGGCTTAAAACAAACACATTGTGCAGCCTCCCCAACACTACTTTTCAGGTTGTACCCTGTTTTTATTATATGCAACTTTATTTTCAAAGGGGCAATGTGGACATAAGTTTCCTCCTCTTTGCACACAAGATTAGAAAGGCAGAGAATTGTCTTGTGAAATTTAGAGAATATGGACCATACTGTTACAGTTTTTGAATTTTATGCCAGTGTATTTTCTTTGGCATCAATTGTTACACTATTGTCAAACTGAAGTAATGCATTAGCAAAGCAAATCCTGTCAGTTTAAAGGTTTTTTTTTTAAATTTATCTGTAAACCTAAATAAAAGGATCAGAATTTGGTCCCCAGTTTCTACTTTCCTTCCTCTATTAAGTAGTTTTTACATCAGTCCTTACTTGGGCAAACTTCCACTTAAGTCAGATAGTTTGCCCCAGAAAGACCATAGTACAAACTGGGGCCTGACATTTGCAGTGGCTTCCAATGAGCCTTGGCCAAGTTTTGCAAAAGCAGCCTCCCTCCCCATGGATGCTGAAGAGGGATTTATAGTTTTAACTTGAAATGGTGTGAAACTGGAGTCCCAGCTGCTCTGAGATTTTGGGTTCAAACCCAAGAACTGAAAGTGAAACCCTTATGGAATGAACAAAAAATAAGTTTCTTAAATTGAAGCTTTGGACAGCTGTATTTTATGCTTATATGTAACTCACTTTTGGAGAATCAAGACCCAATGTACATGTTGGACATCTGACATTTCCACTGACTTTATTGGATGAATGCAGGATCAGGTAGATACATAACAGCAATAAAATAACAGGACCAGCAACTTACTCCTTAAAGAGAAACTAATCTATTTGAATATTTCTTCCGGTATCAAATGCAGATTACAACTACGCTGATACTTTGAGATCACTGGATAAAAACGCGGACAAGTGCTAATCGCTGAATACATTCTAATTGTTATTGTAGCTTCACAGTCACGACACTATTGAAGTCTATGGAATTATTCGAAGCAAAATGCAGGACAATGTAGCACTTTAAAGACTAACAAGATGGTTTATTAGATGATGAGGAAGTGGGTCTGGCCCACGAAAGCTCATCATCTAATAAACCATCTTGTTAGTCTTTAAAGTGCTACATTGTCCTGCATTTTGCTTCAGCTACCCCAGACTAACACGGCTACATTTCTATCACTATTCTATGGAATTATTCTGCATTTATGTCAGCATAAAAGAGATCAGAACATGGCCTCTGACCTTTAGCTCCCCGAGCCAGCCTCATTTAGCTGGAGGAACTGCTGCTGAAAGACATGAGACATTCCTCCTTCTCAATTAAAACTTTAGGAACTTTTGTCCTGTACTGCTCTGACACCATGGTGGCCTTTTAACTGATCCTTGGGATGTGGGAATGTTAGCTGTGAAATAATTGGTAGATCCTTCAGACTTCCACTGGAATGCTGAGTGCCACCAGAGGATACAAAAAGAATACAGAAATTGTTTTATATATGCAATGGATTCCACTTACAAGTATTTTTCATGCAGATAGGCCATTATGTTTGGCCCCAATTCAGAAAAGCACTAGCACATTTGCCTAGGTTCATCTCTACATTCAGAAAAGCTCATTAGGAAATGCTTACATGCTCTCTCAAATAGGTATGCATTCCTAAATCAGAGTTGTTAGCATTATCTGATGGTGCCCAGCTACCAAAAGCATTGATCCTTAAATACAAACGTCTGTATTTTTCTCTATTTATAATCTCACAATTAACACAGGAATTTGGAGGAGGTATGGCATAGTGGAGGAGGTGTGTCAATATTTATAAAGCTATATTAAACATGACAGTTCATTTTAAAGCAATGCAACAGGTATTCATTCACACCATTTGGTTTGATATACAGTACTCTACATATAGCAAATGTACTGTACTTTCTCACCTTGGATGAAATCCCTGTGGAATATGATCAGCAAATTCTGTGCCGAGTTATATTTCACCCATATAGAGTACTTAAACAAGACTTGTTTGTTTTAAATGTCTTTTTCAATTTTGAAGTCTCTTAAAAAAAGGCTTTAATCTCAGTGGAATAAACTGTTTTAATGAAGATTAATGATGCCCAATAATAGGCAGTAGGGAACTATTAATATTACAGTAGCTAAATTCAAGAGCTGCCAACTTGCTGATCTACAGGGTTTCTAGATTTACCTCCAGGTTAGGAGTGTAAGTGAAACATTGTAAAAACCAGCTCTTGTTCCTTTTTTTTTTTAAACCTATTTCACTTTAGAGATATTTAAAAAAAAATGTTCTTGAGGAGATTGTGTATGAGTCCAATTCCTGGACATTTTAATTTTAATAAAATGTTATCAAAAGGACAGTTTTTTGCCATTAGAAAAACAAATGAATGTCATTATTTTCCATATACATACACAATTTTGACACATTTTTATAGTGATTATTATTGAATTTTCCATATTTATATAAAAAAAGCTAAGTAGTTACCTATCTTAATAGTTTTTTCTAATAGAAACCAAACATCATCATTTTTTTAAAATGCCATAAACCTTAGCTATTCCCAAGTTATACTTTCTATTACTTTTGGTATTACTTTCTGAAAAAGTTTAGCTTTTTAAAAAATCGAGACAAGATCAAATGTAAAAATGCCATACTCCTGCTAAATAATAGCTTTAGACTTAGTACTTTAACATTGATGTGTTCTCTAAGACAGTAAATGAAGTAGTGAAAGAGTTACAAATTCACTTGTTCCGCCATGTTCAATGGATAAAGCACAAAACTCCTCTCAATGGTAACTACTGGAGATGTGAGAAAGATGGTGTCTTAAATCGGCAAATCATCATTTGATGCATAAATCACATCAAAACTCTCATGGAAAATTACTTTTCAAAAAGAAGGTATGACTAACATGACTTTCCTCTCTTACTAATCTGGTAAGAGGTCTCATCCACCTTTTCATACTCTCAGAAACCCTCAGTTATAGAGCTCACAGCCAGGATGACTAGCATTTTTTGTCAAGTGTTCAACTGTCTTTCTCTAGTTCATGGGTTCACAACCTCAGTATCACAGGTATGAACATCTGAAACACTCTGCTCTTTCCATATTGCTAAAGAGAAGGATGCTTTTACCTAGCTTAATGAGATAGGATCCTGGTATGGTAAAGGTAACTGTAACTTTCCATATAGATACATTCTCTTGAAAACTTCTTCCACGTTTCTCCATGCCCTTCCAGGGGTTGAGCCCCATTTTTTTTTTGCAAAACTGGACATTTATCCAGTTTACTCATATGGGACAAATGCCCAGCTGTGCCAAGAATGTCAGGATGGCAGGGACAGAGCTTAAAAATGGCACTGTCCCAGCCTAAATGGGATGTATGTCTAGACAACGTGTCATGTCCAGACATGAGGGAGAAAAGGGGTCTTCAGTCTGAGACTATGAGCAGAAGGCAGGGAGGGCTGGAGGAGGTGGGATCTTGATTCAATCCTGTGCGATGTCCTGTTTTCCCTTTGGGAAAATATGATCACCCTACCAACAAGCCAGTCCTCAGAGTAGAGAAGAGACTTGCATTATTTCAAGGGATCTACTTAATGATTTTCTCCTATAGCTATAGGACATAAGGAGTCATTTCAACAACTAGGAATCCAGGACAAGGATTGGCATAGGAGCCATTATGCTCACAGAAAGATTGCCATATGCAGTTAAACTGGTTTTAAGGTACTAGAACAGCATGAAACAACCTTAAGAAAGAGTAGTGTATCTATATTTATGTGCCCAGAATAAGATTTATGATGTCCTTAACTATTCATTTCCTTGCATTTTGCAAACAATGTGATACGTAACACTGTTGTCATTTATCAGCCTTGACTGGTTTTTGCAACAAAGATTTTTAGTTTTGGAATGACATACATTTTCAAACTGTACATAATGGCTATAAAGTCCATTCCTTTTTAATTTTTATTTATTCTCATATTTTCCAGCTCCTAGGTTTGACTCTTTAATAACGGTGTCGATGAACCAGTATATAAACCAGTTTATATACTGCTGCTGTTCTCAAAAGTGGTATTTTATGAATTAAGTACTAATTAATTATACTAATTAATTACATTTAATACCGTAGACCTACATACAAAACTGAGCGTCTAGTCAGCTGTCGTCATAGCCATAGTAACCTATGGCAGTGAAACCAGACAACAGATGCTCAGAAAATGGATGCATCTCACCATAAGAGCTTGAGGAAAATATTAGGAGTATGTTTTTCTTTCCTCATAACTAACTCCAAGGTCAGAAAAATGGCTAAAGTGAAGTCTCCATCACAAATAATTTGTAAGAGAAGGCATCTATGCCTAGCATGTTACAAATGGATCGTAATCAACTACCAATTATGGCTCTCAGTTGGAAGTCAGAAAATCCAAAAAGAAAGAGGGTAGACCTAGGATGACTTGCAAACATACACTTCTCAACAACACAGATTTTCAAAATTAATTTGAAATGGGAGGAAATGGATCACATGGCAGTTGATAGTCATGAAGAATGTGGGTAACTCAGTGTGCTGAGAAGCACAGCATTGACTGAGATGTAAGGTAATGAATTATGGCTGATTTCTTGGAAATTGTTAAAATACCACAGTCAGTTCCTTGGCTCTAATGAGACCTAATGTGACAGTTTTTATATCTATCATTCTTTTTTCCTAAAAAATGTTTCATTATTAGATTTTTTTTCCTTCCTCCATTATTCTGGAGACAATTTATTATTAAAGGGGTACATGTTGCATAGAGAGAAATTACTTAGATTTTTGCATAGCATATGAATAGAAACATGTTTGAAAACATTGGCTACTTCCAAAGATTGTATATTAAAAAAAAGATGTTTCTGGTCTAATAAAAAAATATTAGTGTAAACTCAACATTTTGTTCTGCAGAACTCATAGGAACCAAGTGAATATTCTAAACAGTTGGTTCAAATTTAATTATTTAGAATCTGAAAAAGAATCATGAGAGAATGGGGAGAAGGAGCAGAGATTTAATGAAAATTGGGATTTTCTCTTCAGGGTTTTTTTTTTTTTCCATGCACATTCTAAAACCAAGACCAGTCTTCTGAGGGAAATAAATCCCACTGACTCATACATCACAACTGTTAGGTTGTGATGTACTACACATTTCTTTGTATGCATTAAATCCCACCGACTGATAGGTCTTCTCCATCAATAAATTCTCTGATTCTATTATCAGTCACCGTCAGCAACCACTTGTCATGCCAAGCTGTTTTGTCATTTGATCAAATAGGACCTGATTCATACATGTGACATGATTTTAAACTTGAATATAGATCTCCAGAAGATTGGTCTGCATTAACTCAGTGCACCACCTGAGAAAAATGGACAGATATGCAAAAGACCCTGTTCACAATCTAGCCATGTCAACTCAGCCCCTGGATGGTTCATCTGTCTGCTCATGCACATAATTCCCACTGAAGTTAATGGGAATTTCATGCTGCTGATACCAAAAGAATACATGTTAAGGTATTTAAAAAGGTAACTACTGCTATTTTTATTTTACAGATCATGATAATTCCTCTTATTGGCTATAAAAGGGTCCAACTACTGTGTTAACTATCTGAGTTTAAATCCAGAGTAAATTTGCTGATATCAGTAGAGTTGTTTCAGTTGCTCAGTGAAGTACAACTTGGCCAACGATAAAGTAGAGAGAAGAAAATGCCCCCACATCCCTTTTTAATCCAAACTGGTCTTTCCACACAGACTTCACCAGGGACAGAAAGCTCTCATCAGCCTTGTCACAAATGTAAACAATTGCAAATTCTATCATCCAATTTGCAAACCATTTCACTGGTTCCCTACTTATTTCAGGATTCAGTTCAACTGCTCTCCTAGATTTCTCTTTGCTAACAGGAAAAAATAATTAGTTGCAGAATGGCATTGAGAACCAAGTAAACTATGCCACAGCTTCCTCACTGTGCCAATAGCCCTTCTATGCTAAAGCCATAGAAGTAAAGCACATTATAGGGAAGGGACGTGCACAGACAAAGGGGCAGAGATGAACATCCTCTGCTGAACGTGATATATATTGCTGTGAAGCATTCCTATGGTATGCACAAAGTGAACTCAAGTTAATGCTGCTGGAATAACTATCCCTTTGTGCTATGTTATTTGCATTGGAATGGTCACAGCACACAACCATCCGCAGCAGCTTGACATCTGAGCAGGGAGAGACAGGGATCTTTACAGTCTTGCTTTCTGGATTTCTTGTCAATGTGAAATCTGAAGGCCACAACCCAATGCTCCCTTTACAATTCTGCTGTTGATCCCTTCCCAACCAGGAGAGTGAAAAGATTTTTAGCTCCAGCAGACACATGGATTTGGGTAATACATATTGTTTTGCAGAAGGAGAACATAAGGGTAGTGAATTTTAAAATATTGCATGGATTTGTTCCAGGCTCTCTCCTATGAACCTTTTCTCTTTGTATTCCCCTCCAAGCTCTCTCAGTTCATTTTAGATAAGCCTTTCTTCTCTACATAATCTCACCACAGCTGGCATTTAGCCTTTTGCTCTATGCTGCCTACAATTTCAGACAGCTCACCTGTACTTCCGTACTTGAATTCCCTATCTCACTTCAAACCTCTGCTGGAAAAACAGCATTCATGGTCTCACATGCAGCACATTTCCTTCTTGACTCACCTGAAATTTTAGTGCTTATCAGGGTTTGGACAGGTCTCAGAGGCAACTATACAACTTGGCTAGAGAAGTATGGAAAATTAATCTGATTCATCCATAGAAAAGTAATCTATCTGACCTATCTGTCTACCTTCATAATGCTTCACAAATTATTGAATGATCAGAACCCAGGTCAATCTAGTACAGTATGTTTACATAAAAGTCCAATCCCTTTTGTGAATGTTGCTAAATTCTTCATGTCAGCAATTTCCTGCAACAAATTCTATAGTCTAGGTATATGTGTGAAAAAGCATTTCTCTTTATCAATTTTGAATTTACTACGTCTCCATTTTGTTGAATGTCCCTTGTTCTTGTGTTATGAAATGGGAAGGACAGAAGTTCCCACTCTGCCTTTTTCCTGTTCATTATTTTATAAACCTTGATTATTATATCCCTTCTTATATGTCTCCTTTCTAAAGTACACAACTGAAATATTTTCAATTTTTCTTATCAGAGAGATTTTTCCATACCATGGCCTTTTTCTGAACCTGCTCTAATTCTGAAGTGTCCTGTTTGAGATGGGGTGACTGGTTGTAAAAATTAGATGAAGCTGTATCAGTGATTCATATAGAGACATTATTTCTGTACTATTCTCCATCCTATTACTTATATACCCAGCATGTAAGTGTTTTTGACCACAGCTGCATATTTAACAGGTATCCTCTCTGAGCTGTCCAGAAATGGAGCCAGGTTTCTTTCCTGAGTATCTGAGCACCTATGAAATTATGAGGTATACACACAAGGATATAGATTTCTTTCTCCAGTAAACAGGATATGGACTTTGTGTATATGTGCACAGCATGTTGTTTCTGAGGTGGTTTTACTTTGGGAAGGCTAAGCAATGTAGCAGCAACAACATTCAATAAACCTATTAGCATCCTCCACTGTTTCTTAGAATAGGGGGAGAAGAGTGATTAGGTCTGTAGAGTCGAGTCTGTCATTTTTTAAACAAACATTTTTGCTTTTGAGTGATGGTTTTTAAAATAACATGGTTGTAATGTCCAGACTGAAGACCATGTTTACAGAGAAAGCAAGGCAGAAATCCACTGCCGAAAACAATCCAGCTCACGTTCTATAGTCAACTCCATGCATGCTGGGCCAGGAATTTGGGGTTTAGTCAGCACTTTGCTGATTATGCCTGCACTGCATAGTTATTAATAAAGCTCCTGCTACAGCTATGTATCATGCTTTGGCTCTTTGATTTATAAGTGTTTGAAGTAGCTTGGGCCAGAGGCAATGGTTGGTTCTAACATATATCATGATGGGGTAGGCACAATTAACGAACATACAACACTACACACCCACATGACCATTTTTGCAAATACAGAAATAGCTATCATCACCTGTCTGACAAATACGGCTGAGGGACAGCTGAAGTAAGCAGGCATAGCCACTCTATACTAGTAAGGCATGAAAGCCTTCTCATAGTTTCAATTTGCCATTCCATTGTATTATTACCATTGCCATGCCAATAGTTTTCCTTATCCTGATACAAAAAGCATACTATATATGGAGAAAATAACAGAAGTTTCATGTAACTTTTTCAAATACATATTTAATTTTGATGCACTAGTAATAAGATGTTAGGGCCAAATTCTGCCCTTGACTTCAATGGAAACTGCACCAAGATAAATAAGGACTAATTATTTAGTCTTTTTAGGGCTTAAAACTGTGCTCAATATTTTAATATATTTTGGCTGGTGTTTAACATATTACGAGTGATCTAGAGAAATGAACACAGAGCTAGGAATCAGGAATTCTCCACTTCTCGTCCTGGCGCTGCTTTTGATTTGCTGGATGGCTTTGGACAAGTAATTTCACATGCCTGTGTCACAGTTTTATCCTCATTGACATAGGTTACAATAATGCTTTACCTTGCTCATTGGTACAAAAAATCTCAGAGTTGTAGCCATATTAGTCTGTAACTTTAAAAACAACTAGTAGTTCTGTAGCATCTTAAAGGCAAACCAAAATATATAGAATCATGAGCTTTTAGAGGCAAAACGCACTTCATTAATTCACCTGAAGAAGTGGGTTTTGCCCATAAAAGCTCATGATTCTATATATTTTGGTCTCTCAGATGCCAAACATGAATTGGTTAGTTTCCTTGCTACAGTACTTGAAGCATGCAAGATCTGAAATGAGTCTGTAATCATCACCATGAAATAGCAACGTTTCAGAAGGTAACACGTAGAAATACCTGGGATACATAAGAGAGGGTAATACTGAGATGTATTAGGTTCCACTGTAGATAAATGTTGACACTTTAGTGCCAAGCAATGTCTTCTCCCTTGGTATAAGCTATTTGGAGTAGGCCTTATCACTGTTACGTGTGTGCATGGTGCTTCACACAAAGGGTCCACGCTGGCTGGAGCATTCATATACTACCACAATATAAATGTTAAATTGCACATAAAAAACTACATTAAAACAACATTGATGATGCAATGTCAAGAACACCAAAGTTAAGAAATGCCAGCATTAAAGCTGCTCATGCAGCTCTCTCCAAGATCCTTGTCCCAATCCATTGCCTGTGCTGATATTCCCAAGAGGGCCAGGGCCAGCTCTTTTTCATTCTGCCTTTGAATGAGTTTTCTTCCTTCTCCTTGCCACCTGGATGCTGACAGGGGAACCATAGAGCACAGGAGAGATACACTCCCTGCTCTGAGATCCTATTCCCAGAGCCAGAGAGGCTGTACAGCAGCGGGGAGCAGCAATTGTACAGAAGATAATGCTCAATGCTACCGGTTCTGGGCTGCAGTATGCTCACTCATCTAGGGAAGGAACAGTGCATGTACATTCTGTTCCATGAGGGAGCTGTGAGTCAATGGAGAATGATCAGGGTAGATGATATACTCACAGAATGTAATGGACAAATTATAACACATTCCTAACTATCATGTAAGAACTATGACCAAATGTGGGTGGCTTTCAAGGAAATAACAAAAGATATCCCTGACACTAATTTTAAGCTTTTGCTCAAAGATTACAAACATTTTTTAAAATGGGCAGAACACTATATCTTTACCTAATCCCATTCTTGGAAATGAATGTATCATTTTTTTGCTGAAGCTTATGCCATCAATATTGCTCATTCATGGCAATGGAAATAAAAGGGAACAGGAGGAACAAATGCCTTAATGTGGGATTTCCAAAAATATTCAGCATATTGGTTGGGAGTTTTATAACTAACTTCAGAGTTAAGCCAACACTAGTGTTTCTGAAAATTCCAGCATCAATGTTTTATTAAAAGAGATAATTTAATGCTCCACTAAGTGCTTTTAAAACAGAAAGTAATGCTCCCAATGTAAATTTTCATGATACTATTCCAACAGATCCCAAACCCGGTTCATCTCCAAAAACTTGCTCCAAACTGGCAAAACCCCATGTTGAAATCACAGTATCTTCCGTTAAATTAGAGGGCAGTTTTAGCACCGTTTTAGGCTTCACAATTGTGACAACAGCAAGAAATATTACTTTATATTGTATTTTCCAATATTAAGGTTGCTATTATGCTATATAAATGCAAGATATAAATGAATTAATTTTTATGCCAGGCTTTCAAAATACACAGACAAAAATATTTATTTACGAGATCTAACTCTGTTTTTAAATACGCTTTCTTCTGGATTCAGCAAATTTAGTTTCTATTATTGCTTGTCATCCAGTGGTGAACTAATTTTGTCAGTTTTCTGAACCAACAGAATGTCTTCCCTTCCTTCCCCCCCTCCCCCCCCGATTCTCAATTTTCTTGCTTTTATGGGCAAAGCAAGTTTGAGGGGCTAAAAAATACTGAAGCATATATGCTGCTAAGGAGATCTTAGGTAATGCTATCACAGTCTTCAGTAGGAAATATTCATGTTTAAGTGCTGTGCTTTTGGCTAGCAATTTCTAAATATAAGAGAGACAAATATTTAACACCCTTTCCCTAAGAAATGTCCTTTTACATTATGGGGTCCAGGTGTCTCTTTTTCTCACATATCTGATCTGCACACTTAACTTTTAGACCACAACTGACAAGACTTTCATGATTAAGGTGACAGATTAAAGTGCTCATTGAATATAGAGGTTTTTTATTTCACTTATGACAGTAGTGCATAGAGTGACAATGAAATATAATACTACAAGATTAAAGGCGGCATGTAAGTCAGTCACACTAATACTGCAACAATCTTGGTCTAACCCACACATGCTGATCGTCCATGTAAACATAATACTCCACTCCGAGCGGAGCATATTCTTTTCAAAGTTGTGTTCATGTGTCCTTTCTCATTTCTAACATAATAAATAGATCATTTGATGAGGAGCTTAGTGACAGCTGCAGAAGTTAGTTCTAATTACAAAAAAAATAATCAGTGGCTTTGAAACACTTAATAATCCCATATTGCATAACAATGCTGAATGGACATGCAAGACACAAATAGCAAAGAGCTAATAACATTGTCTTGCTTGTGACAAATAAATGCTACAGTTGTTTCACTGATATTCTATGGCAGTAGCACTGAAGCTCCATTATCTACAAAAGAAAAAAAACAAATACATAGGTTTTAAAATGTCTCTTTCGGATTAATACAGAGTGGAGATATAACAATAGGAGTCCCAAAAACAATAAATAGAAAGTCATTTACTATTGATAACTTACATTTCAGAGCCCCAGCTGGCCTATTGTAGTGGTAATGACTTTGGGTCACTAAGAAGATATTTGTTCATAAGTTTGCTAAACGCTAAAAGTCATGAACCAAGTAGAAACACTGGATGTATGACTTATTATAGCAGTCAGAGAGTTATTAACAAGCCACTTCACCTTGAATGGTCCCTTGAAATGTGTTAACTACTTATGATACACAATCCACCCCATCTTGTACTGAGCTGTGCCACTTAAATTTTAGACCATGTCTCCCTCTCTGAGTACATTTCCCAGACCTCAAGGACTCAGAGTCTCTATCATCAGATGGGACCATCATGATCATCCAGTTGGATCTCCTGAATATCCAGGCACAGAACCTGAACACCAGCTCTGAATAAGTTTGAAAGCTTGTCTCTTTGACCAAGAAGTTAGTCCAATAAAAAATATATTACTTCATCCATCTTGTTTCTCTAATATCCTAGGACCAATCTGGGTACACCACCACCACATATTGTTCATCCTGGCAGAAAGAGGTAAAATGCTTTTTTAATTACTTACAAAATAACATGCGACTCATTCTGAGCCAAACTCTGCTGCTAGGATGCATGGACTTCAACATGAGATGTTGTTGGATATGGACTGCACTATAAATGCTTAGTGAATGTACTACCCTGTCATCCTCAGCTATATTCTCCTGTTCAAGCATTCTCGTAAGATTTTCCTGAGGAAAGCCAATCAGTCTATCTTGGGCTCAAGGGAGATTTAAAGTGGATATGCTGGTGGGAAAGATAGGACATTCATTATTTTAACTGTGGACGTGTCTAACATAAGTATAAGCGACTAAAGAAAATTGCAACAGGTTGGGCACAGAATGACACCTCAGAGTTGAAGGATGAACATTTTATTGAAAATCTACATAGATTTGTCTTTGGCCAGCAAGTCATTATGATTTTCAAGTGATGGCAAAAATGTTCAAAAACAAACAAAATCCCAATAAAAATGTCATGCTTCAATGCAAGATGTGTTCTACACAATATTCAAAAGGCAGCAAAGGGGTATGAATACTTTCAGCTGCTTGTCTATGACCAGCTGTACCTTCAATAGCTTGGAAACCATCCAGTGAGTAACCAACAGCCAACTGTAACCCCATGTTGAACTTAAAGAACTTAATCCTCTCTATTATTGCCTTTTCACAGGTGGAACCTATGCCCTTTTATTTTATCAAGGTCCTCTGTACGATGAGGAGGAACATATATCTATATACTCTTTCCTCTCATTATGGGTCCAGATTAGCAGAACAAATCTAGTAGCAAAACCCAGTCTCTGATCTATCCTTTTAGACAGCCAGACACAAAAAACCAAAACTAGAGTCTAGCACGTGTATATGTTAATGTACACACTCTCTCTCTCTCTCTCTCTCTCTTTTTCTACTTTAAAGTCAGTTCCTGAAGTTCCTTACTCCATTTTTGATTAATGTGAGTTTTATTGAGTACAACCTCAATAAAATCTAATTTCCTCAAGCTATACTTCAACCTCTGAGAAATTAGTTTAACAGATTTTATTTTTCCAATTATACTTAGAATGATAAATATAACCTAGGATATAATAAAATATTTCATATACCAACTAATTCAATTTCAGAATGAATAAAGAGAAAGACATACACAGGAAAATATATGAAAACCTGAAATAATTCCTTTATGATAGCGATATGGCCCAAGCAAATAAATCGTAGCTGAAAAAAATCTTTCCAGTAAGTTACAAACTGGTACTGTATATGCTTTTAAATCTACTGCTAACTCATGTACTGTTTAAAAGAAAGTTATTGTGATAAACCACTAAATAACTACAGTATTTTCCCCATCTACTAATCAGCTCCAGATTAAAAAAACACCCAAAATGGGATTAATAGGAGTTCATTAGTTGTCTGTTCATCTTAATGCCATACAGCTGAATAGTTCTCAGATTGTATCCCTGTCTAACAGTGCATCTGAGTTAGAAACAGATATGAAGGGAACTGGCAAGAGACTTGGGTTCTGTTCCTGGCTCTGCCACTGTCCAGTTGCCTGACATTAAGCAAGTCACTTGGCCTCAATGTGCCTTACATTCCCATCTGTAAAACAGAAATACTGACCTCCTCTGTCTGAGACAAACTGAAAAGCATTTTATAACAGGTAGGTGTTAATGAAAATGGCTCATTGCCTCCTTCATATGTAGCTTTGCAGCTATCCTGGGAACAGACCCACTGGCTATACCTTTCTGGCATGTCTACATTCCCCCATGGTGAGCTATGGAGACCCACCCCAGTGAGCTATGGAGACCCACCTCAGAGATAGCCGCAAAACATCAGGGTATAGAATCTGTTGTATAGGATTTCTGCTGCTTTCTTCGCTCTTTATCCAATATGTAGGGCTAATGTTCTTTATGAGCCCTGTATGCCTTTGTAGAAGCCCCATGAAATGCCTATCCTTCCTAATGCATCCTCAATAAATTAGTTGACTGGGTGTTGCTGTATAAGCAAGTTGATGACCTTAGGTGTCTTTCTAAGAATTCTCTCTAATTTGTCAATGTTTTTGTCATGGTGAATTTACCAGAACTGTAGACATTTTAAAGAAAAAGGGCATATCCTAACTATCCAATTATTAAAAACTGTCTCATCCTAATATGGTATTTGGACTTGACTATGTAATTGGAGATATCACGACAGTTTAGCATGACATCACTGAAACAATGGGTGAGCAATGTTCCCTCTATTTTTTTTCACCCATGGGCAGAATAAATTGTATTATGTGCACCAAGGCATGTGCAGATGTGCACCACCAATAGAAACACATGCTGCTGGCTGTGGGTGCATTGGGTGCTCTGTTAGTCAGGTGGGGAGCACTGGAATCTCTGCTGGGCAGCCACCCAAGTACCCAGGCAAGTCTAGCTTATCTGTGCCTTCGGCAGAACGAGATGTAGAAAGATGTTAGGCCAGCGGTTCCCAACCTTTTCCAGATGGGGACCCATTTTGACAATTCAGGAAGACTTGGTGACCCAAGACAATTCAAAAACTAGGGGAGGAGGGAGGGCAGAGCCACTTGGAGAGACACTTGGTGACCCTTTTGAAATGTAATGGAGACCCATATTTGGGTCCTGACCCATAGGTTGGGAAACCCTGTGTTAGATTATACATTAAATCTAAAGTGTTCTTTAGTGCTATCAAATTCATATAGTAGGGAACTTAAATCTTCTGAATGTTCAATTTATAGGCAATTAAACAGTGTCACTTCACATTTGAATATTCTTCATGGAACATAGAAAGTTACATTCATAACTCCTGTTAATGTTAAACACTAATAAAAATGTCTTATTTTTTAACTTTAAACTAAGGTTTAAAGGTAGCATACAGTCTCTGGATCAAAAAAAAGTCAGAGGATTAATCTAAACTAAGAAATCAAACCATTTTTCTTATGCCTATGCTGCTACAAAACAATCTTACTAGGGACCACAGTACTACTGGACATATTCTGTGTTCTGAGATTCATAAGGTCTTATAAAGCAAAAGGTTGTTTAGCAATAACCACTTCAAAGATACTATGACTGGTGAGATGAACTCATATATTCATGACAAAATATTACCTTGGCAACAACATTTGGAACAATTTAGAGCTTGTTTATCAAACTACTTGGCAAGCCAATTAAAAGGATATTAGAAGGGATGAAATAAAGGTATAGAGTTTTTTCTCGGTGTCAGTTATGAAAAAGCATGTTAAGAGCTGCCAGTGTTCCTCAGACGATAATAAAAGGTCATAATCATCTGCAGAACTCAAGAGTCAAATATCTTTTCTCAATTCAGAACAATATCAATCCTAATTAACACAATACTGGAGTAATCAGCCAAAACCTATCCAACTTCAGAGAATGCTGCAAAACCACATGTTGTTTTGGCCTTTCCACCATAACCGACAACAATAAAATAACATACACACAAGAAAACAAAATGTTCTATAATCTGTGAGAAGCCAAAATCCTTCTATGGCCAACTATGAAAATCTACATAATTATACTTAGTTATTAGACAGAATGATGAAAAGCTTTTCACAAATACAGAGAGTGGCATCAAAGACTACTTGTGTTTCTACAGAATTTGGAGCTTTTAACTATATCAATGTCAATCTCTCAAATGTACTTGCTTGACATACTGGAGAAAGTAAACTAGTAACACTAGAATTTTACTTGAAGGTAATTGAAAAATATTAGTGTTCATTATTTAATATCTTGTCATACTGTCTGCCAAAAGTACATCATTATTCAGTTTAAACACACTTGGTGAAAGACCTGTATTTTACCAGTTGAAAACTGAAAGCCAACATGGTGAATATGAATAATCTGACATGAAGGCAACATACGTAGTAGATATTAAACAGCGTTGGATCTATGTCAGAAGAACAACACTCACCTATTTAAACATACTGTTCAACTGTCTGGTGCATGTGACTGAAATCATTTTGAAACGGAACCAGACAGAATGGCAAAATCCCACAAGTATTTTAAAAGTACATCATAATCAAAGGTGTTGAAAGCTGTCTTAAGATCAAGTGCTTCAGGATGAGGACAGATTAGAAGACAAAAATCTGTAAATGTAACAAGGTTATTTATAACCCTGACAAGATTATGAATGCTTTTACAGCTCTGAAATTTATCACGCAAAGAGCTTTTTGATAGATGGCTATTCAATAATGTAGGTATCACCCATTACAGAAGCATTTGGTGGTGAAAAGGGAGGATTTTTTTGTTTGTTTTTTTGGTCTTGATTGCCTGTGGAACATCACCGCTGACAGACAAAGTCCAGAGTTCTTCCTCAACTGATTCCTTCTCATGGTCCTTACTCAAGCGTTTCTGCTCTTAATTAGATTTTCCTATACTCATTATAGCTATATCCTGCCATATGCCTGCTCCATCACTTATGAAAAGGCAATTACATTACTAAGTGCTAATAATATCCTACCGCCAAACTTTCATCATCCCATTCTTAATAAGGAGGTGATGTTTGCTCACTCAGCAGTAATTTATAAACTAGCCTCTATATAACAATGGCAGAAGGGTTTGATTTAAAGCATCTTTTTTAAAGTATGGAATTAACTCAGGGCTTATAAAATTTCAAGAACATTCACCAAGATTTTACTGTTTTCTCTGGTCCAGAAAATCTGTAAGATATAATAAAACAGAATGAATCTAAAAAAGCAGACAAATATATCATGTTGTTTGGGACTCATGAGACTTGTTCCTTTCTTTGCCACTGCCCTGCTGAGTGACTCTGTGCAGGACTTCTTCCTCATCCTGTCAAATTTCCCCATCTCTAAAATGGGAATAGTGATACTCACTTCCTACGTGAATCATTTTGAGATCTATGGGTTAAAAAGCACCGTGTGAAAGCGAGGTGATATTATTATTACTACGGCTCTGCCTGATGTCGGGTATAATGCAAAATACTTAAAACTCCAATGGAAAAAAGTTCTATGCACACAACTCTTTTCTACCTCCTTCACCAATATACACCATGAACACCTAATGGTCACCTTAGGAAGAACCAAGAAAATACAGTCATAGTAAAATCACAAGACAGGATTCACATTTGAAAGTCTGTGTTATGACTTCAGCAACTAGGACATTATTCTTTTGGATCTCATGTTTGGAGCAATATGTATTCCTCAAGCAGCTTTGCCACAATTTATGGGTGTGTTTTCAATTCACTGGCACAAGCATGACTAGAGATGCAGGTATCTCTAGGAGTTCTTCCTTATGCCAAGTCTACACTAAAAGGACAGGTTGAATCAAGATATGCAACTCCAGCTATGTTAATTACATAGTTGGAATTCACGTACCTTGATACGAGTTTTCCCACAGACCCCATGGCGGGAGGCCAACAGGAGCAAATACTCCCGGGGGCTTTGTTACTCCTTGCAGGAGTACCAGCCACTGATGGGGGCACCCTCCGAATTTGATTTAGTGTGTCTTAATGAGACCCAGTAAATCGAACTCCAGAAAATCAATTGTGACAGCATCAATCTTCCCCCAAGTGTAGGAGGAGAACAACTCACTGTGTTTAGACATTTAAAATCATACTGATACTACTGCTAGCTGAACATGTAAAACAGTTTCTTGTTATCCTTGGCAAAATTACAGGTGCATGCTGCCACAAGGCTCATACAAATCTTGTTGATGTACTTGAAATCCCTGCTTATTACAGATTTTTCTCAGTGGGACCAGCAGGTGATTAATGAAATATATCCCAAACGCCTCTAAAATAGATATATCATTCCAAGAATTAAGTTCATTAACATAGTTGCAACTGCTTCAGACAGTGGATCTATTTTATGGATGGTAGCAAGAAGTATATATGCATGTTATTTGGACATAATGCACTGTAAATCTCACCACAGAATTTTTTTCCAGAGTTTTTGCAGAGTCCAAAATTCTGGTTGCTATTATAAGAGAACCAGTCCTTACTGTTCTTATCCCTGCATCATCTGAACGCACAGGGGTAGAAAGTGTTTTATAGGAATCAACAAGGTTCATTTTTCTTGGTAAGGACAGACTGTCTTTTCTAGCCATGAATGGTGGAAGGCCAACTGAATGGCATTTTCAAGAGATGTCTTTACTACTGCAAACAGTAGCACTACTGCTTTTGTCTCCTATATTGTGATTAAACTTTGGTGGTGACATTAATATAGGAGTCTTTCAACTGTTTCAAGCACTTCTGAATACAAAATTAATTAAAGCAGTGGAACAATCTCTAATTTTAAAGAGTAAGTAGATTATAAAATTCATAGACGTGACACAGAAGTACAATAAAGGACTCCATGATAGACTATTTATTCATATTTTACAATATACTTTCTTCAGATATACTTTTAAGAGAATACATCTGTTAACTTTTTTCTCTTGTTTTCTCAGTCTCCATTGCATTCAGTTACTAATCCATTAGGGAGACAGCCAGGTTCAATAATTCTAATATCAGTTTCCTCAAACAACTCTCAACAAACAAAAAGAAATAATATAGGACACAAATTTGCCCTCACTGATGCAAGTACAATTCCTATGAAACTCATGTATCTAAGAGTTTAAGTGAAGGCAAAATTTAATTTTAGGTTCCTAAATGTGTGTGTTTGTTTAGTTTTCTTTATTTAATGAAACTTATTGTTTCATTACTGGCTATGAGTTACGAGTGATTTCTTAAGAAACAGAGCAACCTTCAAAACTTCTCTGTCTGAGGAAGCTGGATGCAACAAAATTGTAGATGGGGGATAATTATTATCCCACTAATTGATTTTATATCAGTGGAACCTATTTTCTGAACTATAGCTATTCCTGACTCCCTATATTATTTCATTTACTTTAGTGAGATTAATTCTGATTTACATTAGTTTAAGTAAAAACAGACTCTGACCCTTTAATTCAGGCTGCAAGTGATTGAATTCCTCATTTTTAATTGTGATTTAAATCAGCAACCGAGGAAACTTGATTTAAATCAACAGTTCTAATTTTGTTTTTCATTTGTACTTTTTAGTAAAAGAAAGATTCTCATCTCTTGATAACCATTAAAACATGTTAATTTGCAACCAAATATAGACATCAGTCTAAATTCAGTACTTTTTTTTTGCTAACAAGGAGAATACACTATGTTTATACACATTTATTTAAGTGAATATATATCTTAAGATACATGTATTCAGATTCTGAATTTTTATGTTTTTTATGTTAAAAATGGTGACTAATGCATATTTATTTACTGCATGACTATTTTATTTTACTTGTGATTTGTGCCAACCTGCATTTGGAATTGGATCTAATTTGGAATTAAATTTTAAAAGGACAAGATCAATATTTTAAAATTGTTGTATTAATTAAGTAAGCCTACCTTAAATGAGCTGGATACATAAAAGAGTAGATTTATTAAAACATGTTTTGCATTTAAAAATGATTTATTAAACAAAAATAAAAGACATTATCTGTAGCTAGTGAATTGAACTGATTTGTCTCTGGATAACCATGTCCTGCAAGATTTTAGAAGTAGTAGACCTCATCTTCCCATAACTTATTTTTATTCTTAGCTTGAAAGAGAAAAACAAGTTTTCCTGGTTTTTCCAATTTTCAATCTGTTTTTTAACTTTAAATGAACTAGTCATTGAACTGAACTAGTTAAACAAACTGAAATGAACAAAATACTCTTTTTGCCTCTGAAAAAGAAGGTACTGCTTTCAGAAACTGGTTGAGCACTTGAACACCTCCAGGTGCTTAATCAATGACTTACTATATAATCCATTAAAATAATGTACCTGAAATTTTAAAAAAAAATCAAGTATTACATGTTGGCTGCCTAATTTTAAAAGGAAATGATACAAATGTTCTGTTTGCAAATATCTCAATAAGTTGATACCTACGATAAACCTTCATAGGACTATCATACATGGGCACAATATATTTGATATAATCTTTAACAGTTTAAGACACAGCGTGAGATTTACTCCAGTTTTATACAATTTCTAATACACGAAGGTACACAATATTCATTGTATCAATATATCATAATCACAGGGCACAATCCCACAAATACATACTATTGTTTAGCACAGAGAATATTCCTATTGTGTTAAACGTTGACTTCTGTAGACCTATTTAGAGAATCAAGTACTGCATCTCGTAGTAAGCGTCTGCAGGACTGGGCCTATAGTTAAAGGTTGGAACACCCTGGGCTGGAATCCTGGGGACTTGACCAGTCAACAAGGGATACTGACGGACCAGGAGAGGTCGTTCTGGCCCCCTACTGATACCCAGACCAACAGATGGCTTCCCTGCCTGTTCCCCCGCTGCACTGCCCTGCCATAGCAGCTTGCTGCCCCGCCAGAGCCCGTTAGTGCTCCGGCCACCCTGACGCAAGCCCAGCCGGACTCCCATAGCAGGGCTCCTGGACTGTGGGCCTTCTTGCAGGTAGTCCGGCTGGGCTCCCAGTCCATGCAGGACTCCTGCCTCCATCAGTACTCTCTTGTCAAGGACCAGAGAGTCCCAGTTTAGAGAGGTTCAACCTGTACTTTATTTAATCCCTGGATTAAGAAATAATAACAAAAATTTATATTTTAATGATGCTAAATGAAAACCTGAAAGAGAACATAACACAAATGTGTATGCAGTATAATTGCCTTATTTCCAAAGTGATTATCTTTTTAAAGAGATTTCTCAGTGAGGTCACTATTTCGCAGCTTAAAACACATTAACACCAACAATGGAAATAGTTGCAAAGTGTTATTCATCATAAAATCTTCTTTCAAGGGCCATATAGCTACACCACAAGCTCCAGAGACACTGCAATAACTTCCACCAACCCAGATGGCTACGATATGTTTATTTTCACATCACTGACTCTAACTCCCTAACACTACAGGGGGGCCTAAACACTTTATTACAACAAACTGTATTCTTTGGGAGTGTATACCACCATGCTATTAAGGCTGCATGTAAAACTGCAAAGCAGGATTTTATCCTCCAATATCTAAAGCCCTTCTGCAGTTGGGCAAAATGCCCAGCTTGGTAAAATTACAATGGTATGTCATCTTCTATCTCTTTGTTTAAAGTGATGGATTTCATATCAAGTTATTTTGCTGGAGTCAAAAGTAATTTTTTTCCTGGAAGCAAAGTGGAATGGCATGAGGCTGTGTGCCAATTCCAAAGTACTGCAATATGCTTCTGTGGCCATTTTCATTTGTAATATTATATAGTAATTCATATTTTATACCCTGCCAGCACTTTATCCCAAACAGGTGCTCAGATAAATACTTCGTACTGTACCAGACTGAAAGTTAACAAGTCAAGATAGGACTGCAGGAGAAGCATGTGGGAAAACTGTATGTTATGCTTAACAGGACTGTATTCTGGATCAAAGATAACATCCTACTGATCATGGCAATAGTTTCACCAAGTGTCAGTCAAGGTGGTCCTTTTTTAATAGTTCCCAATCCCATCTACATTTGAAAAGAAGCATTTCTGGATTATGTTGATTGTCATCAGAGAAAGGAGTTACTGGGTTTGCTCTAACTCAGGGCTACTTAATTTTGGAAGCCCTAAGGGCCACAATGATACTCTCAGCAGTTGCCGAGGGTCGCAACTTAAGTGTGGTTGCATGTACATGCAAATATATATGCAAATATATGCAACTAGCTTCTTTCACACTGGCGGGTATGAATACGATTAAGGCAAGACTACATAACTCATGGGCCCCATTTAAGTCAGTTCTGCTGATATTAATAAAATGCAATATTTACCTGATTTTCACCCATGACAGCACTTTTAAAAAGAAAATTGTATACCAGGCTACGTCTACACTGGCCCCTTTTCCGAAAGGGGCATGCTAATTTTCAACTTCAGAATAGGGAAATCCGCGGGGGATTTAAATATCCCCCGCGGGATTTAAATAAAGATGTCCGCCGCTTTTTTCCGGCTTTAAAGTAGGAATGAGATCCTCCGGAATAGGGCTTTATTCCGGAGGATCGGGCCAGTCTAGACGCTTTTTTCCGGCTTTTCCCCAAGCTGGAAAAAAGCGGCGGACATCTTTATTTAAATCCCGCGGGGGATATTTAAATCCCCCGCGGATTTCCCTATTCTGAAGTTGAAAATCAGCATGCCCCTTTCGGAAAAGGGGCCAGTGTAGACATAGCCCCAGTGTTTTGGGTGTTTAGCTTAAAGTTCCAGGTTGTGCATTTCTTGGAGTGATTTTACTCAGAAAAAGTTTCCAAGCCAGAGCGTTCCAAACCATGGTGGATGGGGAACTGGGTGAGTCAGGCTGGACATGAGAGGCAAAATGGACAGGTGCCCGGGATCCCTGTCCTGGATTCCCAGCAGGGATGATGTCGCCACGCAGGAGTCCGTCACTCCATGCGGGACGGAGTTAGGGCTGCCTGGCTGCAGTGCGGGACCCAAACGAGGCCAGTGTGAGCCAGTCAGCACCTCTCAGGCTCTGCTCACAAGGCTAAGCAGCCAGCACTTCCCGCAATGCCCCGGCACTCCCGGCACTTCCTCCCTGGGGGCTAGAAACATTGACCCGTCTCTTCCAGCCAGCCCGTCCACTTGTGTCTTTCAGTGCTCACCCTGCCTGGGAGAGGCCTCGCTGTTGTGGAGCGTGTTTCCAGTGGAGGCCATGTTCAAAGGATCCCACCTGTGGGCCACATGTTGAGCTCCGCATAAACCCAAACTGCACCACGGGCCACAAACAAATGGGCCAAGGGCCACATGTGGCCTGTGGGACACGTGTTGACAAGTCCTGCTCTCACTAGTTGCATACTAATACAAATCACGTATAACTGCCCATGTAAGGCTCACTGATGGGGAAAGGGTGCAAAGAGAGCAATTGCCCAGGGGCCTAGGCAATTTAAAAGGGCCCTGGCCACCACCACCAACAGCACAGCAGGGCTTAGGCACGCTCCCTGTCTGCCCTCACTACTCTGGAAAGCATCTAGCATGTCCCTGTGGCCCCAAGGGGGAGGAGTTTGGGGATCTCTGTTTGCTGCCTCTGGCTTGAGTGCCAACTCCACAGGGCTGGTGGATGGTGCCTATGGGCAGTGGCCCATGGAAACCCCCCATTTCTCCTGCCTCCCCCCACACCACATCTAGGAGCCGCCACCAGAGGGGTGTGGCTTGTTACTCTCAAGAACCACCAGAGGTAAGTGCCAAACTTGACTACCTCATGCACCTCAACCCCCTGCTCCACCAAACTCCCTCCAAGAGCCTGCACCCTGTATCCTCTCCCTCACCTCAACCCCCTACCCCAGCTTGGTGAAAAGTGAGCGAGGATGGAGGAAAGTGAGTGAGAGTCTTAGCAATGCAGTAATAGCTCTTCATCTTCTGTTATGCTCCACTCAGGTACCCTATCTGAGCAACACAGATTAACAACAAATCAGAATCACTTCCAAGGAATTAGTTAAAAGGCCCACAAGAATACCGCAGGCATCTACAGAGCATGATGTCAATTTTAGAAACAGATTTGATAACAGGTCTAGTGGCACAGTTAGTTGCATTGTGCAGCAGAAGGAGAAGACAAAAGGAGGGTTGAGAGACAGAGAGTAATGGAACACCTGCTGTCACCTAGGGTGTGTCTAGACTACATGCCTCCGTCGATGGAGGCATGTAGATTAGACAGATCGGCAGAGGGAAATGAAGCCGCGATTAAAATAATCGCGGCTTCATTTAAATTTAAATGGCTGCCCCGCTCTGCCGATCAGCTGTTTGTCGGCAGATCGGGGCAGTCTGGACGCGCCGCGTCGACAAAGAAGCCTTTCTTGATCGGCACAGGTAAACCTGGTTTCACGAGGCATACCTGTGCCGATCAAGAAAGGCTTCTTTGTCGACGCGGCGCGTCCAGACTGCCCCGATCTGCCGACAAACAGCTGATCGGCAGAGCGGGGCAGCCATTTAAATTTAAATGAAGCCGCGATTATTTTATTCGCGGCTTCATTTCCCTCTGCCGATCTGTCTAATCTACATGCCTCCGTCGACGGAGGCATGTAGTTTAGACGTACCCCTACAGTCTGTTTTGAATCCATGCTATACAGTTTCACCCATGACAGCATCAGGGTGTGAGTAATGCTGAAGACCAAGTATGGACCTGCCTAACAACGACGTGGTGTTTGGTCAAAATGTCCCGAGTAGCTGATGGAGCCGCGTCATTCAAGAAATGTAAGAATCATGGCTGGATCCCAGCCATTCAGCAGGGGTACTAGGGATTCATACTAAGATATTATTCTTAATTTCTATAAAACCCTTTCTTTGTAAGACAGACACATACTTTGGATTACATATATGGATTACACAAAATCTGCCTATCCTTTAAATGTATTTTAGCAGTGAAAAGAATTTGAACTTGTATCTCAAAAATGAAATGTGATGGCAGACAAAAGTGCTGCGAGGCATCCAGACATTGCTGCCTGACTAATGCCAGCATGATCAGCTGCCACTCTCTGACCCAGTGCACTAGTTACTGTCCACCTCTGCAGCTAACAGCTTGCACAGGTGCAAGATGACTCTCCAGTCTAACTGGAAACTGCAGAAGTTCTGCTCATCTGTCATGCATGGGAAGTTTATTTCAGATCAAGAGGCCCTTCGCTCTACTTTGTCTCCTCAGCATCACTGAGGAAGTTAAGAGAAACATTTGCACATGCATGAAAGCATAGAGGATATAATAGCTTGAACCCAGGAGGTGACAAGGGCCTCCTGGATTATGCTCAATGTTATCTGCTCCCACTAAAAATCAATGATTCTCATTCCTCCTATTTCTTCCCTTCAGAGTATGTCAGCATACAGATGTACAAATCTGAACAAAACTCCCATTGGTTTCAGTGGTATATTTTCCTGTAGATAGTCTGCATTATTTTTTCTATTCCACATGTCTTTTCCATTTGCAGTGAGACAGAGTAAAGTTTCCTAAATCATTAAAGGCCACATAAAAAGGTGCACATTACTGCTCAATGAATAATGGAAAATCCCACAAATACTCCATTATGCTGTTGTAGGAGAAAGATTCTGTTCTTTCTCTTTGCTGCATGACATATATTCCATATGGCATTCAGACCATTATTATAAACCTAAAATTAAGGAAATCATGATAATTCAAGAAGTTAAATGCAGAACTGTTTTAATAAACTGGTATTTTTGTGGTAATAAACCAATGCTACATTAAAAGATTAGGAGTGTAAGCAGCAATAGCTGTTTCCCTCTTCCTCTGACTTGGACTCCTCCACTTACTGGAAGACTGACATTGTAAAGATTGATTCCCCGAGGTTCGATTTAGTGGGTCTAGTAAAGACTCTCTAAATCAACTGCTGATGGTACCCCCATTGACTCCGGAACTCCACTGAATCACGAGGAGTAAGGGAAGTCAATTGGAGACTCCCATAATGGTGACGCCATGGAAACTTGACCAAACGTACATCAACTCTAGCTATGTTATTCATGCAGCTGAAGTTGTGTATCTTAGGCTGACTTTCTCCCTTAGTGTACATCTGGTCTCAGAGTCAGCAAATTACAGCTGCCTCCTCCAACCTGGGTGCATTTGGGGAGGAACAATTTAAATGTACTGCAGAAACCCAACACATTTCTCCAGCTGTGCTTTGAAATACAACATTGTTTCAATCTTAATTCTGAAATGAGAGACTATTCCCTTTAACACCGCTACCAGCCCAGGGCAGGCCCCGAGCCTTGTAAAAATGTCATATTTCAGACACAGAGGTCTAGAAAAGAAGAAAAGTTTTGAAAGGAATCTTCAAAGGCTGATTCTCACCATCTTTCCATAGAGGATGGTTTTATGCGTGAACCGTAGATATTGGAACCACAAGATCAAGTGGACTGCAACCATTTGCAAGCTGAGTACAATGGTCTGTTGCCACTACGGTAACCTCTGGCTGTAGTGCCCCGCTCTGTAGTTGGATTGCACCCTACCACCAACTGGGGTGTACAAAGCAAAGCCATGTGGCATGCCTTATTGCGTGTGGCACCAGAGTTTTACCCTATAGCACTCGACCTTAGGTTCCAGAAGGAATGCTTACAAAACTAACCTATTCTATCCAAAATTATGAGCAGAGCTTTTTATTCTGTTGGAACTTAGATTATTGTGCACATAAGATTTATAAGCATCTGGTAATGAAAAACTCACAATTACTTAGTAAACATTCTTAGAAGAGATCAAGCATTTCAGCAATGAAATCTCTTAGTTCAATAGTCTTATGAATAAAAACAAATACACACAGTAAGTGTCACCAAATACTACACAGGTGTCATATCCAGGGAAAAATGTAATTTTTGCAAAGGTTTATAAGACATATACTGGAATCCAATATCACAAGTCTGATAAAATGGCATACAGAAATAGTGATTCCACAATTAGATGTAAGGCACTGTTAAACTAAAAATGTCACTTCTGGAGAAAACCAATCCATTTTTAAACAAAATTGTTTCTCTAACAAAAAAGTCTTTGGTTTTATGTATGCAGAGCGTGTATTCTACCTAGTCAAGGAAAGAGAGAGAGGGATGTTGTCATGTTTTTCCAAAGTTTAGTCATTTGATAAAACCTTGATAACTTATTTGTAAATGCTTAATCTGAGGTTTTAATCTTCAAACAGTTTCCATGCTGACAGATTTGCTTTTATTTCTCATTCATATTCTGCCTCCACATAATTACCACTTGATTTTGTAAATGATTTTCCATCCGGAAAGCTCAACAAGGAAGATGTCTATCATCTAAAACTTACTATGTTTATCCCAAATTGGTGAAAACTGCTGGGAAAAATCATCAATATTGTGTACTTAAACCAAAATAAAAACATGCGTTTCTGGAACATGAGACAGGCATTAAAACCTCTCCCTTTTAGGTGCTGAAATATAACTGGTCTCCTTCCTTCACCAGTTTGTTTCAAGCATTACTACGAAGAGTATTATTTCTAAGTGTTATGAAGAAATGCTTTTCCCCCCCCCACTTTAAATTCAAACACTAACACCTCTGTTTGAAAGTCCAGCAGAATATATAGAGTTGCAATTCCACTTAGAAGTTTATTTTCTCAGCCAACATCATTTTCAGACTTATGGGAGTATCATAACATTGTGTGACAGCTACTAAAGTAATTATGTTCAGTTCTGAATGAAGTAGTGATTGACTGCTTTCATAGAATCATAGGACTGGAAGGGACCTTGAGAGGTCATCGAGTCCAGCCCCCCGCCCTCAAGGCAGGACCAAGCTCCGTCTACACCATCCCTGACAGATGTCTATCTAACCTATCTAACCTTTCAAAAACTGAATTTGCGTTTTTGTAGGTTTCCCAGGACAACAACTACCGAAGAAGTGCTTGCGTGGACAAATAAAAATATTAACACAGGAAAATGAACATGAATACCTTCCACAAACCTGGTACCCTCTTTTATTAAATATCATCTCCAGGGCTCTTCACTAAGAAAAATCAATTACAGTATAGGTTTATCAATAGCTTTAAAAGAAATATATGGTGTCCAAAAGCCTTTACCTCTTCAAGCACTGTTTCAAAGGTAAACAAATCACCTTCTTTACTAGTACTTCGCCTTTTCAGGGCCCACTGATGATTGGTAGCAAAGTATTCCATATACTACATGTGGGAGATAACAGCTCTTCATGTAAAACAATAATTTAATAAACTTTTGTCTTCAGAACTTAATTCAGTGGAAGCTATTCTAGTCTGAAATATGCCGATACTAGAGGATTTAGCTGGTGTTGCACAGGTCTTTTGTGGGCTCAGGGCAGGGGAAGGAGGGAGCAGCAATCAGGGTAGGGGATTGGGAAATGTGTGTGGGAGATTAGGGCAGGGGAACCACTTGTTGGCAGGGTCCTCCTCCTCCAGTGCCTCCCCCTGGGGCTGAGAAGGGAGTGGTGTTTGGGCTCCAGGTTTGGGACACTCATACCCCTTACCCGTGGCTGATGGCCAGCAACATTCAGAGCGTCACATCTCGCTGATCACTCTCTTACTGATGCAGCTACTCCCTTATGGTCATTCTTCAGTATAACTGTCCCCTGTGCTTACTGCCCCCTGTGATCATTCCGGAGTATAACTGTCCCTGTTATTAGTTCCCTCTCTTTCCATTTAATGAGAAACAATCAGATTCCAGGCATATCCCATTGTCCTGGCACAATCAAATCCTTAGCTTGGTTTAAGTTATGATAAGAGGAAGCTGCTTTCCAGATTTGGTGGTCCTAGCTCTTACCATTTAGGAGGAGGACTCACAGACAGTCACACAAAGCTTCTAAAATATATAGTAAGATATATCACCACTTATCTTCATAGAATCAGAGAACACTAGAACAGGAAGGAGCCTCAAGAGATCAAGTCCAGTCCCCTGCCCCTATGGCAGTATCAAGCACCATCTAGATCAGTGTTTTCCAATTTTATTTGGCCACGGAACCCTTTTAAACTCGTAAGAATTTCGAGGAACCCCTAGGGAAAATTTGTTGGAAAAAAAAGAGCCACCGGACCTGAGTGCCACGGCACCCACCCCTCTCCTCGCCCCCCAGAAGACAGTATATGGAGCTGAAAAAGTAGACCGCAAATAAGTAAAGATAATAATAGTGAACAAATGCTAAATAAGGTCATGAGATCAATATTTAGTTTAATTGCCCATATTTAAAAACAAAAATCACTTTTAATGTGTACCAAAAAATAAAGCTCAAAAACGAATGTGAATTATAATGGCAGTTTTCGTCTTTTCTTGGCAAATTCTTTTTATATTTTGTTTAATATTAAAAAGTTGGATTTGCATATCTGGCGCAGCATTCAGTCGATTTCTGTATTTTGTTGCTGCATAATTCGAGAACCCAGTTTCACATAAAGTATGTGCTGGTGAAGGTTAACAACTGACAAATTGCACGTCTTGATAAAGCTGAATATTCTTGACATAAGCCGCCCAAAAACGTAATCAGAGAAACTTCTTTAAATTTTTGTATTAATTGGCCATCTGAAGTGATTTTGATTAGGTTTTCATAATCTTTCATAGAAAAACTGACTGGCTTTCCCTGTTATACTTAATGGATTTCAAATCCAGTTATTGTCATTTATGGTTGGAAAATACTTCATGTTTGTGTATAAATCAGAAAGATGATCTGCAATGTCCAGGCCAGGAAGAAGATCACAGAAGAAAGCCTGGGGCAGAGTTGTCTGGCCAGGAGGGAGAATACAGAAGGATTTTGGGACAGGTTGTCTGGCTAGAAGTGAGGGTACAAGAGGAGTCTTGGGGCAAGGTGCCTGGCCAAAAGGGAGGGTACAAGAGGGGACTTGGGTCAGGGTGTCAGAGCAAGCTGGGAATGCGGGCTCTTGGTAGGGGGGAAGGGAGTGAGGGGGATATGCGTGCGGGGTCTGGGCATGAGGGGGGATGCTTACCTGGCTTGGCACCCTGCTGCAGCAGGAAAAGCCTCCAGGCAGCATGCTCTTGTTCCTGGGGTGGAGTGGGATGGGGCTATATGAGAAAGCTAAGGCACATCTGCGGAGTAGTGTGCAAGAATAAATTTGGCAAAATATTTTTCAGACGGCCAAATTTTGTCCTCAAATATGAGTGCACAGAGTCTAGCCTTGTATTAAATAGATTTCTTCTCCATTTTATTTTGGAATTTCCCCATAAATTATAATACATCCAAAGTAGGAATGTTAAAATGTGTTTAATTAAATAAACAGGTAGCGGTTGCCCACGGGGGCGGGGGCAGTCTGCTGCTCAGGAGCTGGTGCGTGCAGGGACTCCCATCTGCATCGCTCTCATGTGCACCAGCTCCCACCTCCGCACCCTGACCACTGCTGCCTCTGATACTGAGGCAGCAGCACGGGATGGTGAGGGGACAGGCAGCTCACCAGGAGTTAGGCTGTGCGGGGAGCCTGCACGTAACTGTGAAGGTTAACCTATGAGCCCAAGCTCATCTGTTAACCATGTACACGGTTACACTTTCATGTCCCTAATCCAAAGTCCAGAATAATGAAACTGTTCTGATTGGCAGGTGGCCCAGTGAATCCAGACGATTTTCACATACATAAGAGCTGAGTATTTCCTGCTGTGAAAAAATTTCTCTTGTGGCATTTTTAGCACAAAGTCCCTGATGCTAGAACTCATTTTCCCATAGGTTCAATAGAACTCAAGTGCATCGATGTCTAGGCCAAATTGCAAACTCTGTCTAGTTACTCAGCTTTTTCCTGAGGGAATGGGAGTTATTACTGTGAATCGTGGGAAATAGGTAGGTATTATATTTTTCTTGACAGTACTGTCAATTTGCGTTAATTATTGTGTTATTACATTTTAATGTATGTGTATCTAGGAATAAATACATTGTTAAATAAAAAAAATAAATAAACTTAAAAGAGCTTTTAAAACTAGTGTGAAATATAACACAATTTCTTAAATGTCACCACGTACCTTTCATTTGTGAGCAATTTCTTTATAGCGTACTGTTTGCTTTACAGGATTAAAAAACATGTAGGTATTTTTGTGATGCTCTTGAAAGAAACAGAATAACTACTTGAGTAAGTGACTCTTTCATCATAGCATCACAAAAACCTTTGCACAGGCACAGAGGTTTGAGTGTGTTCAATGTCTTTCTTAGCTGTGATTTTTTCAACTAACAGTCAAATGTGACAACTTTCTAGATCTATGTTTGTACATGTTTGATGAGTGATAAAATAATCTCTATCAGTTCTACATCTTGCACAGACAACTAAAATTCTCTCTCAAGCTTTATTCTGAACTCTCTCAGGTGAATGTGAGGCCAGACTCCTTGATGTCTTTGCTTGCAGCTGGACCTGCAAGAATACTCCTCTTCTTGAGCACATGATAACCCTCCTTGCCCACCAAGACTGCTCCTACTTGGTGAACATGGTGTCAAAAATAATAGAGAATCAGGGATCATGTCTCCATCCAATCCGTACTAGCCCATAGAGCAGGGCCAACATACTGGGAGGAGCATTCTATTCCTGCCTAATGTATGGTTCAAACTGCACAGCCTTGTGTGCAGGAACAGCATCAATGGTGTTTGGGGCTGTCAAACAATTTTTCCAATATATCCCCTCAGGTGGCAGGCTCAGTGGTGTCTCCCACTTAGCCTTATAACTTTACTACAATCTCTGCTTTCATAGGTAAGACCAGAAGAGACTACTGTGACCATCTACTGTGACCTCCTATATAAATGAAGCCACAAGTCTTCCCTGAATTAATTCCTGACTGAACTAGAGCATATATCTTTTAGGAAAAAAATCCTGTCTTTCACTTCTTGTCCTCTATCTCTAAAGATCAACACAAACATAAAACACATAATAATAAACTCATGCAAAGGCCACAGGAAACAAAAGGAAGCATTTCAACATCTAAAGCCCTCAGCAAAGCTTTGACCCAGGATTTACCCCACACAAATGGTACATGATAAGAGTAGGGTAGAATCCTGCCACCTACCCAAGACAGACTGCAGAGCACTGCATGCCACCTGCATGGTCAGGCTACAGCAGCCTCAAAACTGGAGCAGCATTCACAGGCCCTAGGCATGAGTTTAGATGCAAGGATTCATATGATCATGAGTTTCTCTCCATAAACTCTACCGCAACCTCCCCCTATGTAAGCCAAGGGGAGAAGTCACTGCAGATCTGGGCTCTGTGACAAGTAAGGGACATGCACTCCTCAAATATGGCCTAGCTACACTCTGAACTTCCCGGTATTGTAAAGCAGCAATGGTTTCACTAAATTTGTAACCTCACTTTTCCTTTTCTCATCTGGCAGGATTTCCTCTTAAGATCTTACTCAGGCAATGTTTGTACTGACTTCAAAGTGAACTGAATTATCCTCAGTAGCTATATTTCAAGTCTTCATTGAAAATAAATTTCCACAACTGTTTTAGAAGATTTTACCTTTTTTCCAATTATTTCTTATTATCATATGATTTCCCTGATGCTAATTTTAAGACCGATAGAAAGCTAGAAAAGGTGAAATTCTTCCATAATAAGCAATTGTTAACACAAGCATTTTTGAAGGAGCAAAGATACAATGTATCCTTGCATTTGTCTGAGTACATTAACGTCATTAAAAAGTTAATCATTTGTACTAAAGGGAAAAGGTCAAGCTCTAAGAAGCCCCTTAGACAAATTCTATTGACATCATAAAGCAATTGATACTAGCATTACAATAAGAAGATTTTGTTTCTAAAATTGCACTGTACACAGTTATGAGTATCAAGTGAAAAGCTATTTACTGAAAACTATGACAGGAGAGCAGAACTGCTTTGCCTGTCTGTCAAACACCAGGTGACACACAGCTTGTTCTATCATGTGTTTTTCCACGGCACAGGTTTTTCCACATTTCCACAGCACTGCCAACCAACCAATGGCATGAGCAAATCTGAGCTTGTCTTTGAAGGACCCGAAAAAAAATTTCAACAGGTATGCTGCCTGTATCCCTGAGAAGAGCTTGATTCTGCAACCATTTATGCACTAACAGGTACACCTAAATACAAGTGTTTGCACAGTGGATTGTAAAGTCATACTACATTTCCATATTAAAATTCCATTACAATCAGTCACAACATTGACTGGTGAGAACCCCACCAGTATCATTAGTCAAAGTAAGTAAAAATGCAAAACGACAGTTGGTGTGATCATGCAGTATGTGTTAGGAATAACCTGATGTTTGGGAGGGTGGAGGGAAGTGTGCATTCTATAGAATGCATGACAACTGCTTGCTGTGGAAAGCAGATACATTTCTGCTAGTATTTAACAAAATCCACTAAGGTGGTAAAGGACACATTCACTGAGCTCATATTCTATGTGAATGATTCTGTTCATGAGCATGAGCTGCGTAAACACTGAGGGCCAAATAGCACCACATGGAGATGTGCTTCGATATGTAGGGTGACCAGGTGTCTTGTTTTAGACCAGAACATCTAGTCAAAAAGAAATCATGGAGGCTCTGGTCAGTGGGGCATAAGGGGGTTCTGGATAGGAGGCAGAGGGTTTCAGGGGATGGTAAGAAGAGGGGAAGCAGGGGGGTAGGATAGGGGATGGGGGATCCCAGAGGGGACAGTCAGGGTGCAGTGGGGATTGGATAAGAAGTGGGTGTCCCAGGAGGCAGTCAGGAGATGGGGAGCAAGGAGGGTTGGAAAGGAGGTGGGAGTCCTGGGGGTGACGGTCAGAGAGCAGGGAGAGTGTTGGATTGGAGGTGAGGTACCTGGGATAGTGGTTAGGGGATAGGGAGCAGGGAAGGTTGGATAGTAGGCAGAGGCTCAGGGGGCAGTCAGGCTCCTCTCCCGCTGCTTCCCAGCCTTCTTCTTGCTCTCATCTCTCAGAGCTTGAGCTGTAGCACATGTAGTCTGTTGCCCAAATACCAGCACCCTGGAGTTTGAGGTATGTCTATGCCTGTCTTCAAGTGCTGGGACATGGAGGGATATAGTGAGGAGTATGGGGGACAGGAGGTGGGATGGGGATGGATGTAATGATGGGGGGACGGAGTGTGTGGTGCTTGGGATTTGGGATGGGAAGGGACACAGTGAGAGAGATAGTCATGTGGGGTGGCGCAAGGTGGGATGGGAATGAGCCTGCTGAACGTTCAAGTGATGCTAGTTCAAGGCTGGGCAAAACTTTTGGCCCAAGGGCCACACTGAATACAGAAATTGTATAGAGGGCTGGATAGGGGAGGCTGTGCCTCTCAAAACAATCAGGCATGGCCCTGGTCTTGTTGTGGCAAAATCAATTAGTAATCACAAGTGAGACAAATTACTGCCATTAATCTTTGCCCCAGAACTTCAACTCCATTGTTACACACACACACAAATACAGGTCGGGATTTTTTTTTTTAATGGAATGATATTGCTTTCACCAAAACTTTAGTTGGGAAGTTGTCTCAGGGTAGGGGAAGAAAGCCTCATTTCAGATTAGCTTATATAGTCCAGTGGTTAGGTGACTCTCCTGGAGTGTGCAAGACCCACGTTCGAGTCCTTGCTCAGAATCAGACAAAGCAGGAACGTGAACCTAGGTTCTAGTGTGCTACAGTTAGACTCTGCCTTTCTTTCAATCTCTCTTGCTGGAGCTGTTCCACTTTGTACACATAAATATGCACTCAACCAGAGAAAGAGAGAAACTTACTCTTATAGCCCAGTACTTAGGATGTTCATCTGGGAGGCGGGAGATCTAGATTCAAGTAAATGCTCATCTACCCCGCTAACCTGAGGAAGAATGGTACAAGGGGTAACTCTGGAAACTGGCTCTCCCTTGCTTCACGGCTTTCCATCCTGCTTGCTATTTGAGTTCTTTCTTTCTAGAAAACTGTCCTTGATTATTTTCGGGGTCTACACTTATGACTGATAATGGCAAGCAAACTCATTTCCTACTGTAATGAATTGTAGGCTGGTATTGAGCTGAAAAGCTATAAAGCTGTGGGGCTGGAAGACAGAAGGAAGAGAGCATATCTAGAATCACAAGCAAAGTGTTATAGCTGTGAACAGAGAGAACAATTTCCAAAACAAATTACAGACAAATTGCAGTTAAGACAGCCTGCAGCATCCAGTACAGATTCCAATCAAGGACTAATGTTTGCCACATTAGATTTGATTGAACAATGTAGGTTACAAGCTTTTCTGGTTTCCCAAGCAATTATCCAAAAGTTATTCAAATTCCAGCTCTAATTCACTCTTCTTTCTTTCTATTTCCTAATATGATTCATGTCTACCAACAAAACTGTTTAAAAGACCTGGGCATTTATTATTGTATCTAACATGGACATAGTAAAAAGAAATTGATGTTTCAACCAAAATGTGTATCTAAAAGGCTATGCTTTCACCCTCGAGGTGCTTTTTGCTACATATCAGACAAAACTCAAGCTCACCGTGAACTGTAAAGCATTCACATAAATCAATGACCTCGTATTTTTTCTGAAAAGATCATGGTAATCATGGCAGGTTCAATTGCTTAAAAGCTAACCCACATCTTTAGTTTTGGAGACAGACATATACAAAATACACAAAAAATGCATCTAGACCATATACGTGATGGATCAGCGACATTATTTAAGGAGAGCTACAGAACAATATCTGCATTCAGAAGATGCCAGACAGCCTACAGTTGCACTAGAATAGCACGCGAATTTAATTCTCTTCATTTCCATTACTCCTGCTTCGCATGAAAATGCTATCAGAACAGAGGAAACCTATTAAAGACATTACCATTCTTCCTATCAATATTTATTGAACACTTGTTTTTAAACTATTCTAACAGACACTATATAGTGTTTCCTTTTTAGATATGCGGGAATCCTCTATTAGTCCTTTAAGTGCCATTACTACTTTCAAGAGGATTTAGCTTGATTCATATACATAGCTTGTGCTTGACGTAAGGTTTATATTTTTGGTAGCAGGCTGTCACTTCAATCGAATAATTTATATCACATAGTATTAAGACATTATATTTTGGCAATAGATTTTATACCGCATGTTTGAAAAACTTCTGAAGGTTCAAAGATTCATCTGTCAGAAATATGTATTTTTACATGAACACTCTAAATGTTGTGGTAGTTATTTTCCCAATCTGCTACTAATTTAAGCAAGTTTGGAGGTCTTGTAAGTAACTTAACAGAAAACAAAATCATTTTGTTGTAGAAAAGTAATGAAAGCAGAGTTCATGATGGATCCTGACTAGAGATGGGCACACCACCGGAAAAAAGAAAGAATCAACTAAAATCTTTTTGTTTAAACACACTTTTCTAAACCAAAGCTATCTTGAAAGTTTGAAAAAAAATCAATTAATTTTGCTTAGATTGCTTTAAATTAGTTATATCTAGAGTGGTAAAAAAAATAGAGAAGTTTTTACTTAATTTTTTAAAATTCTGCAGATTTTGGAAAATAACTGTTTTTAATTTGTTTTCAATATTGTGGTTTAAATTTTTGTTTTTCTGTGTTTTACCACTTCCTCCATTTTTCCCTCTTCATTCCTTTTTCTATTTTGTCACTGAAAAAAGGGGAAAGAGCCGAAAAAATAAAGAAAGAGGGCATGGAAAAACCAAAACACTGCAAAACCAAACCTTTTTTTTTTTCTGGCTATTGAAAAAAATTGAAGATTAAAAAAAAAATCACCAACATAGTGTTTTAAAGAAAGAATTTTTCAACAAAATACTTTTTGTTATTTTTTTGTCATCTCTAATCACATGCCATCTGAATGTTATAGTTTCCAAGTATCAGAAGTGGAACAACTGAAATATTGCTCCAAAAAAGATCTGGTATCAGAGGGGTAGCCGTGTTAGTCTGAATCTGCAGAAGCGATGAGGAGTCCTGTGGCACCTTATAGACTAACTGAAGTGTAGGAGCATAAGCTTTCGTGGGCAAAGACCCACTTTGACATGCATCTGACGAAGTGGGTCTTTGCCCACGAAAGCTTATGCTCCTACACTTCAGTTAGTCTATAAGGTGCCACAGGACTCCTCATCGCTTCTGCAAAAAAGATCTGTTGCTCTCTAACCCCGCTGGAAGTAGAAATCTCACAAGACAACCTGTTCTCCTTACATTTTTGTAGTAAAGTCATTTTGATAAGCACAGGGTAGTGCCTGGTCTCAGTGTATATGACACACGGAAATTAAGCCTGTGCAGTACGTGAAGTTGGTGGGTGGACTGAATGAGATGCCTGATGGCAGAAGAGTTCCACAGTTAAGGGCTGCTAAAGGAACCAGGAGTATAGCTTTGGGTACATTTTCAGGGAATAGAGCTAGAGTAGTGTTTGGTGACTGGGAAGGAGACTTGAGTCTCTATCTGAGACAAATGGAAAGTTCAATACCTAGAAGGAAATTCAATCAGATTTTCTGATGGGCTATGAACTTTTGAAAGAGTCATCTTGGTAGTTTTGAGGGGAGTATGGTAATTTAGGAAGTAATAGGACAATACGGCCACAGATGTTGCGGGGAGTGCAAGGAGAGCTGGTCACTTGTCTGAGTGAAAGATCTTGTTGAATGCTAGAGCCACTGCAGGCAGAGTCCTTGGCTGCAAGAGTAGAGAAGGGAACTAGTTCAAAGCTGGGAAGTTATCTACTGTGAACCGAAAGTGTAATGCATATATACAACAGAAATAGAATACACAGCATCCAAAGCATAACCCATTACCACTGGAAGGAAAGGAAAATGTGATGCTGCCTATTCTGGGGTCTATCACTGTTGATGACACATGCTGTCTGTTTATACAAGGCCAGCAGTCTGGTACAAAATTGCACTTAACCAGGCTTTTACTCAGACATACTCATCCACATTTGTGCATTACTATTTACTGAGGACACATATTGTATACTCATCTACTGTGTTTGAGAGTAAAATCAGAACTATGTTTGTTTGCATTAAGTATCTAGACAGTATAACTCATCAGGGAGGATTACTGTCAGCTTGTTTATTTAAATGTTTCAGACTTTCTATTTGATCATCTCCTATTTTTTTTAATACAACACAACAGCATTTTATCATGACTGACAAACTTGCCCAGGAGTTCATCTTAGCTGCAGTTATGCAGAACCACTAAATGCCATATCTGATTATGGGGCATGTGAACTTCCTTAATTGCAATTATATTGTCCCACGTAAACAACAAATTTCATTTTTAAAGCAGCAAATGACATTCATTTGAAATGATGAGACAACAACATCCGCTGAGGGACAGATGGTCTATCGATTTTGTGAAGGGCTCCTCTACACAGAGGTACTTTATCACTCTTTGCTAGCGTCTATATGAAGGCTTTTTGTTGCTCCAGACAGCACATTACATCAAAATCATGTGCTTCCTGAAAAACTTTCTGGATTTATAGTGTGCTGCTTTTCTTTAAGCAGACACAGTCGTGCTAAATTGTTTAAGCTGATACCTGCTTTGGAAGACTCAAGCCATCATGCAGGTAAGTGTATGCACACAGAAAGACAATGGTATTTTTCAACCTGAACACAAAGAGCTGGTGGAAAAGAGAATATAGAAATACCATACTAGGAAACAGAGCAAGCATTTGGGAGACAACAGTTCTAACACATTCTGGCTATTGAGATGCTTTTGTTTTTGACACCACTCACTATTTGCTTAAGCAAAATCCAGCAAATGCTTATGTATCTATAGGCACGGAGTTAGAAGACTCGGGTAACCACCTGCTGCACTCTAAGCTGCTGGAATGCTTGCTCACATGCCAGGACACATGCTTGAATCTAATTTAATTATCTTTGACATTCCAACAGATGTATCATTTGATTCTTTTCCTTTCAGAGTAATAATTAAGCATTTTTTGGTAATGAGTTAGCTTTGATCCTAAATTTATATCAGTCGTCATCACCACCACCTCTGTCATTTCCACTTCTTGGCTTAAACTTGAAACACCCTACGAATCAAGCTCAGATCACTTCACCTGTTTGTAAGAAATATTATATGTACAGAGATATATAAAATGACATAAGGCATCAAACTCCTTATGCCAGCATTGGCCCCGCCCCCCTCATCCCGAAATTAGCATCTGGCAAATGAGCAAGTCAGATTACTAAGCAATGTGTAGCCACCAGCATTTTGTCAATAGGGTATTATGCAACAGCTGCTTTATAATAATGTTTTCCCTTTCATGAGGTTTAAAAAGGTAAACAGACAATGAACAACGAGTTCAGCTCACCAACAGGAATCTTTCACAGGAATTCATTTGTAACAAAATGCCTTGCATGGGAAAGGTAAACCTAACAGAGAAGAAGAGATTAGGAACTTGACTCAAGGAAAAGGCCACACTGAGCTCATTTAAAAAACTCAATGTTTGTACGACTTGTCCAAATCAAATATTTACATGTCTAGACAGAGGGATGGTGTATTGTAAAATGCTGTACATATATATTTGTTAAATAATGGCTCAAGAACAGGGTTGTGTATATAAAACCTTGCAGTATGTTCATTATATGAAGGCAACAATGTCAGTCTTCAATAAAGATAATGTTCTGCCTATATTTCAACAGACTTGTTTATACGTTATGTCATATACAAATAGTGAGAGAGAAATTCAAGAAAGTTCCTTTTGACAGAAGTGGGCAAAAGCATGAGGTAATGCAGGGGTCATTTTGCAAATGAACCTATTGCACATGGCCAATTCTATTCACCTCCGTGAAGGCAAATATATTTGTTCTCAACTGAAAATAAACTATATGCAGTTTTAAGACATTTCATTACTTAATAAGCTTAAAGAAAACACAGCCCCATTGATCCACTTGGCTTGGCTAGTGCAGCACTCTGTGAATCATGGAGCAGGAAGGGCATATTGTGTAGTGATCAAACCAAGGAATGAACTGGGAGTTAGGACACCTGGGTTCTTTTAGCCCAATAGCTGTGTTGAGAAACAAAATTAATTAAGACTAGTGTGTGCTTGGTGCTTGCACAGGTGCTTAACCAGGAGAGTCCACAAGCAGCTTTTCCCCTTTAGCACCTGCATTACAGCTAGGCACAGCCGAAACCCGTATGCTCTCCAGAGAGCGAGGACAGCTTTCTTCTAATATCACCAGAGGCATTATCCCACCTCAGAGGAAAGAAGAGGGACAGGAGATGAGACCTATGGAGGGAGATTGACTTGCCAGGCAGGGAAGCCCACACCATACTTTTCTAGAGGGTGATTTTGGTTCACACTTGCCCACATGCCATGGAGTTTCTGAAGCTCACATCAGGGCAAAACGATCCCACAATGACTGGCCTGTTCCTGAATTTGACAATCTTTGGATGCTCTGTATGAACAGCACCAGTCCATAGGATAAACATACAGCGGAGGTTCAGCTGAGGTGTAATGTTTAGAAATCTTGTGTGAATAGAACACAGAACATCTAGGGCTTCCACCAATCTGCTATTTAAAAATAATTTCGAGATGGCGGACTTCTTACTCCGACTTCTATAACTCTTATTTCATGAGGAGTAAGGGAAGTCGAAGGAAGAGTGTTTTTCGTTTGACTTCCTGCTGCGCAGATAACACCAAAAGTCAAATTAAGCTATTTTGACTTTTCAGCTACGCAACTGATTTTTGCCCTACAGTGTAGAGGTGCCCTATAATGTCCCTTCTCTAGCTATCTCTAGCTATCACTTCTTTTTTCACTTCTGAACTGCACTGACTTTGATCACAACTCCTGATTCACAAAGGCATGAAATCACAATCTATATTCTCTAAATCTGCCTCTCCACACCATTGAAAGAAATTATTTTTTAGCATAGTTTGATAGCTAAGTTTGTTTCTTCTTCTAAGTTGTCATAGGATGCTGTAGCTGACAGTTCGGCATCGTGTGGGTTGTTGGGTTTTTTTTCAGCACACCAAATAAAATAACTATTGCTTCAATATATTCTTCATGGGTAAGGACTAATCATGCCAGGTGCTGTACGTCTCCTATACAGAGCTGAGTCTCCTCAAATCTCAATGAAGTCAGTAGGAGCTGATTCTGACTGGAACTCTAGGGATCAGATCCATTGAATCCCCTCTATTGTACAACATCAAACATAGTTTAAAAAAAATCATACTCCAGGAAAAGCACCTTTCACTTTATAGGTTTATAGGGAGATCTGTTTCCAGGTTTCACACAATCAACCTTGAACTTAAAGACATTATTCCTATCTCTCATTTCCAATTTAAAACAGATGGAGATGGAAATTTCAGCTTTTACATTGTGTAAAAGCAGAATAATTTATGGCTGTGACAATTAAGGGTCATCTAGCACAAAGGCTGTAACTGTGGAACGTCCCAAGGGTCAAGGGCAGTGCAGGCAAGAGTATGCATGACTTTTCTCTGTGCCCCCATCCTCTTGCGTACCAGCATAAAGGCCAACCATCATGTGTCCTTGATGTTTTCTTTATCCTTTTTAAGCTCCTAATTCATCAAGACTCCCCACAAATACATATCTAATTTTAAGCATTTAATTCTCACCTTATGCAAGTGAAAAAGTCTCGAAATGAAGGGTATTTCTGTTGTGTTTAAATACTTTGCTGAGTCATGGCCCACACGAATATATAGGAGAAAGTGCCCAGCAATTATTCTATTGAGTAAGGCCACATTCTGCACTCAAAGCCATGAAGATAGAGCCTGATAACTGTGCACAACCCCACTGACATCAGTGGGATTTCATTCATCCTTGAGCCTGAATGAAATCCCATTTTAAATTGCAATATTGGGATATAAGAGGTGGCTCTAGTAAAAAGCAATGTGACCTCTGAATGAGAATGCATTATTCAGATATAATTACACTTGTATTTGTAGTATATGGATTTCCTCCCTGCACACACTTCACTGAAGACTGTTTTGAAATGTTTTGGCTTGATTTGTGATGTACCAAACACACATAAAACAAAATTATGCCTTTCGAGAGTATGATTTTAATAATGTTTGCTATTGTGCACTAGAGAGGACACACATTCTGAGCCCAATTCTGTGACGTTCTGTCAGCCTCATCTCCCATTAATTGCACTGGGAACTGAAATGCCTTTTTCTCCTTACAAAAAGTGCCCAGCACCTTGCACGATTACTCCTTAAACAGGGAGTGAACAAGGAGACTACATTAATCGTGGTTATCTAACCTGTACCTTTTTATTCAGCAGTTGGCATAAATTTACTCACTTCTTATTTTATCCCCACATTCATGCAACTGTTAGTTAGTCTAAATAAGTCCTCGAACATCAAACTAGACTTGTACTATCATTTACATTAGAAAACCCATTCAAGTGCCTGAAGCTCAGCCAAAAAAGAAAAAAAAATAATGCTCCTGACAAAATGTGTGAAGATCTCAGCTTAGGAGCAAATGAATTTTACACACATTTTTATTTTTCATTACTCTGACGTGGAGAAGCTGAGTATTTCACAGTCTCAAACATTTTTTTTTATATTTATCTATTCAAACAGAGACTTTAATGTAAAACAAAAGCCTAATTTGGAATATGAATAAGCTGTTCAGTGGTTGACTCTAATTCTGTATTTTTAGATGCTTTTCCCATGACAAACTACTAACTTTATAATATTTTTTAATTAATGTAACACTTTTGAAAGATGCTGAGTTGACCATTCTGAACACAGAAACCTGTTGTTTAGCCACTGCGAAAGCTCAAGCAGTGGGAGTACAATCTGCCCCATAATACCTAACCCTGACCTTAAAAGACCAGCTTTAGGAATCAGGGAGCAGTTCATTCTCTGGCCCATTCTGTACCAGGCCTCAGCTGCCAACAAGTATCCCTGCTAGAGCCAATTGTGGATGCAGTTATGTGGAGATCTTTCCAACAGGCAGTCACCTGAGACAATCAACTTATTGCGCATACCAGTAGCTCACGGAACAGCCAGTTGGTGGTATAAGGTTGCTGATTCCCTGAGAAATCCAGTCTATCCAATTACTAACTCAAACAAATACACAGACACTGGCCAAATAACATCTGGGCTGGGCAGGTCTGGAAATGGAAGATAAGGAACAGAGATTCTAGAAGTTAAAAGCACACAAGTACTAAGAACAAAAAGCCATCTACCCAAACATACCTACTCAGTTTAGGATGAAGTTAATGCAACCATTCTACTTTCTCACAATCTCTTTCAATATACACGTTCTCCAGAAACAGATCTAGGTATCTCTTGAGCTAATTTATACAACCTTCTCAGTAACTCAGTCCATGTGTTTATTATACTTCGCATGAAATGCACTCTATCCTGCCCAGAAACAGACAAAAAATTCCTTTCAAGCTGACATCTGGCTGTCCCCCATAGAAACTCATATTCTCAATGCTTCTCTTGGGTCTTCCCTTCACACAAACTATGCCATTTGAGCTACCATTGGTGTTTTCCTTTTCATCCCCAATGAGGAATTCATAACCAACAGTTCACTACATCCGACCTTATAAAATACACAATATTACAACTAGTCTGGAAGGACATGAAAGAAAACTTTTAATAAATAACATGGAACATATCCCTTTTATACTATTAAACCCTTTATTATTTCCCTTAGCAATTAAATTCTTTACAAGATACTCTTACCCAAGCTCAATAAAGAGCAATAACATGCTCACAGCAGCAGAAATACTGTATTACTCTGCACTGGTGCAAGAAGATGAAAGTAAAGAGAGCCGAACATGGCCCTGAGTATTTCAAATGATGTTTCTCTCAGGCACAAAACTTTGCCAAACTCACTGTTCATACATGAATGTAACCAGATCTTCACTCAAAACAATTCAACAATGCTGGAGGTCAAGTGGCAGCACTAAGCTGAGTCACACTGAGCATCTGAATTCAGGTCTTGAGTTGAATCCCAAACTGGCAATAACTGGGATCCCCATGGAGGTGGCACATTCAACTCCCTACAGGGAAGGAACGCCACACATATCCCTTTAGGAAGAGCCACTCTCCCCAAGCCAGGAGCAGCACTGGCAGGCCTGTTGACGCGGGGGGAGGGGAGGGAGGAACAAGGGGCACAGAAAGAGAGCAAATGAGACCATTGCTTCAGGACCCAGCAATTCAAAAGGTCCCAGGGCTTTGGGCTGCTGCCACTTCTACCTTAGAAGCAGTAGTGGACAAAGCCCTGGGCTCTTTAAATCATTGCCAAAGTGTGTGTCGGGTAGCTCTGAGGGCTGCCTTGGTGGAGGGACCTGCATGGTGTGTGCTAGGCAACACAGACCTGCTCCATATGCCTAAGGCCCCACCCCTTCTAGCAGTACGGATTCAGCCCTCCCCCCCCCCCCCCGCCCTCCCCACACACACCTGGGGGCCCAGACCAGGCTGTCATGCCGGGTTACCAGATTCCACTAGTTTCTGTCCACATAGGTTTTATTTCCCCTACTAAGATAGCTCACACATAAAGCGAGTGCACCTGAAGTGAAAGATGTGCTGATTGCACACATTGACTAATAGCCATGTAAGCTCCCTCTGCATATAATCAAACACTGCTATGGTTCAGCCAGCCACATCCCTCAAATTCTGAGTACACAAGCACAGTTAGCAAACTGCCCTATCCCGGGAGACACTCTTGGGTACAACAATCTTGCAGCCACTGAGATGAAGCAGGGCCACTCATGCGGCCCGTTAACAAGCCTTGGTTGTCCTTTGCTGATATATAGAAACAAACATCATTTGTGCAGCATGTAGCGTACATAATGGAAAGAACTGGGGATGAAAGCACCAAATGAACCAGAACTTGCCTCTTTTCTCTCCCCACTTGCTTCACAACAAAGTAGAGCAGACATATAGTATTACTTGGTGACCAACTACTGCACTGCTTCCTGTTCTATAAAAATTAACTCTCCTTCCTCAGTAATGGGAACGGCATATGATGCAATTCTCCACCTGTATACAGATACACCCGCTCATTGCTTTCTTTGGAAGGCCTAAAGTTAAGCCATTCCTCACAATCTGCTTTTAATATACTTCTACATGGAAGCCAAGCCTCAGAATCAGCCAAGCCTCCTATTTATCTGTTTCAAGAGCAGACAATATTCTTATTTTTCAAGTCTGAACTTGCATGGCAACCAAAACATCATTTAATGCAACAAGCATTTTGGCTGCCTAAGAGGTACAGGATCAGTCCTGCAGATTACTATGATACCATGGGTAGCATGGGAGGAATGTTGAGGAGTACCACAAGGAGTGTCACTAGTGTCAGCAAGAGTAACCACAGTTTTGAATAACATGCAGACACACTGTCATCCAGAATACAGAGTTGGTGATGTTCTTTTTTTTAAACTGGTCATCACTGAATTAACAGTATTTCTTGTTGTTAAATGACTTGGAAAGCTGAAAGGATGACTAAAAGGAGGAAAGTTACTCTGCTTGAAGGGATGGGGTGGATTACACACACTCCCTCCACACACACATATTCCAAAATACAATGCCAAATAATATAGAAAAACAATGCAGATATATTGTTCAGAGAATCTGAATGCAAGTAAACATTGGTTTTGCAATTTAGCTCTGCCACATTTTCCTTCACTAAATCTACAACATATCATTTTCTTCCCAATTATTGCACATGCTGATTTTCCAGAAACTGTAAAGCTCCCTGTCAAAACTATTTCAATACTGTGGAAATCCAGATTACCAGCTTTACGGTGTAGAAAAGGCATGCCAAGTTAGACACAATAATCTGTTAGGCATAATGAATCGACTGTGCATGTTTTCCACTTTCTAATTCTTAGAATTAGTGAACACTATGGTGTATGTGCTTGGGTGGAGAAAGGGAAAAAGTAAGAACATAAGTTGCGGTTTCAGTGTGGCTGAAGGGTATGAAAAATATGTTTTATCGGAGGTGAATCTGAAGTTCCAGTTCAGCAAAAGAAAGGTGCAAAGGCCAAAGTTTTCAAGTTTATATGAATAAAATTAGTTATCTAAATACATTCTGCCTGATTTTCAGAAGTGCTGTTCAACCCCTGATAATGTTAACTCCAATTGTAATTGTGAGCTGTCAGTCCCTCTCAAAATCAGGACATTCATTCAGGTAATCCTAAATATGGTTTTAGGTGCTTCACTTTTGGCACTCATTCAAAAGTTTTGGCCAACTGGGCTAAATCTGATCCATATTTACACTTTGCACAGTTCTGTTAATACCGTTAAGTTTGCATGAGGTATAAATGAGGAAAGAATTAGACTCAATTATTGTATCTCCTAATTGCCTATGAAGACTTCAGTCCTTTATTGTTAAAAAAAAATCAATCAATATATGTTTGTGGAGTTGTAAAGTCACATACGAATCAATACACCCACAAAAACCTTATGGCAGTCCTTTCTCCAGTCCTGCATCTTTACCAAATCTCATTCTTCTGAAAAATGACTATGATAACAATGCAAGGAAGGTATTTCTTAAACACATCCCACCACATGCCAGTCAGACAAAAATCTTGCAATTATCAAAAAGGCTTTCAGGGACCTCAGAAGCCATGGAATTTCAAACTCTGTAGGAGGACTGGTTAGGAAGCCAGATGTGAATGTACTCACGAAAGCTTCTTCTCCTTATTCTTAATCATCTCCAGGCATTCTGAACCTTTATTGTTCAAGAGAGGTACAACACATGATTCATTAATAGTTAACAGTACATGTGACATTCCAAGGGTGGATCCAAATACAGAACATGAACTTGAAGCTTTATCAAAAACTACAAGGTCCAGATAAAGAACATTACTGAAAGTCACTTTAGGTTTAATTACTTCTCCTCTCAAGAAAGGAGACATTAATGAATGAGTTAGTTTAATGATCACCAGTTTCATGGTGCACATTTTTTCACCACATATTTCGTGATAATAATCTGGTGCAACACTTAGTTTCAATAGAAGACCATATCAGAGGCGATAAAGCTCTATCATGCAGTCTTTGTGAACTACAAAGTCAGTATTCAGTCTCCACAGCTAAACCTTCCTTAACACAGAACTGAAATAGTGACTGTGCAACATTTTACCAAACAGTTTCCATAGTGGTTCTTTTTCAGTGTATTACAAATATTTTCTTCTCTTCTATGATAAAAATTGAAACAAACTGAAAGACTACATGGATAACTTTTACCATCAAGTAGTAATAAAGTTTCTGTGGCTTATAACTTTAGTTCTGAGGAAGGAAATAATTAGCAGGTGAATTTAAATAGTTGCTGTCTCATTAAGCTGTCAAAATAAATTTTATAATTGTCTTTTAGTTTCCAATGAAGGGATAACACTAAATGTTTACTACATTAGCACGAATAAAGAAATCACACTAAACTGTCCCCTTTAGTCCTTGAAATGTGTACCTGTGACACTGAGATAAAGCAGGGGCAGGGAGCTACCTGTCAATCTTTCATCATCTCTTTTATGCAAAAAATTAAAATGGAGTAATCAGAAATACCAGACCACACTTACAGAAAACAATTACTAGTCTATTACTCAGAAGAGTAGCTGTGTTAGTCTGTAACTTTAAAAACAACAAATAGTCCTGTGGCACCTTAGAGACTAACAAAAGTATATAGTATAGAGAGATTTTAATTGGTAAAACCCACTTCATTAGATACATCAATTTACACTGTAGCCTTCTTCTGGAAAAGCTTATACAAATGAAGGTGCTTTTTGCACAAAAAACCCCTCTTACGCAGAGCCGTTCTTGAAAAAATGAGGAAGAACAGCTCTTGAGCAAGAGGGGGGTTTTGTGCAAAAAGGAGCTGTCTACACAGCTCCTTTTTGTGCAAAAGTCTCTTGCACAAAAACAACTGCTAATTAATTATGCAAATGAAGCATGGCGATATTCCACTCTGCGCTTCATTTGCATAAGCTTCTCCGGAAGAATGCTACAGTGTAGATGTAGCCTAAGGTGCCACAGGACCACTCATTGTTTTTAAGGTAATACTGACATCTCTAAAGTCACGAATGAACATCCTGTGTAGACAAATCAGTTGTTAGCTGAAGAAAAGACAATCCCCAACCCCTCTTGATGTGGGGTCAAAATACAGTTGAAACAAACACATGCTTGGAAATCAGGAAATGCTAGTAATTTTTCTCCAGTTGGCTTTACAATTTATATAATTTAATAGCCATGATTCATGGTTTAGTAATACAGTAGAAGCTAAAGATACCAGACACTCCTGAGTTTCCACTCAAGCTAACAGGTTCATGCAGACAGTCAATACTTCATAGGATATGCCTCTAAGCATACCTCCCAGGATAAGGACCGTAATGAGTTTGGGCAGCATGCCCAATACAACAGAAATTGTTTTACAAACCAGAATTTCCATTGTATTCCTAGTTCCCTCCTCTTTCTTATATCAGTCCTTTAACTGAAATATGACAGTTCAGTCTCTGAAATTTAAAGCAAAAGTAAGTTGAGGCAAATATTCAGTCAGTCTTTTACAACTGTATTAAATATCTCTCTTGATTTTTTTTCCTTCGCATGACTCTTAGAATAAGATCTTTTTCCATAATTAGTGTCTGAATATGAATTCACATGGTTTTCCCATTGGAATTTTTGGGAGAAATCTACAGCAGTTTCAATTTGTATTGAGTTCTACATACAAATTGGAGGGAGGAGGAAATCTCTGGAAATATCATTCTGTGTCTAATGTAAACTCATCAGCTATCATTGCCAAAATGGACACTTTTGAAACACCAATTGCCTCAGAGTATTTCCTGTTATACATGGGTACTGCCATACTTATGTGTCAATGTTCAATTAGAGGGTGATAGAAACATACAAGAGTAGATTCTGGAGAGAGGATTTTTACATGCAAAAAAAACAAAGGAATCTTAAAAGATTAAAACAACATAAAAGCACCCTCTGCATCTTTCATGATTAGTTTGGAACAACGTAGATGCAAACAATCTCTCTTATTTCATGTTTTGTAAACACTCAATCACTGAGCACTAAGGCTAACTTATGGAATCCTTATAATAGTCAAGCACACAACTCCAATGCATGGAAAGACAGGATCTTCAGACAGGTAGACCTCTTCTGTCTGCTAGCTTTTCCACAGGATAGCTAGGATAGTATAAAGAGTTGGGTAGAGGTGCAGGTCTACCCTGGGTGCTACATATTGAAAAGAAGAAAGGAGGAGGCAATAGAGGCAATAGGCTTCCTTCATCCCCAGCTAGTCCGATGAGTGGGCTCATGAAACTCCAGTCCAGGGCTGGGTGGGCAGGCAGGAAGTGTTGGAGAGGCAGGTGGAAGCACTGCAGGATTCCCATTCCGTGAAGCACAGATTGGCCCCATTCTTCTCTCTGGTCCAAGATGGGGTACAAGGCTGGCAGTCTCAATCCCCCATGGCCAGTACTGGTGGTAGAAGCAAGCACAAGAAACAGGAGTCCCTAGCAGTGGTTGCCCTAACAACCATAGGCATGCACCAGTGGTGTGACGTCTGCTTGAATAAGCAGCAGCTGGCTCAGAGCCAGCCCCAGACATTTTGGGGGCAAGGCTGTGCAGCAGTTTTCCTGCTGCTGCCTCAAAACACAATTGACTCCTACCCATCAGTATCACAAACTCTTTGCACAAGGCCAGATGAATTATTAGAGGGAGGGCTAGCGTAGTGATTATTTTGGGTTACACCAATATTAGATTGAGTCTTTTGACAGAAAATTGTGTGTGGGGCGGGACTGCATGTGTATGCCTAGGGACTATGGGTACCCCACCTCCTGCTTCAGAAGTGGTTCCTTTCAGGCTTAGTGACCAGTTTATATTTCCATGACTATCAGCACTTGGAAAAAGGCTATCGACTTAATTTTTCCCTTAGGAAAAAGTGAGATTCAGCTTTATGAGCCTCCCAAAGCACAACTCCGTTGACTACAAGCTCAGGCAAGCCTCTTCCAGGTCCTCAGAGCATCTCCCACAGGTATAAATAACTGGAATAATTCTATTAAAACCAATGATATAAAACTGACATGACATCAGAATCAGCCCTTTTGTGTTTGGCCCCTAATGCTTACATTTGAATCTGAGAATTGCTCGGTACAGTCAGAGAAAAATAATCCATCGAAACCAGGCAAATATGCATTCTTCCAAATCCCCTATCTCCCTTTTATTTTCATTCTATTCCTTTTTCAAAACAGTCAACAGTCTTGTTTCATGTTTTCACTTTCTGCCTGTAGAAATCTCCATGTCTAAGTAAACATGGGTAAAATCCAATTTTTTCTACTTTTCTGCTGATTTCTATGATACTTTACAAGTCAAACCAGAAACAGGAGTCCCTAGCAGCAGGGGTGATTTTTTTCTTATAGTCTGCTCAATGAGGCAGATAATGAACATACGTCTCAATTTTAAAAAGTGTAGAAAACTGTCAATGCTATAGTCTTCATCTTCTTAGTTCCAACAAACTGCTATAACTATTCCTACTGGTCATCTCATATAGCAATCAGCATCTTCTCTCTCGGCCTTTTCATAGCCCCAGAAAAATCAAGCTGAGAGACATAAGCTATTGACATGTCTCAAAACACTACTATTACACTTAGTTTTAAGCATATCACAGTTACAATGTTTAAATCAGCAGTTTTAACTGATTAAGCAGATGTTCATAGGAGACAGCCAAGTAGTATTAAACTTAGCGATTAAAATAATCCTTAAGTCTTGGATGCTAAATAACTTCATATAGACCAATGGATCCATCATATTGTCTTGATTTATAGATTTTGAGAGATTTTAGTCTCCAAAGAAAAGATGAAATCATTTTCATTATCTAGAATCCTACAGCTATGTATCTAAATTAAGAGTTCAATCCTATAAACACTTACTACTTAGTGTAGCTCTTAACTACCATGAACAGTCATATTGAAATTATTGAGAATACACATATGCCTGCTTTGAAAGACTAGGCGTGTAATAAGCATCTGGTAGTCCACAGGCACAACGGTGAGATAACCAAATTAATGTAGGTTTTGAATGAGGAATTCTGGAGGTTAACATTTACATTTGGTCAAAGTGCACACACACACACACACACACACAAACATATGTGCATTTCCTTCCTCCATTCATCTTTACTCAAAGTGCTTCTACACATCACCCTTAGCTCGAAATAAGCTACACAATTTGCACTACGCAAATTACGTAGCTTGTTTCAAGTGTATTTTGAAATTGCTTATTTAGTAATTTGGCGCTGTCTACACAGTGCCAAATTTTGAAATAACGTGCTATTCCAAAATTCCCCTTAATCATCGTAGAATGAGAGTTACCGGGACATCAGAATAAGCCTCCCATTATTTATTTTGAAATAATGGGCTGCTTCAATAGACGTATCCTGAAATAGCTTCGCAGTGCACACGTACTCATAGTGAACAGTGCCTTACCCCCAAAGCAGCCCTATTTATTTTAACTGATTGGTTTCAATGGAGCATGTGAAACAACATGCAACTCAACATGACTGTGGTGGCAAAACTGGGAGAGATTTCTGAACTGACAAGAGTACATTTGAGAGTCTCTGAGGGTACGTCTACACTTTTTACTATTTCAAAATAGCACGTCTACACTGAGTGGATGCTGAATTGCACTTAAGGCTGACTGGAACCACATCCAGCAGGCCATCAGGTCAGGAATTACTTAGCCTCAGGCAGCAGCCACACAATCTGAGGCCTGTGCTTAAAGGGAACCCCCCAGACAGCCAGTTCTCCAGTTTCCCTGCTTGCTTGCCTACCTCTATGAGAGACAGCAAAGCATTTTGTCTCTGTGTGCTCTGGTTGCCCTCACTCAGGACACCACAGCACTCTGCAACATGGAGCCAGAGCTGCCCCTGGGCACTCTGGTGCTTCTTGTGGATGCGTTCCTGCGAGCCTGGCTGCACTTTATACAGGCTGCCATCTGGGAGGTCCATCAGGGAGCTGCAAATATTCTGGAGGTCCTGCGGGAGAGCTTCCACCCTGAGGAGCACTAAAAGCCTCCCTGGTCTGCCCCACTAGAGACTTGTGCCTCATTCCTCCCTCACGTCCTTCCACTTACCCCTCCCTAATCCCTCTTCCTGATGTAAAATAAAATACATGTATTTTCATGAACACAAACTCTCTTTAACAAAACAGGGGGGGAGGTAATGAAACTCTGGTGAGACTGGGGAAAGCAGAAGAGAGAGGGTGGGAGAGGGGAGGGCGAAACCTGGGAGGAGGGAGCCCCAAACCTAAATAAGGTCCATGATCTCCACCCTGTAATGGGAATGTGCCTGCCTTCTCTGGGCCCTGGAAGGCTCCTGGGAGCTGGCAGACTGCTCCTGGGGAATGGTGGAGGGCTGGCTGCCAGTGGCTTGCTGGCTCATGTTTTGGGGCCACTGAGTCATGGGCAGTGACTGCTGGCTCTGGGCTGGCAGGCTTTGAGCTGGCACAGGCACTGTGGCCAGAGTCAACCCCTTTAAGGGCTCCAGGGACAAGGGAAGGAGTACAGTGTTCTTGGTTTGAGGCCTGAGTGTCCACCAGGGCACCCTCGGAAAGCTGGAACCCCCCTATTTCAATATAAGTGTCCACACAGCACTTATTTTGAAATAGCTATTTCAAATTTGGCGTTATTCCTCGTGGAATAAGGTTTACCAAATTTGAAATAAGTGCTCCGCTATTTCGAATTAATTTTGAAATAGCAGTTTGGCTGTGTGAAATAAGGGCTGTTATTTCGAAATAACGTTGCTGTGTAGACACACCCTGAGTTTTCTTAGCATTGGATAAACAGAATGCACAAAATGTTCCTGTATTACAGAAATATAAAAAAATTAAAGCAGCATTGGTCAATTGTGACTAATCTTTTCCTCCACCATGCTTCCCCTAACAATTGGTGGTGGTGATGGGGGGAACTCTTTTAACAGAACAGGAAGGAGACTGCTTCTTTAACCCCCTGATGACAGAAACAAATTGTTTTGCAGCCAGGGGAAGAGATTTCCCCAAATGTGCAAAACAGATCCTTCCTCCTTGATATTATACAGAGCAGTAGCACTGTATTTTCCAAAGAATACCGCTCCCTAAACTGTAGCAACAACAGAGATTTTTTTAAACATGCAGCTTTCCACTGATGTACAGCAGGTATACTTCTTACTGAGAAAATCTCTTATTTTAAAACTCTCACCACAGAACTGTCCTTTTTAAGAAACCTATCCAATCTCTAAACATTTAGTATGTCCTTCCCATTATTTCTACTATTAACTTTTGGAATAATAAAGTAAAATACTTACCTACATATTTTGAAATAGTGCGCACACATTGGGGAACTGTTAGTTCTTGTTTAGATCTACACAACCAAACAGTGCCCAATCTATTGGGTTGCTTTAGAAATAAAACCCCTGTAGCATACGTTGGGCTCTGCATAACCCTAAGTAAATTCACTAGGGAACTAACTATATTAAGCAACTCAAAATATAGTAATGGTTAATTAAAAGAAGTAATGATCATGGGACTATTGTGAATTTTCCCCCTCACTTTTGAGTTTGGATGAACTCATGCAAGTAACAACTCACCAGTCAGAAGAAGGCTTTGATAATCTGACCCTACATAATTTTAAAAAAAACTTTCTACCTGTAGAAGTAACAATTTATGTATGTTTGGTACTACTAGCAGCAGCGACGGATTTACGGCAGGGCGAGCGGGATGGCTGCCCTGGGCCCCGCGCTTCCCGAGGCCCCGCGCATGTGCCATGTCAAAGGGGGGAGGTCCCGCAAAATTTTGCTGCCCTGGCCCCCGCGGCGCTTCCCTGGGCCCCGCGACACTCTAATCCTCCCCTGATTAGAAGACTTACTCAGCATTGCTCATCTCCTTCATAGCAGGGCTCTGGTGGGGTGGGGAGGTACAGTAGTCAGGACAGGGATTTGGGAGGCTCAGGGCAGGGGTCTGGAGATATGAAGGGAGGCAGGAGTCAGATCAGGGGGTGAAGAAGTGCTTGGGGCAGGGAGTGGAGGTGCAGGAGTCAGGGCTGGGGATTGGGAGGAGGGGGAGATCAGATGAGGGGATAGAAGACTCAGGGAAGGAGGTGGGGGAGGCTGTTGGCTTCTCACCAAGGTCTGGGGGGGGGGCACGTCACACCTCGCCTGCTGCCTTCTCCCTGGAGCTAGCCTGGGGCAGGAGGCAAACACTCCCTGCCTGCTGGCTTCTCTCTGGGGCTGGCCTGGGCGGGCAGGGGAGGAAAGGGGGGACCTCACACACCCTGACCACCCACCAGCACTTCCCTGGCCCTGCTCTTCCCCCCCCCCCCCCTTCCATTTGATGTGAAACAACCATGTTTCACACCCATGTCGGTATCTTGGCACAACTAAACCCTGATCTTCCTTTAAGTTATGATAAGAAGGAGCTACCTACCAAATGTGGTGGTCCTAGCTCTTACCATTTAGGAGGACTTCTTGAATAAATGGACTCACATACAGACAGAGACAGACAGACACACATTTCTAAAGTATATAGATTGATGTTAAAAATAGTTCAGTATGCTCTCTAACCAGAAGACACACTGTACACTGAAATTATGTTATGCTTTCTACACACTGTATATGTTTGCATAGTATTTTGCTAAACACGTACTTTTAGACGTATGATGGTAGGGGGAGTTAATGAAATTTAGCTCTCAGAGTGCCAATCCAGAATGACTTCCAGAATACAGAAGGGCTGTATTTAGCCACAATACTGGCACAGCTGGAGAGTAGCAGTGTAAGATTATGACACTCAAATATAGCTCAAGATTAAGATGGAAGGACTCCCTGGGGTAAAGGTACTTCACTCTCCTTGCCTAGCCTTCAGCCTTTCTACTAAAGCTTCCAACACAGGGGCCATTTGTGATGGTAGGCTTTCCGATAAGTTCAACTGGGAACTGGACTGAAGCCAATTCATTCATTTGACATATGGCATGAGACCATATTTGATAATATTGTCTCATTTCATTCACTTTTTTGTATTTCTTTACATGGATTTAATTTTTTTCTTTTTTAAAAACATAAAAATACACATAAAAATGGAATAGTCATGGCCTGTTAAATTTCACTCTACAACAACGTGATTCCATTTATTAGGGATGTAAGCCCTGCTGGGGCTCTTGTACATTTATAAGGTGGAACATGCGAGTCCTTATCAACTAATCAAATAGTTGATGGAAATCCCATCGACTATTCCATTAGTTAATTAATCGACATTTAACATCCCTAAATTTATGTCATGTTATTAGATAGGAGCTGATCCCACGAACAGGAGACAATTCTTTGTAGGTAGAAATCCCATTAGGTCCCTGGAATGGTCTGAAGAAAGACATTTCCATGTTTTCAGCACAGCAGTACTGAACTGTTAAACAATCTTAATACAAATATTATAATATAACATTATTCCAGAAATAATGGATCTAGTCATCTCAAAAAACATCTTTAAAAATTTTTCATTAACATTCCAAAGAACAATATTTTTAAGATTGTTGTAACAGGATTTGCCAAACGTTTTTTGACATGTGGACTAAATCAAAGAATGAGTTTGTGAGCTGGTCCTCTCATTGTATGTACTTCCCTCTTTGTGCTAGGAGACAGAACAAGCCTGATTCATGACTCGGTACTATCTATGCTCCAGAAACAGGATTTAAATGATGCTTGGGTCTTGTGCTGAAATATATTTTTCCCTCTCCCCCTCTCTTCCACCCCACACTATGCACCAGAGCACTTTTAAAATGGGGACTTGAAAACATGTTTGAAATGATAATCCAAAGTAATCCAGATAATTTGACAGGCGGCTGACAGACAAAATGAACTAACATGCTCCTGTTGACATAGAATAATAAAATTCGGCACAGATTCATTTATTACGGGCAGATGAGTACAAGGAGAATTCCAAATATGATCATTGGGTTATCTAGAAGAGGTCAGCCAAAAGAACATTGGCCTAAACATGTTAAAAAGTGATATTAATTTCTGGAACACACAGTAGAATTTGCAGTATTCTATAAACATCACAAGGACTGTAAGGAACCACAGCAATTAATCATTCCAAATAAAATGTTTAATTACTTATCACTTCCTATCTCCTTCCTCAGTCTACTTGGTAATATGATCTGCACTGTAGTGATGAAGGACTGTATCAACTGCATGCGGATCGGATACAGTTCAAAAGCAGATAGGAAAATAGATGTACGCAAAGGAATCTCAGATCTGAAGAGCATGCTGTATTAGATGTTAGTACACTATCCTTGGTATTGTACGCTGTGTGCAGATAGAAAGGAAACTAGGAGTTACATTTTCCACTTGATTTACACAGTAACGTCCATTAACATACCAAAGGTAAATGCATGCATCCAGGAAAAAATAACCTCCCTTATAAATAAACTAGAAGACTTACCTGACATTACCCAGGTCCTTCAGGGTAGGGACTTGGGGATGTGGGGTGACAAGAGTCAGGGGAGGGAACTGAGGAGGGGCTCAGGGCAGGGGTGCAAGAGTGAGAGTTGGGGATGAAGAGGGGCTCAGGGCTAGGGATGCAAAATCCTGTTTAATCAGTTAACCAGTTAACTGCTTAAACTGGGGTAGGCTGGAGCAGACTCCCACCCGCAGTGTGGCATGGCAGCTGGACCGGGCCCATCACACCACAGGCAGACAGAGAGCTGCCCCTGCCCGGGCAACTCAATAAGGACAATGCTGACCAATTAACAGGTTAACCATTCACAGCACTACCCAAGATAGGGAGTCTCATCCAGCAGGGCTCTCTCTACCCCCAGCCAGTGGGGCCTTCTCTCACCTCCCCAGCGCTACTGGCACTATTTTCCTCACTGTCCCCACTCTTGTGCTGTGGCCAAGGGCCAGGGTATGTGTGTTTAGGATACAAGGGCTACTTACCTGGTCTGGCAGCAGGCAAGATAGTGGTCAGCTGGGGCTGGAGGTCACCCTCTAATTAGTAGTGCCACTGCCCCCAGTGGTCACTAGCTCTCCACCACACTCACTGCCCCCCCCCCCCCCCAAGGGCCACTCTCAGTATTACATCCCTTTTCTCCACTGCTCCCTTTCCATGTTAAGGAAAACAGTCCCAATCCAGGGAATTCCCATTTTCCTGGCACAACCAAATCCTGACTTAGCTTTAAGTTAGGATAAGAAGAAGTTGCATACCAAAGTTGGTGGCCCTAGCTCTTACCATTTAGAAGGAGTTCCTGAACAGTCAGACAAACAAACTATCAAATATATAGTAGAGGTAAACTATATGACTGTGCACACATATCAGGAGGATCTGATGGCAGCCATGGTAATCAGAACCTCAAGTGACTTGTGGTATTCAGCACCCCAAATGTATGTACAAGGTAAGCTCCCAATTCTGTCCTTGGATAGATGTATGTAACTCACATTGATGTCAATGACACTTACAGGCATAGACATTAAGGTAATACTTACTGGAGCTGATGCTTTGGCAGCATCACAGTGGAGCAGAAAAGACTGTGTCAAACATGACTAGAGACTCACAGATACTAACAAATTTAATCTAGATCTTTCATGGCTGTTAGTAAAAACAGGGGTAACTAATCTCCAATTACAATTAATTTGTGAACTCATAATTCTCTTTATTTTACAGGGACTAATGATCCACACTTTCCAACTTTACATTCTTGTTACTTGTTCCAGAAAGAGGAGGTCCAAACTTGATAAAGAGATGTTGTGTGTCATCTCTTTCCACTCTACCGTGGTGATGTTTTTGCATATACGTTTTTATACACCCCACACTTCCCAAATGTAACCCTTGATTCCAGTGGAGTGATTCTGACATGAAGCAATGGTGAGCCAGACCCAAACTTTTGCTCAAAGGTTAGGCTTACTTACCCAGGAATAAACACTACCATTTTAAAGGAAGGAGAATTACAGGGTCAAATTGAGATTCTGTTAGAGCTATAGCACAAAGGTATAAAATGGATCAAGTCTCTCTCTCATCCCACTGCATTGGCTACATATAGCAGGTTCCAGAGAACCATTGTATTTTTCCCCTATATGCCCTTTTCACAGGTGGACAAAACAGGGCAGTTCTGAGGAGAGCTTTGACTCTAATCTTGAATGCACCAGCCATCATGCTTGCACAGACATGCCAGGGAATACACGCTATATAGGAAAATACCCAATGAATTTTGCTCCTACAGCAATGGAAGCAGAAGGGAGACTATGACAGCATGAGTGTACTTCTGGGTCATAGTAATCACACACACACACACATACACACACACACACACACACACACAGGTTGTGCTGAACATTTTGCCTTTACTTGGTGTTTTGAGCAAAAACATTTTTCAGACTAGGAATGAAACATGACAAAGTATGCAGCTGCCAATTATTCCCATAAATCTTAATAAACCAATAATTTCAACCAGGATACTTGTGAGTAAGGTACACTCAATATATGAGTAGGTATAGCAGAATCTGACTATTACTGGTAAAGGCCAGGTCTACATTAGAAGAGAAAGTCAACCTAAGATATGCAATTCCAGCTACATAAATAATGTAGCTAGAGTCAATGTGCCTTAGGTCAAATTTCTGGGTCTCTTCTGTCAACTTTCCTTACGCCTCTCAACCTAGTGGAGCACCAGAGTGGACTGGGATGCCATCCACAGTCAATTTAGGAGTCCTTACAAGACCAACTAGATTGAACCCTCCACAGCATCAATCTTCCAGGAAGTGGAGACAAGCCCCAAACCCCTTAAAATATAGTTTAGCTATTAAAAGCCACCACAAATTAATGAGTAATTCTACTTGTGCACTGTTTTGGGTTATGAGGCAAACAAAACACACACAAAATTAATCAATGTGCCCAAATTCAACGTTTAAAAGATACCCTACATACATGTCCTTGATTTTTATATCATAGCATGACATTTGGAATATTCTTTAGTCATGTTGTTTCTTGCCATATAACTCATTTTACCACGTAAGTAAAATCTTCTCAAATAGCAATAGTTTTCAGGATGTCTTACAAATCCACAGGTTGAGATGGTTCATACAGAATCCCATACAAAACTATGCATTACAAACCCAACAGTTCATGTAGAAGATTCTCAAGTATATGTAGAAAAAGCAAGGAAAACCCTTACAAATCACCCATGTTACTCATTCCATTACTACTGCTCAGAATAAAGTGCCCAATCTTACTTTGTGGGCTATATTTAGGATAAAGTACACAGAACACATCCTGTTTAAGACAGGAAAAAGATGTGAAAAATGCGTGTACTTTCCTAACAGAACTTATACAAAGCTGATATTGATGGAAATGGTTTTTTCTGTTCTTTAGGATATATCAAAGGGATCTGTAAATGTAAGCCATTCCCCACTTACTTCCACACATTGATAAGAGAAAGAAATCAGAGAGATACCCATTAGAGGAAAAAATGTTCATTAGACTGCAAGACTAATGAATACAGCAATAAAAATCTATTTCAGTAAGTTTTGTAATCTGTTTAGCACATCACTTAGCCTCAGTATAATGGGACCTCTATCAGGAACGTTTTACCTGAGTTTGGGTTTTACTGAATATGTTTTCATGCTGTCAAACACTACTTCATAGAAGTGGTATTACTATGGGCTATTTTATGGTGTTTTAAAGATTCTCAGTCACATATCTGACATTTGTGGGGCTGTTAGACTCCAACATAAGTGCTAGAAATAAGGGTGCTACCAAACCCCTTCGTTTAAAGGGGTCTCCACTGTTTACAGTTTGGTTTAATGTTTCTCTGCACCCCTACTATGGAAATTGTTCCAGCACCCAGCCTCTACATGATTTCAGTACCAAAACTGGCTCAGTTTTCAATTCAATAAAGATTGTTCAGCCATGCTGCCAACTCGGCCCAGAGTATGAAAGTCAAACTGGGCTCCTGGCTCGGTGTACATCACAATACAATATGATCAAGACAAAATTATTTACTTCATATCTAGAGACAGAGACATCTCCCAAAATTTAAGACAGACTCTTCCAGAAAACATACCTCTGAGGAGTACTGCCTTGCTCAGAACATTGCTGTTAAATATACACTGCATAGTGCACCATGCACCAGCCTGAGCAGCTTACTGCATCTGCAGAGCTGATAAATGGTCTCAATCTTTGGATTACCGGATACTGTATCCCAGGAGGCAACAAATCTGAAAAAAGCAGCGGTGGCTGTGATAGATAAGTAGCTGACTACTGTGATGCTGTGGCCAAAAGGGCTAATGCAGTCCTTCGATACATGAACAGAGGAACGTAGAATACAGAGGCGATTTTACCTCTGTATTTGGCACTGGTGTAATCACTGCTAGGGTTGACAGATGGTTTCACAAAAAATACTGAACCCCAAGTGTCCCACGCGACCTTCACCTGGGCGTCCGAGCCGGGCCTCGGGAAAAAACAGAAAATAACGGACATTTTAAATGTCCAGTATTTTTGGAATTTTTTTTACCGGACGGAAGATGCAAATAGCGGTCTGTCTAGTTCAATATCAGACATGTGGCAACCCTACTCACTGCTAGAATGCTATATCCACTTCTGATCCCCACAATTCAAAAAGGGCTTTGGATAAACAGGAGAAGGTACAGACACGAGCCAGGAGAATGGTTAAAGAATTAGAAAACTTGTTCTGTAGGAACAGACCTCATGGAGCTCTATTTATTTAGCCAATGAAAGGGATGATTAGGAGGTGCCTTAATTACAATGTAGCTAAAAATACTTACATAAAGGAACAAATATTTGATAATGGGCTCTTCAAGCTAGCAGAGAAAGGTATAACAATCTAATGGCTAGACGCTGAAGCTAGTAAAATTCATTTGGAAAAGAATCATACAGTTTAAACAGTGAGTGTAATTAACCACTAGAACAACTTACCAAGAGTCATGGTGAAGTATCCACCACTGAAAATTTTGAAATCGAGACTGGATGTTTTTCAAAAAGATATGCTTGAGGAATTATTCTGGGGAAACTCAAGGGCTTGCATTGTGAAGAGGAGAAACTACAGGATCAGAATGGCTTTTTCTGGTTTTGGAATCTAAGAAAAAATACATTTCTGAAGTCTCATTTCAAAGGGACAAAGGCACAAATCATGATAGTAAAGGAAACAAGGAAAAGAAAATGTCATGCTATTCTAGCCAAGAAAGATGCAAACGAACTCCCACCTTTTTGATTAAAGCTCCTATCTAATCTTCCCAAACATCCCTGTATCTCAAAGCTCTGAGAATAAAAACCTAATTCACAGATGACAGGTGAACAACCACAGCCAGCAGTGCAGATGTTAGCCTTGCCAACATTTCTAGTTACTTTTCCCTAGTCACCAGTTCCATTTTGGTCTAGTCTGAATTGGGCCCGCTTGCATTTCATAAAGACACCAGGTTGATTTTTTCTGCTGCATCATCTGGGACTGATGCGATGTAATCACAGAGGGAAGAGCACACTGCATCCTAAACACTAATTCCTAGCTCTTAACAGCACATGTGCAATCTAACTGTCTTCATATTATGCCATAATTGACACCTGTACATTACATTACTCACCTCATTACTTTTAGTAAATTTGCTCAGATTGGAACGGACAGTACTAAAGAAAGAATAAAATCCAATTAATTCTTCTACCTGTAGGACTAAATGAGCTAAAATGCAGTAAAAACTTAAGTCTGTATCTAAAAGAAACCATTCCAATTCAGTGGTATAATACACACTGTGGCAAGGTCCTCACTCAGAAACCCCTTCTTCAGCCACAAATCAACTGGAGACCCTCTCTTGTGTAATCACTAAAGTCTTTTATTGCCCAAGCCCATTCCACACCACCTTCTATTTACAGAGGTTTGTTTGTTCCAGCAGCAAACTCCCCTACACTCTCCAGCTGGCTGTGACACACTCAACTACTCACTGGCTCCTCCCCTTTCCATTACCCCCTCCCTCCCCCCCTTATCTAACCCCTGCTAATGAGGCCCACAGCTGTTTCCCATTAGCCCCTCAGGCCTGGGCTTATTCAGCTGGCTTCAATTGCCCTTTTCAGCCAGGTTGTAGTGGCAGAGCTCAGGCTTAGCCAGGAGCCTGTCACAACAGAAAGCAGAATTGTTCATTAAGAAACTAAAATTTGATATAGTCATATTACAAAATAATTTTTTGATAACACAGTTCCTTAAGCAAATACACGTTAAAAAATAGAGGCAGAAGCATTTTTAAACCACAAGCATTAATAAAAGAATTCTTCACGCTCAAGAGTTTTTTGTGCTCACAGTTAACCCAAACCTACAATCTCTATGATCATCGCAATTTAGAGTAGGAATGTGGAGTAGTTAGTATGTCTGTATCTAGGTCTTTGCTGATTTTAATTATACTGATGTTTCCAGACTAGTATCAAATTAAAACGAGGCAGTTTGCCCCAGTTATCTGAATGGGAGACAGTTACCAGAGCCTATTTGTTATAGAGTGAAGTTCCATTACAGTACATCCAAAATCCTATGATAAAAAACATTGACATGAAAGGTCAGATTATGCCTTAGCATAAGTGGCAACCCTTTTGAATTTAGAAGACTTGTGTCCATTTACACCAAGGCTGAATTTGGTCTTGTAAAGCAATTGACAAGGAAAAGGCAATACAATTCCGGATAATGTTCTCACTCCTGCAGAACTTCCCAACTGCTTAATGGCAAAGAGCCAGGCTCTGAAATCAATAGCATTACTTCAGATTTAAATAGGTTCTAACTGAGGTCAGAACCGGGCCCAAAGTGCAAGCCTCAGGGCCAGTTCCTGAATTCCTTTGTGACATCTTTGAAGTCAGTTAAAGATTTGAGTGCCTGAGGAATGCAGCATCAGGTTTCTAAGTTTGAATACGCTTGATTTTGTCAGCATATCATAAACTTAGATCCAGCAATTAAGCACCAAGTTTTACCAAATGTAAAATTGGGCCAGATTGTGCCCTAGTAATACCGATTCATTTGTCACTTCCTCATTCCTCAACTGCAGTTTTGTGGTTTTGCCTTTTTTTTTAAACTGCTTGGTATTTGCTTCAATGCATACATGTCCTTCACAATCCATGCCTTTGCATGTTGGGACCCATGGGAGCCTGTGAGCTGCAGAAGAACTTAAATCTTTAAATTGCAAGATGTGTTAAATGTTCCATTTCAGTCTTTGCTCACTGTAACTATTCCAGGCAATGTCATTACCTCCTCTGTAAATTAAGTCTATTAAACACTATCTAATCATAGCTCTATGATGATAGTAGTTCCACCAAAATCAGTGGGATTTAATACTATTGGAATGGTTCCATAATACACAGTCTGCTAAAGGCTATACAGGCAGTCCCCGAGATACGCGGATCCGACTTACGTCGGATCCCGCAGTTACGAACGGGGATTTTCTCGCCCCGGAGGACTGGAGCGGCGGGACGCCTGGTCTGGCCGCCCGCCTCCTCCAGGGCGAGAAAAGCTGCTTCCCGTCTCCCTGGTCTGCTGGGGGAGTCAGCAGACCAGGAAGACGGGGAGCAAAGCGGCAGAGGACCCGGGCCAGACCCGCAGCACTGATCTGGAAGCGCCGCGGGTCCAGCCCGGGTCTTCCGCCGCTTTGCTCAGCGTCTCCCTGGTCTTCAGACCAGGGAGACGCTGAGCAAAGCTGCGGAGGACCTGGGGACAGACCCGCGGCGCTTCCAGCTGATCAGGAAGCGCCGCGGGTCCGGCCCCAGGTCCTCTGCCACTTTGCTCAGCGTCTCCCTGGTCTGCTGGGGGGGGACACAGCTAGTGCCCCCCCCCAGCAGACCAGGGAGATGTGGAGCAAAGCCCGGGGCCTGTGGTAGAGCAGGTGGGGCGCTGCCGGTTGGTCCCGCAGCACCGTTCCTTGGCGCTACTGGACCAACCTGGCAGCACCCCAGCTGCTCTGCCCCAGGCGTCCTGATTCAGCCGCTGCTGATCAGTTTCAGCAGCGGCTGAATCAGGACGCCTGGGGCAGAGCAGCTGGGGTGCTGCTGGGTTGGTCCAGTAGCGCCGAGGAGCGGCTGTGCTACTGGACCAACCCAGCAGCACCCGAGCTGCTCTGTCCCAGGCATCCCCAAGTCAGCCACTGCTGAAACTGACCAGCGGCTGACTACAGGAAGCCCGAGGCAGAGTAGCTCTGCCCCGGGCTTCCTGGAATCAGCTGCTGATCAGTTTCAGCAGCAGCTGACTTGGGGATGCCTGGGGTTCTTAAGTTGAATCTGTATGTAAGTCGGAACTGGTGTCCAGATTCAGCCGCTGTTGAAACTGATCAGTTTCAGCAGCGGCTGAATCTGGATGCCAGTTCCGATTTACATACAGATTCAACTTAAGAACAAACCTACAGTCCCTATCTTGTACGTAACCCGGGGACTGCCTGTACAGTGTAGTTTCCGTCTGCAGATATGTGCAATAGATAATAGATATTCTAAAACTCTTTCAAATTAAAAGTAAAGAGCTATAATTAACCACTTCTGCAACATGGATTATTGGTTTGAACCAAATTCACTTGAATGACTGGTTTTTATACAGAAGCAGTTTTTAAAAAGCATTTAAAGCTCCTGAATTTGCAAAAATACCAGAAGAAGGGTTCTATTCTCTTATACAACAAGACTAATGGTGAAAAATTTTAAAACATCCGAGCAGAGTCAGGTACCTAAATCCCATTGACATGGAATAGGATTTGAGCACCTAATTTCCTTTGGCTCCTTTCAAAATTCTTCACTGTGGATGGGATTTTAGGAAGCATTTAGGGCTGACCTCATTTTGTTCCTACAGGACCAATTGTAAGGTCTCACTGACTTCAGCAGAAGAGTTAACCCACTGCACATTGACTTCAATGGGAACAGAGTCAGGTCCATGTTGAGGTCTTTTAAAAATCAGACTCTGATTGCTGTGCAATATCATTTGGATTTATCAAATTTCCTGCACAACTGTTAACTATGAACAGTCTCAACACAGCACACAGACCTATGAGTTAGTATCAAAGCTCTTGTGTTTTTGTGATTAGGCTTTACTGATGAATGAAAAGCAAAAAAAGGAGGTTACTTACCTTTGGCTGCCAGCCTTTGAGATGAGCATCCCTTCGGGTGCTCCACATCAGGTGACAGCAAAGCAATTTGCCCTATGGAAGGAGGGACTTTGGATCTGGAAGGTAAGCTGTCTTCAGGACACCCTTTGCCATGGTTGTGAAGGGAAGAGGGCCAACAGAAAGTGTGTAGTACTTAGCAAAAGTTTGTTCTGATGTCCATGTAGCAGCAGCACGTATATCATCAATGGGAACCTTCCTCGGGTAAGTGACCAGAATAGCAACTTCTCTTATGGAGTGTGCCCAGATTGATATAGGTGGTGGTAAATTATTCAAATAGTAGCACATTCTGATGCAGACAGATATCCAATGGGATAATCTTTGAGATGCTATCTGATGTCCCTTGCTCCACTCCGCAATGGAGATAAAAAGTCTTGAAGACAATCTAAAGGGTCTTGTTCTGCATAGATGGAAGAAGAGTGCTCTGTGGACATCAAGCATGTGCATTTGTGCTTCAAAGAAGTTTGTGTGAGGTTTAGAACAGAATACAGGTAAGTGTATTATCTGATTAATGTGGAACATAGAGCGTACTTTGGGAAGAAACGTCAGATCTATGCCCAAGAACCATCGAGGTGCCACGGCTTGAGGTGAAGTGTGAAAAATTGTGGATGCGGGGCTTTGGTTCCTGGTTGGAATAATATGCTCGAGTTGCATGGGAGCATGAACAGGAGATTTAGGGTCATTCTCTTCAGGAAAGGAAACCACGATTGTTGAGGCCATGAGGACGACCCTCGCTTTGTCCCTCTGTATTTTGATGAATATTCTGTTGAGGAAGGGAAAAGGAGGGAATGCATAGAGTAGGTGATGATCCCACTTGAGGATAAGATCGTCTCCAAGTGAGTCCTTCCTGATGCCCGCACTGGAGCAATAAAGCAGGGGTCTTTTTGTTTGCCCTGGTGGTCAACAGGTCTATGTGAGAGTATCCCCATTGTGTGACTATCTCTGCGAGAACTGAAGGGTCAATCTGCCACTTGTGATCTTGTGGCAGGGCCCTGCAAAGGGCATTGGCCGTGGTGTTTAGGATGCCAGGGAGATGGTACAGGTTTCTGGAGATGCCAGGAGTGTGGCACCAGTTCCATAGTGCTATGGCTTCCATGAATAGGGCATGAGATTGTGCCCCACCATTTCTGTTTATATAAAACATACAAGTCTTATTGTCGGTATATATTCTGATGTGCCTTCCGGTAATGTGAGGTAGAAAGTGTTGGCATGCGAGCCAAATGGTCTTGAGTTTGAGGACATTGATGTGTAGTGTCCTCTCTGCCATAGTCCACAGGCCCTGGGTTGTGAAATCTTTCATGTGTGTTCCCCAGCCTGTGAGGGAAACATACATGGTGATGACCACTGTGGGTTCCAGAGTTTGAAAGGGCACACCCTTGCATAAGTTGTCTGGTTTTGTCCACCACGGTATTGCACCTTTGACTGTGCTGGGAATTGACAGTGTTTTGGTTAGGGAGTGTAGGTTGGCAGGTTGGACTACTAAGGAGTTTGGTGGTGAATGCACAAATAAGAACTCCAACCCCTTTGAGTGATCACAGTATTTCCAATATGCCTTTTTACAGGTTGGAGGAATTGAGGCAGGGAAAGATTTGCCAGACAATTCTGGCGGATTCCATGATGGCTGAGTTGATAGGCAAATCCATTGTTAAGGAAGGCGTAGCCTGCAAGATGTTCATAAGCTCATGTTGCGTGTCCTGCACTTCCTCCATTGCAATGTTAAGTTCAGCTATGACTCTCTTAAAAAAAATCTTGGAAAGGGGTGAAGTTCTCAGTGGTTGCCAGAGGCAAGCAGCATGATAGCCTCATCCATCACAGATGATGAGTTTGTGTTTAATGATGTGTCCAGACCCAAGTCACAGAGCTGCGGTTCATCAATTTCATTTTGTTCCAGCTGTATCAGGGGAGATTGGGATGGGGAGAAAGTGGTTTTTTTAATGTGCTGTGGCAAGGGCCCCTCTTCCCCAAGCCATCACTGGGTAGTTCTCCTCCTCTTAGCCCCCGAGTTTGGGGTTTTACAGCAGGTCTCAATGACAGGAAGCCCAGCCAGGTGCCCTCAGGTTCCCTCCCTAGCTGCCTTTACCTAGTGCTTGGTCAAAATTATTCTCTCCGATTTCTTCCTCTCTGTCTCTCCACCACCTTCCTTTCGTCCTCTCACTCCTCCCCCCCCCTCCAACTGCTGAGGCTTTTAAAGACAGACAGCAGAGAAGTCAGCTGGCCCCAATTTACCTGAGCCCACTCTCTCCCAGCTACATCTAATTGGGCTGCAGTTCTCTGCTTCTCACAGGTTTTTTTTCCCTTTTGAGCTACCTTTTCCCTTCTCTGCAGCAGCTCCCAGGCCTGACCCTGTCAAACATCCTGCCCCCTCCCCCCCCCCCACTCAACTCCATGGGGTTGGGTTACTTGGGTCGTACAACAATGCACCCTTGATAACCTATCTGCATTCCCATGCTGGGTTCCTGATCTGTGTTGCACATGGAAGTGGAAGGGCTGCAGGGACAGGAACCACCGGGTAACCCTCGAATTCTTGTTCTTGTTTCGGTGCATCCACTGCAGAGGTGCATGATCAGTGACCAGGATAAACTTCTGCCCAAGGAGGTAGTAGCGAAGGCTTTCCATGGCCCACTTTACCGTGAGACATTCCTTTTCTACTATGGCGTAGTTTTGTTCCCTCGGCAGAAGCTTCCTGCTGAGGTACAGGACTGGGTGCTCCTCTTCCCCAAGCATTTGAGACAATACAGCCCCCAGTCCAACCTCGGAGGCATCGGTCTGCAGGGTAAACTCCTTCTTAATATCAGGGGCTATGAGAACTGGATCGCCGCAGAGGGCATTTTTGAGATCTTTAAAAGCTTCTTCCTTCTAGTATGCTCTGATGGCCCTGGGCAGACTTCTCTAGAGGGCCAACTATGTCCATAGCAATCTGTTCAAAGGGGACTTCAATGATTGGTAGAGGTACGAGTGGGGCCCTTAGGTGTGGTCAGGGCCCATGTAATTGGCACTCCGGGCAGGAAGCACAATACCTCTGGACTTCTACGTAGATCCCAGGCCAAAAGAACCTCTGAAGGATGCAGTCCAGGGTCTTATCCACTCCTAGATGCCCTCCAAATAAATGACTGTGCGCCAATTCCAGTACTGCCCTCAGGTGCTTGCGTGGTACCAAGAGTTGCTCCACCTCTTGTCCCTGGATATGAGCTACCCTATATAGAAGATCCCCCTTGATTATATAGTAGGGCCCAGTGCCTTTGTTCCTCCCCTCCACTGGGATCCCATTAACTTCAACCACCTCCTTACGGATATTCTGATATATTGGATCATTGGCTTGATCCTGCCCAAAGATCTCACTTGGGGATCTCACCTGCTCAGGCTCCAGGGAACCTAGCCCCCTTTCCTCCCCTGATGAGCTGGGTCCTGCTTCAGGCTCATCCTGTCCTGGGGCGTCTGCCCTAGTAGTTGAGTAGGCCTCCCCCTCTACCAGTGCCTGCTTCCGACCTTGGGCCAAGATCCTTGTCCCTAATTTTTTTGCAGCCCTCCTCTTCCATTGGGTTTTCCGGGGTTCCCCAGGCACCAAGAACATGTCCTAGGAGAACTCATGGAAGGCTGGGAGGGAGCTATCCTTCTCCACCCAGTCCCATGGTAGCAGGTCACTAAACCCAGGGAAGTCTCGTCCAATGACCACCGGGTAGGGAAGCCTTGGGACCACCCTCACAGTTACCTCTGTGACCCGCCCTTGTACTTCTATTTCCACTGGGATGGTGGGGTAAAAATTAGTATCACCATGTACACAAGATACCCCAGTGTATTTGGCTCGAGCCAGCTGGTCCTGCTCCACTAGCTTCCCTGAGATCAACATAACTGCACTCCCATTCATTTTCACAGGCTGGGTATACTGATGGGGGCCCACTGCTACCCCTGCAAGGTTGACTAGGACACTTTGAAGGTTCCCCAGGTCACATTGCATAGGCTCGTCTACATTGGGGCACTGAACCACAATATGCTCTATCTCCCCACAGGCATAACACCTATAACCTGGGCGGGATGGCCCCTTTCGCTTTGGGCTGTTGGGTCTTGATCCCTAGCCCTCTCCAGTCCAGCCCCCAAGGTCTTTTGCCCGTTCCAGTCATTCTTCTGCCTCTTTTCTTCCTGTCTGGACTCGGTCAGAAACTTCAGGGGCACGGGTCTTCAGGGTGAAGGTGGACCTTCTGCTCCGCTGCACCTCAACCCTGGGGCTGCGGGAAAATCCCTTAGCAGTCAATCATCTCTCGACGAGAGCCACTAGTTCATCAAACATCGTGGGGTCATTCTGGCCCAACCATTCCCAAAGGTCTGGGGGTAAACCCCTCACGTACCGATCAAGGACAATCACCTCGATAATCTTTTCGGGGCTGTGGATGTCGGGCCGCAGCCACTTCCGAGCCAGATGGCCCAGATCAAACAACTGAGTTCTGGGGCCCTGGTCGTCTCGGTATCTCCAGTCGTTAAATCTCTGGGATCTCACTGCAACCATGACCCCAGCCCGTGCCAGGATCTCCGCTTTCAGCTGAGGGTAGTCGGATGCAGCCTCCTCTGCCATGTTGAGGTATGCCTTCTGGGCTTCCCCGCTCAGAAAAGGGTCTAAAATGCTGGCCCACTGAGCTTGAGGCCAGGCCTCCCGCAAAGCTGTCCTTTCGAAGGCCAAAAGATAGGCCTCAACATCATCATATTTTGTCATTTTGTGTAAGTAGATGTTGACCCATAAGGGTCGGGCCCCATCTTGATCACGTACCTGGACTGTCAGGGCTTTCAGCTGGTTCACCACCTCCTGCAGGGTGGCTCTGTCCTGGGCTACCTGGCTCATCAACAACTGGTTGGTTTCTTGTTGGATCTGCACTGACTCCAGCTGGGCAGCTGCTTGCACCCAAGTATCCTCTTGTTGGGCAGCTGTGGCCCGCACCAGTGCTTTTACCAGGTCCTCCATAGGTACTTCTCCTTTGCAAGGGGCCAACTTGGCTAGATTTAGGGTTGCTGTGAGGCCTCACGGCCGTAGATCCCACCCCTGACACCATGTGTGGCAAGGGCCCTTCTTCCCCAAGCCACCACTGGGTAGGTCTCCTCCTCTTAGCCCCCGAGTTTGGGGTTTTACAGCAGGTCTCAATGACAGGGAGCCCAGCCAGGTGCCCTCAGGCTCCTTTCCTAGCTGCCTTTACCTAGTGCTTGGTCAAAATTGTTCTCTCCGATTTCTTCCTCTCCATCTCTCCACCACCTTCCTTTCGTCCTCTCACTCTCCCCTCCCCCCCCTCCAACTGCTGAGGCTTTTAAAGGCCCTCAGATAGCCAGCAGAGAAGTCAGCTGGCCCCAGTTTACCTGAGCCCGCTCTCTCCCAGCTGCATCTAATTGGGCTGCAGTTCTCTGCTTCTTCTCACAGGGGTTTTTCTCTTTTGGGCTGCCTTTTCCCTTCTCTGCAGCAGCTCCCTGGCCTGACCCTGTCACAGTGCTTTTTCTTTGATAGTCTCTTTTTGTGATGTTGAGGCCATGGGCTCCAACATTGCCATTGCGGCGGATAAGGCATGGGTAGTGGTATCCACTTTGGTAGGGTGGGTAATATTGGCATGCGGTGAATGCCCTGATGTTTCTGTGCCCGGTGACAGCCGGGGTGAGAAATCTCCTGGTTAATCATCGTCATCACTCGATAACAACATAGGTGATGACATGAATTTGGTTGGTGTTGAGTAGGATAATTTTTCCATGCCTAGAAATGGAGAGTTATAAGTTGACGAGACCACAAGGTCTCTGATGCAAATTAGTAGGTGCAGGAATAAACAGCACCACAGCTAGTGGTGTCGCGCTTGGTGCTGACGTTTGCGGTATCTCTGGTACCTGGGTTATTGTACGTGCTGACGTATGGTGGTTTCTCTGCTTTTCTCGTTTGTTTATCATTCAAACGCCATTTAGGCAACTGCAGCTCCTGTGGCAGAGAGAAGAAATGTCTCTTTGGGGACATTTTAACTTTGTCCCTCTTATTGTTGGGAATCCCTTGAGTGCCCAAGTCTGAGGAAGGATGTTGCCCCTTTTCAATCTGAGCATCTTCGAACGGAGGTCTCTGTCTCTCCATGTGTATGCCTTATGTTTAGCACAGTGTGGGCAGTCCCATTGAAAAGGGGAGTCCCCGAGATACTTGACACATTTGGCATAGCCATCTCAGGCTGGCATTGCCTCGTTGCAGTCTATGCAATGTTTAAAACTGGGTGAACCCATCATCCCGGGTGGTCAGCCGTAACCAGGGGGAAAAACAACTTGGGGGAACCAATGGCAGTTTTTGGTTTGGTTTTGTTTTTTTAGGCGAAGAACTTGGTAAGAACTAGGGAGAAGAATTTGGAAGTTAAACTAAACTACTTATCTACATACATTATTCAGGAACAAAGAGCACTGCAGAGGTCCATCTAGAGCCAAGGATGGTATGAATCAACTGAGGGGAGGGTGGCTGCACGTGCACGGGAGTGCCAAGTGGCACCCTCACACTTCACACACTACGCATGCATGGCCCCAATGCACTGTTAAGAAGAATCTGCTCTGCGGTGCTGGGACACACCAACACCCCAAGGACATCTCTTGAAGAAGAACAAACAGATACTTAAGCTTCCCTCTATGTTTTATCAGAACACGAGCTCCCCATGCACTGTTGCAGCCAAAAGGGAGAACGCGACCTTTGGATACGTAAATGAGGGACTTGAGCAGAATCACAGAGTTTATTTTACTTCTATATTTGGCACTGGTGTGACTATGGCTGGAATCCTGTATCCTAGGGTACGTCTAAACTACATGCCTCCGTCGACGGAGGCATGTAGATTAGCCAGATCGGCAGAGGGAAATGAAGCCGCGATTAAAATAATCGCGGCTTCATTTAAATTTAAATGGCTGCCCCGCTCTGCCAATCAGCTGTTTGTCGGCAGATCGGGGCAGTCTGGATGCGATGCGCCGACAAAGAAGCCTTTCTTGATCGGCACAGGTAAACCTGGTTTCACGAGGCATACCTGTGCCGATCAAGAAAGGCTTCTTTGTCGGCGCGTCGCGTCCAGACTGCCCCGATCTGCCGACAAACAGCTGATCGGCAGAGCGGGGCAGCCATTTAAATTTAAATGAAGCCGCGATTATTTTAATCGCGGCTTCATTTCCCTCTGCTGATCTGGCTAATCTACATGCCTCCGTCGACGGAGGCATGTAGTTTAGACACACCCTAAGTGCCCACAATTCAAGAAGAATATTGAAAAACTAGAGATGGTTCAGAGAAGAGTAATGAGAATTGTTACAAGATTATAAACCTTTCCTTTTCATGACAGATAGCAGGAGCTCAATCTATATATCTTAACAAAGCAAAGATTTAGGGATGACTAGATTACAGTCTCTAAGAACCTATATAGGGAAAAAATATTTGATAATGGGCTTTTTAATCGGGTAGATAAAGGTATAATATGATACAGTGGCTGGAAGCTGAAGCTAGACAAATCCAGACCAGAAATAAGGCATACTTTTTAACAGTGAGGGTAAAGAAACCAAAGGTTAGCATGTGCTAGGGAAAGCCCCTCACTCAAACATCTTGGAATGCAAGAGAATGAAAAATCACAGACTCTCATTCTCCCTTGCCCTTTTATGCAGTATGTGCACATGGAGAGGGGAGGAAGGACTTACCGTGGCAATGCCGGGTAAGTCTTCTAATAGATTTATAAAATAAGAATAAAATGCCTATGTCCTGCTATAGAAAGATATCCTAGTTACTTTTCAGATTCCTTACTGTTAAAGACACAGATGTTCCAGCACAGGGAGTCTCTGGAATAAAGCACTTCAGTGCTAGAGAATACAGAATCATAATTACACCATTTTGCTAACCCTGCAGGCAGGCAAAGAGTAATTTTTCTTCATATCAAGCTGTACCTTGACTGCTTAGCACATTTCTGCTATCAATATAACTGCATGCTATTTATGTAATACATCTATTGAATTTTCAGATATATCGGCTCTACAGACAAAATATATAATGAACATATAAAATGATACAGAAGCATAAACCTCCACAGAAATTATATGCATCTATTAATACAATTCATAGGGGAACACAGAGCCAATCAGAGCCCTACTCATTTAATCTGAAAAAGTAATTTTTTCTAGGAGCCTGCAAAAGAGATTAAGTTGATCCTTAAATACAATGTTTTCATTCAAAACTGATTTTTTTGGTAGGGTACCAAAGATTGCATGTGTCACAAACAGGTAATGATTTGGGGCTTAATTTTACAAGTTGTGTGTGCATTTGCACTAACTCAGGAAATTACTGCAAGACACTTTATTTAGGTGATGTGGAATACCTCCCAGTCATGCAGCATTTATGGGCCCCTGCCCCACCCTCTTTAAGTGTTGTGTGTCTCCAGGGAAGTAACAATGCACCAGCATCTACATTTTTCTTAAGCACAGGAGCTGAAATTCTGTCAATTCACTATACAAATTGCACAAGCATAGGTAGGAAGACTCCTTACACAGTCCCCACAACCCACTGTGCACATGTCTAAGGGCTAGGCAGAATATCACCTTTAGGGGTTTTGTTATTCTTTTAGTTTGTTTTAAAACACATTTCAATTTATCAAATTATCTTAATTACATTGTTATTTTAGGGTTGCTAACCCTTTTCTCTCTTTCATCTCTGCAATCTGACAAACAACAATATGTTCCAAGTTAACAACTACAATGCCCAAGAATTAATAACCTTCTGATGCAGAACAATTACTTTGACATAAGGATTGGGAAGACATTGCATTAGAAAAAATGAGTCAGAAATGTTGTGAGTCCAAGACAGAGTTGCCCTGTTTTTCCATAGATTGTGAGGCCAGAAGGGACCATCTAATGATTTTGTCTGACCTAACGTATAACAGAGGCCAGAGAATTTCACCTAGTTGCCTCTTCACTGAACCTAATAACTTGTTTGCCTAAAGCATATCTTCCAGTCTTGACTTGAAAATGCCATGAAGAGATGAAGAATTCACCTCTTCTTTTGGTAGTTTATCACAATGGCTAATCACATGCACTGTTACAAATATGCACTTGTTTTTAATTTGAATTTGTCCCTTTAATTTCTACCTATTGGTTCTTCTTCCGCTTTTCTCCCCAGAATCAAATCACTTCTTAATCTTCTTTCTGGTTAGTTAATTTTCTTTAGCAAAAATTGTATGCACTTTTAAGAACACAGAAAAGAAGTTTCAGTAAGCTCACTGAACATTAAATACCCCTTACAGTTACCAAGTAACTAAGTGCTATCTGAAAACATTGTTTTTAAAATGTGTGTAAAGCATCCATAATTAAAAAAAAATGTAATTTATGCTACCTACCACTGAGTAAGTAGCTAATGTAACAATGAAAGTGATTTAGAAATTTCACACCGTCAGACAGACAATCCAAGAGCATCTGCAATAAGAGAATTAAACTTTATTTTGACTCTGTCTTTCCTTAAATAGCATCATTTGGGGAAGTGATGACAGTTTCCACCAATAGAGTGTACGCAACACTTCGGGATTTCAGATGGTGAACTGCCAAAGTAAATTGAGTTGTCGATTACCCACATACTCTTCAGGTCTCCAGTGAAAGCAAAAGCAAGGCCCGCTTCAACTGATGTTTTTTGTGATGGTGTGCTTCTCAGATCCTTGACGTGAACCAAATTTTATCTCATAGGGACCAATTAAAAAACAGACCACTTCTGGATACAGATGTCCAAAGTATTTTCCTGGTATAGACTGATGACATAGCATACATGTACATATGATATAAACTCAATGGAACATCACCAAACTAGAATATTTGTTTAAAATAGCATATTGAAATAGCACAAAATATGTATGAATGCAATAGTATTTCCAGAATTCAGCTCTGCTGAGTTATCACAGTGTGTTCAGGTTATTTGTTTTTTGTTTTAAATGACTTCGTTATTCTATTTTGGGGGTAGATTAACCAAAAGAAAACACAGACTAAACTGCCTAAGGGTTCAGTCTGAAACAGCTCTCTATTCTGGACAGAAGAGTGAGCTATGAATCATCTACTGGTCCTTTACTTACACAGAAACAATAATAGACTGTATGAGAACAGCATCTAGCAGTACTGCTATAGTTCAGAATCTGTCAGTATTTCTATTACATATCCCTGTTTTGAGAGGTTTATAAACTAGCATTAAGTATATTTGCTCTAGGCCAAAATTTGGCATGAAAGGGTCTAATTCAGAAGAAAATTTATTAAATACGTTAAATCTCCTCAACAGTCTATTTAGCCATTCAGCATTAATGTAAATGTTGAGGCGGTAGGAAGAGTTCTCTAGTTTTGATTTATAATTTTAAGTTTGCAACAACAAAAAATAAAAGGTTTAATTGTTGAAACATAAGCAAGAGACAAAGTACTTGTGTGGAGTGACTTTTGACAACTCAGGGCCCACTTTGTAATTATTTTTAAATAATAAGGATCATAAGGTGTCCCCACCTAATACCTTTTTCTTTATGTTTTTTATGATATTTAGAAATGATTTGTCTACAACTGTCTAATCAATCTGGGTCAAATCCTAAGGTCCTTATTTAGCTGTTGTATGGGCAAAATCCATAGAAGCAATAAACTGAAGAAATCCGGAAGAAGGGTTTTGGGGTTTGGACTTTTTCCTCACTAATAAAATAAGAAAAAGAACAAGCCATTTACACTTGGAATGCACAGAAGAGAAAGAGAAGGCTCAATAGGACCAGGACCAGGATTCTGGTAGCAGAGATGCAAAGAAAATTTACTTCACAGGAAGAAATGATTAAGCCTCTACTATAACTTATGTGGATGATCTAAATGCATTCACTAGATGTACAGATATATATTTTAAGATATTTCCTGCTGTGAGGAGCATAAACTCTAAATAGACATGACAGAAAGAGTGTGAAAAAAAAGCATTTGATAGACAGGGACCTGAAGCACAAAAAGTAAGTGACTTGGACAAGGTCACACACTGTCTGTGACAGAGCTGAGAACTGAACACAGCTTTTAATTCAGTGTCTTTAACCACAAAACCTCTAATTCAATTTCTATTTTTTCTCTTATTCAGTGTATAACTACAGATAAATAGTTGACCTACAGCTTTTAACTAAAGCATAACTCCATAGTCTGCAGTGCAAGAAAATAAATACTCGGTATTTAATAGGTACGTCAGTCAAAGGCAGCTTACTTTGCAAGACTAACAGTCATTGGTTACCCAGATCTACACAACTTCTTTCTGTGGGCTTGCCAGGATTGCTCCACTTAGAGTGGCGAAACAAATTACCTAATGTTCAGCGTGTACGAAGTAATATCAATATCAGGGAAAACTTTCATCGAAAAATTTAAAGGATCAGAGTGAGTGAAGAAAGCCAAAAACATACAGGTATGGAGAAAGCAAAGAGAGAGGGAAAGGAGTAATATATCTTATAATGCAAATATTTCCTGGAAATACTAACTTTTTCTGTCAATCTACTGTAGTGTCCATTTATCTAATTAAATCAAAAGCTGCTGACTCTGGTCTGCCAATCTACTTCCCTTTCATTTGTCAAACCCTTTTCAAAAAACCAACTTCTTCCATGATGCACAGAAAAAGGGAATAAATAATAATTAGGGGGTTTTTAAAAATCTTTTTCTTAAATCACCAAGTTAAGACTGTGCCCTATGCTGTGTAACTGTGTTCTTATTGCTGTACCCTCTCCTTCCTCATTATTTCTACTCCCTACTACTTGTTACTTGTGGTATCATGTCTAACAAGATGAATTCAGCACATCAAGGCAGAGACTTTTTTGTCTGAACTGTAAAGTACCTAGCACAGTACAGGTTGGACATCCCTCATCCAGCACCCTCGGGACCTGACAGGTACCAAACAAGGGGATTTGCTGGACCACGGGAGGTCCCTCCCAAAATGGCCTATGCTGCTCCATAGGCTGGAGCTCTGCGACTGCCACCTGGGCCAGAGCTCCACAGCTGCAGCCAGAGCTCTGTGGCTGGGGCTTGAGCTCTATAGCTGCTGCTGTCACCGCCCCTGAGCTCCATGGCGAGGACCAGAGCTCCCCAGTTGCCACTGCCAGCCCCTCACTACTGCCCAGCCACGGGGGCCAGAATTCCCTGCTGCATCACCTGCCCCTCTGTGCTCACCCTCCCAACATGGGGCTCCCAGCTGAGTTGCTGGCCACCCCACTGTTCCTGACCAATGACCCAATCTCCCTATACCTGGGATCTGCGGTCCAGGGACATCCATGGTCCTGCCAGACCATGGATGTTGCTGGACCAGAGAGTCCTGGGTAAGGGAGGTACAACCTGTATTACTACTAACTTATTATAAGTACTAGTTATAGATCAAAGACTCCAAGGCCATCAGCATAGTATTACAATCACTAATACAAAAAAGTATATCATACAAACACAGGAAAAGTGAAGAAGCTATATTTGGATATGTCTAGACTACATGGCTCTGTCGCCAAAGCCACGTAGATTAGTTTACTAGACATACACAAATGAAGCGGCGATTTAAATAATCGCTGTTTCATTTAAATTAAAATGGCTACCGCGCTGTACTGATCAGCTGTTTGTCGGCTCAGCGCGCTAGTCTGGACGCTCTGCGGTCGATATCAAAGGCATTTGTCGACCACCCCGTTATGCCTCATGGGATGAGGTTTACCGGGGAGGTCGACAAATGCCTTTGATGTCGACCGTGGAGCATCCAGACTAGCGCACTGAGCCGACAAACAGCTGATCAGCACAGTGTGGCAGCCATTTTAATTTAAATGAAACAGCGATTATTTAAATCGCCGCTTCATTTGGGTATGTCTAGTGAACTAATCTACATGGCTCTGGAGACAGAGCCATGTAGTCTAGACATACCCTTTATTACACTGTATTTCTCAGGGAAGTATGAGTTTTGACAAGGTCAATCAATATAAGGCCATGATTTAGCAGATAAAAAATAAATAATAACCAAGTAACTTCTCTCAGTGCATTTACCTGGGCTTTGTAGACTACAAGTATGTTCACAATGTACTTTTTTATACTTACACATGTTACATAGCCACAGAAATTTAGGGCCCAATCGTGTAAGTAAATGAATAAGTCATGTGAGATGGGTTGCTAAACTTATATTTATGTTGATATGGTCACACCTATCATGGTAATATGGGTTACTGTTCTCACCCTGCCCTTTTTATTTTTAAAAATGATGAGAATAAGCTTAATAGGTTTTAAAATACACTAGTAAATGGAATCATGCACTTTACTGTGATAGTAGCTTATTAAATATATGACACATTTGTATTACATAAGACAGTTCTTTCAGAGTTTAAAGCTTTAGAACAATCTGAAGTTATTGCACATAAAGAGCAATTGGGGTTTATTACATTATAAATTATACACTTGCAGTCAGTAAATGAATCACACTTTGATAAATGCTAAGTAACAAGAAAATCTTTTTAGCCCTTGTTTGCAATCCATATTTCACTGAGACTTTTTTTTACATCATAAAATCATCCAGGGAGAGAGATATAAAACTCATTACACAAAAATATTTGTTTAATCGAAACTGATGGCTTAAATGCTACAATATGTTCCTTGAATATCTTCACATTAAATAGTAATTGAACAAAAAGCCTCTTGGTCCTGTTCAAGGGCAGGTCCCACAAAGCTCCTCATTATCGTAATTTCCAACTTAGAAGCCAAACTAAATAACAAGGAGTAATTTGCCAATTAGAACTTCCTGCTCTTTTCCCTTTATTCCTTAAACACCATTCAGGGGCTGAACCAGTCAAACACTTTTAGCTTCAAAACAGCAACTGAAAGAATTTAATTTGTCTCTCTCCATGGTGAACCTGTCAAGAGGCAGCAGTGATGCATACCATGTCCCAAAACAACAACTGCCCTTAAATACCCCAAAACGGGTTTCCATGCAGTTGCATTACCTGAGGTTTCCTTTTCTCATTTCCTATTATTTTGTTTCCATTACTGGGGGAGGGGAAATGATTGAGTTTTAAGACTTCTCATCAATGCTTTCTGACATCTGGAAATGTCCCAGGGACAAAAGTTGTCTTTTGCAAATGGAGAATTTTACAAATCAGAGGTACAAACAGATGGAATAAAACAGAAAAAATGTCCAACCCCTCTCCCACCCCCCACACCCCAAGGTTGTGTTCAAATGATGAAAACTGTAGCGGTGAGTCCACATCCAGAGAGATTTACCATCCAGAGAGCTTGAAAGGAGAGAACACTACATATGAATCTTGTGATATTTCTTTTAGAATGCAAATTCTAACCAATGCAACCTTTCAAAAGCCTAATTACAGTCCCCAAATGAGAGGCAGAATATATGAGTACAGACAGGCTCAGATACAGGACTAAGATTAAGGAGACTTGGATTTTACTCTCATTCTGCCACAATTGTTTCATGCAATATTGGTAGCAAGCCACATGGGCTAACATTTTCAAAAGTGGCTACTGATTTTATATGCCTCAATTTTGGTGGAAGCAACTTAGAACACCTACCGCAACTTTTCAGAAATCCTGAACACCCAGGAATTCACAGTGAAGGTGTAGGTGTCTCACGTTTGATATCCAAAAGTGGAAATACTCAATTGTTACTTTTAAAACACTTGATTTCAATCTGTCTCTGCCTCCATTTCAACTTCAGTCAATGCAGAATGCTAAAGTGTGACAAATTGAGACTTGAAATAAGGTACAATTTTGTTTAAGTGTGAGGGTAATTAATTATTGGAACAACTTACTAATGGTTGTGGAGGATTCACCATCGCAGAGATATTTAAATCAAGATTGGATTTTTAAAAAAAGATATATTCTAATTCAAGCAGGAATTAATTCATGGAAGTCTCATGACATGTCGTATGCAGGAGAACATGCTACATAATCAAAATGGTCTCTTCTGGATTTATCATCTGTGATTTTTAATGCAAAAACACCCTTGTCTCCCAGAGTATTGTGAGACTAAATTCATCAGTTTGTAAAGCCAGTTGAGGTGTCCACATGAAAAGCACTATAGAACAGAATTGAAAAGTAAACAGCAATGCTACAGATCCAAATGTATTTAGAAATACATTCTAAAACAACATATTTGAAACCAGTCCCCACTTTACCTTATGTGTATATTGTCCCTGCACAATAATAAGTCAAGCTGGCTTTTTGCTTATCTAGGCCTCCGATCCACAGCCAATGGGAGCTATGATCCCCAATACCTGTGGAGGCACAGGCAAGAACTGTGGCATGTGGGAGCTGACAGGGGCTAACCCTAGTGGACTGCATCCAGCCTTAGATCTAATACACTAGGATTGTGTCAGGGCTTAGAGATCAAAACCAAACCTTGAATTGTCAACAAAGGCCCTGAAGAACAATGAGAGCTATTTTGAAAGGAATAACGGTTTAAAAAATAAGTTAAAATCATGAATTTGGAAAGTTTTGAACCTGAGCAATTCTCTTGGAGCTCTTCCAGATTTATTTTGGGTTTGAGATTCCCAAAATTTCACCAATCCTTTCTTAAAAGTGACAGCTTTCAAGACTACATTTTTAAAACTTGTTAACAGTTTCTCTAGCATAATTAACATTTGAGAGAGACAAAGTAGGTGAGGTAATATCTTTTATTGGACCAACATATTACCTCACCTATCTTCCAATATCCTGGAACCAACACAACTACCACAACACTACATACAAGAATTTGCATGTGTGCAAACTGAGCTTTTTACACTTCAGGGACAGGTTTTTCTGTGGTTTCCTTTTAATGATTTTTTTTTAATGTTGTAATTGTAAGTTGGCCGTTAAAGTTTCTTCCTTTCTCCCCTAACTGTTTAAGTTAAATTGCCCTGCCGCAAAGAGAACAATTCTAAAAGATAAAACATGAGTCATTCCTACTCTACATATACTATGAGGCTACGTCTACACTGGCGGCTTCTTGCTCAAGAACTCTTTTGTGGAAGAGTTCTTGAGCAAAAAAATCTTCCACAAGAGTGCGTCCACACTGCCATGTGCTTTTGCACAAGAGCATCCATGGCAGTGTGGACGGTCTCTTGCGCAAGAAAGCTCTGATGGTCATTTTAACCACAGGGGCTTCTTGCGCAAGAAATTCATGTTGACTGTTTAAACTGCCCTCTTCTAGAAGAGCTCTTGCGCAAGAGGGCTTATTCCTTGTGGGGAGAGGAATAACTTCCTGAAGAAGCCCTGTTTTACAAAGCTATACTTTAAATTTACTTGCGCAAGAACACTCGTGCAGTGTAAACAGCAGGCAAGTTTTTTTGTACAGGTGTTCTTGAATAAGAAGCTGCCAGTGAAGACATAGCCTGACACTAATGTGGGTTACGCCATTCACACTGGTGATTTTCTGTTTGTGAGACTCCCAAGAGTCTCTTGTTCTTTCCCCTGAAGCTCCAAAAGCACCGATATCTGATCCTTTTGAGGCCTTGTTCTGCAGTCCTCTTTTGCTCCTTCCCTGTTTCCCCTGAGACCATCACTTTTACGAAGAGACTCCAGAATACTTCCTTAGCACCATGGGCTGACACGCTCCCAGAGGGAATCGTAACAATGAAACAGAAATGCAAGAGCAGTAGCTTTATGACAGTGTTTCTCAAAGTGGTCCATGAAACCACTTTGAGAAACTGGTTAACTAGCTGTGCCAGTTTGTTTATTTACCAGCGCTGCATCCATCAAGCGCCGTGGCTCCCATTGGCTCCAGTTCACCATTTGCAGCCAATGGGAGCTGCGGGAAGTCGCCTGGGCTGGGCCGCCACTTCTTGTGGCTCCCCTTAGCTGCAAATGGCAAAATGGAGCCAATAAGAGCCATGAGGGTCCGTAGCCAAAATACTGCTGAATAAACAAACTAGCATGGCCAGTTAACAGGTTTCTCAATGGTTTTGTGGCCCACTTTGAGAAACACTGCTTTAGGACAGTTTGAACCCTACTTATAGCTCATGCTGATAACAGCTGAGTGAGGCCAAGAAGCCTTCTTATATCCTCCAATTCTCAACCAACCCTCTGTGTGAGTTATTTCACTGCACAAATGGAAGGCTAGATTTGAAAGGGATTGTGATAGATAGATAGATAGATAGATAGACAGACAGACAGACAGACAGACAGACAGACAGACAGACAGACAGACAGACACCAGGCCAAATCCTCTTTATAGTGCACAGCCTACGCTGAGCTAGCAAGATGGATATTATTTCTTGCTATAAATGATGCAAGAAAAATAAATTTAAGTTATACTGATGTTGGGGGAATATTATACATTCTGGAGTAAATAGAAATTTTCATTGGAGACCTTAATGAATAATAAGATGATTGCAAGAATACAAACATAACAGTATCTGTACTAAAACACTGAGGAGTGTTGTGGCATCTTTAAGACTAACAAACAGATTAATCTGGGAATAAGTTTTTGTGGGTAAAATCCCACTTTATCAGATGCAAGTGGTATTTACCCATGAAAGTTTATGCCCAAATAAATCTTGTTACTCTTTAAGATGTCAGAGGACTCCTTGTTTTGGCAGACATAGACTAATACGGCTATGCCTTGAAATACCTGTACTGCTTTCTTCTTGACCAGAATAATGATAATATATTGCTAAAGTCAAGAAAGAGAGAGACTATTAAATACTAGTTTAATAGTCAAATTAAATCTTTCCAGTTAGGGATTACAAACTCAAGGAGGGGAACCAAGTTAGCCATGGATATTGATCAATTAAACTTTTAAATCATTTCTAATATCAAAACCAGATACCAATGGTTTAGGACTGGACAGCTCTGTTTTAAATTTTGATAGCCGACTTGTCAATACTTTTTACAGTACCTCTGATTTCTATCTGCCTATTCCAGAAAAAAAACACTACCAATGTCCTTATCTCTATCCTTCATGGTGCCCAGTAGGACTCATGGGTATCTACTCTCTCTGTTATACCTATAGATTATGTTTGCCTTAATCTAAGCCACATACATTGTACTCAGACACCCAACTACAATGATAGACACTATACAAATCCTTATAAATATACGAAAATTATTCTTCAAAAATTGTCTCACTGCCAACCAAAGTCTTACAACCAGCCTGCGTGCAGCAGATAGGACAGAAACATAAAAGGAGGAAAGGTAAAAACAAAATAAAAATAATGACATCTAATTGCGCCACAAAACGATACAATATATTTGACTGCTTCCATTTGGTGATATTTTGTGAATGCTAGATGATATGCTGGAATCCACTTCCTATATAAATCTGGTAGAAGGCCAAATATGAAAAGGTGAAGGACACAAAGGTTCATTCATAAACCATCATGATAGCATAACTATGTGCTTCAAAAATCCATCTCACAGTGATTAGTCTGAAAGTTGGCTTACCTCAGTGTGGTTCTAAAAATTAGAAACTATTAGGTTTCCTGAATTTCTAATGTTTTTGGCAGTTCTCCTCAACCCAGTAATCAAATAATACCTCCTAAGGGCTCTTCTGAGAAGGACCCAGGGTTATAATTTCTTGAATGCTATGAAAATGGGATTTTATATGTGGGATAAACCCCAGGGGTGCAACTGCTGTGAAGCACTACTTTGTCTGGGCAAAAGACAAATATATTGACTTGATGAAAAGTCCTTGTAGCTTTCTAATTTATTTTAACAGCATGTATCAGAAATAATTGTTAATTCAAAAACATCAAGCAAATGTGCATGGGGAAAATGAATCAAGTAGTGTAAGGAATAACAATTTTTTCAACCCTGCATTAAAACGCCAAAAAGTGACCTTCACATTATGCTTAGGCATTGAAAAAAAAATCTCAAAAAATGTGCATAATAGTATTCACAATAACAACACACACTAAATAGTATGGTTCATCTGTGGATCTTAATGCACTTTACCAAAATTAATTACCTCTGAAGCTAGCATTGGTTCATTGATTTTACAGATGGGTAAAATGAGACGTAGAGATGTTAAAAGCAAAATTTCCAAAAACTGTCCACTGGGCACTCTGTAAAGGATATGGATACGCAAGTCTAGGAGCTCAGAAAATAAAGGGCATTTTCAAGCAGAATATAAGTGATCCTGGTTCTTTGGAAACAGGATTTCTGAATTGGATGCTTAAGGAGACTTGACACTCAAAGGCTCAGCTGAGTACCATGCCACAGAGATGTTTCAAACCTCATGGACATACGATATCCAGGCTGCCCATGAATTACTGTTCTCTCTATTTCTAAGGTTATGTTTACACTTTGAAGGTTTGGCGACAAAAATACTGTCGACATGCAAAAGTCACCAAAAGTGAAAACCGGTCAAACCGTTTTTTCTGCCTCCCATTGTCAACATTTCATGGCCACATCGCTAACACCCTATTGATATAGAGAGCAAAGTAATGTGGGTAAGCATCCCACAGTGCACTGTGTGGAAAGGCAGAGCTGATCCCTACGTTTTGTGGGATTCCCTCATATCTCTGTGAGATCTCCGTGCTAAGGAATGTCAAAGCAACATAGCAGTCTCTCCAGCCCTCCCTCTGCAGCAGCTGGGTAGGACAGAAACACTGCAATGATTTGCTCTTTGTTTATTCCCCAAACTGAGCAGCTCACTCAGATGTTACATACTTCCCAGGGCTTTGAAAAGGGAGGGGGACATGACTGCATGGCAGCAGATATCACAGAACACTGAACACAACCATCAAGGCAGGCACAGTGGGATACTAGCAGAAGCCAGTTCTCTCAACAAAACAGAGTCCACACTGGCTCTTTGTCAACAATAGAGTGGGGGGGGGGGGGGAATCTCTCGCTGAGCTTATAGTCCTTTGTTGCCCAAACTGGGTCTTTTCCCCAACAAAAGTCACATTGCAGTATAAACATTCTCACTGTTTTGTCACCAGAAGGCAGTTTTTGCAACAAAATGTGCCAGTGTAGACAAGCCCTAAATGCCATTATCTGCCCCACTCCATGAAGAGTCACTCAAAATATTTTTTCAGCCTCATCCAGTGGGACAATAGGCTTAGTGTGATAATAAAACATCCTCACCAGCACATGAATTGGTATAAAAAACTTTAAGATTTGCAGAACCTGACAGCACAGATCGGAATTCCTGGCATCTAATTACCTAATCTTTGCTGCAAATTAAGAAGCTAAAGAAACAAGTCCTCGAATTCATGGCTACACTTCACTTTGTGTGTGCAAATATATAACAAATTGGGTCTGAAAAAGGGACCTTACCCCACTTAAAAGTGTACTGCAAAAATATTTAAACAGTGAAGTTCTTTCAATATTAACGCAAAATGGAAGTGCTGTAGCTAGCTATAAACGTATTTACAGTCACTAGGAGCAAGGCTACTATATTTTCAGTGTTATAAATCATGGATAGATTGTCCCCAAAACTTGTTCAAATGGAAGGGATCCAAAATGCCAGAATTTTGGGTAAAAGGCACAGAAAAGGGGAAACAATACTTATACTACATTAGCCTCCCTTTCCCTGAAAGCCCATGAAAGTCTCTCTATGGGTGGTCCATGAACACTGAACTTCATCACTAGAGAGTAAGTAGGCATAGAGAAAAAGTGCCTCGGTTTTGGGAGGAACCAAGTTGATACAAATGACCTTTCATAACACCACACATTCCTGTTACCAAAATTATTTTTGTAACATGTTTCATGGGAGAAATTGCTTACAATCAAGAAATCTCCATGTCGCAGACCAGGCCAGCCCTCTGGCTGTACTTTTCATGTTAAATCTAGATATAATAAACATATTACTGTATCTATTAAATACATTCCACTGGAAATGAATAATACAGTACATATACATTCAAAAATACACAGTAATATATTTGCACATACAGTAATACTCATTGTCTGTGGTCTGTTAGCCCATGCCAAATGAATTGGTGATCTTGGTCCAATTCCTAGAGAACACCTGTCCACATCACAAAAAAGCATGTCATAATTGGCAGTCTCAGCAGAGAGGCCAATGACTGGCATGGAGAACGCATTACCCTTTCCACCCTATCATTCCAGAACATGGTCCAGTCATACTAGCAGCATGGATTCCAGAGTGTACAATGCTGCTGCCTGTACTGTTCCCATTCTGATAATAAAGGCCCTCATTCAGAAGAGTAACCAGGCATGTTCTTAAATATGTATCTGTTCACGAAGCACTTAAGCATACACTTAACATTAAGTGTATATGCCTATGTCCAACAGCATGTGCTTAAGTTATTTCTTGAATAAAGCAGTCTTTCCTAAATAAGGGTTGAATGGAGGACTTATTTTTGGCAATTTCCTAAGTGGAGCTGGCTGGGTAACTACACTAGCTCTGACCAAGCTAGCATGCAGGATGGCCTAGGCACCCTAAGTGCATAACTAGGGTCTCAGATTTGGGGCAGCTGGCCCAGCCCATAATTCACACCATTAAGGCTGCACTTCTCCTTGCATACTAGCTCGATCACAACTAGTGCAGCTATGTCTATTCAAGCTGTAAATTACACCTCTGGCTCCGGGGCAAACATACCCTATAGACAACCACCTAACCTCAGGAAGATTCTTACCAACAACCACAGGCCATACCACATTAATACCAACCTTGGAACTTTCCCTTGCAACAAATCCCATTTCCAACTTTGTCCACATATTTACTGTGATGACACCATCACTGGACCATGTCAGTTATATGATCAAGAACACATATTCCTGTTCATCCAGAAATATAATTTATGCCAGCATGTGCCAACAGTGTCCTTCTGCTATGTATATTGGACAGACTTCTCAGACACTTCGCCAAATAATTAATTCCCACAAATCAGACATCAGACATCTTCCCAAGGAAAAACCAGTTGCTTTTCATTTCAACCTACCTGGACATAGTTTTAACAACCTTACTACATGCATCTTACTTCAAAGAGACTTTAACACCAGATTACAGAGGGAAACTTCAGAACTTTCATTCATGCTTAAATTTGACACTTTACAAATGGGCCTTAACAAAGATGCTAATTACCTTACCTATTACAAAAAGAGCTTCCTCACTTATCACCCCTGATTAGCCATTCATTGACTCATAAATAGCTATTCTCTTCCTCACCCCACCTTCTGTACTAAATCTGATTTGTCAGTTTAATAGTGTGTTCACTTTTTTCATTGTATTCCTTTGGTATATATGGTCATACCAATTCTCTTCCAGAATACGATCTGAGGAAGTGGGTCTGGCCCACGAAAGCTCATCACTTATTAAACCATCTTGTTAGTCTTTAAAGTGCTACATAGTTTTTCCTTTTGTTTTAGCAAGATCAGACTAACACAGTTACCTCTCTCTTACTATACCCACAGGAAGAGATTGTGGCTGCGTTTCCCACATGGCCTGAGCTTGCCTTCTTCCCAGCTAACTCCAACCACTCTGTGAGCTGCACTAGCCAGAAATATCAGTGGCTAGTGATTTAGTACCCAAGCTCCTGAAAAATCCTTGGTTGCTGGAGGCTGAGTCTCATTGTTTTGGTGAATCAGATCAATGATATTTATTTAGAACTAAGAAAGGGACAAACAGGATACATAATCCTATTTTAACCAATTTAAATGTTTGGGTTAATGACCAAGAGAGGTGCCCAATTAGAAGTACATTGTTCATTCTTTACCCTGGCAATATTTACAATGTGCAAAATGCTGCCACTATATGTAACGACAACACAGACCCTGAAGAGTTTGCAATCCAAGTGCCAGATTCTGCCACTTTTGCGTATGTTAAGAAGTACTATATTCTGCAGGTAGTCCTATTGCCCTCATGAGGCTGAATTTGGCCCCATGTTTTTGAAACAATTACAAGTGTTGTTACAGCATTTAACCACATTGTGGTTTATAATGAAGGCTCAAGTTTTATTCTCCGTACAAAACAGTGCTGAGTACTCAGGATTATGACAAGTGCTCTCATGAATAATTACAATATATGTACACAAACATATAAGTAGTTATATAGTGATGACCTATAATTGAGAGCTAATTTCAATAATGAACCTATAGGAAAATTCATTGGGCACGCTGTTTATTCTGATAATATTGCAGAGATCATGCTCCACTGGAGCAAAATTAAGTTAATAGGACTTCTTGAAGTTCAGAGACTATATGTGATATATCTAATAAGAGCAGCTGCTTAATAAGTATAGGTGGCAAAGAATGCTACTCATATTAATTATATATGAATTCATAATTACAGCAACTGTGGGAACAGATCAAATATCACTTTAAAAGGATGGCTCTTCCCCCTAATCTTACGTTTAAAATATTGAAAATCTCTTATGGCTAATGCCATTTTTTTTAAATAGCTGAAATAAGTTGCTTAACTGGAGATCAAATGTTTTGCTTTCAGTCCCTGTCTCTGCTTCTTCGTATCAATATTTGAAAAACTATGATTACCTTAAAAAAGTGCAAGCATAATTTAGGAAAAATGTTAAGAAGCTAAATTATAGAGTGTATTAAATATTAGTACTATAGTGGAAAATATAGTCTGTCTATAATTACCTGCCGTTGCAGAAATGTCATTCCTAATATTAAATTGTCCTAATATGTACAGTACACCTGCGTATCTATGTATTTTATTAACACAGTATTTAAGTACCAACTTCACATCAATGTTGAACAATGTAACCGGCATCAGTGCTTATGCGTGTTTGCCATTTAAAGAATAATGCATAGGATAAATCTGAAAGAGCACCGTGGCTTATGTTAAATCATGTTTCTGAATCTAAACTATTTAAATGTAGAGGAGTGCTAACTCATCCTCTGTGCTTTGCAACAATCATTAGTGAGCTGTGTTAGCATGCGTGGCTGACAGTAGCACTGAAAGGGTTTTCAACAGCTGGCTAAGGATCTGCTGATTTTGATGCTTTGCAATCAATGGGCTTTTCAGTTTCTGAAAGCAAAACTTTTATTCCAACTACACTGCTACCTACCAGTTCATGGTGCTGAGGATGGATGTAGCAATGCTTACCACCCTTCCTCTGCCATACAATTTTTAAAGTAACTGCTCTCCTTTTACTCTTTTAAATGGGAGAGGAGCATGCTATAGAGACTCAAATAGGTACAGGTACACTACTCCATCAGCCAGGTGATATTAAATTACAATATCTAAAAGTATCTGAAGAGTATAAACATCCCAGAAGCAGAGAAGTTGCTCAAGGAGGTTCTCTCAAGAATTTTATATAACATATCACTGTGTTAAACCTCTGTGGTCTTGGACTCTCTGGTCCGGCAAAATCCATGCTCTAGCAGGACCACGTGCTTGACCAGAGAGCCCCAGCCACAGAGGTTGCCAGCAACTGTGAGCTTAGCCAGCAAGCAGCCTGGAAGGTGAGTGACTTGGAGGCGGGAAGCCCAGCCAGTGGCTGGCAGCCAGAGCAGGACCGGGCAGGGAGCTCTGCCAGCTGGGAGTTGAGCTCCTCCAGCAGAGACATGGAGTCCCTGCTGGTCGGGGGCATAGATCTGCTGCTGGCCAAGGGCAAAGGAGCTGCTGCAGGCCAGGAAGCCCCTGCCAACTGAGGGTATGTCTACACTACAGCGCTAATTCGAACTTAGTTCGAATTAGTTAATTCGAACTAAGCTAATTCGAACTAACGGATCCAAACTAAAAAACTAGTTCGAATTAGCGTTTTGCTAATTCGAACTAGCATGTCCACATTAAGTGGACCCTTAGCCAGGGTTAAAGATGGCCAGAAGCAGTGCCAGCAGGGCATCAGATGAGGACTTAGAGCGTGGAGCTGTTGTCTCAGGCTAGCCAAGGGCTGTGCTTAAAGGGACCCAACCCCCACCCCGGACAGACAGTTCTCAGGGGTGCCCCGCTTGCAAAGCAGTCCTGGCTTGGATTGCCCGGAGTACCCACACTGGGCACATCACAGCACTCGGCCATCAGACCGGCTGCACTTGCCACAGGCTGCCATCTGGGGAGAGGGGGCAATCGGGGGGCTGCAGGATAGCTTCCACCCCCAGAAGCCCGCAGAGCCAGCCCAGTCCTCCCCATCAGGAGCTCGTACCCCATTCCTCCCTCACATCCTTCCACTTATCCCTCCCTAGCCCCCCTTCCTGATGTACAAAATAAAGGACAATTGTGTTCAAAAATAGAATCTCTCTTTATTGAACAAAACTGGGGTAGACTGGGAAAACGAGTTGGGAGAGGGGAAGAGAGAGGGTGGGAGAGAGGAGGGCAACTACAATGATGAGGAGTTTGGAACAGGTACCATATGAAGAGAGGCTAAAGAGACTGGGACTTTTCAGTTTAGAAAAGAGGAGATGCAGGGGGGATATGATAGAGGTCTATAAAAGCATGAGGTGGAGAGGGTGCATCAAGAAAAGTTCTTCATTAGTTCCCATAATAGAAGGACTAGAGGACACCAAAGGAAAGGAATGGGTTGCAGGCTTCAAACTAGTAACAGAAAGTTGTTCTTCACAAAGCAAAGAGTCAACCTGTGGAACTCCTTGCTGCAGGAGGCTGTGAAGGCTAGAACTAGAACAGAGTTTAAAGAGAAGTGAGATCAATTCATGGAGATTGGGTCCATGGAGTGGTATTAGCCAGGGGGTAGGAGTGGTGTTCCTGCCCAAAGTTTGTGGAAGGCTGGAGAGGGATGGCACGGGACAAATGGCTTGGTCACTGTCTTTGGTCCATCCCCTCCAGGATCCCTAGGGTTGGCCGCTGTCGGCAGACAGGCTACTGGGCTAGATGGACCTTTGGTCTGACCCAGTACGGCCATTGTAAGCTCAGGGCTCAGGGTCGGGGGTCTCAGTGGACCACATTGATTTTCATGAAACCTGCTCCTGAGTGGCCAGGCTGGCAGCTCTCCTGCCCTAGACGGCCGCTTTCCTGTGCCTAGTGCGGAGGTCGTGGACGAGGTCCACGATGTCCGCACTAGACCAGGCGGGTGGCCGCCTCTTGCGGTCCCGGGCAAGCTCCCGGGAGCCGCTATACTGGTCCCGGGAAGAGGGGAAAGGCTGGGGGGCATCGGGTGGCTGGCTCGAGCAGTGCCAGGTGCAGGGTCTGCTAGCTGGGTGCTGGCAGGCTTGCACCTGGCACGGGCATCGTAGCCAGCCCGTGCCCCTTTAAGGGCTCCGGGGCCGGGAGGGGGGCAATAGAGTTTCCCTGGTGTTGGCCAGAGTGGCCACCAGGGAAAGCTGGGGAGGGCTAGCCTCCCACTAGTTCGAATTAAGGGGCTACACACCCCTTAATTCGAACTAGTAAGTTTGAACTAGGCTTAGTCCTCGTAGAATGAGGTTTACCTAGTTCGAACTAAGCGTCCGCTAGTTCGAATTAAGTTCGAACTAGCGGAGCGCTAGCGTAGCGCCTATCAAAGTTAATTCGAACTAACGTCCGTTAGTTCGAATTAACTTTGTAGTGTAGACATACCCTGAGGGAGCAGGGAAGCCTCCACTAGCTAGGGACATGGAGCCTCCATGGACCGGAGATTGGGAGCACTACCAGCTAGAGCAGAGTGGCAGCTGGGAGTAGAACCCTGCCACTGCCCAGGGGCAGCACACTGACCAGACTGGTGGCCAGGAGGGGAGCCCCATGCCTGACCTCCCCTGGTCCGGCAAACTCCCTCCTTGAGGACCACTCAGGTCCTGAGGATGCTGGACCAGGGAGGTCCAACCTGTACTAGGACTGAATCTGAGGAGGGAAGTGAATAAAGCTGAACAAAGCAAAATGTCCAGCTGTCGGATGGTCTCTTGAAATAATTAGTAACATTTCAGCACTAGAATAATTTAGAACGAGACAACACTGGACAAAGCACAATGCAATATCCCACAATGGCAAGATGAAATACAAAATCAATATAGTTCTTTTCCATCATTTATTTTAATGATTCAGACACAGAAGCTAACCTACTGAGATGGCATTAATAAAACTCTGTTGGAGGATTCTACTGAAACAATCAGAGATAAAGGACGAGCAATTTACAGCACAAAGAAATAATGCTTGTAATATTAAAACGTTTCAAAAAAGTTCAACTGCAGCTACATTTACAGAAAGACAAAAATGAGAGTGAATCAAAGTTTAAATCAGAAAGAGAGAGAGTCTCCTGAAACCATTTTTAAGATGGTCGGAAACAATCAGCCTCTTTTTAAAATGTAAAACCACCAAAGCACTCAAAAGAGAAAAAACCTTTCCTGTGCAGCATGTCTGACCTTCACAGCTAACCCTTAGCCTACTGGGAAAATGCAGCACATACTGCAGATCCCTATCCATCACTCTTATTTTAACAGTCATAAATTACTTCCAGTGATGTAAAGCAACAGGATTCTAATCCAATAATATAAGACTTGAATTCCACCAATTTTCATTCACATTTAGGTGTCAATTTCAAAACTTTTAAAGAGCTAGCTACTCATTATAAGAGTTGGCTTCAATGGCATTACCTCAGGAGTGAGGTACCACTTATTCTGAGGCAAGATAGTACAATTTGGCCCTAAATGCACTGAGCTAGCAGAACCAGTAGTAAACATTATTCTGGTTGAACCTCCCAAAACCGGTACTCCCTCATCTGGCAACACCCATGGACCATGTTGGCTCCGTTTTACCATTTACAGCCAAAGGGAGCCGTGGAAAGCTGTGACCCAGCCTAGGCCACTTCCCATGGCTCCTTTAGTCTGCAAATGGTGAACTGGAGCCAATGGGAGTCATGAAGCTCTGTGGCTGTGGCGCCAGCAAATAAACAAACTAATACAGTCAGTTTACAGGTTTCTCAAAGTGGTTTCGTGAACCACTTTGAGAAATACTGTACTAGAGTGAGGACGACTAATAGCATTGAAAGCATCTTCTTTTTTACCCTCAGGCTACGTCTACACTGCAGGCTTCTTGTGCAAGAACTGTTTTGCGTAAGATTTCTTGTGCAAAAGGTCTTGCACAAGAGTGTGTCCACACTGCCATGTGCTTTTGCGCAAGATATGTGCTTTTGCACAAGAGCCTCCATGGCAGTGTGGACACTGCCTTGCGCAAAAAAGCTCTGATGGCCATTTTAGCGATAGTGGTTTCTTGCGCATGAAACCCCTGTTGCCCGTCCACACTGCCTTCTTGCGCAAGAGAGCTTATTCCTCATGAGGAGTAGAATAACTCTTGCACAAGAAGCCCACTTTTCTGATGCTTTACTGTAAATTTACTTGCTCAAGAACACACGTGCAGTGTAGACGTTCCGCAAGTGTTTGCGCAAGAATAGCTGTTCTTGTGCAAAAAGCCTGCAGTGTAGACGTAGCCTCAGAGTATTACAGTGCATATAGAAAATTAAGATACCTAAACATGATTTCCAGTATTTAAAGAGCAATTAACTATCTAAAACGTGTATAAACAAGGTTGTGGACATTATTCAAACACATGATTTAAAACATTGTTTTGTCTTCTTTCCAAGTACCCTGAAACTGTGGATCTCGCCTTCATGTGCCTACTAAGCCCCAATAGCCCCTGTTCAGAATAGGGATGCAAGCGACTAGTTGAGTAGCTGACTACCCTGAGCATAGGCTGATCAGGTAGTCAAGTCAGTACTCGACTAATTGCTTTCCCCCCTCCTCCGCAATACCCCTGTATAAAGCCAGTGTGAGCCCAGGAAGTCTATTAGATGCTTTGTCAGCATAGGAATGTTTATGAAAGTTATGTTTAAAAAAAATCCCTCCTAGTAGTTGCCTTACATGACTAAGGAAGTAGAACTTAGCTAATGCTATCAACTGTCACCACCATGACTCAGAGTGCAGGACTCTTTGGAGAAAGAATCACAGTTAGAAATTCATAAAAAGCCAGATAGTTCCACTGGGAGGGATTTGGCAGAAGGGAGAAATAGAGCTCCATATGAGAACCTAAGTTACATAAGCAGCACACTGACAAAATTATCAACACCTCTCTCCCCCAGAAGAGTAACCCTAATAAATGAGCATACCCCAGAGTAATGGGCAAATCTAGTAACACCACAATCATCATGGATTTACTTTGAATATTAAGCAAACCAAGCAATGATGAAAATCTGTAATACTGCACAAACTTTCTGTTTAAAAACTGATGAAACTCTGAAATTTTAAGACAGGACAGCAGAAAAACAAAATTCAAGGAGAGTTTTAAAGTACTTTTTTGTGTAAAATGAATGCTGGCATGCAATTAAAACAAAATACAATTAGTTTCACCTTACTAATAACTTATTTCTTGGAAGAGACATCCATGCTGTGTTAAGAAGAGAATTAGAAAAAATGTTCATCAATGTATATAAACAAAAAATCTAGGACCTTCAATTCTACCCCTATGGAACAAGACGTGGTCAATGTCTAGAGGAGACTAATCCAAATGGCAAAGACTTTGCTTTCTATTCCATGATTCCTCTACTTAGGATAGGTTGTATCATCACTAAGGCTGAAACGGACTTTAAATGTAAAATAGGTGCAATATTTAGTTCATATCCATACCATCATGCTCCTCACAAGAAGCATGGAAGGTCAAATAATAGATATGCAGCGGGAGATTCGCCTTTTATCTATTATAAAAGCAGGTATTCGTTTGCTGCACCAAGGAACATAGGTTGCAATACTTTAAAATGAACAGCAATGAAACAGTTTCCCCATGGGTTTTGTCTGACACATTTAAAGCCTCACCTATTTTTTCCTGTTATTTTGAACAACATGAATTTAGTTATATAGTCAATATCCCCTTGGTACGACCATCAATCACTCTCACGTCGTTTATGGAGCTGTCATTATTTACACCAATTATAAGCAACACCAATTATAAGCAATGATTCACTATTTCATGTTCTAACTTGGCAAATACTGAATTTAACCCTTTAATTAATATTCTGAGAGTTAACCCATAGGACAAGCTCTCTGGTGCCGATTTCAGAGCGCACGAACACAGTGGATCTGGTGGCCAACATTTTACCCTAAACGTACTGACTGTAATGAAAAAAGCCCACATTATTACAGATGTGCCAACAGGAAATCTGAACCTATTATAATCTACTTCAAACAACGTAACCAATAAAAACATTTAGAAACCTTCTATAAACTCTTCGGCACGTATATATCTATCCTGGAAGTTTCCCAGATAATAACACTTCACTAAATAATAATTTATTGCCATTTTAAATTCTAGAACTACCAAAGCTTTGTTAAAACCAACAAATCAGTTGGCCAAGATATTGTGTTTTCTACATACTGAATTAATCTATAATGAAAATAACTTACAAGTGAAAAGAAGCACATGAATTTATGTTTTTAAAATTATCTTGTTAAATATTATCTGAACTAGCTTGTTCCCATGTCTTCTATATTGTATCCCCCAAACCCAAACTCAGCAATGTCAGACCCTACTTAGATCTTGTGTCAGATGTGTGCAGCCCAGACCTTGTGCTCTGCAGGGAGCATAGTGGCTCCAACCCTATTAGCAGGAGGTTGCAGTTGTGGCGTCTTCCTCTCTCCAGCTTATCAAAGTTGATGGGGGGAGGGAAAGTGATGAGCATTTCTGTCTGATGCAGCTTCAGACTGATCCCTCTCCTCCATCTGCTGTCCCACTTCCTCCAAATGGAGGCTGTAAACTGGTGAAGAGAAATGTATGCTCCATCACATGCTGAAAGTTGTGGGGTAAGAAGTCCCTTCCTCCCCCCTTAATTACATCCATGCTCCCTTGCCCTTGTTTTATCTTGTCTTCTGCTTGTATATGCCCTCCTCCCCAATACATCCTTACCATGCCTAGTCTTGTCTTTGATGTTCCTGACTCCAGTCCTGCTAGTAGCTACGTGGCTGGCTTTTCTGCACATGGCAGATTGTGAATTTTCTTGTGCTAATAGCTTTGGATTCTTCTCCCTCTCTGCTCTTATGAGTACAGTAGACCCTTGGGGAGGCCCCTTATTACTCCTCCCTTTTTTAACAACTCTTCTACAGCTGTCCAGGCCTTTCAAGAACTAGCTGAAAATGAAAAGAAGCTAGAAGCATGTGACCTCAAGAACAGTGGACATCTGTGATCCACAGAATTCAACTTGAGAGCCACCTGACTAATGAATAAGTACAAAAATGGTATTTTTTCTTTGCTGCACTGGTTGTAAAAAGAACTATCTGATATTATTATACATACAGATTCTAAAATGAAGTGGAATAAAGATTAAAAGTACACAGCAATAATTTAAGAATAAAAATAATTGCAGGGATGTTGTAATTCTCCCAAAACAAAGCAACAGAAATCAAGAAAATTCAGAGTTAAGGATGAATTTAAAAGAAAGCCATGAAGTATGGAAATGCACAGCAAGGCACCCAAAATTCATTACGCAATGCAATAATACATTTATGATTAAGAATGTCAGTGTTTGTGGCCCCAGTTTAGATTAAACTTTTAATTACACATAGGATGGGAGGGGTCATATCTGAATCACCTCCAGGGTGTAATTATATATCTATGAATGCCCTAATCTGCATACACACACACAAATGTAGTAGTATTTGATGATGGGGAGATGATACATACCTATAAGATTTTTAGTCTAGCTAAGAACTGCTGGGAACTCTATTCATTATTTATTTCTTGGTAAAGAGGTGCATAGTTGTGATCTGGGCAAAACTCCCATTCAGTTCAAAGGGAATAGGAACAAGGGTCTCTGTTGTTTCAGTCCTGAAAAAAGAGGGAGCATCAAACAGTTAATGCATACAATATATTTTGGTGCTATTATATCCTGATTCTTTCCTTCTTTATACAGGAGTGACACAGTGGCACCGAAACAAAAATAGGTATCTTGGATTTGATTCTCCTATCTCACATACTGCCATAAATCAATTAAGTCAACAAAGCTATCCAGTGTAAGTGAGGGGGGATCCAGGCTGTTAGAAAATATTCTCTCCTTGGCAGATTTTATCACTTTTAACACAGCTCCAATTTCTAAAGAGGTTAAACATATTTCTTTAGCCATATTCTGTCTTACTAATTGTTGCCTAAAATAGACTATATCAGGCATGTCTCTTGCTTTGGCCCGTTCTGCTTATTGACAAAGGTACTATTTTGTACTAGGTGCTGACCCTTATTAAGCACATGTGTTCATCCTACAGTATTTTATGCATTATCTAGGAGGCTGGTTTATGACAATGTTTCCAACAATGGCATTTATCTATTTTAGCGACAAATCAAAGAAACCCAAGCTTTACTAATACAGCTGCCTTTCACATGCACAGTTCGAGCAGTCATTGACACAAGTAAGCACTGAGTTGGCAGCCGGCACATAACCATGTAGCCAACACTGACATACACTGAGTTTAAATAGTGCCATACCATTCCTGACACTGTAGCACAGTATCAAAGGCATGGACATAACTGGAATGCCACAGTCTATGTCCCTAAAGCTCCTGAATACCTCTATATAAAATTACAGTTATGTTGACAAGCCACCTGTTGGGCTGAAGAAAAACTAGATAACATTGTGCCCTTGTGAGGCCACCTTTTAATGCATGTCCTCCTGACATTTTTCTTCCCCCCTACACTAATACACTGTCGGCCAGGCTGTGCAAACAGCCCATGGCTCTATGTGGAAGAGATGTGGAACGTCCCAGCCCCGCTGGGAGCTGCAGAAAGGATTGCAGCTCAAGAGACACCTTCCACTCCAGAGCTCTCCAGTGCACAGAGGGAATTCTCAGGTTGCACCAGCCCTTGGAATAGCTCCGTCTGCTCTCCCAGCAGAGACGGATGGTCTGTGTCCCTTTGCTCCGGAGACAAAGGGAGGCTCCTGGCTTTCTTTTCCTTTGCTGGCCCCAAACATTCAGAAATAATGAATTTGGCTCAAAAATAATGAGATGCAAATAATAAGCATAATTTAAGCTGTGGGGTTATTTTGTTATTTTAGGGCAGGGGTCAGCAACATACAGCACACATGCCATAAATGTCATGCAAGATGATTTTGAGTGACACGCGGGGAGCCAGCACTGCTGCTGGAGCCTCGCAGCCAGCATGCAGCCATGAGGCTGCAGCACCAGCTCCGGGGGGCAGGCAGAGAGGTGAAAAAAGCAAACACACACACACACACCCTGCAGAGCTACATGTGGAGGAGCGCCACTCCACCCCCCTCTGTGGAAAAGTCCTGCCCACTGTTGGGCGTCTGTTTCGGTGGCTCTGGCAGGGCAGGCTGCAGATTGGGCTGCGCAGATCCTAGCTGGGCAGGACAGGCTCTTATGATGTACAAGCCCTCCCGCTTCCCCAGCAGCAGGTTAGACTGCGTCGCTCCCAGGGTGATGGGAGGCAGCGCTGGAGCTGAAGACCCTGCACACGCAGGACACAGGTGGGGGCTCTGGGCCCTTGAGGGCTTTGCACCCACGGGGACACAGTCCGGGGGCACGCAGATCCATAAATAGATGTGAATAAGTTAAATCTTGGTGTGCCACTTCTAAAAGGTTGCCAACCCCTGGTTTAGTGTTTATTTATTAAGCTTTTCTTTGCAACCACAAAGATTAACTATTTGCTTCTTTTAAATCTCTATAAAAATGATCCAGTTGAAAAAACAGAATTCTTCCTCCCTGCAATTCCTTTGAATAAAGACAATGGTTGTACATCCAATTCAATCACTAATTACGGTCAGAGCTGCCTACCTTAAAGAATGCCTGACTCTTTCCTTTATAAGAGTCTGCTTTCATTTCTTAGAACTTTGTCAAACTTGACAACCTGGGCTGAAGTTGCCTAGGACAGCTGAGTTCCTTAGGCTGATTTTGGAAATTTTCCACCAAAACAGTTAAGCTGTTTCACAGAACAAAGTTATGGGAAAATTACATTATTTGGGTCACGTTACAATTTTTTTTAAACTATTTCACTGAGATACTCTGCCCCTTCCATCTTTTAGAGCAGGATCTTGAAAAATTGAAATGCAGCTGGAATCATATTCTAGAATCAAAATACCTTTTGCCATCCCCATGAATAACCACCCAAATCTGGCCAAGTTACATGCCTCTAACACAGAGGCAAATAGATGGTCAATATGGTGTGAAAGTTTGGACTTGCTGTGTGTTTTTTCAGTTTTTAAAAAGCTAGAAAATATTCATGCAACACTACCAATTTTTATCTACAGGTTGAATTTCTCTCATCTGGTACCCTTGGTACCCGACTGATGCCAAACCCAAGAATTTGCTGAACCACAGGAGATCAATATTGTGCAACAGCATTACTAACACTTCCACTGCTTATTGGACTCTTAGAAGACATTGAGGGGTAAATTAGAACAGCACAGAACACTGAGAGCCAGCAGTGGTCACTGTAAACAAATTTGATGGGACCGCAGGAAATTCGGCCACACCCATGATAAGTGGACATCTGGCTATTTAAAATCATGCAAGACCATGGTGTTGCCATACTAGAGAGTATTGTACTAGAGAGATTCAACCTGTAGTATTCTATTATATGTTGTTGAACCGATTTTTCACTGATGCTAAGAACCCAGAGCTCTCACTGACTTTAATGGGAACTTTGGGTGCTAAAATACCTCTGATGAAAACCAAGGATGTTAAATATTAACTAACTGACTAATCGAATAGTCAACGCATGTTGCATTGAGTATTCGATAGGGCACCTTTGCCTCTGAGTGTAGAAACAACCGTAGGGCTGTTGCTACATTTTAAAGGCGAAAGCACTGCGTGGAGCCCCGGGGTCAGCTGGGGAGTGCCCAGCTGATCCTGGGCTCCACGCAGCACTGCTGCTTTGAAACGCCATGTGCAGCCTGGGGACACCCCAGCTGGCTTGGGCTGCATGCAGCATTTCAAAGCAGCAGCACTGAGTGGAGCCCGGGGTCTGGCCCCAGGCTGCAAGCGGCGCTGCCGCTTTTAAGTACCCCCTTCACTTCCCCCTCCTTGCTGCCTCTTTCTGATAGAGGCAGCAAGGAAGGGGGAAGCGACTAGCTGACTATCCTGTCGACTATCCAATAAGCATTTGCTTATCGGATAGTCAACTAGTCCCTCACATCCATAGTAAAAACAAAAACAAAAAAGAACCATATAAATATATATTATAGAACATTTATTTCCTGGCAAAGTTACACAACGAGCTACATATAAATATTCTGGTTCTCTATTCCCCACAGCTTCTCACTTTAATCCATCAGATTTTCACTCTCCTAAGCTTCTCACTAGGGCATTTAACTGTTCCAAATGTCAAGTGTTACTGCATGTATCTCGTCTTCACCTTGTAGGGTACACATAGATCTGCTAGGCAAAACTGGGATTGTGAAAGACATTGAAAAATAAAATCAGATAAGTCACTGTAGAAAACGAAGCAATTTTCAAGAAGGATTCAAAGGGAAAAATGAAATATGCTTATTTTTAAATGTTTTGATCATTTCTGAGTATTGTTCTGTTTATGTTTTGACTGAAATGTTCTAAAGGTTTTATAGAGTGATTTGGGGGGATCAGTTTTGCTATAACAAGCATGCAAAGCTCTTGAAAGGTGCCATATTGATAAGGTCAGAAACTGAAACCTTCCAGTTCTTTGCCGTATAGGAACAGCACATGGCAAGACTTGGAAGCTTCATCAATCTGCCACAAATCCAACCTCAACCACAGCGAGAAGTTGCCTCCTTCTAGAGGTTAAAGGGCAGTTCAGTCTTGATACCTATTCAGTCCTTTATCTGAAAACTAGGATAGTCAGATAGAATAACAAAAAAATGGAGGGAGTGTTACGATGTGGACACCTGTGCAATAGGAAATGGACTACAACTAGACACTCATTTCATGTTTACTATCAGCTATTAGATACTACCAGCTCTCAGTGACTATCTACTCCATGTTGATTTGAACTTGTTGACCTGGGAGTGAGAGGCTGTGTATCCCATTACCAGGCCTGATTAAAGAGTGCATGTAAAGAATTCTAAACTGCTCCACTGATTCCAAATGTTGGGATTGTCTTTTTTCTGGTTTTAACAAAGTACATTTACTTGCTAGAGAGAGAGAGATAACTCATTTCCCTTGAATTTTAAATGTTAAATTGTGGTTTTCATTAGGCTGGTGCTAATTGTACAAGGAGACAGTCAGGATTTATTGATAGGTTGTTTTTACAGCATATTTTATTGTTTTTCCCTGTTCCTTCCCTTTTGATTGTACAGACTATAAGGCTGCGTCTAGACTGGCAAGTTTTTCCGCAAAAGCAGCTGCTTTTGCGGAAAAACTTGCCAGCTGTCTACACTGGCCGCTTGAATTTGTGGAAGAACACTGATGATCTAATGTAAGATTGTCAGTGTTCTTCCACAAATACTATGCTGCTCCCGTTCGGGAAAAAGCCCTCTTGCGCAAGTGGATAGATAAAATGGATTTTATCTATCCTAATATTTTTAAATTTTTGTTTTGTTGTATACTTATGTTCTACTTAAAACCTAGTTATTAACTGCAACAACTATTTAGGTTATCTAAATAGATAAAATTGCTTATTCTATCTTATTTCCATTTGATTCAGAATTACACAGAAGCAATGAGATTGCCATACCAAAGTAGTAGTTCTTCTAAGCCAGTTTCCAGCTCTTTCAGAGGCAGGTGTAAAGAAAAGCTGCAGTAGGCAGTTATGGTCTATCTGCCATAAGGGAACTTTCTCATTAGTGATACCCAGACTGAGACACATGTAGCCCTGCAATGGATCTCCTGAGGCTTTTTGCATCACATGATATTAAAACACTGTGTGATTTAATTGTTAACCGATCTACATTACTAACCAATAAGGATGCTTTTACTATGTTATTAGCCAATTATAGAATACTTGGTCAGTCATTTTGCTGTGAGATTAATTAATTAATTAATTAATAATAATAATGATTGTTATAATATAAAAGAGGGTAATGTTTGTTAATTTGGCTCCTGAACCACTCAGGGCTGAGTGTCACCGCACTAACCCCTGTTGATTAGAGTGGAGGATATAGGTTTATATCCCTTAATTCTTTAAAAAAAAAACTTTATATTTAACTACAACATGTGTACTAGGGCCCAAACCACAAAGCTGAGATCTAGATCCAAACGTCTCCAAAATTTGGAGACACTAAGATCAGAGCCTGGGGTCAAACACAGCTATAGTGACTGCAGGCTGTCAGAGCTCTACACATCCCACTTCAATCTCTTCCCACGGACTTATTCTGTATCAGGAACTTCACCAAAGTTAGTAACTTTTATTGTCTTGTTGTTTCTTTATGATAACTCCTGTTGAGCCAAAGGATTCCTTGTGGAATTTCTTTCTTTTTAGAAAACAAATATCAATTGTATTCACTATACAAAAATGAGGCATTTCAATACCTTATCATCAATAGATTTATTCCAAAGCATAGGTACTAAATGGCCACATACTGCAGAACCTAATGTCCAGCTGACCAGCACTAGTCTCAAGTCAAGTGGTTTTGTGCAATCTTTTCACTCACATACACCTGGTGTCTTCTCAAAATCCCTTTACTTGTTAACCAGTAACAGGAAGTGTGAGTGTTTTACACACTTACAAAATCTAAGTCGTTAGAACAGGGGTCTCCAAACTACGGCCCGCGAGGCCCTTTCATCCGGCCCGTGGAGACCTTTTTGTCTATGGAAAAAAAATTACGTGAAGAACAATTTGAGAACAAACTTGTCCGATGATAATCTCAGGTCACTGTTGATGTTAGGGACAACAAATCTAAAGCCAGAAATGTCTGCTATTTTGGCATCCAGGAAACAATTTCACCATTCACACTAATACAGGTGTTCATGTGTAGTGTATCAATGTGTTATTAAATAATAACTGAATAAAATAATATTAAATAAATAATTAAAAACAACATCCATGTTTTGATTGTTTTTTATTTGGACCTCAAGTGTGTAGTTGGCCCCCGAACTGCTGTTTGATAGTTAATGCGGCCCTCGGGCTGAAAAGTTTGGAGACCCCTGCGTTAGAAGATCATCCTTACCCTGAGGTGAATGCCCCCTTTGCCTCGCAGCCAGCTACACTGACTTTGCTGCCAGTTTATCCCACTGGGCAATATAATGGGGAATCTAGTTCAGGGGGAGGGAGGCTGACAGAATTGCCGGGCTCCTAGACAAAGTGGGGAGAGGGGGAGAGGCAGCTCCACACTCCCAGAAGGGGTGGGGCTGGAGCCAGTCAGCCTTCAGTGCCACCCAGACTGTGCCCAACCCACTTCCCAGCCGGCCCTTAGCACCGTCCGGACCCATCACTCTGGAGGCTGCCACTGCTACAGTAGTGGTAGCAGTAGCCAGGAGCCCTGGGCCTTTTTGAGTAGCTGGGCCCAGGGGCAGTTGCCCCATTGCCCCTCTCCTCCCAGAGGCGGGGCTGGTCAAGTCCATTGTATTTAACTGGGAAATAATAAACATTGATGGACTAAACTTGAGGTTTATTTTATTTTATGAGATGTAATAAATGGGCCCAAAGAGTCCAAGGTGATAACATGATCCCATCATTCACCAACATTTAAAAGGTATAAACAAGGTTTGAGGTTTAGTATACAGATTATGGATACAGAATAAAGGAAAAACAGTTAAAGGATTTGAAATAAAGACAGATTTTGTTTTAACTGCATCCCTTGTTCCCTTTCTCATTTGCTGGAGAGAGTTTTTTAGAAGGAAAACCTCCCTACTTGACAGCCTGTTAGAAAGTATTAACTGTCCTTTTGGAGAAAGGAGAAGTTAGTTGAGATGAGCTAGAGCCATCATTGCTGCTGAAGTCCTATGCTGTTTCAAGATAAATCCACACAAATGGGGAAGAAAAAGAACAGCAAAAATAGAAAATGCCCCTTCTATCTCAAGTGTTGACTTTTATTAGGTATGTAGCGTATGGGTATAAATAGAGCAAACCGCTGGAATGGATTAGGTATTGTTCTTCGTTCTGATTCCATAGCATATAAGCATGTGCTTAAAGTTAAAGACACTCTTCATTCTTCACAGGATCAGGATTGCTGAGCACAAAACAGGATGATATACAATATGCATCCTTATGACGGGCTGCTCTGTGTGCCGTCCATTTTTTAGAGAATTATGAAGCCTAAACAAGACACCATTTAGAATTAAAACAAACAGATTTTTATTTCAGAATCCTAGGAAATATGTTAATTCCAATAAGGCTGAGACTGATTTGGCTTATAGTGTTGTTTCAGCCTTGAGGTGCAGACCCAGCCGCCACCTGTAAGTTCCTCCAAGTTTGACCTTTGTCCATCTGTACAAACTTGCCATGTTTCCTATGATTACCAAAAGAGTAGCCTATTGTTAACCCAATGACAACTTATACGCTGAACCAGTAGTCAATCGGGGGGAGATGTGTGAACCATTTACTGACCTGAATGACAAGCTGATGACCTTGTGGCCCAGCCTGTAAACGAAAGGGAGTGCTTTAAAATGGTCATTATGATTAATGGTTTTCCCAGACTAGACTAAATGCATAATTGCTCAAACAAAATATACCCCTCAGGATCCCAAATAGCATCATGATATCTAGATATTAAATTTCTTTTCAACTTTTCTAATGTCCTTCTTAGTACAAAGGATTATTTAGCACTTTATTTTGTCACATACAGAATGAACCTAGATTAAAATGAAACTAAATAACAGAGCATAAAATTATAATATATTCCATCCGTTATATAAAAAGTTCTCTTGAGTTTAAGGGTACTGTAACTTGGGTCCCAGCTATTGTACTACGTATAACACCTTCTCATAATATGTAGTTTATTTCATTCCCAAAGATTTTAAGAGTAGATTAGATCAAGTCAGAAAATTGAACATGGCCTAACAGAGCTGTTAATCAATTGTAATCAAAATGTAAATCTGCTCTACCAGTGCCCTAAGGACATTCTTTACCAATAAAAATTCAACAAATCAGCATAATCAGAAAGAGACTCTAGTTCTATGTAATTCCTAATACCTTATTTTAAATTAGTAGCAAGATAAAATTCTTTCCATCAGCACTGAGAAGTTCTGAAGACAGGGAAAGAGTTCACAGGGCCTATGAGCATCACTAAATGTTTTCTACGTGTTGCACCTCTCATAACTGGTACTCTCTGGTCTGGCTGGACTGCGGATATTACTGGACCAGAAAACCCCAGAACCTAATAGCACGAGGGCCAGCAGCCCGGCCCAGAGGAGACCCACAACAATGCTGAAGGCAGGGACTGGAAAACCTCCGTAGCCCTTGGCAGCACAGAGTAGGGGGCTGGGGAGCCCCAGGTGCCTGCAGCAAAAAGGGGCTGGCAGCCGTAAGAGCCCAGCCCCCTGTGGCAGCCCACGGAAGGGTGAAGCTGGAGAACTCCGGCAGTATGGGGATGGGAGCTGGAGAAACCTGGACACCTATAGCAGTGCAGGGCTGGGGAAATCTGGCTGCACATGACCATGTGAGACAGGACCTGAGAACCCTGGCTGCAAAAGGGAAGCCAGGGCCAGAGGCAGTAGAGTGGGGGAGAGGGAGCCAGACGGGGTCAGCTGGCTCAGAGCCTGTGGCAGGGATACCTCCTCCGGTCCAGTAAATTCTGTCGTTCCAGATCGGTCAGGTCCCAACCATTTCGGACCAAGGAGGTCCAACCTGTGTTAGGTGGGGAGCTATTGGGTAGCCTATTTGCTGATTGCAGGAAGCTAGGCAAATGATCTGCCCCTGCAGAGAGAGACATAAGAAGTAGCCCAAAGAATCCTAAGTTAGGACTAGTCTTTTTCAGCTATTAGGGATTAATATCCATTTGACGGACTATAAAAATGTGTGCCATTGAGTGTTAAGACTTTCCTGGGTTATTTATGATTATCAACACTAATGAATTCCCCCAAGCTTTTAGTCATAAGACCTTCTGAAGTCATTGGGACTGAGAACTTAATGTCAATGGAGCTACTATACATCACTGTACATAAGATCAGAATCAGATCCATTAAATCTTGATTAACAAGCACCTTCAGTCCATTCAAAAAACAAAACTCTTGCTCTTAAAGGAGCTGTCATAGTCAATTATGTACCTAAAGGGTTTCATGACATCAGACAAGGTTAGGATCTCTGTCATATGCCACAAGTGACAAATATTGTCAGAAATCATATCCCATATTCAGAGTCAGTAAGCTATGATATGGGTGTGCACACATTTAAGGAAGATTGTTCAAATGTTCACAGTTTATCAGTAAAGGAAAAATGCACAGGCTGCCTAGAGATAAAGTGAAACAAAATCCACAGGGTTTCGTTGCAAAAATCTTGGTTCTAAAACCTTCCAAATGTGTCAAAAGACACATTGATTGGCGGTTGTCACTCACCATTATGTTTTAAATCTGTGGCAATCATTTTTCAAATTAATGGGGTCTTGTCAATTCTCTACCACCTTGAAAATATTGGTCCCTGAGGCTTCTTACTGAGTTTGAAGTTCTCCAATTTATGGTTAAATTCCAAAAGACAAAAATTACCAGGATGGAGTGAAGGGAAACTCACATGCTGCAAACATTATCTTATACCATTAAAAAAATAGCAGCTACAAACCAAGAATACATTTCATATGGAGGATTAAATTTTACCAAGAAAATTGGAGATATTTCCAGAATTAGGAATTGACTAACTGCTAGATATCAGCAGTCCCCAAGTTTGACTAAATATAAATATAATATTTTATCTATATACTACTGCTCAGATAAGCAAGGTGATATTACTTAATTACTTTTTACTTATTTCATTCTAAACAATTTCTTATAGATGTTTACTGTATGTGTAGAAAACATTTTACACAACATCAAATCAAAACTAAAAATCATAAAAGCTTTTAAAAATCCTTATGTAATTTAGAACAGGGAAGTTGCATTTCTGAATGCAATTTCTGAATTCAGGAAATCTGAATTTCTGAAATGCTAATATAAAATGGAATTGCACATGCAAATGTTGGTATGCAAATGCATGCACATTATTTGCACACAGATCTCAATTTTTTTAAAGCCACTTATTTTAGAAAAAAACTTTCTTCTTCACTGCAAGGTATTTTCTCCACTTTGGAATTGCTGGGCTTACATCCAGAAAGCTAAGAGTTTATCCCCCTTTTTAAAAAAGTCTCTTTATGGGGATTGCAGCCCTCATCAAATGCTCCCTCTTCTATGACTCATGAACCACTATAAAAGTTTAAAGTGCTGCCAGTCTGATTCTCTAGCTTTTCTCTGCACTGCAGTGAAAACCTATCCATGTGAATTGGCTCATTTACTGGATTAAACCCTTCCGACTAGAAATTCCTGAGGTTCAGGGTTAAAGCCTGAAATCTCAATCACAACCCTAATAGAGCCCAAAGAGTGTATGCCTTCCACTCCTTCAGGAAAACCCCGTACTGAAAACATTTCCCCCATTCACCAAATTCTCAGTCAGCTCACTCCTTTGCTCCATTTATTAACTTTTACTCCCTGGAAGGGTTATTTTCCTTTCCTTTAGTCTCAAATGTTTCCCCTCTTGGCTTCAGCTGCTGTGTCTGCGCGTCCTTTTACCGAGCCTACTAATTTTAGTAGGTAGTGTTCCAATCACTGTTCAAAGCCTCCCTTCTATGTGCTAGCAACACTGCAATGGTTGAGAAGAAGCACGGAAGAAGGAGCTTGCTCTGTTCCAGTCTTACTGGTCTCATGAAGCCAAGTCATTTTTCTTACATATATTTCCAGCTCTGTTTACTAAGTAATAAATATAAAAGTGTGTGTGTGTGTGTGTGTGTGTGTGTGTGTGTGTGTGTGTGTGTGTGTGTGTGTGTGTGTGTGTGTATTGCGATCTCCTATTCTTTTATTACAATGTTTTGTTCCCCTAGTCCTTCAAGCCTTACCAAATATAAGATTCTACTACTCTTACTCCATAAGTAGTTACATTAATATCAATTAATGGAATTACAAGCAGATTAAGTTACTGCTGCACATGATAAAAGAGTGGCAAACTCTGGCCGCAAATCCATGGTCCATTTTAACATCTACTGTTCTGACGATATTAGAGATGAAATGCTTGAATAGCTGCCGACATTCAAGAGCTTGCAACCATTTCTGCTGCCATCAGGTTACAAATACTCTCTCACCCTTTACATTCTTCCTTTTAAAGTAATTGAAGTATCATCTTAAATGGAACTTTTCCAAATTCTTAGATATTTCTTTCACAAAATAACATTCTCAGTTACTCCCATGTACCCAGTTTCACTCCAGGAGTTTCCTAAAAGCATGAAAATGAGACGTGTGTTTCATGATGCCAATGGTATTTACCAGCATGCTTTATATCCACTCCAATGGTTACGATTCTTCGTCTAACTTTTTCATCTTATAATTGCTCCACACTCCCTACCACAGGACAGATCAAATACTGCTGATTGGGTTGGGCCTACATAGTTTTCATAATCCTCAGTCAATATGATACCCTATTCCAAATTCAGAGTGATATGAGGAGGTCCTTTTGTTTAAAAAGGCAGCATTGTTATGGTTTCTTGTCAAAGGAATTCAAGATGATTAGGGTCATTTTTGTTATTATAGTAATCAGGATCCTGCCACATATTCCTTGCTCTTATAAATTTAAGTAAACAAAACAGCAAAGCCCTAAATACTATCTTGCTATATAGTCTACCCCACAGAGATGTTTGTAACTCTTTCTGCACACCAACCCAGGGGCAGATGACTGTTTTGCGGGGCCCCAGGCAGCGTAACTCCGCGGGGCCCCCCCCCCTTTGCCATGGCGCATGCGCCGTGACACCATGCGTATGCGCGGTGGCGCCACGGTGCATGCGTGGGGCTTTAAGCGCGGGGTCCGGGGCAGCCGCCCCGTTCACCCTGCCCTATATCCGCCTCTGCCCCTAACCCTCTGTCCCCATTGTGACACATTTTGTTCTCTAAGGAAACTCATTCTTACACTCAAAAAAAAAGAACGGAGATCTTGTTCCCTATCTTTCATTTTAATTTTACATGCAAAACAAGTCAGCACCTCATAGTCTGTTGTGACCAATCCACTTAAACTCAACATATGTTTATTCAGAGGTGTCACAGCTGTTGGTCACACAGAATGCAACCAAGGAATAAGACTTACTAAAGCTTTCCAAACATTTGTGGTTACTTTCATTGCTGTAGTCCTGACTTCTAAATGTTTATTATAAATGAACTTCTGTCTGTGAAAAGAATAAGCAAATACTGTAGCAGACAGGGACAGCCAGAGATTGTTGGTTAGGTTTTTTTGTTTGTTTGCAATTATAACGCCCAGAGTCTGAACATGCCTTTTACTTAGGGTACATTTACACTGCAAGTTTTTTTTTTTTTCCTGAAAAAGCTATTCCGGAAGATATCTTCTGCAAAAGTTTATTTTGAAATAGAGCACCCACACTACAGGGAAGCCTCAAAATTAGCCCAAGACAGGTTCCCCTAATGTGGACTCGTTAGCTCAATTTAAAGCCCCAAGAGGCACCGGGGAGGGATAACTTTAGAATGGCCCTGGTGAGGCACTATTTCGACATAGCAGCAGTGGAGCATCCACACACACCCTCTTCGGAAAAAGACCTCCATTATTTCGATTTTCTTTCAAAATAACACAGTTGCTAGTATTGGACACTAGTATTGTTTTTCCAGAATAATGGCCATTATTCCAGAAAAACGGTGCAGTGTAGACACATTCTTAGTTTCAGCCTATTGTCTCCATTAAATTATCACTATCTGATATAAAAGGGAGCCAAGCGGGAGTTAAATTCAAATTTAGGTGAAACACTGTTGAAATGTAAGCTATGATAGCTTTAGTCTGATTTACCAATGGAACCTATTTCCATGTAGTACAGAAAAATACAGCACAAAACAAAATATATATTAATAAAAACAAAATACAGTCATAACAAGAGAAAACAACTGCATGATTCACTGATCCATAAAAACAGGAAGGTCCTGTAGGGTAAGGAAATTTAGACTGTAAGCTTTTGGACTAACTTTTTGTTCTGTGTTGATACGGCACCAAATATAATGTGATCCTTTTTCATGACTAGGCCTCCTAAGCGCTAATGCAATGCAAATAATATTATGATAGAAATTAACTTGGTTGTAGCGTGAGTTTTATAAGCATCTCAGAATGGAAAAGGGTATATCACCATACTATTCAGTGCCCCATCATCAAGCAGAATGGTAAATCTAAGGCTGCTGGGTCACAAAAATTTAACAGCCATCTTAGATATGCAGACAAGAAAACTGCCCCTTCTTCTAACGAGGTAGCTCTCCATTAGAATGCCAGTTTAGTACACAATTCCCTCCTCCCAGCTGTGGTCTCACAGTTTCCAAAAAGTTGGACTGAAGCGAATGAGGGAAAGAAGGGGCAGTGCACCACACACGTCACCATCTGATCCTTGTTTAGTTTTGGTAACTCTACCTGCGCCCCTTGGTGGATCAGAATCTACCCATCTTCCCTTCTTGGGGCCACTCCTTTTCTCCAAAACAGAACTGCGAAAACTCCCAGAGCCTGCGCAGACCTCGCTGAGGAGGCAGACGCTGAAGAGCTTACAGAAGAGTGCACCAACATACTGGGTTATCAGGGTCCTCAGACAGCATGCTAATCATTCTCTCCTTGATTAATCTAGCCTGCTTTACAGCTAGTGTGTGCAGCTTCCTAGGGGCCCACATGTCCCCCCTAAAGTTATAATCACTGATATGAAATTGCACATACAAATCAATACATACATAGATGTTGGAAAAAGCAGAAAAGGCCCCTGGGGTTTATGGGTCATTCCTGACTCAGAGGGCTTATGCACATAAACTTTGGGTCTGTACCCATGCTTGCTCAGCTTGACCCTCTTCCAAAACAGCCCTAAGTGACTACTGTTGTGAAGGATCTGGAGTGCTGGCTTCTCTGCAGGCCTTGGAAGGGAAAGGCAAGGTAAGCCAGCATAGGAGCAGGTGTCTGTTTCCCCATTCTCCACTCTTTTGCACACTATTTCACATGAGGAAAATGCTGCTAGCCCCAGAATGAAATTAACTTTGTGGTGTCTTTTTCCGCAACTTTGCACAACAGTACACAGAGTTCAGTTTAGTACAGGCCAGATCCAGTCCACCCAGGGTTAGCTCCTGGCAGGCCCCAATGCTATATTTATCTGCATGTTCCCAGCCAATCAGAGCTGCAGGAAGCAGTATCCTGATCCGTGATGCTTCTTGCCACCCGCAGTGGCCAGGAATGGCATTCTGCGGCCAACAGGAGCTGTGATCACTGGTACCTGTGGCTGTGCAGGTAAATATAGCAGTGGTAGACTGCCAGGGATTAATCCTGATGAACTGCTACCGTATTATTGCCCGCTCCTGATTTAGTGCCTACTTGCTGATGATTTTCTGATACTTCAAATAAAATTCATACCTGTAAAGTCAATGTTCAATGAAGAACAAACATTTGTCCTTGAATCCATCATTCCCACACAGTTACAACATATCAGCATATTCAATATTACTGTAATTCACTCTTCAAATGCAATAAAGTTCACACATGCATGCACAAAGGATTACAGAAAGGAAAAGAACCAAGAAAGAAGTTATTTGCTAACAAATATTGGCATGATTTTAAAATATACTTTAGTTATATTAAGTGTGCTGGAGGATTTCAGTAGCATATATTCTATTCCCTATTGGATAACAAATGTTTTTCACTTGGCACCACTGTTGCATCAATTGTCATCCATCCATCCATCACCAGTTAATTTTCAAAACCTGAAAGATTCTCTTTTAACTACAGCTGTGTCTCATTTGCTCCTCTTTGCCAATGTTGTCCCAGTGCTATTCTTAAGCTTTTCTCTTTTCTTCTCTGCTGAATGAAAGCATTTTCATTCCTCATTTATGAATGTACATTCAGCAAAATTAAGCTTCCACCAATCCATTCTGTATAACTCTGTCATCTTCCCTGTTGTTTCTGGTTCACAAATAAAAATAATTAAGCTGCATTCTACTGGGCCAGTTGTCTGTTGTATTTATTTGCATTATGCATGCCACAGCTGGAACAGGTGACAATGCCTCCCCAGCTGTAATGCCTACCTAAACATCAAAATATTGGTGCAATGGGCTTTGTGTTCCTTTGATCTCTTCCTGAAGTCAAAATATTGACTTATGAAACGGGTTTATTATTAGAAGGTTGCATGGCACTGTGAAATCTCCAGACTTCTTTTTGCTCAGGAATGTGCTCGCCACCTTCTGCTACCATTGACAGACACAAGTTGAAGAATCGATTTGCTGACTCTCTTCCAAATGTGTAAGAAATCATTTGGGGACCAATGATTTTCCAAAACAGTGAAGATGCACTCTAATTGACAAGTGATAGAAATGTAGCTGTGTTAGTCTGGGGTAGCTGAAGCAAAATGCAGGACAATGTAGCACTTTAAAGACTAACAAGATGGTTTATTAGATGATGAGCTTTCGTGGGCCAGACCCACTTCCTCAGATCAAATAGTGGAAGAAAATAGTCACAACCATATATACCAATCCTTGTTAGTCTTTAAAGTGCTACATTGTCTAATTGACAAGGTTTTTTCCCCTTTCCCTCCATATCCCCCCTCTTTTTTCTGCTACTTATTTATACCTCTGGACCCCTTGCTCTGTTCATCTGAAGAAGTGGGTTGTGCCCACAAATGCTCATGATACCATCTACATCTTTGTTCGTCTCTAAGGTGATGCAGGACTATTCGCTGTTTAAGGTTTTCCAATGTACTGGGTATACTAAAAAGTCAGCAAAGCTCTTACTACACCACCATGTATTTTCTCCCCGTCCCCTTGTACATATATTATATGCACACACACAAATACACTAACTCCACATATAAACAGATTACATCCTGTCTTGTGCCAACAACTCAGATCAAAGCTCATATTGCAAAAAGGAGAGCAGCCTACATGGGTCAGTTACATGCAGGCTCCCCAGACACAAGAGCAAGAATGGACGGGGCAGGAATAGTGATAGGGCAGACCCTTGGCTCCACTTATAGCAGCTACTGTAGCTTCATGGTGCATCCTGAGATGTTTGTAGTACCAGGTCTATACCCTATGCCAGGTATTTCTCCCTTGGAGTAGAAGGAAACAAAGCAGATTGTGACTCTAAGTCACAATCCAACTACCCACCTGCTCCTGTGGCAGGGCATAAATGCATTTGCTTCTTGTTCACGGCTTGTTGCAAAGTCACAAATAAACCCATAACAACAAGCTTTCTTAGAAACTAGTTGCAATTTGCAGAATCCCTCTGCACTGAATGACCTGAGTCAAAACCGCTGTCTGTATAGCACGAGTGATCCTCAAAATGGCATTAATAATCCTTAAAGTTTTGTGTAAAGCATGGAGAGCACTATAAACATCCAATACTGAGAAAATACCAGTACACAAGGGTGCCATTTTGAGAGGCCAAGGGGGCGGGCGGACGGACAGCAGCTGTGCATAATGGGATGCTGCTTGTTTTTCTTCCCATTCCCCTATCAGGGAACAAGGGGAAAGTACACAGATTTCATGAATTACTCCTCTGCCCTCTCCCTTCACTGGCCAGGAGTGAGAAGCATGCACAGAAGCCATATACTTTCCCATTGCTCCCTGTCAGTCAGGGGAACAGGAAGAAAAACAAGCTGCGTCCCAGTATGCATGGCTGCAGCTCTTCCAAAATGGCACCCTTGCCAGTACATAAACAAGATTGATAAAGGATCCTGTGTTTATGGGAGTGCATTTTCTCTTTTGTACATGCATTGAGACTGTTGTACGATCTAAGTCACCCCAGAAACATTTCTTTTGAGTTATGTTCCTTCTTTCATGTATGAAACAGTAACATTAAAAGTAACACACCCACAACCTTTGCTTTACTCTTCTCTCTCTCTCCCTATCTACCTCCTCCCACCCACCCACCCATTAACATTCTTTCCATTAACAAACAAAAATACACACTCCTTTGTTTATCTAGAAAATAGATGCATATTAACACCATAAAAACAGGAGGGTTGACAAAGGCCCGGTTGTTCCCCTACAGTATATTTTTTCTCCAGTGCTTGGTTCAGTCAATTAATTTTTCATTACCCTGGTAATGGAGCTTCTCCCATTTTCCTTGAGAGATTATTCCATCATTTAGTATATTTGATTGTTAGGATATTTTTTCATAATATTTAGCCTAAATTTCCCATTGCTTAATTTAATTCCAAACCATTATTCTTACTTGAATGCTCTGTTGAGTATCCTAAACAATTCTTGCAAACAATTATTGGCGTTAACATTCTTCATGGTGTTAACATGTAAATGATTATAAATATCATCATTAGTTGCTGATTAACCAGAATATGATTGTTTTGTCCTTTTAATTTTTCCTCATAATACACTCCCTGAATATCTATTGTTTCTGTTTCTCTTCTGAAAAATTCCCATAATTTACTATGGCATTGTGAGTACTAAATTCATTTTCTAGGTATAGTTTCTCAAAGTCGCCTTCCCTGTTCCCTGGTTAATTATATTATATCACAGTAACCACAATTCAAAATCATATTGCTGTCTTTTTGAAATGTACTTTATACCCAATTCATAACTAAACTACTTCTATCACCTCTTGGCAACCTGGATTTCCACATGTCTCTTTCCACTAAATCACTCTATTTTAGGATTATTTTTCCAAGATGTATGAGCATGCATTGTCTCAGGTTCACCTTTTTATGCATGTACATCCAGCACTTGACTTACTGAATCTAAAACTAACTTAATTTGTTTTATTCTGAAGAAAAACGTGTCTGCCATACAGCAGGCTCAGGAACGAGAAGAGTATGTTTCATACGGCTGACTGAGATAACACTTCATAATTTTCCAGAGGAGTAATGCACACAAGGAGGAAATTAAACAAGTATTCTTATAAATATTTTCCTGATGTTATTTTCATCATGAAGAAGTGAGATTACATTTACTCCCTTGATAGCAAAATGAAACACACTGATAAAATCAGTGCATTTCAAAACAATGGATATTGAAATGGAAAAGTCATACTATTTTATATAACTAAAATGTTATGTCTTCCATAACTTGAAATTGATTATGCTTAACAGGAATGCCTACAACCAAGTCAAGGTGAGAAGAGCAATTTAAATGATGTACTCTCATTCCTAATGAAGGTTTAATTCTCCATAACACTTAAATACTAATATGACCCCCTCTCTAAAGCACATGGAGAGCTATTGTTTAAAAAGTATTATGCAAGAGCTGTGCATTATTTGTTCATGATGATCATTACTGCTCTGAATCTTACCCTGTGATATCATCCAAACAGCAACTTTCTGAATAAAAGCATCTAACAGGCAAGGCTTGTCTTTACAAACCTTAGGTCATGGCAAGCTGGGTGTAAATCTTTGAAAGAGGAGCAGATTGAGGCACACTAGGGAAACTCTTAGTGTGTAGTGGCATTGTCCACATAAACACTTACTGCACAGTAGGCTAGCATGGATTAGATTTACACCCCAGCTTCCTGCAAACTAAGTGATTGTGGAGACAAACAATAATTATTCTATTCTGTTTGTTATTCTATCGTGCTTCTCAATGAAAAAACCTGTGAAAACAGTAATTGCCTATGTAATAAAACAGTGACCAATGGAGCTAATCCAACTGAAATCTTCCACTGATTTCACTTGGGGCAGGATCAGGTTGTACAAACACAAGACTTTCTAGACATTTACCCTCCTAAGAGACGAGAGACCTGACACCGCATGTATGTCTACATCACTCTTTAGGTCAAATCTCTTCACAAAGGAAAGTAAAGGCCATAAGAGACCAAAACTCTCATGTTGAAATAACTGCCTCAGAGAAGAAGCATAAATTAGGCATTTCCCTTCATAACAGTTGTGTCCCATAAAGTTATCATTTCTATAGCATAACATATAGACTTTGAGCCATGCATTAGGAGCATAAAAGTGTAAGTTGTGACTTCATGAAAACCTCAGAAACCTGCTACTTCCATCCTACCTATCTACAATCAAACAGCTGTTTTTTGCCTTGTTACACTGACACTACCATTTCAGTGCCACCAACACAGTCTCAGAAACAAGGATACCGAAATTATAAAAATCCCAGAAGCCTTAATAGAGTTTATGTTATTTATCCTTTCTTCTGACAGTACTAATTTCACTCAAATGGCACTGCTGGCTTCCCTAAAATGGGTGAGCAGATGTTCAATGTGCTGGTTTCAAATTTAAGGTCACACAGAATGACACCAAAGATGGACAGAAATGTAAGTGAAATAAAATAACTGTACTACTGAATACACAGAAACATATAATGATGTTTACTGAGTTTACTTTGATTGTTCATTCATGAGGGTATGGGAACTGCATCAACTCGCTCTTCTGCAGATGAAATATTAGCTATTATTATAAGATATGTAACACCAGCATTTTCAACATCCTGCTCATGGCTAATACCTCCCAGAATGCAAAGAACTTATGTCTTGGTTAAGTCTAATTGCAGTCTAGATTTTCTACTTCAGATAGCTGACTCAGACTTTTGGGTTTGCATATTCTGCCATTGCACACGAACCTATTTCAGATTGGATTAGAAATTATTCCAGCCTTGCATGGTTTTTGCACACTTATCAGGTCAGGAATATTGCCATTTGAAAATCAGCATTTTACTAACTGTTACCATGCATTGATAACTGAGAAACAATAAATATTCTGCGTTCTCGGTAAGAAGGGGAAAGAGGCACTGGATGGTGGAAATAATTCTTGGGGATTCAGGATGTGAATGTTTAATCAGTTAACCACACGCGGGGGTGCTCCAGCCCACTCACCCCCATTTAATTGGTTAACCAGTTAAACTTATTTAATCAATTAACTAATTAAACAGGATTTTATATCCCTACCTGAGATCCTGTGGACTGTGAACTCTATAGGTGAAATCCTGACTCCACTGAAGTAAATGGCAAATTCCCCAGAGACTTGGATTTTCAGAAAACTGGGATTGAGCCACATAAACAATGCCACACGGTCTGTCCCCTGGCTGAGTTTCTCTAATTTTCATGTAAGTGAGTAGAGGAATATGGCCTACAGACTTTTCTGTTGTTTCCACAATGGAAGTGGAAGGGAGAGATGGGGAGGAAACTTACTTTGAAAACAAAAATCAAATGAGCCAGAGCCCATGACACAAATGTAATGCTTTCCAGTAAAATGATCACTTAATAATTTCTATAAAATAAATTGTAAAGAATTCTCTTTAGTTGCAGAAAACTGCATTGAAGAAAAATCAGGCATACAGAGTGTAGTTATGCTTGTGACTATTTTCTCTTCCCTGCATCATTGTATTCAGTCAGCTACAGGGGCCCACACAGCTACAAGTGTGTGCAGCTCTTTCTCAGCAGAGAAAAGCAGCCAAATTCTCAGTTATCTCCACATCATTAAAATGAGCTACAAAACTTTCTTCCAAGAGTGTCCCCTTCTCCCTTCAACCAACTCCCTCTGTGCAGAGCTGAGCTCCTTCAGGGCTAATGTAGTGGTTACCATCTGCTATCAATACTGTCCACACGCTTCCCAGTCGAGATTTGTTTCAGGCCAAGTTTATCTTGTGAGTTAACGGGAGGTGACAAGCGTGGAAGTTCATGAATTTTCCCTGTATGATTGATTCAGCCTGGCTGACCAGATCCATGCTAATGAGGATATGTCGGCTCAAAACAAAAATATTTTTGAATAATTTAAAAACTTCAGAGCTTGATGTGCCAGATAATGTAATTCACTGTTTAATTATGGCACCAGAAGAATCTGCTTTTGTATGCATCTACAAGAAACATTATGGATTGTAAACGTGCTTGTTATCAAAATTAACTTTATAAATAATGCAAAGCAAAAAAAAGTTAGTCTCTAGAAACACAATGCCACAGAGACAATGAATACTTAGGCTGCATTGCCATTCACAGGTCTTTTAAACACAGCTGAGAATTCATGGAAATATATAAATCGTCCAAATAAAAAAAATGTGAAATTAAGTTAAAATGCTGTAGTTGATGTCAATTATTGCAGACTTTGATATAGTATAAAAATAACTATTTTTGGTTATTTAAATTTTTTCTAAGAGTTCATATTTGTAACTCCTCTTGTTTGTTTTTTTTAAAAAAACATTCGTTGCTCTACTGTGACATTTGAATCAATCACTTGGGAAACTATGCAAGTAAGTTAGTGTCAAAGTGCTAAGGTACTGACGGATCAGATGAGATGCTGTAGAGCAAAACATCTGAGATATTCCCATAAGCGACAGAGCTCATCCATTCTGCAGCATTACTGGCTTTGGTCATCCAAAAGCTTTTAAAACTCAAGTCTAAATTCACTTGGTTTGGTGGTGAGACTGTGCACTGTGATCACTCCAATGGGCTGCGCTTTGCTTTGCTACAGCATCCCAGGACTGGAATCTGAAAGTCTGGGAAATTATATAGAGGACACAATCTAAACAAACATGACCTTGTGGTCTACGCCTTCGGAGATGAAGGCTACTTTATGGATCCATTAAGGACAGCTGCTGGATTTGCCACACACTGCCAGATATAATCAGATACTGGTACTGTAGTGGTATTGAACTGCACATCCATATATTCAGCATAATTACACTTCACGTTTTTAAATGCTCATTCCCTCCCTGCAGCTTGTCTCCTTCACTAGTTTGATCTCTAATATCTAAAACGTAAATTTCTTGGGGCTGGACTTTTTGTAAGTTCTGTTAAATAACTCACACTCTGAGGTACTCTCAGTGATCATTCTTAGAGGACCCCAGGTACCGTACAGTAATAAGCACTAATTCTTAAACTAATCCCGTGTCCCGTGGTTAAATAAAGCATATGAAGCAGTGAAGTGATCAGAATATAATAATAACCCAGAGCCCAACCAAAACACATTGGAACCCCCCAACATAGACCTAACTGGAATATAAAAAATACTTAGCCTGGCCTAGGAGGAGGCCACTGCTAGGACTAGATCTATAGTGGGGAGAGAATGACAGGCTTTGAGAGAAAAGGCTTCCCATCTTCTCAAGACTTTAAACAAACAAACAAAAAAAATCCAACCTGCCACTCTAAAGTGCCATTGAAACTAATAAGGTAGATGGTCCATGATCCATTTGGCTTAATATTATAGAGCTTTATATATCAAAAATAAGGCCTATATAGAACATAGGTATTTGCATACTAGACACCTAATCCGCTTTTCTGGTTTTTTATATAGTGACAAATGCCAGGTGCTAGAATAAGGCACAACAAACAGCGTAGAAGACAAATACAGAATAACCCAGTCAGAGGGACGATTTCTTCCTAATCCACATCAGTTAGCAGTTGGCTCATGACCTGAACCATAAGAGTTTACATTCCTTACTTCAAGTCAAAGACAAAAACAGCAGGCTGGTTTAGAGGTAGCTCCCAGCTTTCCTCAAGAAGAGTGACAACAGACTGCCAAGGACCCCTGGCTTCCAAGGCCATTTAGAGTCTAACATCAGGTCTCCATTTGACCCAGCTGGAGTTTCTTATGTAGCTGGCTTCTGCCATCACCTACCCAAGTGGAATGAAAGAAACATTGAGAGGCAGAGACAGTGTGGATGTGCCTAGGTACCTAGCATTTCCTCTCCCTCCCTAAAGTGTAAAGCCTATATTGGACCGTACAGCTAAGACCACCCCTGTTCCTTTTCACACCAGTCCTTTCCCCACAAATCTGTCCCTATCCTTGGCCTCAAATACAGCTCAGGGGAGGGAGGGATAGCTCAGTAGTTTGACCATTGGCCTGCCAAACCCAGGATTGTGAGCTCAATCCTTGAGAGGGCCATTTAGGGGATCTGGAGTAAATCTGTCAGGGATGGTACTTGGTCCTGAGGGGTCTGGACTCGATGACCTCTCAAGGTCCCTTCCAGTTCTATGAAATAGGTATATCTCCATACATCACTACAACATAAACCTCAAAGCTAACTTCTCACGCAGCAATTTAGAAGGAATGGGGGTAGCATGAGAGCAGCTTTAAGCTCCAGAGGAGTGTTTTCCAGGAGCCACCCAAGACATGCATTGAATCAACACAGTGCTCATGCGCTTTGGTTCCACTTCTAGCCCAGCTGGTCCAGTCCATTCTGGATCCTGGAGGACTAGGAGCTGTATACAACACAGCAGGTTTTATGCTGCACAAAGGCCAAAATATTGTTCTACTCACTGAAAACGTAGGCCCCAAAATGCTACTGGTTTGTATAGATGTGTGGATAAAGTACCTGTATTTAGCACTCAAAATCTCTTGGGCTTTTGGAAAAGTATTTATATCATCCAAACTGAAGCTACACTTAGGGGCTGTGTCTACACTGGGCCACTTATTCCGGAAAATCAGCCGCTTTTCCGGAATAAGCTGCGAGCTGTCTACACTGGCCCTTGAATTTCCGGAAAAGCAATGATGCTCTACTGTACAAAATCAGCCGCTATTCCGGAAAAACTATTCTGCTCCCGCTCAGGCATAAGTCCTTATTCCGGAACACTGTTCTGGAAAAGGGCCAGTGTAGACAGCCCAGTAGTCTTTTCCGGAAAAAAGCCCCGATCGCGAAAATGGCGCATTCCGGAAAAGCGCATATACATTGGCCACAGATGCTTTTCCGGAAAAAGGGCTTTTCTGGAAAAGCAGCCTGCCAATGTAGACGCTCCTTTTCTGGAAAAACTGAAAACGGAATAGTATTCCGTTTTAAGCAGTTCCGGAAATTCATGCCAGTGTAGACACAGCCAGGGTGTTTATTTTAATTACTACACTTTCTTTTCCATCCCATTAATATTGCTTAGGGTGCACAACAGGGCTTCCAGTTTCCCCAGCAGCAGCTCCATGATGCCACCTCCCTCCCCCCCCACCTCATGCTGCTGCCTTTTTCATAGGCAGCAGCGCAGTGGAGAGGCAAGGGAGGCTGCCGCAATGCAGCCTCTGTCCACAGCGACCTGGTCTCACTGCAGATAGGGGCTAGTCCACAGTAACAGCACCTCTCTGCGGGGCATGGGTGTAGGTCTGAGCTCCCCTGTGGACAGAGGCTGCTCTGCAGTAAGTTGGGACCACCTCAGACAGAGGCTGGTCTGAAACAGTAGCCCCTGTCTGTGTGGGAGGGTCCAAGGTCCCCCTGGACAGAGGCTGCTGCTGCAGACCAGCCTCTGTCCATGGGGAGCTCAGACCCCTGCGGATAGAGGCTGCTGCCACCCTGCAATGCTGCCTCTGTATCAGAGACAGAGTAGGCAGCAGGCAGCTGGCCTACAGGAGGAGCTGACTGGCTCCCAGGCAGATCGGCTCCCACCTGCCATCCTGCACTGCTGCCTCTGATACAGAGGCAGCAGTGCGGGGTGACAGGAGGATCCCCAGGAGTAGGGCTGAGAGTATACTGGCTGCCAGCCCTGCCCCCCCCCGGGGACTATCAAATAGTCGTGTAACCACTAAGATTTCATGTGGTTACACAACTTTTCAATTACACAACATCTACCATCCCTAGTGCACAATACCTAAAACTTAGAACTATACATTAGACATAGGGTAGTATATTTGAATGAAAATGTATTGTATTTGCTGCAATTGTGTTTACTCTTTGTGTAACAGCAAAGGAAACACTGCATGTCTAAATATTGATTTTATAAAGTACTTAATGGCAAAGAAGAAGCCTCCATTAAAACTATTTCTTCCTTCAGGTTTGCTGTCCCCTCCATTGTATGCCTGTCATTTATCATAGGATGTGCGCTAAATTCAAGGAACAATGCTGACTTGACATAATCTGAACACAGCAATGTGATAATTATCTTAAATTGTGTTTACTTCTATTAAGTAATAAAAACAGAGAGGGGCAGATTTTCATAAGCGCTCAGCATGTTGCCTTTATGAAAATCTGGTCGTAAGTGTCACAATAAGAGCTGCTGGATACTAAGTGCTTTTGCAAATCAGTCCCTTATTTGCATACCTAAATGAAGCTGAGCTCTTGAAAACTTGGACCCTACTGCAGCTGCTGAGGCTCTGAAAAATCTGACCCCGAATGTTTTTGAAAATCTAACTTTACTGTGAAGTGTTCATTTCATTTTTAAAGCATTACACAAGCATGAACTCATTCGACCTTACAACACTCCTGTGACATAGGCATGTATTTTTATTCTTATTTTGCAAATAGGAAAATGTTTTCAACCTATTTTTTTAAACTTGCATGTATAAAATAGGCACCTGCATTCATAAAAAGGCACCTGAATAAAAACAGTCTGATTTTCCAATGTGATAAGCCCACAAACTAGAGTGACTGAAGTCAACAAGAACCCTGAGTGCACAGAACCCCTAAAAATCAGGACACCTTTATTTAAGTGTCTCAGAGTGGATGCAAGTGATTCATTCTGGGCACACACATTTGAAACTTTTAACCTAAATTAACTGCTCAAGACCAAATCAGTGTCAGAAGTAGAATACAGAAATTCCAGCCTCCTATTCTTGTGTTCAGATGACTGGAACACACATTTCATCTTTTCCTTCTCTTTGGATCACTCATTCATGAAATCAAGTCACAAATATGAGATATATGTAGTAACAGTAAGGGTCCAAAAGAGACCCTCATCTATATATTTTCCACACATATCACTCTTGTGTATTTGCATGTTTAAAAAAGTACAAATGCTTTTCACCAGTTTTCCGCTGTAAAGGGATACTCAAGTGCTAGCTAAAGAACATTAAGTAATACAGATAAGTACACTTTGGACATCTCAACACTACTAGTTGGAATAGAAACAGCCTGACGTATTTCTATAAATTCCCATAACTCAGGCATGGCAGGCTTAGCAATTTTATTAGACGCTTTAATAGACATGAACAGGCAACTGTTAGGGATTTTATAACTACTCTAGTCTTCCCACATGCCATAGAAAATTGGCACACTGTTACAATAGGTATTGTGAGTCAAGTTCAGCTGGAGTATCAGGAATATAAGTTGTATTAATAAACACAAAGAGTAAAATAAATGTTTTAAATGCCTCAAACTATGAATCATTAGGGCTTTTATTATATTTTTATATGATGACACCATGTTCAGAGCACCACAAACAATTATGAAGACCCAGTCCCTGTTCCAAGGAGCTGTCAGGCTAAGTTTTGACAAGCCTTTATTTTTCTAGCTTACAGTATGACTAATGTATCATTTCTTTTAGTCATTTATAAGAGGAAGGTCAGTGTTTGACATCCTCAGAATGTGCTCTGCCACCCTGGTACAGGAATGCTGAGTGTCATATCCTCATATCCTTGTTAGCAGTCACCAGTGACTGCAAGTTTGCACTAACTAAACTATGACCACCAAAGGTGACAGTCACCATCTGTGCCCCACTAGATTAATGTTCTGGGCAGCTGATTTTGGAATTCTTCCAAGCTGGCAAAAGGAACACATCCTCCGCCACGTCATAGATGGCCTTCCACACAACCTGTCTTGACTAGCCCCAATTGCACCTGACACAACAACTGTTTGGACAGCTCCAGCCAGTACTGCTAATTTCAAAGCCCTGTACGGTTAAACTATGCATGTTGGTCTCATCCTGGTTCGACCATCGTCATCCGAGACCTCTGATATGTTGTCACGCTCCCAAACATTTGCTCCAGCTCCTTTGGACTTAAGAAACTAAATCCTCTATCAAAACGTGCATGTGCATTTCCCACATAGAAGCAGAACATAATTTTTTTAAATTTCATTTTGTGTCATTCAGTGTGTTATATAAGATCTGTGATGCAATAAATTCAGCTGTCGTAGTAGTCAAAGCCACAAAATGAATGAACATCCTAAATATTACTTAGAAAATAAAACCAAAACAGGAACTCCATTTTTCATTTCTGATAGGAGTCCTATAAGGTCTAATCTACATGTAAAATTTAGATTGACCTGATTACATCTCTTCAGGCTGTGGAAAAATTCACACCCCAAGCACCACAATTAAGCCAGTTTAACCACTGGAATTCTTCTTGTTAGCCTAGTAATTGCTACTCTAAGTAAGGAACTCTAAGAAAAATCCTTTCCATAATGGTAGGAATCATTTATAGTATGGTGAGGCAGCATCACAACTGTCGCACCATAGCTGTGCCTTTGTAGCACCCATTGTGCATGTGTGGCCTAAGACTTATAAGTTTTAGAAAAAACTTAAGACATTTTATGCAAAGCTTTCTAATCATTGCTGCTGCCAGTGCTTTACAGAATTTGGAATCCTATCCTGGAAGGCAGGAAGGCACAGTAATAGCAGAAGCAGAGTAACATTAGAGATAATGTATTTAGTTCCTTTTCCAGTGTTATAAGACAGCAGCTCTTCCTGTAATTCTTTACCATTGTCACGACACTCGCAGTGCCATGAGCTACCACTTCAAAGAGAAGTAACAGACTCTCATAGGATCAAGCCCTTAGTGGTTATGTTAATAAAAGGAAACATGATATGCACCAGGATTTGCAATATTACTCTGTTAATAATTAAAAGTACATTGCAAAATGAAGAGATTTACATAATTTAATCATCTTTCATAACAGACAATGCAGCAAAAGTGTTTTAAGAGGATGAAAATATAGCCTCTTTACCCTAATCCTCTTACTATACATTTCAGAAATGTGTACCTGTCTATCTGTGTGTCCATTTGTTCGACAACTCCCCCTAAGCAGTAAGAGCTAGGACCACCAAATTTGGTCTGCAGCTTCCTCTTATTGTGACTTAAAACAAAGTCAGAATTTCATTGAACAGCTATCAAGATAATGGGATGTGCCTGGAATTTGACTGTTTCTTATCGAATGGAAACGGAGGGGCCTAGTAGGAGGAAGTTATATTGTAGAATGATCACAGGGAGGCAGCAAGGGGACAGAGATGGGAACTGGGACAGCAAGAACCCCATTGGGCCAGCAGAGGGCAGTGGTGGAGAAAGGGACTGCTACCTACTATGTATTTCAGAGAATGTGTCTGTCTGTGTGCCTGTCTGTCTCCCCGCCGGGGCACATGCACCCCTCCCTCAGCTGTGACAACTCTGTCATGGACAGGCGCTTCTCACCTGGCTCCAAGCTGCTGTGGTTGGAGAGGACTGGGGTTGTCCTCTCTCCCCGGGCCAGCCTGCATAATGAACCCCTCATCTGCAGCCCCACCCCAGAACAGGGATTTAAATGAAGAAAAACAAAACTTTTTTGAGTTAATGAGCTGGCAACATTGGGTAAATCTTCTTGTGAAAAATAAAGAGCTCCTCTGTGCCTTTTAGGTACAACCCTGTGTTGCAGAGGTCCCAGAAGAGAGCTGTTGCACCACCCCATTAAGAAAATGCACTCTTCTCTGTGACTATCCAGCTCCAGTGAATGGCATGGAGCCCAAAGCAGGCTCATATTCACACTTCCCCTCACCTTCTTTGGGACAGCCAGCACATATAGTCCTTGTGCTCACATATGTACAAGGGATGAGATTATCCCTGCACAGGAATTCAAGGGAGTCTTCTCAGCCACCCACCTCCTTGCACAGAGGTACAGGGGCCAGCCACAGTCTGTTTCAACCTTCTTTTTATTTCTCCAAAAGATGGGAAATAGGCTTTGCTTCATTTTCCTGCTACGTCTGGCTACATGTTTGCATTCTGCAGGCCTGGCTATCTCAGCATGACAGTTTTATTGCCAAAGATAAGGAAATATATGAGTTATTTAAAAGCAAATGAGCTCTCAGAATTTCAAGTTAATTGCTGAATGCTCATAAATTAAGAATGGCAAGCCATACTCAGAGCCTGGTTCATACTGCAGAAAGGGACAACTGCTCCCAGAGGCCTATAGAAACTCACTGGGTATAAAGCTACCTGAACTTTGGGACAGTTGACCCAATAAATACATACGATGGAGGAGAAGTATCCCCCACCTGCATCCCTCTCAGACAGTGCAGTACAGGCTCGTAGGACAGGGAGAAGTATGATGTCATAAATGAGTTCTGGAGGCATGACTGTGACATCTCACACCCACGGTCTATAGATCTTTTGACAGGAGGTCCCTGGCTCCTTGCCCTGGCTGCTGCTGTTTCAAAGCTGTCCATCAGGTGACTCTTTCTTGGGCCACCTGGCCATTTTATGGTCCATCCCAGCTGTGCATGAATCACCTCATCCTCACCAGGACATGGAGGAGGCCCTTTACACACTCAGTAATTTCCCTTGCTGCCATCCTCACGTGCCTGACTGCTATGCATGGCAGGATGAGGATGGCACCACAGGAACAGGAAGAAAGACAAACTGGGCCATATCGGATCTTATTCAAAATGTGTTAATAATCAGAGAGGGGCATTCACAAATACTAGACAAACACAGGTCTTTTTTTATGATTATTCTGAGAGGTGTAGGGTGTTTTTGTCACACAGATCTGACTCTGCTCCCTTACATTTCAATGGCAAAACTTTTAACTTCAGTGGTTCAGGATTGCATTTGCTCCATTTTCAAAGTCCACCTTTCACATGATACAAGTGTAAGATCATCTCCAAAACTGTTTTCACATACACTCATGTCAATCAAATGAGGCAACTTTTCTTCAGCTGGTCTTGAGTATCTTGATGTACACGTTTGGTTTTCTATTACTAAAAAAAAGTAGCATATCTTGATGTGCACTTATCAAAAATCAGCATGAAGCTTAAAAATTAATGTGTTCAGAAGGACACAGCTTATGCTAATATGCTTTTGTTTCACGCTGAAGCCCTATTTAAAGCTCGTAATAGAAATGAGTTTCCCCCGGCAATATTAAACACATTCCAAAATATAGACATCACATTTTTAAAATGCCACATTAAAGTAAATAATAGCTTTAAAACAAGCAGGAGTTTAATATTTTTAATCATTAAGTTGTTCAAAAGAGGATCTCCCATTTCTAGTTGCCTGCTTCTAAGACAATTGTACAAACTTTGGTATCAGAAGGCAAAGACACAACCAAAAAATGTGGCTTTCCTGCGGAAGACAGGATTTGATGTTTTTATTGTTTCACTCTTTAAAACACACCACTGAGAAAAGGGAATGCTGAATTTTTGTTGGCCGTGGGTTTTTGACCATGCAAGTGGCTTTGTGCCAGAAGCTTTCAAGGAATATTGCTCATAGGTTTACACTGACCTAAAAATACATATTTTACTGGGTTAGGATTGATCAAAATCTTCACTAAGAGGCTCAAAATGCCTGTAGCCAAATTTCCTCTGTGAAGAGACATGTGTTGTATGTCTGCTCTGAGAGTCCTTTCAATAAAAAGTTCTCTTTTATTTCTCCTTATCTCCCACCCTTTCTATAGCGTCAGAATAAAATCGGTAAACTTGCATTTAACACGAAGACCACATCCAGTGTTGAGGATAGAACAGAAAGCAGTTTTATTATATAAGCTGTTGGTGTCTGATATACAAGAACACATCCATGTAGTATTTTTTATAACTAGAATCAAAGTCATAAACATTACTATGTAAGGCACATGTGGAAAAAACTGACTATGGTAGTTTTGTGAAGAAATCCAATAGGACCCAAGCATGCTGATAATTTTTTGTTGTCATGTGAAATCCAGATTTATTTTAATTGACAATTGTCCTCCCAAAGGAACATGATGCAAGGTAGGGCTATAAAATCCCATTTAATCAATTAGCCAGTTAAACATTATGTTTAATCAGTTAATTGATTAAACAGCCAGGCCCGCCACAGGCAGGGCCTGCTCCAGCTAGGCTGGAGCATCCCTTACCCCCACCAATTAACAATTCACATCCCTAATGTAAGGATGTTTGGGTAAGAAAGGGTCTTTCTACACAGCTCCAGGTAGCCAGGTATTTACTAAACTGTTCGAGATTAGGAATGAACATGGTAGGGGAGACAGGGACAAAGACCTCTGCTTTGGCTAGAAGGTTTAGTCCTTTGGCTAGCAGTCTGCTAAATATTTCAGGCCCTACAAATCATGGCACAGCCTTGTAATTGTGATTTGTCGCACATTTTTCTGTGTGCTATACATCACTGAAATCCCATTTCCTCAGCCCACTGTGACAAGTAACTGCTATAAAACAAAGCTCTCCAATAAGATCAAGGGAGAAAGAAAGAGAAAGTCAATTGTCACAGCCATAATCATTTACCCTCAGTCTCACAAGTTCTGCAAGCTGGGTTGGAGGGGAAGGGTCACAAAGAACCGACTAGGCACCTACTGAAGAACTGCACCAAGTCAATGCTAGAAACTAAATCAAGAAAAATCAGTCAAATTCCCAGACAAAGCATAGAGTAAACTCTGCTGTCCCACATTGCTAAAAATGCTAAATTTCTTTGTGCACAATACCTGCTGCAGAGGGAGCAAGAACTACAGAACTTACAGAGCTTATGGTGACCATCTGAAATTGTGCACAGAGTGACAGTTACTGAGAAGCAGAGGAGGAGAGTGCTGAAGGCTCCAGCTGCAAACCTGAGAAGGAGATTTTCTCTGGGTTCTGTCATGACTTGAAAGCATGAGGTTGTCTTGGAGGCAGGCTGGAGCTGCAGGAGGAGTGGGTTGCTACAATACACCTTAAGCAGATACAATGTGTACCACTCTCTCTCATCTTCAGTATGCAGTGGTTGAAGGGTTGTGACTTTACCTCCTTCCAACTACTGCCACTTTGAGGTGGCTGCTCTAGTAAGCAGAAAGTCAGTAACCGGTCCATATGAAGGAACGGACTGTAAAGCCACAGCAGCCATAACAATGTAGCCCATTCTGAACCTCAAAAAATCTGGCTCCTGATTATATGGCAAATAAAACATTTTAAAAACCCACTTATGTGCCACATATGGATAGTTCAATGGCAACAGGCAGCTACTGTCATGTTACTGTGTGTTCACAGCCCGGCAATAATAAAATAACTCATATGTGGTCATTTCAGAGCCCTGTAGTTTCCAATGCATGTATTATAATGGCTATCAGTCACTAAAGGCCAACAGAAACTGTCATGCTGAATCACAATGTTTCACCAGATGCTTCTACATGTCACCACTGTGTGTGGAGACCATTCTACTAATGTGTACTATCCTCCAGTTACTTACAGTGACTAAGGAGCTGTATTCATTACAAGGAATTCTTCTGCACCATTAAGAAAAACTTTCCTACTTTTCATTGTTATTTTCTCAGTTCTCCTGCTCTTGTTTTCATTCCCAGCAAATACTTAAACTCTATTGTAATATAAGGGACCTAATCATGTTCTTAGGTGCTCTGCTGAACAGGAATAGACTGCTAATGCGGAGTCTCTAAAGCATGTAATTACCTGAAGCTTGACACCATACCCCTTATTCATGCAAATAGCCACACTGACTTTAATAAAACTACTTACATAGTTACCAGTTATGATTAAGGCTGTAATTCTGTCACAGAGGTCATGGAAGCCATGGATTTCGTGACTTTCCGTGACCTCCATCACTTTCACAGCTGCAATGGTCCAACTGCCCCGGTGTCTCTTGGCTAGCCTCAGCCTCCACTGCCTGGTTACATTTTTATTATGAGCATTTTCAAGTGATAACTGTGGGTAAGCAACTCCAGTAGCATAGAAATGTTAACTCTAGATCATATTCCCAGGTTGCAGGCTCTGGGCTTTTAATGGATAATGCTATGTGCTCAGGGCATTTGAAATCCTTTCTACTGCTGAATGCTAGGACCATCAACACTGCTAGCTCCTGGAAAGGAAGCTGCAAGAGAAAGGGAGAAGGAAAAGCTATCATTCTATTCTCTCTGCCCGCTGCTCCCATCTCCATGTGGATTACACGGCCACCAGTGGAGGGCAATGATTCTATGCCACAATCCAGTCTTAAATATTTAAAGACAGATACTCATTAACAAGTCTTATTCCATTTTTATGCAGGATGTAACAAGAATAATCTCAACAAAGTCATATCAGAGTAAAACTAGAGCAGCAGAGGAGAGAATCAAGCTAGCTGTATACTGACAGGAATCTGAGGTTTATCAAAACACTGTGGTACTTTTTAGATTATTAGTTCCATGACTAGAACATATTTAGACTGGAGTTTGTTGCTATACCCAGTTATGCATTTGACCTTGCAAGCTGGAAGGAAGAACATCCTTGTGGGAAATCATGAAGTCTAGTGAGAAGAGAATCCTAGTTATCTGACTTGGGTGACAACTTCAACAGCTGAGGCTATGAACCCCAATGTTTCTACATTCTCTCTCTGTCCAGTAGACATTTTACTTATCACCCGCAAGAAACACAGACGTGAAATGCTTAAAGTTGAGCAGCTGCTCCGGAGGGCCATGTGCTCATTCATTAGCAAGCTGATTCTATGAGGTTTTGTCTTTTCCCAAACCTTTGAACTATTTTTCATTTTGGACTAATGCAAACTTAAAAAAAAATCTGCAGGAGTGAAGAGGGCAAATTGCTTTTTCAAGAAAGTCCAGAAGTGAAAGCCCTATAGTTAAAGGACAAGTGCTGGTGCAATAAGTAGGGTGTGTATGCTTCCCCACACAACTTTGCTGATTTACCAATATCTTGATCTGCAATGTTTGATTCCCAACAATTAAATGTGCTGAATCTTTCCTAAGTGAGAGTGCTGGCTTGTAACTCAGACTAAGACAATCACCAGCTAAAAGTAAGGACCAGCAAACTGACTTTCACTTAAATAATAAAATTAATGCATTTATCCATTTTACCAGATAGACCACAGACCACCTTTGATCGTAATAAAAAATTAAGGTGTCACAATTAGGGTGGATAGGCCAACAAGTTCACCAAGCTCAAAAATATTCTCTCAAAAATAAACTTTCCACCAAATAATCCCTATAAATTTTCCACTGAAGGGCATTTTTAACTGAAACCATGTTAAATTCTAATATAAATTGATCCTTGTTTTGGGGAAAGTAATATTTATTTACGGAATTTCAAAGCCACAGTGGAACAAGTTGCTTGAAATAAGGTTTAGCCTGAAATGTCTTTCTGTCAGGGATAATTTTTTTCCTCATTTGTATAGTACCTAGGATAACAGGCCACAATCACAAGTGAGGCCTCAAGTGCTAATGTAATATAAATGTTAAATTATAATAAATTTTAAATAATTTAAAACCCACGTTAATGGTTTTGCTAAAAAAATAAAATGGCAACATTTTACATTTTATTTGCTGTACGTCTAAAAAACCCAAAATTAAATGGAAAAAGTTCATTTTCCAAATTTTATTTTCAATTCTTTTTTACAATTCTCTATTCTCATCTCCCCTACTCCAGGAAGATTTGCAAGACTGATAAAACACATTAGGCTCCCCTCTTGCAAAAACCAGACCAAGATGCTGAGTCTCTTTCAGCTTGCTTCCATCTCTCCAATCTGCCACTTTGGTCTGATTTTATGAGATTGCAGATATATACCAGGATCTTCTCAGAAGTGCTCTAAGAGCCTGTAAAGTACATTACAATGCTGTGGAGAACACAGCAGGCAGACGGAGTAGAGGGGCAGCCTGACACAGCTGTAAACCCAAACAAAACTATTAAGTCTAAAGTCAAATCCACCAGCCTTGACAGTATACTTTTAATGTAAACAAAACACACACTGTACAGTATACCCCTAGGAACAGAGCTGAACATCGGTCTACTTCTTACTATCTGACTTCTTTTGCTGCTCAAACAAGGCTCAGGATTCAGACTTGAGACTCAACTAAAATTTACAGTTTTCCAGACTCTGTCATCTTGAACACATCACGACACACAGAAGCCAAGAAAAACAAATGAAATTCATGTTTTACTGGGTCCCACATGCTGCGATATTTCCAAGCCTGCTAGCATCCACCAAAAAACATTCAGAATGTTTGATTCTGGAAACAAATCCATAATGAGGATGAAGCACAGGATAAAATCAACTCAACAAGTCACTCCATGTGGTTTTCATTTAACTGTATTCTGCAGAGGAAGTGAATGTGGTATATAATATACGTGGCTCACATTTTGAAGACTCCTGTCCATTTATATCTATTTTTTCCAATTCACATCCTCAGAGCCATTCTCTCTCTCAAGTTTCACCAACTGCAGTTCAAGCAGGAAAAGATACCCACTCAAAGTTCTGAGAGGAGACCAGACTAAATACAATGTGTGCACACACGTGTATGCGCACACCCACACAATATGTATTGCACACATGTTCTGTACAGCACAGTGTATACACATTGCCTGGTTGAACTAGAGTGGAGGCTGCTATAGTACCTAATTTTTAAAGACCATTTGAAACACTCCATACAGTAGTAAAGATAACATTGAAAATAAGCTGAGTTGAGTAGTTTTCCTTCTCTCCTCAGGGAGTAAAATTAAAATGACAACACATTAAAGATGTTCACAGGGTTTGGATGTCACCCAAATGTTTACAATAATATATTCAACAGAAACCGTATCTACAGTGCATATGTACATTACAGATGTGTAATATGCATATGGTGTGTGTGTGTGTGTGTACACATCCAACTTTAAACTGGATAAGGTCCTATATAGAAGAATGTGACAGATAATTCAAGCTACCGTTACGTAGTTCCTGCTCCATGTTGCAAATGAATTAGTGGATTTTTTTACCTCTTCCATGTGTGTGAAAAATTAAAATTAAATATTTCACTTGGACAGAAGTGCTAGTCACTGTGTTTAGTTCATTTTATAAAATTTTGGGGTAAAATAAAACTATTGTATTGTCCTTCCATTTGAGGCATAGAAAAGGCAGAGAACAAAGGAGACAGTACAGTTAAATTGATTTATTTTGTACACTTAAGGTTCTAGTTTTGACCCAATTCTAATCTAAACTTTTACATTTATCAAGCTAGTTATTGACTGATCCTGAAATACCAATCAGTTATTAAAATGTTTGGAATAATTAACAGGTAGATAACATACAGTAGCACTAGATTTAGCAATAACCACTGTCACAATGTAACACAGCTTGTCTCTAGTTATTTTATTCCAGCTGTGAGAATGAATAAAACCTCCTTGCTTAGCTCTTAGGCCACTCATTCATTATCCTTCCAGGGTCTTGGGTAAGTAAGCAAGACAGTATATCTCCACTATCTCATGGACCAAAATCAGTTCTTGCAAAATACATTTACTCTTCATATCCCCAGAATTACAGAGTTTGCTCTGATAATTACAGTCTATGAGCTAAATCTGGAGTATGAACCAGAATAAGTACATTTACTTTTAAAATACTATATCACTTGTCTGGCAGGCTATTTAATGATACATTTCAATAATTTTTAACTTACCTTCCATATGAATTATGGTGGCAACAGAATGAAGAGGCCTCTGGGTCTGCAGGGAGATAGGTAAAAAAAAACTTACCTATCCGCTTACACAGCAGTCTGTGAAAAACAGAACCCCATCAAGGAGGGATCTGTGGGACCCTGAAGAAATCTGAACTACAATACACTGTTTCACAACGTTCCCGACAGAGATGGGAGCTCAGAGAATTTGAACATAGTTTTCAGGGGGCCCCGTTATATGATAAATCACTATTTCAATGGTGATGAGAAATATTTAAAAAGCAAAACTTCTCCTCATAGATGCTTGGATTCAGTGTTTAAGACCCCTCTACTTGTATTTTCAAGACCCCCAGATGACTGTCTCATGCAGATTTATTCAGTCAGCACTCCCAATAAAGACAAGTGCACCAACTACCGAAGCCATAGAAGGGGTTGATTAAATAAAGCCCAGATTGAGCCTTCAGGTTCAAACCTATATAAGGGGCATTGTATATATGCACCTCTCCAAGATGGCCCTACAAACCTTGTGTGTCAGGTTGGGTGTTTCACTCATTCACTGGCCGTATAGGACCAGAGCACAACTAAGCATGAAGACTGCATGGGACACCACCAAAGAAGTCTTAAAAATGCAAGCGTGTGAATATTTAATCTAGTTACTACCACTAGGTTTACTAAAGTCCTAGAAATTGACATACAAGTGGCTCAAGTGACCTAAATGTTTTTAAATGTATTTGCCTATGTCATACGCAGTACATTTCAAGGTAAACTTACATGGTATCTTCTGCTTGTTCTAATCACATGTGCAAGAATTACCACAGTCCCATTTTGTTTTGGTAGGATATGGACTGCAACAGGCCAGGGAGTTTACAGAGCACAACACATGAGCCACCATCACCAAGAGAAACTAATCTGCAGTCTCACAGACAAAGACTGGATGGTCGTGAGGTCTAAACTACACTGTCACTGAAGCAATGTGGTCAGTCAAAGGCACATCTGGTGGATGGTGAAGAGAAGTTGGCACTGACACTATGTTGGGCAGATCTGAACTATGGTTAAGCCCACGCTTCCTTAAGTACATTAGTAATTACAATGATAATTGCAATAGTCATGTGACTAAAATACGTTTTGCTTAATCATTGCTTGTAGATAAAGAGAACCTCAGTTTTTAGACCTGTCAACCTGCCCCTCTTGCTAGCATGAAAACATTTATTAGTAACAAAGATGATTATGGTAACAATCAAATGAAAATGGGACGCGAACCTGAGTAGCTAATAAGAGTAGGGTTGCCAGAACATCCCATAGAAAAGGGATGTAGCAACTCCAGTTAGCACCGCCAACCAAGCTATTAAAAATTTGGTCAGAGGCACAGTTAGCTAAGGCAGGCTTTCTGCCTGCCATGGCTTGGCGCAGCTCCCGGAAGCAGCAATATGGCTCCCTTCAGGCTCCTACTTGTACAGGCAGCAAGGGAGCTCAGCACGCTATCCCCAGCTCAAGTGCCAGCTTGGCAGCTCCCATTGGCTGGGACCTGCAGCCAAGGGGAGCTGTGGGTGCAGCACCTGTGAACAGGACAGCACACAATGCAGAGCACCTGGTAGCAAATCTGCATAGGAGCAGGAGGAGGAACATGCTGATGCTTCCAGAAGCTGCTTGAGATAAGCAGCAGCCAGAGCCTCTGGCCACCGCTGTGACCCATCCTCTGCTCCAGCCCTGATCCCCCTCCTGCCTTCTGGACCTCTTAGGCCCAACCCTGAGCACCCTCTTACACCCCAAACTCCTCCTCCTCAGACATTCCCAAGAGTCCACACCACCTGCTTGAGCCCTCACCCCCTCTCACACACCAACCCATTGCCTATGCCTGGAGCCCCCTTGCACCTTGAACTCCTCATTTCTGGCCCCACAAGCCCTGCCAGAGCTCTTACCCCTCTCCTATATCCCAATACCCTGAGTCAACCCAGTGGAAATGAGTGAGTAAGGACAGGGAGAGCAAGCGACAGAGGGAGGGGAGACAGAGTGAAGGAGGAGGAGGGTGGGCCTCAGAGGAGGTGCGGGACAAGGGTGTTCAGTTTTGTGCAAATAGAAAGCTGGCAACCTTAAATACCAGTATGAACCTGGGAAACAGACATTCAGGGTCAAAATGATAAACCCAGGGGAATAAACTAGGGCATTATTATTAATCAATATTATCATCAATCATGTTTATTAGGTGAGTGCCTATCAACTAACAAACACTGGGGCCTTCTTGTGATTGTACAGTGCCTATCACAGAGTAGAGATAGTCCCTGACCCAAAGAGCTGATTTACTCCTGATTTCGGTTGGCATGAGACCACAGTCAGACTTACCATATGCAAGTGACCCAGCAGGCTAATTTTCAGTAGATTAAATGCATTTCCCAAACTGGAATTTAACCCGCACAGTAAGGCTAATAACACGTTTATTCTTTAAAAAAGTATTACAAGTTTTTAAAAAGCATGCCCACGATCAAGATGGAGTTTACATCTCCTTCAAAAGACAATATGATCTCACAATGAAGAGTGCCACTGATTGAAAGGTAAACATCACACCCTGCCGAATGCTCGATTTTATCTGAATGTCTCCCAGTCCCATCCACGTGCTGGCCAGCGCTACTTGGCAAGATCACAAAAGAAGAGGCTCTGGCCACAGGCTACATCAATGTAGATACTGTACAAAGGCCAACAAAGAAAACATTTGACACTGGAAACCTAAGAGTTCTTTGTTCACCAGAGAGCTGAGCCCAGTAATGACAAAGAAGGATTACTGTTCGTTCTTTCAGAGTCACGATAGAAATCAACTCAAGTTTCCCCTACTCAAGTTCATAACAAAACCCTAAAGCAGCAGTGTCGATACACAAGTGCAACAGAGACCAAAAGAAATACACTTTTGACATGTAAGAACTCGTTGCTGCTCAGACAACAGTGAGTGGACCACTAGAGAAAGGAAGAGCACAAATAGAGCCCTGCACCTACTCCTGCTTGAATTACATAATCATAGAACATTAGGACTGGAAGGGACCTTGAGAGGTCATCAAGTCCAGTCCCCTGCCCTCACAGCAGGACCAAGCACTGTCTAGACGATCCCTGATAGATATCTATCTAACCTGCTCTTAAATATCTCCAGAGATGGAGATTCTACAACCTCCCTAGGCAATTTATTCCAGTGTTTAACCACCCCGACAGTTAGGAAGTTTTTCCTAATATCCAACCTAAACCTCCCTTGCTGCAGTTTAAACCCATTGCTTCTTTTCCTATCTGCTCTCATGTCCCCTCTCAGTCTTCTTATTTTCAAACTAAACAAGCCTAATTCTTTCAGTCTTCCCTCATAGCTCATTTTCTCTGGACCTTTAATCATTCTTGTAGCTCTTCTCTGCACTTTCTCCACATCTTTCCTAAATATGGTGCCCAGAACTGGACACAATACTCCAGTTGAGGCCTAATCAGTGCAGAGTAGAGCAGAAGAATGACTTTTTACATCTTGTTCACAACGCTCCTCATAATGCATCTCAGAATCATATTTGCTTTTATTTAAACAGTGTTACACTGTTGACTCATATTTAGCTTGTGGTCCACTATGAACCATAGAGCCCTTTCTGCAGTATTCCTTCCTAGACAGTCATATTCTGCATGTATGTAACTGATTGTTCCTTCCTGAATGGAGTACTTTGCATTGTCCTTCTTAAATTTCATCCTACTTACTTCAGACCATTTCTGCAGTTTGTCCAGATCATTTTGAATTATGACCCTATCCTCCAAAGCAGTTGCAGCCCCTCCCAGCTTAGTAAACTTAGTAAGCATACTCTCTATGCCAATATCTAAATCGTTGATGAAGCTATTGAACATAACCGGTCCCAAAACAAACCCCTGCGGAACCCCACTTGGTATGCCCTTCCAGCAGGATTGTGACCTGTTAAAAACTACTCTCTCAGAATGGTTATCCAGCCAGTTATGACCCACCTGATAGTAGCCCCATCTAAGTTATATTTGCCCAGTTTATTGATAAGAAGATCATGCAAGACCATATCAAATGCCTTATTAAAGTCCAAGTATACCACGTCCACCGCATCTCCCTTATCCTCAAGACTCGTTATCCTATCAAAGAAAGCTATCAGATTGGTTTGACATGATTTGTTCTTTACAAATCCATGCTGGCTGTTACCTATCACCTTATTTTTTTCCAGATGTTTGCAGATGAATTCCTTAATTACTTGCTCCATTATCTTTCTTGGCACATAAGTTAAGCTGAGTCATTCTTATTTCCCTTTTTATAGATGGGCACTATATTTGCTCTTTTCCAGTCTTCTGGAATCTCTCCTGTCTTCCACGATTTTCCAAAGATGATAGCTAAAGGCTCAGATACTTCCTCTATCAGCTCCTTGAGTATTCTAGGATGCATTTCATCAGGCCTTGGTGACTTGCAGACATCTAACTTTTCTAAGTAATTTTTAATTTGTTCTTTTTTTAATTTATTTTATCTTCTAAACCTACCCCATTTCCACTAGTATTCACTATGTTAGGCACTCCATCATCAGACGTCTTGGTGAAGACCGAAACAAAGAAGTCATTAAGCACCTCTGCCATTTCCAAATTTCCTGTTATTGTTTCTCCCCCCTCACTGAGCAATGGGCCTACCCTATCCTTGATCTTCCTCTTGCTCCTAATTGAAGACCAGGACTTCAGAGCTAGTGCCATTGGCAATACAAGCCATGCTAGAGGTTGGAAGGAAATGATTCTTCCATCCACTTTACAACAAAAAGCAGATCTGGCTAGTCACAGGATGGAGCACTATTCACCCCCCTGGAGGCACTGGCCATAAGACATCAGTGGGATCTGAAGGTACGCATCTCCTTGCAGGAGCTTTCTTTCCACTGTAGCCGATTCTCATGATATCATGTGCCTCTTAATATCTGATGTGTTTCTTAAAGACACAGCTCATAGAATCCTATGATTATGCGAGAATCATGAGAAAAGGTATCGAGCCCTCATAATTGCGGAGAAAAGGTTGCACATTAAGCCTAAAGACACAAAAAACAGAAGGCAAATAAAGAGACCATCATTTATCATTTTTTATAGTCTATTCATTTTTAAGGCAATCATGAATTTGGGGGCCTGACTTGTGAATTTTGAATCTTTGGGGTTAATGCTCTCTCACCTTGCAAGACTGCCCTCACAACGTCTAAAACTTCACCCACTTCCTGGATTTAACTTTTGTTCATTTAAACAACTACCAAATAAATCTCAGTGTCAGCTTCTTCCTGAATCTGCCCTTTTGCAAGGATTTCTCTCTCCAGGACCCATCTGTTCCTGTCCCTAATTCACTGTGCCACAGATGGGACCTTAGACACTTTTTCTAACTCAGTCTTGACTCTTAACTATAGGTGCTCTACTATAATAAACCAAGAACTCATCTGCTTAGAAAAATCAGCAGCAATAACCTCAACACAGTGCAGCGTTCTAGTACCTGACACCGGGGTGCACTAGCAGAAATAACTGCATTTCTATGCAGAGGCCCAGAATCTCATCACTGCTCTTTGGCAATTTTACAGTTAGCATACATGGGGTTATCAAAACATCCCCATTTCTCTTATTTCTGCACACATAATCTGGGTTGAAAAATATAGGCTATTTTTTAACAGTCACTTAAAATATCACATAACCTATCCTAGGGTCGAGCAATGCTTTTATGAATAAAGATGAAATAATTCTCCACATATCATCTGTTGCTTAATGGAACCATTTAGGTAACATGACAAGTGGATACTGAAGGACAATTGTTTGTTTCCAAAATAATTGGTCTGTCGCTTGTTGTGTGCCGATATTGCAACAGTCTCACCTCATTCGAAGGAGTCTCTCTCAAGGAACATACTTCCTCAAACACAATTCCTAGATGTTCCTGTAACATGACATTCTGATCTAGCACAGGAACAGGATACATTGTTTACTACAGTTACATTTGTTTTTTCCTCTTTCAGCACATCAATTATGAACTAAGGCAAGTAGACGAAGTTATTCCATACAGCCTACAATAAGCCTGATTCTCCTGGGAAGTAGGGGTCACCCACTTTTGGCAAAAAAGTCTAGCAATAAATTGCATACATATTTACGTTCCATAGGCACTTATGCATAGTGTGGAGGCAGGAAATTTTATTTTCCCATTATTTTTCATTCAGCCTTTTCTCTTCACAAAATTGTTTTAGGATGAGGGAGTTGGTGTTTTTCCCCCCTAACCTACCTATTTTCTAGGTTTCACTAACTTAAATACTAACACCCATTTTAATTTACATCTCATGCAAATTAGATTTGATAAGGGCCTAAAGAAGCACCAGCGGGGGAATAAGGCCAATTCAGCAATAATAGTGCATCCACTGCATCTCTACCATCTAGTACAGTACTTCATTGGGTCTAGCCAGTAGAAAAAAAATCTGACCTTAAATCAAACAATTTCTTTCTTAATTTGATAGCCCTATGCGAGACCCTGTTGTGAGCAACTACGATAGGGAGCGAATGTGGAAATGGGATCAAAATTGTAAACAAGAAGTTGGAATTAATAAAAAGTATTTTAGTTCAGTCCATAAATTACAATGTTTTATTCTTAATCTGATATCTGACACCAAAGGCTAACATCCTGTTTACCCTCACACTGAGTTAAGTGAAAGACTTTGCTGCTTTTGGGTGAAGTGCCAAGTGTTTCAGTGTGCCCCATGCTGATTTCGGAAGTTGCCAAACATCAAAATTAGAAATGAGCATGCCAGCTGCCCTTGTACCTCACTCTGTGTATACATGATACTACCGAGTCAAAGCATCTCATATCGGTTCATCAATTAGCCAAGGGAAAAAACAGAAGCTTAAAGATCTTGGCACAGCCCTTAGAGTACAAGAGATGTAAATAATATCAGCATCTGCATGAATAGCAAAAGGGACATTCAAGGTCTTACCATTACACTGCCATCCCTTTCTTTCTCTCACATACATTATAGTAAGACACTGTATTTGATACCCATAATGCACGGTTCTAGCTGCTGAGATTTTACAGACACACTCTTCTTGCAAGTGAAAATTAATTTACTAACTAAACTAGAATATGTATCCCATCATACACAAACAAATCCAACAGATTTTGTGAGATGCAATCCATAAATTAATAGGCCTTTTAGAACCCTGCTCGTAAAACATCCGATTCCATCTTTCTTTCTAAGGATTGTAAAATGCATATAAGAAGCTCAAATACTAATAACTAAGAGCTGTCCTCTACTTAAGGAAAAGGGCAGCTTTCCAGAACAAGTGCATCACTGTAATTAAAACAGGAGCCTTACATGCCAAATATTAACCTCAGGGCAATCCTAGTCAGAAAGGTAGAAGCAATAAATAGGACTTGTACTTTTTGCATCCTTTTCCTTGATTAATCATAATTGTGTGTCTAACTGGTAAATGCTCATGAAAAACAAAAAAGGAAACAAAAATGTTGGCATAATTTAGCACAATGTGTATATAAGAGCAGCCATCTATTTGAGCATTTACATTAGTTCAGGGCTGCCTATATTGAGTACATAATGACCTCGTATGCCTATCTGCATGACCATTCCTCTCACACTACACCACTCACCAATCTCTGCTGACACAATCACTCCACTCAGTGAGCTGGGCAACAGCAGCCCAGGCAGAAGGAATAAGAAAAGTCTCGCCAGACAGTATCACTGGCTGCTCAGCTTTCAGATATTTGCAGAGCTACAGCACTGAAGGGAGGAAAATGAGGAGAAAAAACTGGAGAGGAGTTGAAGTGGATAAAGGTCTGTGGAAAGAGAAACAAAAAGTGAAAGGCGGCAGCACAAGAAATGTCCTGGTGCCATTATGCTGATCTATGAATGTTGCAAGGCAACATTTTCTATTAGAAAGATGTCCTGGCCAGTACAGTGATCAGTGAAGGGCAATTAGCTTCCTCTTCCTTATCTTCAGTGCTGCTTCTTGAGAAAGGAAGACTGGAGACACGGTGGTATGCCACCAGCCACATTTCCTGTCCAATGTCCAGCCTAAGTGATACCACCTTCTGCTGTTGCTTTGCTAAGGCTAACTCGTGATCCATCATATAGAGTGCCTTCGCTCCCCGGGTGTAGGCTGTCCACACTGCAGGTCACAGCAGGAAACTCCATGGGGCTGCTACATGGATGGGGATGGGCAGAGCCTTCATTCAACCCCCAGTTTGGAGAAGGATCTAATCCGTGTCAGGAAAAATGCTGATGCAGATTATTTCACTCCTGGGACAAGAGACAGTCTGGGATTCATTTGTGGCAATCTGGTCCCTGGTCTGCTCCTGGACTCCCCTTTCTCACAGTCCAGGGTGATATCCTACCCCATTGAAGTCAATGGGAGTTTTGCCATTGACTTCAGTGAAGTCAGGATTTCACCTTTAGCCCAAAAATAAAACCAGCAAGACTTGTTTCAGTATTCCTCCTTCCTCTTCTCCTTCCAGATTAGATGATGCTTTGCAGGAGTGAGGGAATATCTGTAACGTATTTCTCCAGGAACTTGGGGAAGAAAGTACTCTAATGCATCCTAACCAGAGTACAGGCTTTAATTTAAGTGAGAAAAGAACCACAGTATCTATATAAAAACAGATGGGAGATCCCAAGCTGGTGTAAACTGATGTAGTTTGGCTTCAGTGGAACTACACCAATTTCCCAAGCTGAGTAGCAGTAAGTATCTATCTGCCCACTCTATATACACCCTGGGTATGTCTAGACTGCTTCCTTCTGTCGGCAGAAGGATGCAGATTAGGCAGGTCGACATTGCAAATGAGGCATGAATTTAAATATCCGGTGCCTAATTTGCATAAAAATGGCCACCATGTTTTGCCGACTCAGCACTTTGTCAGCAAAAAGCGGCAGTCTAGAAGGGGATCTGTTGAGAAAGAAAGCCTTTTTCAACAGATCCCTTATGCCTCCTGCAAAGAGGTTTACAGGATCTGTCGAAAAAGGCTTTCTCTCTCAACAGATCCCCCTCTAAACAGCCACTTTTTGCTGACAAAGTGCTGAGTTGGCAAAATTTGGCAGCCATTTTTATGCAGATTAGGCACGGGATATTTACATTCCTGCCTCATTTGCGATGTGGACCTGCCTAATCTGCATCCTTCTGCTGACAGAAGGATGCAGTCTAGACATGCCCTCTTAGTAAAAGACAGATATAAAATCTCCTATGCAAGTAAAAAAAAAGTGTCTATGGATCAAAAAAAGATATGCCTGACTTTATCCTGTGAGCAGCCCTGTCAGCATTAAGATGGTAACCTCAGAGATGTATAAATTAGCCAACCCTTCAGGCCACATGAATTATCCACATGAACCTGCACAGTCCTACAATTCCCATTCCTATAAATGTAGGCTTCAAAAGAGAAAGATAGAAGAATGGAGCATTTCTAAACTGTCAGCACTTCATGGAAGTGTCCCTGTATCATTTCCATATGAGTGCATACTTCTAGGAGGAACTCAATTAAGGGGCAAGGGTGTGAATGTGTGGGCAGGACCGGACGGAGGCATGGGTGAGCCGGGCAGCTGCCCAGGGCGCCAACCGATGAGGGGCACCTGATGGCAGTGTAAGGGGCGCGTGGTGTCCCTTACAGCTGCCATCAGGCGGCACGCACCCAGCTCCCGCAGCACCAGCCAGCAGTGCCCTTCCCGCCATGGGTGCAGGGCCCTGCACGGCCTGGCGCACGCGCCAGCAGCGCTGGCTAGGCCAGGCTGGCAGCGCATGCGCTGTGCGCCCCAGGGGCGGGCCCTGGGCGATGCGCCAGTGGCCGTGGCCGGTGCGCTCATGAGCCATGCGCCGCATGCCCGGGCCCAGGGCGCCAAAAGGGCTCGGGCCGGCCCTATGTGTAGGGGTGGGTTGGTCTCGGTCTCTCTCTCTCTCCGCCCCCCCCCTCCCATTTTCCCTCATTTTAGACTCTGGACTAGAAGGCCACATACTCTTGTAAATATATGGTATTGGCTTATCCTTCAGTAGAAAACAGGGTATGGCAATGTATGGAAAGGAATTACTACAATTATGAAGCTAAGGTCATATCTACACTGCAGTGCTATTTCGGGATGCCAGAGTTATCCCAAAGTAGCTATCCCACATCTTTTGAACGCATCCGCGAAATATAGTGGATGTGCTGTTTCGGCATTCCTGTAAACCTTGTTGCACGAGGGATAAGGGATGCCTCGAAACAGTGTCTTATTTCAAAATTTGGCGCTATGTAGACACGTCAAATTTTGGAATAGCCTATATTGAAAAAGAATCAAAATAAGATACACAATTTGCATAACGCAAATTACGTATCTCATTTCAAGCTAAGGGTGCAGTGTAGACACACCCCAAATGGCATCAAAATACACCCTTACAACACAATAGAGCTTTACCTACTGCCTTTAGGGGGGATAACTTTGAAAGCTTGGAGATGAAAGGGAAAAGCAATATAGGAAACAATTATTTTAAAATAACAGAATGCGTTGCATCGAGGAACGACCAACAGCATTTGGATTAGATGAAAAGGAATTGGCGAGCTACTTACGTATTTGTCATTTTATCGGGTGAGTTACAAATTTACCAACAAGATGTTCTGAATGAAAGCCAAGAGAAGTGTTTATACAGAACCATTATTAATGGATTCTTGAGTATAGTTAATGATTTCATACTTTCTAATAAATGTACAGTAATAGGATACATATGTTAAAATGCCTGAGAACAAGGGATGGCACAGATATTACAGAAATGGTCTTGTTAAAAATAATAAATTGAGGGCAATCAAAAACTGGAATTTATGGTTTTAGGAGACACTGAGGAACTGCACAACTGCTGGTCAAAGAATTTCCATTAGCCTCCTGATGCAGTCCATATACCTACAGGTGCAGGTACAAAGAATACTCCATGTGGAGACAGAAATAATATTTGCAGTAGCTCTTTAATTGTTATTTTAGTTTTCCAACACATTTTTATGTGTCAATATGATTTCTTAATGAGAACTATTCAAGTGCCCTTATAAATGCTTAAAACACACCAGTGCTGGTATTCATGTACCATTACAACTACTTTCTTATGACAAATGCTATGTGTAAGTGCCACAGAGAGTGCTAGAAATCACACATGAATGTTCTTTCCAGTCTTAGAAAGAAATGGGCAATATAAGCAATGCTGGTACGCAGCTCTCTAGGCAAGAGGATCTAGGCAGAGTATATTGGCTGAGCAGTGGTGAGAGATAAACCAGGGGAGCAGCAAAGCCTGGGAAGAAAGACTGAGTTGACATTCTGGTTATCTTATTACTGATTTGTTAATAAAAGGCAAATTCCATGAAGAGAATAAGTTTCGATTTTTCATACACTGTAGAAGGTTTTTTCCAAAGCATATGGGGAAAAACACTTGCTCACAAGAGTTATGGCACAACCGGTATGTAAGGAGGTTCTTCCCAGCACTATCAGTAAGAAGCCCTGAAATATGAGGGCTTATACATCATTTAGGAACTTTATTTTTAAGAGGGTTTTTTTAAATGTCTCAAGCAATTCATTTATAATTTGCAAGTTAAAGTACAAGCAGATTTTTTTCAAATATTTACATTATAGCTTAAATACTTCTTAAATATTTCATTAAAATCCATGTATGATCTCATAAATACACAAAAAGGGAACAAAGTTTCAGTTGTGAAATCTCTAGAGGAAATCTCTAGAGATATAAAAGGTAACAACATCAGAGGGTAAGTAGTAAATTTGGGCCAGATTGCTCTCTGCATGGGAAAAAAACCCACATATGGGACTCTAAGTTTCCATTTCCCAAGTTTCCTCATAGTCATTCCACAGAGTTGGTGGTGCAGGGTTCCTCATTCTAGCAAGAAGAGGCTTCTGTCTGTAAACCTTAAGATATCTCCTGGAAGCTTCTGCTTTTTCAGATGTCTGTCACCAGCTCTGGCACCTCAGTGCAAGATTTCCTTTCATTCACTGCCTTCAGAGCCTTCCTCAGTAGAAGACCTGTGCATGTGATTAATAAAAAAGTGATCCCTGTCCTTTTTTCAGGTGACAATGATGATGGAAAATGCTGGTAGGGAGTGCATTGGAATTTTCTTGTATTTTTTTTCAGTTATGCAACTTAGCATCTACGAAAAGGTGGGACCATCTCCCACTATGTGTACACCAGTGCACGAAGAGGAGAAAGAACAGGAAACCTTTACTTCCTGAGCAAGCAGCATGACAGAAGGTCATTGTAGCATTCAAGATCACACTAAGAGAAGGAGCATGGCTAATGATTTGGGCATGATCAGCAGTCAAACAAAAGAGCATTGTATATGTACGTATTTATAACATGGGTCTGGGAGAAGGCATGCTGCTTTAGACAGTCATCAGAGTCCTCACTGATTCTAAGGAATTCTATAGTAAAATCTCTTGGGCAAAAATGCATCTTCTTTGCATCAAACAGAGCAGGTCTTACTCTTTTTTCTTAGGAGGAAAAAGACTGGTTAAAAAAAAAATCATAGCTTGATTTTTTTCTAAAGTATGCTTTCCTTCTGCTTCCTCCTAGATTTTCTGTCCCAACAATGAGATCAGAATAGCTGACTTGGAGGCATACTCTAAGCATCATGGGAGTATAACAGTGAAATGCGTATGAAATTCTTTCAGATGCCTCTGGGTTTGTGAGCTCCATAGGTAATTGTGCTGACAACTTTAGCTTTCTCTTTGGATTTGTCACGTGGGTATCTGGCTGATGGCTCATCTGTTATTTCACAGCATTTAGTTTTATTTCAAGAACACTGCAAATAAACAACTCCAAACTTCCATGTTCTTTGATAATAAAAGTCATATTTTCCAAACATCTCTGATAGTCAAATAAACACCATTTTAAAGCAACATTAAAAGGTACCACATCCAAAGGAGCAAGACTATTTTAAACATAGGCTCCTGCTACCTCATTTTTTCTGCTTCCTTAAGGCACTGTTTGTGGTTCGGACAATAGATCCCAGACCACAAGCAAGTGTTATTTGTTCATTACTACTCTGGTTACTAATTGTTATATTTAAGATCCTGGCCTAGAATGTGCTGAGCCCTGAACTACACATAGAAGATTCAGTCCCTGCCTTAAGAAGACTATAATAAAATTGGTACTTTAAAGGTTAGCTTACATATAAATGGTACACAAAATATTTATGTCCATTTATGTTCAGATCATAGCCCAGATAGTTCAAATAACTATTTCCATGTAATTTGTTGTGCCATGTGGTATCCTACTCTGCTGAGTCTTACGCTATCTACTGATGTTAAAATTTGCCCTAAGTACAGGCAGTCCCCGGGTTACGTACAAGATAGGGGCTGTAGGTTTGTTCTCAAGTTGAAACTGTATGTAAGTCGGAACTGGCGTCCAGATTCAGCCGCTGCTGAAACTGATCAGTTTCAACAGCGGCTGAATCTGGATGCCAGTTCCGACTTACATACAGATTCAACTTAAGAACCCCAGGCATCCCCAAGTCAGCTGCTGCTGAAACTGATCAGCGGCTGATTACAGGAAGCCCGGGGCAGAGGCTTCCTGTAGTCAGCCACTGGTCAGTTTCAACAGCGGCTGACTTGGGGACGCCTGGGGCAGAGCAGCTGGGGTGCTGCTGGGTTGGTCCAGTAGTGCCGCCGCTCCTCCACGCTACTGGACCAACCCAGCAGCACCCCAGCTGCTCTGCCCCAGGTGTCCTGATTCAGCCGCTGCTGAAACTGATCAACAGCGGCTGAATCAGGACTCCTGGGGCAGAGCAGCTGGGGTGCTGCCGGGTTGGTCCAGTAGCGCCAAGGAGCGGTGTTGCGGGACCAACCGGCAGCGCCCCACCTGCTCTACCACAGGCTCGGGGCTTTGCTCCACATCTCCCTGGTCTGCTCGGGGGGGAGGGGCCACTAGCTGCGTGCCCCTCCCCCCCCAGCAGACCAGGGACATGGGGAGCAAAGCCACAGCGGCGGCGGGGTGCCGCGCCTCCCCGGCTTTGCTCCAGGTGTCCCTGGTCTCTTGGAGACGGTCCCCAGCAGACCAGAGGCACCGAGAGCAAAGCGGCAACGGCGGCAGAGTCCCGCTCCTCTGAGGCTTTGCCAGAGCAAAGCCTCAGAGGCGCGGGACCCCTCCGCCTCCCCAGCTTTGCTCCAGGTGTCCCTGGTCTGCTGGAGATGGTCCCCAGCAGACCAGAGGCACCGGGAGCAAAGCGGCGGCGGCGGGGTGCCGCGCCTCCCCGGCTCTGCTCCAGGTGTCCCTGGTCTGCTGGAGACGGTCCCCAGCAGACCAGGGGTATCCGGAGCAGCTTTTCTCGCCCCGGAGGTCGAGGTGACGGGACTGCTGCGGTCTGGGCGGTCCCGCTGCCTGCGAGCTCCGGGGCGAGAAAGCCCCGTTCGTAAGTGCGGATCCGACATAAGTCGGATCCGTGTAACTCGGGGACTGCCTGTAATGTGAAACTCAATCAACAGCACTGGAAATTACCAAAGAGATTAAACAAATTAACTTTTGGGATGGTTATGTCACAAGTTAAACTGAGAAACAGGAGAGCAAGTCGGTGGCTATAAGCTTCAAAGATTTCTCAGGAAGCCAACTGGAGACATATGTGTTTTCTTCGGTAGCTCAATATGAAAGGCAAGTCTGCATTTTTCTTGTCACATGACATTTAGTATAAACTTTTCTGCAGAGCAGTAAGGGCTTGAAGGCACATTAAAGGAGCCACTACCCAGGCCCTCAGCAGTATCCTATCTGCTACTGAAGCAACTGAAAAGAATCCACAGAGTGCTTGGGATGTAGCTGAGATTCCCCAGGGCAAATCTTCAGAGAAGAACATGCCTCTGGCTGCATTTGGTCTTCCAAGCTCTCCTTTCCCAACAGGCATAAGGGAGTTTTTCACACTTCAGTGGATGTTTGGGAGCTGCCATACACATTGGAATCACTGTCAACCAGCTATACAGCAATCATCCTGCCAGAGAGTCATAAGGGTAACAGTGAGACCCATGGGCAGGCAAGTATCTTTATGCAAGTTATCCTTCATCTTGAGTGAATCTCACGGCAGGATTTGTGAAGCAAAACCGCTGCTTTCATGGGGAGAATGCTGCAAGATTTTCCTCCAGAGCGCTCTTACCTGCAGGTTCTCTCTTCTGAGATAGCAATCCAACTATTCAAAAGACAATGTCAAGAGCAGCAGGAAGTAAGTCCACTGAAGAGATTTCCGCAAATCTGACCCTTGCATAATCTGAGGAAGGAGAGTACTATAAGGAGAGTCAGGGCCAGCTCCACAGCCCTTCTCCCATCCAAGGAAAGAGGCTTTTACCAGCTGTAAGTAATTCTGAAATACTAAAGGAGGCTCTGCTAGGAGGAACATCGAAGACAGCTCTCCCATTCAGTGCTTGAAGCAATTATATTTTAGAGGAAAATTAGTGTCTAGGATGCTTTCAGTCTTTGTATGATTAAAATGGAAGACAGAGGAGGAAACCAAAGCACTCAAAAGGTTAAAAACTCTATCCGATAATGTGCAGGCCATTCAAACAGATGTTCCTAGTTTCAAGACTTACCCAGATTCCTGATGAAAGATAATCCCTTGTAAAACTGAAATGCTGGACAATACCAGCAAAACTCCTCATGAGAATGTTGGGACTTGTAGATAATGGTGTCCATTAAACCTGGCTTGGATTCTCTTCATTTGTAATGCAGACTTCTCTTTTGGACAATAGGATGGGCAGCTTTTATTATTCTATTTTATAAATTGTTATCCAAAAACCTTTAAACAAAATTCAGCTATCATAGAACTATTTTAGTCTGTGGACATCTAAATAATCCTTAGTCACTCAAGTAAATATTTTTTTTAAACTCTACTAAGCACCAATCTGCATCTTTAGCAGCCTAAATACCTTTACAATTCTGGCTTTTGGAGCTCTCAAGCCAGCTGGAATCTTTGTGTCCATAAGACAAAAAATTATCAGCCCCCATTCAGGAGAAGTCGTGTGTTGTCTGGGATATATTATAGTATGTCAGCTATCTGAACTGTGGTTTCTTTATTTGGCTTGTTACATTTTGTTTTAAAGAGTAACTGATTTGCTCTTCAAGAGACCCCTTAAGGGGTCTTGAAATTGAACAGACCCACAGTTCTCTGAAGGTGCTTGTATTAGTGGTTTAACTCACATTGAAGAGAGAAATTTAGAAATGACTGTGCCAAACAGATCTCTTAATAACAAAACCAGCTCAGTAGAGACAAACTGATTGTCTACAGAGCCATTCAGCAGACACACATTGGCTATTTTCTTTTGGAACACAGGTAATTTTTACCACAGCATTATAATTATGTTAAACAAACCTGAGCTAACTCTGCCCATGCATCATGCTTGAGTTTGTATACCTGACTGAGTGCTATCATACACCAAGGCTGTGTCTACATTGGTGCGATCTTGCGCCAAAGCGGCCGCTTTTGTGCAAAAACATGCTGCCTATCTACACTGGCGGGGAGTTCTTGCGCAAGAACACTATTTAATATGTGAAATCAGTGCTTCTTGCACAAGAATTATGATGCTCCTGATCAGGAATAAGCCCTCTTGCGCAACTGTTCTTGCGTAAGAGGCCAGTGTAGACAGGCAACATTAATTTCTTGCGCAAGAAAGCCCGATGGTTAAAATGGCCATCTGAGCTTTCTTGCGCAAGAGAGCATCTACACTGGCACGGATGCTCTTGAGCAAAAGCACATCTCTTGCGCAAAGGCACATGCCACTGTATACACTCTCTTGCACAAATACTTTAACACAAGAACTCTTGCGTTAAAGAGTATTTGCGCAAGATCACACCAATGTAGACACAGCCTAAGGATTTTTATTGAATACGTACACATTGAAATTCACTGACAACTTCAGTGAAAGCATTCCCTGAGTAAGGACTGAAAGATGAGGCCCACAGAAATATACCATTTACTGCTAAATCTATATAGCAAAACAAAAACGATTACCAAGTAACTCTTTCAAAAGTGTGGGTTAAATATAAATTCTGAAATCTGAATCATGGAGAACAGAAACAATTTATCTTTTGTAAGACCATACTTTAACTTCTATGTTATTTCAACACCTTATTGCTCTTATTGTATCATGTTTCTACATTTCTCCTTATTGCAGACTTCATAGCCATAGTCACAGACTGTGAAATAATAAAAGTTGTTCAGTGTGGTAAACAGAGGAAAATTATTTGTTTAAGCACACAGCCCAAACAAAACCTACTCCCGAAAACTGACTTCTCTACGGCTTAAAATGTCTTTGATTGGCATTGTGACCTGCTAAACATTCTTCATCTAGCCTTACTCTTTTTCAGTTTCAGGAAAAGTGAAACACCACACAAAATGATAGCACAGCCCAAAACTGCTAGTTATGTTTTGAAAATCTGAAAATCTTTATATACATATTCTTTAAACAGAATAATTAAAAAAGGGATAGAGAATAAGACAAAGAATATTTTATTGCCTTTATATAAAGCCATGATACGCCCACATCTTGAATACTGTGTACAGATGTGGCCGCCTCATCATAAAAAAAATATATTGGCATTGGAAAAGGTTCAGAAAAGGGCAACAAAAATTATTAGGGGTTTGGAATGCATCCCATATGAAGAGAGATTAAAAAGACTGGGACTTTTCAACTTAGAAAAGAGGAGACTAAGGGGGGATATGATAGAGGTCTATAAAATCATGACTGGTGTGGAAAAAGTGAATAAGAAAAAGTTATTTACTTATTCCCACAATATAAAAACTAGGGGGTCACCAAATGAAATTAATAGGAAGCAGATTTAAAACAAATAAAAGGAAGCTTTTCTTCACACACACAGTCAACCTATGGAACTCCTTGCCAGAGGATGTTGCAAAGACTAGGACTTTAACAGGGTTTAAAAAAGAGCTAGATTGATTAATTGAGGTTAGGTCCATCAAAGACTATTAGCCAGGGTGGGTAGGAATGGTGTCCTTAGCTTGTTTGTCTAGAAACAGATGATAGGAGAGGGATCATGTGATAATTACCTGTTGTACTCCCTCTCTCTGGGGCATCTGGTATTTACCACTGTCAGCAGACAGGATACTGGATACCTTTGGTCTGACCCAGAATGGCGATTCTTATGTTATGTTTGTTCATATGCTTCCATTCACATCACCATAACTTGCTTGAGAGGTATGGAGCCAAATTCATTATCACACTCTCATTGCTTTTGCTCTGTTCTGGAATTGCAAAACATCCACAGACTCAACAAACATACCCAGTTAGTGGCTGGTTTGCATGCTCCAAGCAATGCAATATAGCTAGAGCATTACTGATAGATCTGACCTTTAATATTAAAATGTGACTGACAATGACACAATCTGCATATATTCTAGATGCTGCCATGCTACATGTAGTTTATGTAAAGAAAATCCAATGTCCACATATGAGAGATTCATTTATGCTAGATTAGACCACGAAATTTATCTGGTCAGCAGGGGAAAAGACTCAGAATTTAAAAAAAATCTCAACATTCAGCAAGTCCCATTTCAGCAACTAAATAAGTGGATGGATTTTCCAGAGAGCCACTGCCACCTAGGCAACAAGAACAATGGGAGCTTCTGGGTCCTAATCACGTCTGAAAATCTGGCCACTTTTTGGGTGCCTAAATCGGACATGAATCCTTTCAAAAAAATCCAGCCTAGTGAAGATACTAATGAAGAAATTCTCAGAAAGCAGACAATTACACAAGCTTTCATTTGTAGTTTATTCTTCAATGCTACCTTCCAAACAAAGATCTGAAATAAGTTTAGAGCAGCCAGAAAACATGACTAGTAATGAATGGCCTGCTGGGATGAACCATTTTGTTGATCCTTTTGTGCACAGCTAATTGTAACTAATTCTGTTAATACATGCTCAGTTACATGAATATCACTCATCTTTTGACCTCATACATAAGCCCTTCACTAGAAGTGCATTTATACAGCACAACTCACTTTGCTGTGTCTTGTTCCAGAGCAACTAAATCTTTACTCGGTCCTTAATCAAGACTTCAGCGGTAGGTTGCTTTTTTTCCTAAGTACCACACTTTGGTTGCTGTCCTGATGAGTGAGTTAGTGCTCCCTGAACTTATTCCAGCAACCTGACACAACTGGCTGACTGAACTGCCATTAAATAGAACAGCACAATAATTTTCATAAACTCACAGATTCATATGCTTCAGAGCCTGCAGAGGCCATTAAGGTCACTCGGACCTCCTGAATAATTGAAGACATCGAATTTCATCTAGTGATTCCTGAAATAAGACCATTGTTTCCTGACAAACTACAGCACATGTTTTAAATAGACATCTTGATTTCAAAATGCCATCTGATGGAAAATCCACTACATCCCTTGGTAAATTATTCCAATGGTTAATTTCCATCACAGTTAAAAATCTGTTACTGCTCTTCCTTAAACTGGCAAAGGCACAAGATAGTACTATTTGGAAGTGAGAATGAACAAAAATGCTTCCCAGGCCCTGAAGGAACCCAACACTCTGATCGTTTTGGAGACTGCCCTCTCCTCTATGTAGGCACAGCTCATGCTGTTGCATCCTGCCTGCCCTCCCCTCCACAAACATGCACCACCGCTTCTGGCATCTGGATATCAGTGCTGACTGGTGGGACTCGCTCATCGTGGAGCAGTAGGATGACCAGAAGTGGCTCCAGAATTTTCAGAGATTCTTTCGAGAGCTCTGTGAGTGGCTTGTCCCTGCACGCAGGCCATGGGACACACATGAGACCTGCCTTCCCCCTCTAGAAGCGCGTAACCAGAGCCCTGTGGGAGCTCGCCACGACACACAGCTACCAATTCATCAGGAGCCAGTTCGTCATGGGGAGATCAACCACTGGAGTGCTGTTCATGCAGGTACGGCACTCTCAGGCTACTGTCCCAGGAGGGGGTGGGCTGCTGGGAAGTGGGGGGTGCAAGCACCCTCCCCAGGAGTGTTCAGTCCTGCCCTCACACAGCTCTCAGATGGGGTAAGTGGGGGGTTGCTACTGGTGTTTGTGTGTGGGGGAAGAATTGGGGGCCTCCCAAGGTCCCTGGTACCCCTTTGATTCTCTGTTTGTCTGTCTGTCTGTCTCCTTCTGCAGCTGGTTTGGACCATCAACACCGTCCTGCTGCGCAGATTCATCAGTCTCAGTGACATGGACTCCATTGTTGCCGGCTTTGGCAAAATGGACTTCCCCAACTGTGTGTGTTTGGGGGGGGGGCTACTGACGGCACCCACATCACCATCTGGGCCCCTGACTACCGGGCTTCTGTGTATATGAACTGGAAGGGGTACTTCTCCATGGTTCTGCAGGTTGTTGTGGACCACTGGGGCCAATTTATGAACATATACATGAGGTGGCCAGGGAAGGCGCATGATGCCCATGTCTTCTGCAACTTGAGCATCTTCGAGAAAATGCATGCCGGAACTTTTTTTCCCTGACTGCACCATCAGGGTCAGGGACGTGGACATGCCCATATGCATGGTAGGGGATGCAGTCCACCGCCTTTTGCCCTGGCTCATGAAGCTGTACACCGGCCACCTTGACCACTCCAGGGAACGGTTCAATGCCAGGCTTAGCAGGGCCCGCAAGGTCATTGAGGGTGCCTTTGGGCATCTGAAGGCACGGATCAGATGCCTGCTCATCCGGCTAAGTGTCAGAGGGTATGTCTACACTACCCCCCTAGTTTGAACTGGGGGGGGTAATGTAGTCATACGGAGTTGCAAATGAAGCCCGGGATTTGAATTTCCCGGGCTTCATTTGCATAAAGCCGGCCGGCGCCATTTTTAAATGCCGGCTAGTTCGGACCCCGTGCCGCGTTCCACGAGGCGTACAGCTAGTTTGGATTAGGAAGCCTAATCTGAACTAGCTAGTCCGTGCCGCGTGTAGCCGCGCGGCACAGGGTCCAAACTAGCCGGCATTTAAAAATGGTGCCGGCCGGCTTTATGCAAATGAAACCCTGGAAATTCAAATCCCGGGCTTCCTTTGCAACTCCGTATGACTACATTACCCCCCCTAGTTCGAACTAGGGGGGTAGTGTAGACATACCCAGAGAGTGGAACATCCCACATTTGGTGGCCGCATGTTGTGTCCCTCACAATATTTGTGAGAGGAAGGGGAAGGCATTCTTGCCAGGGTTGGGACAGAAGCTGACCGCATCAGCAGGGCCTTCGAGCAGCCACACATGGCTGCCATTGGGCAGGCCCATCAAGGGGCCATGCGCATCCAGGAGGTCCTGAATGAGAGTTTCTCACAAGGACCCCAGTGACACTCTCCCTTGGGCCTCTCCAGAAGGGGCCTGTGCATTGTGCCTCTTGGCTTCCTCACTCCCCCCCCCCCCCCTCCCTTTCCCTGCTGAGACAATTTAAAAAAAGACAGTTCGTTTTGGAAAAAATAAACTCTGATTTTTTTTTAATGTGAAGTCAAAGTAACTGGGGAGGGACTGGAGAAAGAACTTGGGAGAGTGGAGAAGGGGGGAAAGAGGGAAGGATGAGAACCTTGGAGGAGGGGTGAAGAGAAGCTCAGGGATGGGCCTGGGAGTGACGCCTTGCTCTGGTGATCCCACTCCCAGAGGTGCAGGGGCCTTGGTGGCTATAGTGGGGGTTGGAGGAGAAACGGGAGCAGGAGCAGGCAGCATTCTGGTGACCATGGTGGGCCCTGATCCAGCATCTCCTGCCAGGTGTCTCACCATAGCTGGATATCTTCCTCAAGTCTGCAGTCCAAGGTCAGCTCCATGGATCGGAACACTGCGAGGTGCTCCTTCTGGAACTCCTCCATGGGTCTCCGGCACCTGTGGGTCCCTTGCATTTGGGAGGCTGCCCCAGGCAGTGTAGACCACCCCCTCCTGCAGCTGGTCCAGCTGGGGAGAATAAAGAGAGATGGTCAGTCATCCCAGGAGACACTGTGCCTGAAGCCTTGTCCTCACCTTGGAGCCAAGAGCAACAGTTCTTGGCTCAGATGAAGACAATGTGCTTGGAGCAAGGCCATGTGCACTCTAGCCGGGGGGCCTTGCCTGCAGGGACCCAGGTGTCCAAGGGGAGAGCCTCACTACCCCTATATCCTGGGAACAAGTAGGCATATGAAGGTGCTGGCCAGACTGGGATCCTGCGGGCAGGTGGAGGGGCCTTGGGTCAGCTGGGCTTCCCTCCGGGCCATGCATACCCCGGGTCTGGAGTGGTGGCATCCCGGAGGGAGAGAACTTTTATCTCAGCCTGCTGGAGGAGAGGGGGACAGCATACTTGGGGAGAAGGTGTGTGTGAGTGGCAAACGCTCCTTCACCTCACTGCGCTCTTCCAGGAAGTGGATGCTGCCCCAAGAGAGCAGGCATGCCTGTGTGCAGAACTGCTGAGAGAGTGAGAGTGTGTGTGTGTGTGTGATGTCCCACCCCGGTGTCATGAGTATGGCAGGCCTCTCCCAACACCCTGTGGCCAATAGCACAAGGGTCCTCCGGTGCAGCCTGCTGAGCCTGTGCACCCCAGAATGATGATACAGGTGCTCCCACATGCACAGGCTGCTACGCAATTCCCCAGGCCGCAACGGCCAAGTGAGAAGCATGCCCCAGCGCCTCGCCTCCTGCCCCCTCCACTGTGTGTGTGCAGGGAACATGACGGCACTCACCTGATGCGCCTTCCCCAGCCTCAGACGATGGCTGGGCCACATCTAGGGCGTGTGGTACCGGCTCCAGGGTCAGCATGGTCATGGTGATGGCCTTATCCAGCTCCTCCTCCTCACCAGCTCTGTCCCCTGGGAAGATGACGACGGGCATCTCGAGCCCCGAATTAACTACGGGGGGGGGGGGGGGAAGACTGCTCTCCCCCCCCAGGATGTGATGTAGGGTCTCAAAGTAGGGACATGTGGGGTTCTGCCCCAAGTGGGAGCTGCACTCTTAGGCCCTGGCATATGCCTGGTAGAGCTGTTGGACTTTCATCCACACCTGCTCCTGAATGTGGATGTGCCCCTTGTTGGTCGGGCTCTTGGCCATGCGGCGACAGACATCAGTGTTCCTACTCCTGGTGCAGAGATGCTGGAGGTTGGCCTCATCACCCCAAACCTCAATAAGATCCAGAATCTCTGCCCCAGACCAGGAAGGTACACGTCTCTTTAGGGCCTGGGCAGGCTCCTGGGAGCTATCTGACTATTCCCTGGGAGCAGCGGAGGGCTGGGTGGGAGCAGCACCAGACGGGCTCACTGTGGCCCAAAGAGAAGCAGCAGCAGCTCCTGGGTGGTTCAGGGCTGTCAGGGCCTCCGGCATGCCACAGGCCCTTTCCCCTGGGCTGCAGCTTTAAGGGTTCCGGGGGAAGGGGGAGACTATAGAGGTTGGCTGAGTGTAGACAGAGCAGCCAGCAGGGCACCGTGAGAAGGGCAAGAGGCCCCTTACTTCGAAATAACTGCAGCTGCCCTCTCTACATAGCCACTGTTTTGAAAAAGGCATTTCAGAAGAGGCATTATTCCTTCTAGGATGAGGTTTACCAATGCTGAAATAAGCTACCCATTACTTCGAAATAATTTTGGAATAATAAAATTGCGGTGTAGATGCTTGCATCGTTATTTTTGAATAACAGACGTTATTCCCATTGTAGTGTACGCGCACCTTTACACTCTGATTTCCCGTTGAGGTATACGCGCACCTTTGCACTCTGATTTCCCGTTGAGGTATACGCGCACCTTTGCACTCTGATTTCCAGAAGACCCTTAAAAGTCTAACAAACATTATCCCTATGTTTTTGAGAAAATAACCAAGAAAGTCTGTTTAAATTTTCAGAGGGGGAGGGGAATGGCTGCAAATGATTTAATGACAATGATGTGAGTACTGAAGCACTTGTTCCAAGAAATTAAAAAAGGAAGCCTCCGAAAGTAGAAAAACACTACCTTTGAGAAAATTATTATTAAGTAATAGTTATTAATCTCATTCATGGACAGAGATTTCCAAGAATACTCAATGTATGTTTTCCTGCACTGCAATCTCACAGAATGCCATTTGCAACATGGAAGATTAAGTCTTACATTTTTGCTGTAACTATTTTAAATGAACTTATGTGGAATCCCTTGAGAATAACCAATTTCTTCCTGATAGAAGCTCTTGAACTAAGGCACAAAACAGCAGTGGGAGGTAAATAAAATAGTCCCCACGTGATAGGTTTTTCTCTGCTTCAGCTATTCTAGCTAAGTGACTTGCCCAAAGCCACACAGACAGGATGACAAGGATATAGCTGGGAATTAATTAGCATTAATTATAAATATCAAATAATTGTAATGTTCAATACAATTAAACGCACAGTTATTTTGGAGAGACAAAGTGGGCGAAGTAAGGTCTTTATAGGACCATTTTCTGTAGATGGAAGAGACAAGATTTCAAGCTGCACAGAGCTCTTATTCGGTTCTGGGAGGTGTACTCAGACTGTCACAGCTAAATACAAGGAGAAACAGATAGTTTAGCATTAGTAGTTAACACATATCATGAGAGACCATTCAAAATAGGGATGTTAAATTTAGATTAATCAGCTAATCAAGCAGTGGACAGAATGTCTACAATCAACTACCTGATTAGTCGATAAGGGGAGAGGGGGTGCTTGCTATTCCTGCTGCGCCTCTGCTTTTGAAGTGTACCAAGAGCTGCTCACAGCTCTTGCTACATTTCAAACGCAGAGGTGCAACTTCTGGGACCAGGCATGAGCCAGGACAACTGATTCCTGGATCATACCCAGTCCCCCGCTGCACCTCTGTCTTTTAAATGTGGTAAGAGCTGCCTGCGACTCTTGTTACATTTCAAAAGCAGAGGTGCAGCATCTGGGACTGGGCACGAGCTGAGACAGCTGAGTCCCGGCTCACACCCAGTTCCCAGCTGCACATGTGCCTCCTCTGTTCCCCCCATGGAGACAGTGCTGGGGAGAGGAGGGAGGAACAGGCTTTTGGCCAAAACATGGTGTTTAACAACAATATACTGTGCACCTGCAATGTCATTGCACCACAAAACTCTGAGCCTTAGCTACATCATATTGCATTACAAAATATTAAAGTAACATCATCACACTGTAACATTATGTTAGGCCACAGAAAATTGGGCCTAGGGTGGTCATGCTAAGACAGACCCAGAAGAGTCCAGTAAAGGGTTCTGGGTAGACCCTGAACAAAATTTAAGACATGAGTTAAGCAAGGGAATGAGATAAGCGAACAGCTGCATTTTTGTACTTGCTGAGCTGAACAGCTTAGTTAAGGAACTGATAAGAAAACTCCCTGTCTCCTCATTGTCTGGTAATTGCCTTCTGTCTTAATAAGAAAGTTGCAAATGTATCAAGGCCATCTTGTATAGTTGGCAAGGTATGCATCCATGCTAGAAGTTTCTAACTAACAAAGGGGGGTGGGTTGCTTAAGTAAATAGTCTATGATGCAACGGAACTGGCTATATAACCCCACTTGTTATAGAAATCGGGGGCTGGTTCTCGGTAGAGACGGGCTGCCCTCTATTGTCGTGTGCACTCTTCAATAAAGAGCTTTGTGATTAGACCTTGCTGGTGTTGCCGGTCTCTTTGCAGTCAGATAATGAACTGAAGCCGTCTGGGTTAGAGTCCCAGACAATTATGACTCATAAATGTGCCCTATCAGGCAGGCCCACAAAAGTATCTTCCCCATATAGGAGTAAAAAACAACATATGGACAAATTTAGGCCTAGTTTAAGTAACTCAACTGACTCAATTCCCTTCCCTTCACAAACTTCAGTTGACTCCATTTCCAAGCTCGTTGAATTCATCTGGAAATCATTCAGCTTCATTGACTTCAATATTCCATTCCTTAAAATCAAGTCTGAATGTGGCCCAATGATGTCTCTTCTCACTGTTACACACATATGCAGCATAGATTACTGGCAATGGATGTTATAAAGGCCTCTAGGGGAAAACAGACTCCTATATTTGAATTCATTTGCTGTGCCTATGCTGAAATATATTATTCTAATCTTCAAGAGAATTCATCAAAAGTCTATATGACATACAAGAATTATGGAAGTTGTACATTCAACATGTAGGGCCTAAGCAAAAGCATACTGAAGTAAACAGAAATACCACCTTTGAATTCAGTGGGCTCTGAAAGATCCTTAATCACTATATAATCAGTACTAATTGATTTCAAAATGAACTACAGTCTATTTGCTGGAGAGTATAAATCAAAAATGACAAATCGCAGTGAAAGCAATTAAAGATAATTACATGATATTTGATTGTTTCATGTAAAATATTAAATCAGAAATCCTTTCCAGTGTCATTCTACATCACCAGAGTTCACAAGAGCTAATCAATGTGTGCCTGAAATGAAAGTGAATATTGGATAATCCCCAAAACTATAAGACTACAAGTTTTTACACAGGTTTTTCTGATCTTCCAGCATTCCTTGCACTACCCCTCACGAAAAACTTGCCTTTTCCTCTTGTTTATATTGTTATTTCTACTTAATTGGTCTACACGTTTGCAAAATCGCCCTAAGTGATTTAGGAGCCTAAGTCCCATTTCTCAAAAGTGATCTGGGCACTAAGGAGCCTCGGTCAAACCAAAAGTCAATGAGATTTAGTCTCCTAAGTACCAAAGTCATCATTTTGAAAATGGTACTTGGGCATTTTTGTTGTTTTCCCCCCAGTTTCTATTTTATGTAAGGAAGCAAAGGAAAACCTATGTGTGTGATGTGGAATGGGTGGAGTTAATGACTGAGAGAACAAAGCAAAAGAACAGCGGGAAAAAAAATCAGAAATTGTTCAGGATCACAGCTCAAATAAAAACTGAAAAATGCTTAAAATATAAATCTTGCTCATCAGATTGTCTGTGGGAATCATTTTCAGCAATTTTTTCCCTTCAAACATGTTATTTGCAAATAGGCATTATTCATTATTCGATTAGCTCTACAGCTGTTCAAGTTATTTTTTCAACAGTATGTTCCTATCAATGATTGAATAATGTATTTTGCAATTTTATTTCCTTCCTTCCGCATTATTCAAATATCAGTAAAGAGAAGGACTCTTATGCAGGAGGTTTGATAGAATTGCTGGGCCTGTGGGCAGGGGACAACTCCACGCTCCCAGAAGAGGCAAGGCCTCAAGCACAAGGAGGAGGGCTGGGAGCTAGCTTTCCCTTGCCACCCCTTCAGCATTGCTCAAAATGTACTGACGAAGTCTCTGGTGGCAATTTAAAGCAGTGGATCTCAACCTTCTTTATAACACGGACCAACAAACTCATTAAAATCTTTTGAGGGACTGGCATAGAAACATTTGAATATTCATTATGTTAATTAAGTTGAATATTAAAGCTGCACAGTCCTGGAGCCAGCCGCAAACTGGGACTGCTTAGCCCCAGCTTGTGCCAACCCAGGAGCTAAACCTGCTGTGGCTCTGCATTTTAAACGTAATAAGAGCCCATGTGGGCTCTTACTACAGGTTGGACCTCCCTTTTCCGGCACTCTCAGGGTATGTCGACACTACCACCCTAGTCCGAACTACGGTGGTAATGTAGGCAACCGGAGTTGCAAATGAAGCCCAGGATTTGAATTTCCCGGGCTTCATTTGCATATTGCCGGGCACCGCCATTTTTAAACGTCCACTAGTGCGGACTCCGTGCCGCGCAGCTACACGCGGCATGGACTAGGTAGTTCGGACGAGGCTCGCTATTCCGAACTACCGTTACTCCTCGTGAAACGGAAACATTTTAAAACCCTCAACAGAAAGAGCATTAACCTGACACAGAAACAGCTGGCACCACCATGAGAAAAGAATGTTCCCAAAAAAGTTCACGTGTGTTCAATGCTATCCATCATGCTTCTCCTTCTAAGATTTCAAAGTCATATAAAAAGTGCTAATTAACACTGGTGGAATTAGAGAGATGTTGAGCTATCTGACTATAGACAGCCATACCTTCCATTTCCCAAGCATCTGCCATTTCATGGCATTGTTAGTCATTAACACAGGCCCATCCTGAAATGGGCTGAAAAGTCAGTGGCTTAAGGACCTCAAGATCTGGTGCTAGGATCTCAACAGATCAAACAACTTCTATTGACTTTACACCAGGGATGTATATCTGTGAAAGGACGGTAGGATAGCACTTGAGGTTTCAGAATATAATTTGCCTAAAGATGTATTTTAGTAAAGTACTTTAATACCTGTTTAACCTTAAGCATATGCCAGTCACTTCATTCTCTCTTCAAGAGAGTTATTACTTGCCTTAAATCATGGACAATGTTTTAAATGGCCCATATCTGAACCTCCTCCAATTCCACAATGCCCTGGTTCAGTCAGCACACCTTGCAAATTCTAGGTATGCAAGTGCAGTTAGCAAAACTACCCTATCCCGGGAGACCATCTTGATTATAACAATCACGCAGCTCACTGAAATGAAGGAGGGCCACTCATGTGGCCAACTCTCTAGCTTAGATTGCCCATCACTGATATGGCCTGTACCCAGAGTAAGTCTGAATACAAATTCAAGGTATTAAACAGAACACTATTAGTAACACTGGCAGCTTGTTCTTCAGGAAACTAAAAACTATTACTCTGATCTGCATTTAAGTAGCTAAACAATTTTCAGTTCAGAAGAAAGGAAATGATTGCAGAATAATATGCTTAAGATTGCTCATAACTGCTCTGAATGAGCACTCCAATGGGATTAGTCTTTTCCAGAGCTCTGAACTTTAGTGTGTCACCTAGCTCTCGTTGAGTCCAAAAGAGTGCTGCTTGATGCCCTGTATACAACCAGACATTTTTCTAAAAAGCCAATTTAGTTCAGAGCTTGAATAAATTACATGACATACATCTAATTCTCATTTTCTCTCAACAAGAGCACTTCTGTATTCTCCTGCTTGCCACGCAACAGCGGTTGGCAGGGCACCTTAAATCTAAACTGGATGAAACCCAAAGCAGTTCCCAGGTCACCTGTAACTTCTCCAGCTCATTTTCAAAAACTCCCATTAAATTCATAAATGCAACCACAAACGGACATTTCACTCCTTCAGGGTTGCAGGAAATGAATAAATCATACCCATTCTATGAGACCTTGCACAAAATGAAATTTAGCACAAAATACTATTCAATAGAGAAGACTTGCGATCTCTCCCAAAAAGGACGACTCACTATCCAGTTTCATCAATATAATATGTGATTTAGAGTCCTGAATCTTAATCCTCTCCATTGTTAATGCAGTTATCTCTTGAACCCAATAAAATTGTAAATTTAAACTACCAACTCTAATTTGCTTTCTGTTTGATCTGATTCTCCTCTTACATCATTATAAATCAATAGTCTCTCAAACAAATACAATGGGATCACCTTGGTGTAAAATTGGTGTAAGTCAGAGGAGAATCAGGCCCACAATAAAAGCTCATCGGGCCAAGTAACCAACTGATATTAATCAGCGTACTGACTTCATAACACTACACTGATTTACACTAGCTGAGAAACTGGCTCTGGATATTTCATATACTTCCTATGTAATTAGAAGAAATGACGTTAAGTCTGTGCAAGAAGTTGAGCCTCGGTATTTGCATTAGAAAGAAAAATAATTGTTTTAAATTCTTGTAAAAAGAAGTCTTGATAAATTTTTAAAAAGTTTAACACACTGCCATCTGACTTACACTGCAGACTTGAAAAATGAACCTGCCATGAACATAAACTTGAATTAGTATGATCCAGATCAGTCATGTAAAAGTAACAATGTATTCTGTTTTATTCCCCATGCTTAGTTTTATCCTGGGAACATGGTATTGTTATCATGTCTCTTGCATGGGTAACCAGAGAGCTACACATAAAAATGGTTTTAATGAGATGTATTTCTGAGTGAGAATAACAACTCTGATTTACTGATTGTGACTATTCAAGGTGCAATGCATTAGGACATAGAAACTGAAGGAATACAAAAACTTCTGCAAATCTTCTATGAATTAGTGGTGAACAGGGGGGTGAGGGGTTTCACATTGCTTCTAATTACACGTTAGGAAGACAAGCTGCTGAGGAGTAGTTATTTTACAGTGATCCTAGGATGATTATCTTAGATAAGTTAACTTTTTATCAACAGTGAAATGATTTTTGTTTGCAAAAAACAAAAGTGATATGGCTGTGAAAGAAAACCTAAATGCCACAAGAAGGGATTTGATGATGCAGTTGATGATGGTCTTCATTCTAAGTCCACACTACAACAATTCCATAGTGTGGATTTAGTGGAGCCATCTTTCATACAATACTTTAATTGTAATTTTACTCTAAGCAGGGACTGTAAAAAAAACGGTATTGTAAGGCTCCCTGTTTATTTCCTTTCATTGATTTTCATGTTAAATATGCTCTAATAGGATCTAATAGTACCCCTACATCTTCCCAAATTATAATCGGAGTCATTTTATTCTATCTGGAAACCAATATTTCCTCAGGGACTTCAGCTGGATACGGTATTCCTTTATTATTTTTCCTGCTATGTTACTGGGCTATTTTATGCTATTAACCATCTGCCACATTCCACTCCAGGGGAATATTCTGAATGTTAGATGAAAAGATTCTTATAGCATTTTATAAAGTACTTTGAAATTCTTAAAAAACAATGAGGAGAACTATAGCATATAGAGACCAACAAATGTATCATGAACTTTCATGGGTAAAACTCACTTCATCAGATTGTATCATAAAAAGTGTCTTTATTATTACCACCACCACCACCACCTCCTGCTCCTCAGATCCTCAAATTCTATCTTGTATATGTTTAAATGGACCTTTAGGCAAAATCAAGGCCCTATCCTGAAAATACAGTCTCCTGCTCTCACAAAATAAACCCAACAAGCCAGCTCCTCCCCAGCAGCACTGCTTTTTTGCACTATGAACTTCAATCTTGCTCTAATGTTCTTTTTACCAGCCATGGGAGGATAACCCACACAGTAATGATTAATTTCTGGTGGCAGAAAGCTCATGTAACAGTAGTTATACTTCTCCCTTTTGATGCCACTGAAGTAGAAAAGAGGGAACATGGCTAGCTATAAGACAAAATATGGCAGGGCGGGGGGAGGGGGCAGAGAGAAGAGTGGCTGGGATACCCCTGTGCTATACTGGTCCTCAGTTATGTTTCTGGCCACCTTTGACACTGGTAGCCAAGTATAAATTAGACAAGCCATCAGTAAACTGGGCGCAATACTTTAATTTGATATTTCTAAGGTGTTCAGATGCTACAGTGACAAACACCCCATACATACTCAGTTACATTCTAAAGCTGCTCAAAAACTTTTAGACGGAAACAATTTTCCATCAAAAAAATCCATTTTATCAAAAGCTAGTGTTTCACATGACCATGTTGATTTTCATTAAATTTTCCACAGGAAAATTTCAAAACTATTCATTTAGACTGTCCTGTGTCAATTTGGAAGTATCAAAAAGCAAAGTTATTCACCTGGGCGCAGTAACTGTCATTCTTCGAGATGTGTGTCTCTGTGAGTGCTCCACTGTAGGTGCTGGGCTTGCCCCAGCGCCACAGAATGGAGACTTTTGTAGTAGCATTACCCGGCCGGATGCCACACGCTCAGTGGCATCTCAAGGCATTTGCGTGAGTGAGTGCGTGTTCCAGACCCCGCCAGTTCCTCAAGGCCACCTTGGAATCTGAAAGACAACAGGAAAGAGGACTCCAAAGTGGGAGAAAGGCGGGTAGTGGAGTACCTACTGGGACACACATCTCGAAGAACAACAGTTAGTGCACCAAGGTGAGTAACTTCGCTTTCTTCTTCGAGTGATGTCCCCATGGGTGCTCCACTGTAGACGACTGAACAGGAATACTCCACTGAGCAGGAAGGTGGGAAAAAGAGAGTCTCTATTTATCTGCTGAAAAAAGCACTGCTGGTGCAATCACGGTATCTGAATGCCTCCTGTGATGTATAGCGTAATGTTTATAGAGGTATCGTGTGAGGACCAGGTGGCAGCTTTGCGTATGTCCTTTAGGAGAACACCCTTGAGAAAGGCTGTTGAAGTTTCCATTGCTCTTGCAGAATGGGCTTGAGGCTGTATCGGGAGCAGGGTACGGTTGGAAGCGTAGACCTCAGTTATACAGGTGGTTATGAGTTTGGAGATTCACTGGGATGATGTTGGATGTCCTTTCGATCTCTCGGCCAGAGACACAATCAGTTGGTCGGTTCTTCTGAAAGATTTTATGCAGTCTATGTGAAAAGCAAGAGCTCTTCAAACATCAAGTGTATGGAGAACTGCTTCACGTGAGTAGGCGTGAGGCTTTGGGTAAAAAGATGGGAGAACAATTGGTTCATTCACATGAAAGCTCGATGATACCTTCGGCATAAAGGTTGGGTAAAGTCTTAGGACTACACTGTCCTTATTGAAGATGGTATACAGGGGTGTTGCCATCAGAGCTGATAACTCGCCAACTCTTCGCACTGACATAATGGCAAAAAGAAAAACTATCTTCATAGTCAATGTCTGAAGCGGTATGGTAGCGATTGGTTCAAATGGTGGAGTCGTTAAAGCTTCGAGTACAATATCTAAGCTCCACGCAGGAGGAGTAGGTTTACGGGGAGGGCTTAGATTCATAAGTTCCTTAATGAATCTTTTTGCGTTTGGATGGGCGAAGAGGGAGGTGCCCTCAATATGTTGTCTGAATGCCAAAATGGCTGCTAGATGGACCCTGAGGGATGCCAATAACAGCCATGTGTGTTTTAGGTGGAGTAACTAATCGAGGATAACGTGCAGAGGGATCGATTCAAGAAGCTCTTGCTGTGTAGCGCACCACGAGACGAACCTGCATGATTTTGAAAGGTAAGTGTTTCCGGTTGCTTGTCATCTACTATGGATGAGAATGTGTTTGACTTGTGTGGAGCATAGGGATTCAAAGGGATTCAGCCAGTTAGGAACCATGCAGCGAGGTTCAGCATATGAATCTGGGGATGTTGTAATGAGCCTTGGTTCTGCGTGAGGAAGTTCGGAAGGGCTGGAAGTGGAAACAGTCTGCGGGGTGACATGCGTTGGCGGAAGAGGAACCAGTGCTGACGTGCCCATGCTGGGGCTATCAGTATGACCATGGTCCTGTCTGCTCTCACTTTCTGCAGAACTTTGAGAATAAGAACTGTAGGTGGGAAGGCATATAGGAGAGTTCCATTCCAGTTGGTGAGGAATGCATCCCCTAGGGAGCCCAGACCGAGTCCTGCCCTGGAACAGTACTTCTGGCATTTTTTGTTGTGACGAGTGGAAAAGAGATCTATTAGGGGAGTGCCCCAGTGTTGGAAGAGGACATGGTGGAGCCCATCGTGTAGTTCCCACTCGTGATCCAGGGTGAAGTGCCTGCTGAGAAAATCCACTGTGATGTTCATAGTTCCAAGTAAGTAGGATGCCACAGGTGTTATTTTGTGATGAATGCACCAGTTCCAAAACCGGATTGCCTCCGCACAAAGGGAGCGGGATTGAGCTCCACCTTGATGGTTCACATAGTACATCGCCGCAACATTGTCCATGAGAATTCTCAGTGTGGTACTGCGGATATGATCGTGGAAATATTTGCAGGCGTTGAAGATCACCCAGAGCTCCAGAAGGTTTATGTGGAGCCGTGTCTCTGATAATGACCATCGGCCCTGTGTGGACATGGTGCCCATGTGTGCACTCCATCCTAGGAGGGAGGCGTTGGTGGTGATGTGGTGCAAGGGTTCCTGTTGGCGAAAAGGTACACCGGTAAGAAGGTTTTTGCGGTTCATCTATCAGGTGAATGACTGAAGGACAGATTGTGGAGGGATTACTGGCCTGTGGAAGTCACGTTTGGTGTGACTGTACACTCGCGCTAGCCAATACTGGAGGCTGCAAAAATGTAGTCTGGCGTAGTGTACCACGTAAGTGGTGGCGGCCATGTGACCCATGAGCTTTAGGCAAATGATTGTCTGGACAGTTGGGCTGCCTTGAATGATTTGTATGAGCTCTTGAATGGCCTCGAATCTTTGTAGAGGTAAGTATGCCCTGGCGGTGAGCACACCTAGTCAGACGCCAATGAATTCCAGCTCTTGAGTCAGATGAAAAATTGACTTTTGGTCATTGATAGGAAGTCTGAGGATATGGAAAGCTTGCCTGGTAGCGTCGACCATATTGAGTACTTCGGTACAAGTGCGATACTTGAGTAAGCAATCATCTAGATAAGGAAATAGGATTACTCCTCGTTGGCAGAGGTATGCCACCACTACCACCAGGATTTTAGAGAATACCCTGGGTGCAGACGAGAGGCCACATGGTAGGACTTTGTACTGGTAATGATCTCTGCCGACTGTAAATCGTAGGAATCTTCTGTGTGCTGGGTGGATTGAAACATGAAAATACGTGTCCTGGAGGTTGAGGGCAGCAAACCAGTCGTTGCAATCCAACACAGGAATTATAGCAGCAAATGTTGAATAGTTGCTTTCTTAGGAATCTGTTCAAACAGCGGAGATCTCATATTGGTCGCCATCCCCCCGACTTTTTCTGAATGAGAAAATAATGGGAATAAACCCCCTTGCCCTTGAACTCATCCGGGACTGGTTCTATTGCCCCTAAGGAGAGCAGATGGTCAACTTTATGCGTAACAGGGCTTCGTGAGATGGGTGCCTGAAGAAGGACAGGGTGGGAGGAGTAGTGGGAGGAATGGCGAGAAGGGGATGGAGTAACTTGACAACTATTTCCAGCACCCATTTGTCTGCAGTGATTGTGGCTCATTGGTGGTAAAATGGCCTTAAATGTTGGTGAAAGAGGAGGGTGTGGTGACTGCTACTGTTGTAGGAGACTGTCTGCGTACCCCCGACCAAGATATCAAACCTGCTGTTTGCTGTTCAATGTGTTCTGCATGTGGTTGCCCAGATTTTGGCACCTTTGTGGTCCTTGGCATGGGTGTTGTTGGTCGAAGCTTCTTTGCTGTTGTTGTTGCCGCTGTTGTCTCACATATGGGTAGTCATAACACCATTAGTAAGGAGTATACTGGCGTCTCCTATACGGTGAAGTATACATGCCCAACGTCTGAAGGGTCGTGTGTGACTCCTTGGAGGAATGCAGTACAGTCTTTTCAGTGAACAATTTGTCCCTGTCGAATGGTAGGTCCTCAACTTTACTTTGTAGGTCCTTTGGGACTCCCGCTGCCTGTAGATAAGATGCTTGGTGCATGACTACTGTTGTGGCTGTGAAACGGGCTGCTGTATCTGCCACATCCATCGCTATCTAGAGGGCCGTTCTCATTGACGTATAACCCTCCTGCACAATCGATTTTAGTATAGGCCTTTTAGACTCCGGCAGGTGGTCCATCAGTGGCGTGAGCCTTGTAAATGTATTGAAGACATGAGTACAGAGATGAGTAGTTGGCAATTCTGAGCATAAGTGTATAGACTTTTCTGCCCAATAAATCAAGTCCTTGTCTGAAGAGGTGTGTTTGTACTGTGGGGTTTTTAACCTCTGATGGGCTGCATCAACTACTAAAGAGTTGGGCTGGGGATGAGTGAAGAGGAATTCCATGCCCTTGGGAGGTACAAAATATTTTCTGTCATCTTTTTTGCTGGTTGGTGGTGTAGAGGCTGGGGTTTTCCAGATTTCCTCAGCAACCACCAGTATAGCCTCGTCCCAGGGGATAGCTAGCCTCGCTCTGTGTTGTGGCTGGAGATTTTTAAGACGACGGTGCTGCTTGTCCTTTATTTCATCCAGCAGTATCTCTTGGCTAACCGCCACTCATTTGAAAAGTTCTTGGAACTGTCGGATGTCATCCGGTGGGGAAGTGTCCCCAGGAATGACAGCTTCATCTGGGGAGAAAGAGTGGTCAGTAGGGGACACCTCTGGTGGCTGCTCCTCAGTGGAATGGTGGGTGTCATCTGACTCTGATGGAAGTTGAGGTAGGGACATTGGTTTCCCCATTGGGGTAGGAGGAGCCAGAGTCAGCGAGTGTCTAGAAGATGCGCAGTCACAAGATGACCTACTGTGTGATCTCGACCTATAGTGGTATGAGTACCTACTACGTGAATCACGGTGGTAACAGCCGTCACGGCAGTAAAAACTGTCCAGTGGTGAACGCCTGTCAGAATAGGAAGGGCAGACACATTCCCAGTGATGACTGTGAGGAGAGTGGGAGGAGCAGGAGTGGATGTAGGAGGCTCTGGATGAAGCCGGAGAAGTCAAAAAATGCCGGTAGTGATGTTGTCAGGGGTCCCTGTAGGATGCTAGGAAAGGGGATGGTAGCTGCTGGTGCGGAGAGTATGGCGATTGGTGCCGGTGACTGCAGTATGGGATCGCGGTACTGGTGGAAATGGAGACACTGCCGGTGAGAACACCAGAGATGAGGAATGACTTAGACGCAGAGGAGTATTCGGTGCTGAGGCGTGCACCCCAGGGTCGACTGTGTGCAAAGTCGGTGCCGCTGATTTCGGTGCTTAATCTCTCCGTGCTGCATGGAGGACTGAGGTAGGAATGGCTGCTGGTGCCGATGATGCTCTCAGTACTGAGATGTCTTTTGGTGCCGGACGTTTGTTAGGGTGCGGTGCTGAAGCAACCCTTGGGGCCACTGTCCGTGCAGGTTTCGACACCACGGATGTCTTTAAAAGCGGCTTTGCAGTGCCTGAAGTGCCGGGCTTATCTCCTGTGCTGACTCTGGCATGTGAGGTGGCCAGTAAAGACTTGGCCGGTGATGCCCGTGGTCTTTTGGGTGAGACGGCTGTAGGAGACGAGGTCCTACATTTCGGGGGCTGATCTCCTGAGGCTGACTCCAGGTGTGGTAGCTGGAGGACTTTATTGAACAAGATCATTCGGAGCCTCATTTCCCTGTCCCTCCTGGCCCTTGCAGTCAACTTTGAACAACGTGGGCACTTCTGGGGGACATGGGATTCCCCAAAGCAGCAGATACACGACGAATGCCCATCGGAGGCTGGCATTGCCTCGCGGCAAGTGTTGCATTTTTTAAAACTGGGTGACAATTGCATTTCCAGTGACTATAGTGGGTTTTTTGTTATGTTTTGTTTTTAAGAACTAAAACTATACTATGCTATAATATATAACTATGTACAGCAGAAGGGACCGTTGGAATAAACTGAGTAAGAGTGGGGGAGGAGAAGCTCTGAGGTATTTAAAAACAATTTTTTTTTTTTAAATTAGGAGGAATACTCGAAGTAAAAACAAGGACGAATGACAACTTTTAACAAGGGAGAGCTCAGGATAAGGACGGAAGGTGAAGAGATGCAGTTCACTCTGTCTTCAGCCTAAGGCAGTCAAGAGGAACTGGGGGGTGGCCGGACCGCACACTCACTCAAAATGGCACAAATGCTGCGAGATGCCACTGCGCGTGCGCAGTCCAGCCAGGTACTGCTACTATAAATGTCTCCATTCTGTGGTACCAGGACAAGCCCAGCACCTACACTGGAGAACCCATGGAGACATCACCCGAAGAAGAACATTCTATTTCAATAATATTGAAATCTTTTCTTTCAACTATCATTGTTCATTTAACTGTGATTATAATGTTATAACATGTCAATATTATCAAAACTCAACATTTTAATGCTTTTGAATTTATTTTTTTCTAAATTTCTGTTTAGTGGAAATGTCTTTTTGTTACAATTCAGAAAACATTTTTCCCCTAGGGAAAGAAAATGCAGTTTTTTAACCAGCTCCAGTTTTCCCTCTAAGCTAAGTGTTTGGGTAACCACCCACGAAAAATTAAAATACCACCCAACTGATTAGCAGGGCACACAAATTCAACAGCATCCAGCAGCACGTGTTACTACTGGTGGCACGCATCCGCATATGCCTCAGAGTTCATAACAAAATTTATTTTGCACATGGATGGAAAAAATTAGAGGGAACATTGAGCAGCTCTCTACTTGAGATTAAATGTATTAAATGTAATAGTAACCAGATAAGATATGTTGATACAGCATAGCACTCTGAGACCAGAAGCAGAATAAAAAAATTAAAAAAAAAGAATCTTTCAGCTACCATTGTGCACACACCCCTAGACACAGCCTGTATTCAGCTTGGCCAATGCTGAGGATCTGGTTCATTGATTTTAATGGTGTTATATATGGGTGTATCACTATATAAAACATACACAGGATTGGGTCCAGTCAGATGGAAATCATATTGCACACACTGTGCACATTCAAATTAGGGATGTAAAACCCTGTTTAATTGGTTAACTGTTTAAACACAGGCTGCGTCTAGACTGGCATGATTTTGCAGAAATACTTTTAATGGAAAAGTTTTACCGTTAAAAGTATTTCCGGAAAAGCGCATCTAGATTACCATGGATGATTTTGCGCAAAAAGTGCTTTTGCACAAAAGCATCCATGGCCAGTCTAGACGCGATTTTGCGCAAGAAAGCCCCGATCGCCTTTTTAGCCATCGGGGCTTTTTTGCGCAAAACAGTTCTTCCCTGTCTACACTGGCCCTCTTGAGCAAGTATTCTTGCGCAAGAGGGCTTTTTCCCGAGCGGGAGCGGGAAAGTATTTGCACAAGAAGCACTGATTTTGTACATTACAAAGTCAGTTCTCTTGCGCAAATTCAAGCGGCCAATGTAGACAGCTGGCAAGTTTTTGCACAAAAGAGGCCGCTTTTGCACAAAATCTTGTCAGTCTAGACACACCCACAGTATTTAACCAGATAATTGATTAAGGTGAGGCAAGCAGTAGGGCCAGGGAGCTACTCCAGACCCTACCAGTTAAACTCTCTCATCCCTAGCTCAAATGTGGAGGAAATAAAAAGGGAGATTCATTTGAATTAACAATTCACGCGGGCACCAGTAGACAATATAAAACATGGAGAGTCTGTTTAAAACAAATGGGTGTCTGAGAGAAAGCAATTCCTGGGCCATTTTAATTTTCTCATCCAGCCCTTTTGTAGCAGCTTAACCAAATCTTACTAAACAGTAATAATCTTTATATAGGGATAAGCTGCTCTTGAATAATGTGTACCATGATTAAACCTCAAAATGCTGCCCTTTCGCCTCAAGGGTGTATGCCTTCTTTTTTGACTCTTTCCCTTTAGAAGCTGTAATTATAGCCTGACAAATTCATCTTCCCACTATATTAGATTACATTAGTACACATTGTATTGAGCTTCACCTTCCCATGTCTCTGTGTCCCTAAACCTCTGACTACCAGAAACTTGAACTGGATGACAGGGGTCTCAATTTTATGGTACATGAGCTACAGAAATGTCAAAGATACAGGGACTGATTTTCTGCTGATTTAAAAGATCATAGTTCCTTTAAAGCTAGTGGAGCCACACCAACTTATAGTAACTGAGTGTTTATTAAAGTGGAATGATTCACAAACCCTAATCTACAATGGAATAGAAGTGCAGACTCAATTACAAATAAATACTAAAAAAATAAAGAGGGCTGATTTAGCATAAAATATGCTAGATTGGCAGGACGCTTTTCCGCAAAAGCACTTTTTGTGGAAAAGCGTCCGTTGTCTAGACGCGCTTTTCCGCAAAAAAGCCCCGATCACCATTTTCGCAATCGGGGCTTTTTTACGGAAAACAAATCTCTGCTGTCTACACTGGCCCTTTTGCGCAAAGTTTTTTGGAAAAAGACTTTTGCCCGAACGGGAGCAGCATAGTATTTCTGCAAAAGCACTGACAATCTTACATGAGATCGTCAGTGCTTTTCCGGAAATTCAAGCAGCCAGTGTAGACAGCTGGCAAGTTTTTCTGCAAAAGCAGATGATTTTGCGGAAAAACTTGCCAATCTAGACACAGCCTCAGGTTTTTGTGTTTCCCCTGCTAGATTTGATAACTTTGCAAACTGCTAAGTCTGCAAAAGGAATGCAGAATTAATATTAACAACCTGGGCGAAGAAATGCAAACCAAAATAGGACAAGAATAGGTGAAAGAATATTTCAACAAGTTAGACATGTTCAACTTAGCAAGATCTAATTAAATTAATCAGAGACTATTTAAAGAACTATCTGAAATAATCTCAGAGCCATTAGGAATTACCTCAGGAAACTACTAGAGAATAGCAAAGGTCCCAGAAGACTGGAGAACAGCAAACATAGCACCTATCTTTAAATAGGAAAACAAAGAATGCTGGGAATTATGGACCAATCAGCCTAACTTCAATACCTGGAAAGATGCTGGAGCAAATTAATAAACAATCAATTTGTAAGCACCTAGAAGGCTTAAGGTTATAAGGAATAATCAGCACTCTTTTGTCAAGAACAAAACATAGCATACCACATTACATTCCTTCTTTGATAGAATTACTGACCTAGTGGATGGGAGGATGTTGTTAGATATTATATACCTTGGTTTTAGTAAGGCTTTAACCAACTCTGAGTGACATTCTCACAAGCAAACTAGAGAAATGTAGTCTAGATGACATTACTGTAAGATTGGTGAACAACTGTTTGGAAGACTGTACTCAAAGACCAGTTATTAATGTTTTGCTGTCAAATTGAAAGGACATAAGAGGGTTTCTTCAAGAGTGAGTCCTACATCTGGTACTATTCAATATTTTAACTAATAAGTTGGAGAATGGGAGTAGAGAGCATGCTTATAAAGTTTGCAAGGACACGAAACTGGCAGGAGTTGCACGAACTTTGTCAAGGGCATTTTGAATTTGAAACTTGTCCTCCAAATTAGAGACTTGGTCTAAATTCAACAGGATGAAATTGAATAGTCAAGTGCAATGTACTGAACTTCAGAAGGAAAAAAAAAATCAAATGTACAATTACAAATGGGGAATAATTTTTCTAGGTAGTAATGTTGTTGAAAATGATCCAGGGGTTATAGCAGATCACAAACCAAATACAAGTTGACAATGTGATGCAGCTGCAAATAAGGCTAATACGATAAGGCTTTACCAAGAGCATTTTATGCAAACTACAGAAGGTAATTGGTCCTTTTTGCCAGTACTGAGACTCTGATTTCCAACTCTGTGCGCCACAATTTAGGAAATATGTGGACAAACTGTAAGGAGTTCAGAGGAGAGCAACAAAAATAATAAGCATGCGCAAGGAGGAAAGGTTAGAAGAACTGGGCATGTTTAGTTTTGAGAAGACGACTAAGGGCAGACATGATAATCTCTCAATATGTTAAGAGCTGTTACAAAATGACAGTGATCATTTTTTCTCCACGTCCCCTGAAGATAGGACTAGCAGTAATGGGCTTAATCTGCAGCAAAGGAGATTTAGATGAGATATTAGGAAACACTTTCCAACTATAAGGGTAGTCTAGATCTGGAAGGGTACGTCTACACTACAGAGTTATTTCAAAATATCTTATTTCAAAAGTAACACATCTACACACAAAATGCATTTTGAAATAGCATTTGGCTATTTCAGAATAGCACATCCACACTGAGTAGATGCTGAATCGCATTTAAGGCCTGCTAGAACCAGGTCCAGCAGGGCATCAGGTCAGGAGTTACTTTGTGTGACTGCTGCCTGAGGCTATCTGAGGCCTGTGCTTAAAGGGACCCCACCCCTCCATACAGACAGTTCTTAGGTTTCCCTGCCTACCTCAGTGAGGGACAGCAAAGCATTGTGTCTCTGCGTGCTCTGGTTGCCCTCACTCAGGACACCACAGCTCTCTGCAACATGGAGCCAGCGCTGCTGCTGAGCACTCTGGTGCTTCTTGTGGACACGTTGCTGTGAGCCTGGCTGCACTTTCTGCAGGCTGCCATCCGTGAGGTCCTTCGGGGGGCTGTCAGTATCCAGGAGGCCCTGTGGGAGAGCTTCCAACCTGAGGAGCACTAAAAGCCTCCCTGGTCTGCCCCACTGGGGGCTTGTGCCTCATTCCTCCCTCACATCCTTCCACTTACCCCTCCCTAATCCCCCTTCCTGATGTCAGATAAAATGTGTATTTTCATGTACACAAACTCTCTTTATTTAACAAAAGGGGGGGGGGGAGAATGAAACTCTGGTGTGACAGGAGAAAGGAGGTGGGAGAAGGGAGAAGAGAGAGTAGGAGAGGGGAGGGGGAAATCTGGGAGGAGGGAGCTGGAAGGGAGAAGCAAAGGAAAGAAGTGGGGGAATCTCAGGGCTCAGGGTTGGGGTTCTCGCCGGACCAACTGTCTCCCAGCACTGCAGGTGCGGGGTCCTCAGTGTCCCCGGGGAGGGGGTGTAGAGGGTGGTGAGGGTGTGGAGGAAGAAGCGGGAGGGGGAGCAGTAGCTGAGGAGGCAGCAGGCACTGGAGCAGCAGGAGGCAGCACGCTCTGCACCAGGGTCTGCAGGTGCTGGTAGATGGCATGGCCCTGGGCAAGCTGCTCCCGCCGGAGCTGCAGGTCTTCCTGCACAGAGTGCTGGAAGCTACGGTGGAGGGCTCGCAGTGCCCCCAGGTGCTCCTGTTGGTACCCCTGTGCTGCACAGGTGGTCCTGCGGAGTCCTCGGGCATGGGAGGATGTCCCGGGTGGGGTGGGGTGGTGCACCCTGCACACACAGCTGGTGTGGCTGTGGAGAAATAAGAGAAGTGGTCAGTTCTCCCTGGGGACACAGTGGGTGAAGCCCAGCTCACCTCTGCAAGGCGAGGATGACTATGGCCTGCACCATCAGAGCTGATGTGCTTGCACAGAGGCCATGTTTGGAATGTCCTACTATCCCCAGGAGTGGGAGCTACCTAGAGACCACACCCATGCCCGTGCTGTATACAGTGTGGCGGGGGAGGGGGTGGAAGATGTCCCCTGCCTCTCTGTAGAGTGGCCTTGTGGAGGGAGGGCATCCTGCTGTGTCCCACCCCGGAGTCAGGAGACTGTCATGCCTCTTCATACATACACCTGGATGGCTAACAGGGTAAGGACCCTGTGTGGCAGCCAGCTGGGGCCACATGCCCAGGGGGATACAACCCATGCTTGCACATGCACAGGTTGCTGTGTGATCCGTGGACGGCAAGGCCCACATGCGCAGTCCCTGGTTTCCGGCCCATCTTCCCCCCACCCCGCATAAGGGGACAGTGATGGCACTCACATGTTGATGACTCCCCGGCCTTGGATGACACCAGCGACAGGCCTGCTGGGATAGCTCGGAGGTCCTGGGTGTGCAACACGGTCCCTCCGCTCTCCTGAGGCTCCTGGCCCTCCTCTTTCTCCATGCCCTGGTCAGGGCCCTCTGCCCCACGGTTGATGACCACCTGGGGTGCACAGACCATCCCACCTTCCAGGATGTGGTCCAGGATGTCAAAATAGGGGCGGGTGTCTGCCCCTGTTTGGGAGCTGCCCCCTGTGGCCCTGGCATACGCCTGCCTCAGCTCCTTGATTTTCATGTGAACCTGCTCCTGGGTTCACATGTGGCCTTTCGTGGCTAGGCTGGCAACCATCCTGCCATAGAGGGCCACATTCCTCCATCTAGCGTGGAGATCATGGACATTTGGGGGCATCCCCCCAAACCTGAATATGGTCCATGATCTCCACCCTGGACCAGGAAGGTGCCCGCCTTCTCCAGGCCCTGGCAGGCTCCTGGGAGCTGGCAGTCTGCTTCTGGGGAGCGGTGGAGGGCTGGCTGCCAGTGTCTTGCTGGCTCATGTTTTGGGGCCACTGGGTCAGGGGCAATGACTGCATGGCTCTGGGCTGACAGGCTTGGAGCTGGCACAGACACTGTGGCCAGAGTCTACCCCTTTAAGGGCTCCGGTGGACAGTGGGGAAAAGAAGAGTGTTCTTGGTTGAGGCCAGAGTGGCCACCAGGGAAGGGCTGGAGGCCCCCTATTTCGAAATAAGTGTCTACGTAGCACTTATTTCGAAATAGCAATTTTGAAATTGGCATTATTCCTCATGGAATGAGATTTATCAATTTCGAAATAAGCCGTCCGCTATTTCAATTTAATTTCAAAATAGTGGTTGGCTTATGTAGATGCTAGGAAAGTTATTTCGAAATAACGACTTATTTTGAAATAACTTTGTTGTGTAGACATACCCGAATAGGCTTCCAAAGGAGCTTGTGTTGCTTCTCATCACTGAAAGCGTTAAAAACAAGTTGGGCAAACAGCTGTCTGGGACAATCTAGTTTTACATGAACCTGACGCAGTGAAGAGAGCTGGATTTGACTTCTTGAACTTCTCTGTTCTTCCCAAACACAGTGCAGTCAAGACACCTATCCAGTTTTCAGAGAACATGCAATCAAAGATGCATAGGACTAAAGAAAAACTCTTCACAGCTCTCAGGGTTTTAAACCATGAAGAACACAGGCTTGTAAAGAAGGTCTCTTGTCTGAGAAAAATGTATGAAATAGTGTTTTCACCTTTGAGTACTTTTAGACCGGTAGACCTTTTGAGCATCCAGATGGCCTTAATTAAAACAGAGCAGTTTCTAATTTACAGCACAGGAAACATTCTGAATTTCTTGTTGAAGCAGAGTTAGTGAAACCCCAGTAACCCCAATCTCACCCCCAGACAACTACTTCAATGACTAATTTATCTGCTCAAGTTCCTGATGTGTTCGTAAGTCTTTTTTATGGCAATAATTATGAAGTACTTCTATGGCACTTGAATGCCAAATAAATAAATAAATAGTTTCACATAAAAATGGATTTGTTATTAAACAGAGGAACTATTGATTTCTTTTCAGTTCACCTTGAGTCCACTGAGTTGTTTCAGCTCAGGACACAGAGGCCAAGTGCAGAGACAAAGAACCTTCGGTCTGGAATATTAATAGCTGTCTTGCTTTTCCTTTCATATACACCACATTTTATAAGTGTGACATCACTGCTCCGAAGCTTCTAAGTGGAATACCACTCGTCTTTGCACATACTTGTCATGTATCTCACCAGGCTGCTTTTCCTGTACACAAACACCCAAGGAAATGCCATGTGTTTCCTCAGCTTTGCACCATGTGTGCAGTCCATATCCACTCAAAGTATAATCATGCAAACAATCCCCCTGGAATTGTCCTTAGATTTAAAGTCTTTAACCCTTTTTTGGCTAGCCCTTCACATCTAGAAGTTCTTCATGAATAAATATTTTCTGGATTTTTGTGTCAAATTAATAAGTATTGTATGGTTTAGACTAAAAGCCAACAGACTGTTTATGAACTGGACAAGGTATATTCTGCAATTCCAGTGGATCAGATATTATGGCCGGTGTGAATAATTGCTCCTTTAACAAAAACAAAACAAAACATATTATCAAAAAAAAATCAAAGTGATAGGATTACAAAACTATAGGATGTTTTAATTTTTTGCGTAGCAAAATTAGGCTTTGTTGCCAGTAATATGGTGTGACAGGAGAAAGGAGGTGGGAGAAGGGAGAAGTTTCAGAAAGCCTGCACATTATCCATCAGAAATTCAGCTTTTACACTTTAGTTACAAAATACTGAATTATAGAGCTAACTGTAAATCTATGGAGGGTGGGCAGCAGGTTTGTTAACTTCAGAAAATATAGTCTTAATGTCCATGTTAAATTACCCAGCACTAATACTATTTCATTACACCAAAGCCACCAAATGGGCATTGCCCCTAAGATCTCCAAATCAAGTACAAAGGCTTGAGGAAGAGAATGGTACATTCTCACTACATGCAGTCCCCGACTTACGCGGATCCGACTTATGTCGGATCCGCACTTACGAACGGGGCTTTCTCGCCCCAGAGGTCGAGGTGGCGGATTGCTACCTGCGAGCTCTGGGCGAGAAAGCCCCGTTTGTAAGCTGCTCCGGTGCCCCTGGTCTGCTGGAGACCGTCTCCAGCAGACCAGGGGCACCGGGCGGGTTCCCGCACTTCTGAGGCTTTGCCAGAGCAAAGCCTCAGAAGCGCGGGGAACCGCCGCGGCTGCGGCTTCAGTCCGGGTGCCTGTGGTCCGCTGGGGACAGTCTCCAGTAGACCACAGGCACCCGGACTGAAGCTGCAGCAGCGGCGGTTCCCGCGCTTCTGAGGCTTTGCCAGAGCAAAGCCTCAGAAGCGCAGGAACTGCCGCTGCTGCGGCTTCAGTCCCGGTGCCTGTGGTCTGCTGGGGATGGTCCCCAGCAGACCACAGGCACCCGGACTGAAGCAGCAGCAGCGGCGGTTCCCGCGCTTCTGAGGCTTTGCCAGAGCAAAGCCTCAGAGGCGCGGCACCCCGCTGCTGCTGCGGCTTTGCTCCCCGTGTCCCTGGTCTGCTGGGGGGGGCACAGCTAGTGTGCCCCCCCCCAGCAGACCAGGCTTTTGTTTTGGACCCTGGGGCAGAGCAGCTGGGGTGCTGCTGGGTTGGTCCAGTAGCGCCGAGGAGCGGTGCTACTGGAGCAATCCAGCAGCACCCCAGTTGCTCTGCCCCAGGCGTCCCCAAGTCAGCCGCTGCTAAAACTGACCAGCGCTGACTACAGGAAGCCCGAGGCAGAGTTGCTCTGCCCCAGGCTTCCTGGAATAAGCCGCTGATCAGTTTCAGCAGCAGCTGACTTGGGGACGCTTGCGGTTCTTAAGTTGAATCTGTATGTAAGTCAGAACTGGCGGTCAGTTTCAGCAGCGGCTCAATCTGGACGCCAGTTCCGACTTACATACAGATTCAACTTAAGAACAAACCTACAGTCCCTATCTTGTACGTAACCCGGGGACTGCCTGTACTTTGCACTGCCAACAATGTTGCAAAGCAGCTGTCAATTCAATTTAATTTAAACCCTCTTGATCAGATCAGAGGGTCTGGTCCTTGGTGCCAATGGGCATCTACATCCCTATTTCACCACTTAAATCAGCAGTGTGATTTTTCACCAGCATTTCTCATTGATTTCACTCAAGTAAGAATTGCTTGTGTGATTAGGTATTTTAAGGATCATTTCTAGACTCCAATAGACACAAACCATATCATTGCACTTTACAGTCAGGACACTGGACATCTTTCTCCATTGATTGGCTGTTTGTGATCCTTCTCCTCCCCCCCTCCCCGCCAGCCCCTCCAACCTCTCCCTCATCTTCCAACCCTCCTCCCCCAGTCACCTGTCCCTCTCTGCAACTTCCCTGTATCCCTTCCTCCTTTTTCCCTTGTTCCAGACACCTAGGGGCTTCTCACTTCCTGCCATTCCCTTCCACTCAACTTGTGTGCATGTGCACCTGCCTATAAGTAAGTTAACATTTCACTCTCACTGTTTCCACTCACCCTTTGTCTATACTAACTATTTAAAATGTAAGCTTTTTAGAGTAGGGACATTTGTGCTTGTTTTTCAGTGCCAAGTACAATGGGGACAGAATTCATACTAGGGATGTCAACATGTAGTTGACTGCACAATTAACCAATAAGCCTGGGTTTATCGGTTAACCCTGTCAACTACACACACTCCTCCCCTTGCTGCCTTTGTATCTGGGGCAGTACCAGGCCCTGGGGTAGGGATCTGGTACCCATAAGGAGTCAGCTTTTTAGACCTCTCCCCACGAGCACCAGATCCCATGGAACTTCCTCCCTCTCTTCCCCCTCACTGCTGTATCAGAGGCATCAGCATAGGGTGGCAGGCAGGAGCCTGTCTGCGTAGATAGCTGGGGAGACAGGGGGCTCCCCAGGAGTGGGGCTAGGAGCACACTGGCAGCCAGCCCCACCCATGGGAATATCGAATAGTCATGTCACCACTCAAATTTGATGAGGTTACACGACTATTAAATTATATGCTACCTAACATCCCTAATCCAAACCAGAGACTTTGGCTGTGATACAATTATTGAAGAGTAACATTTGGTTTTTCCCTTTGTCCCTTTCTTCCCCTTCCCTGCATGCATAATTCCAATTAACATTAAAGGGAGTTACATGCTGGCAGGAAGTATAGCTATGCAAACATCTCCAGGGGAATCCCCACATAATATGTCAAAATGGAATTACAGCTGCTTAGCAGTGCCAGGAAAGCCCCCCTCCATCACTGGATCCCTGGCCAGACTATCCTCCTGAGGAATGATTCCTGGATAGCAGGCTGCCTGAGTATTTGGTGTTAAAAAAAAGGGGGGGGGGGGACTAGCTTGATTGGTCTACTGAATTAGGGTTAGAAGGAACTGCAAGGATCATCCAGACTAACTCCTAATTTAACCTAAGTATCCTAAATTCAATGGACAGAACAGCTGATTTGCCCATTCCCATTAGAAGAATAGGAACCTAAGCATTACAGAAAAATAATTCAAACAAAAGGCAGTTAGAGGGAGAAAAAATCTGAGGTTGTTTTATAAGAGCACACAAGATCTACAAAACCCTGTGACTGAACAATTAATTTGTGTGAATTTTCTAATGTCTTCTAACCTTTCATTTTAGAAATTCTAAGAAGTCAGGCTTATTGTACTGTAAGCAGGTATAGCCAATCTCTTTACATTTCCCTTTAACTGTGCTACTTTTGTGTCTTGCATAGCATCTCAGACAAATCTTACATTTATCAAGACCTAAGCAAATATAATATCTTTGCCATGTCACTGGACACAATCCATTCCCAAGTGAAACAACAGTGTCCTAGTCCCAGGTACACAGTTAAAAAAAAACACCAGCATCTGAATCTAAGCTTTATCATTACTGCCTTTCTCAGGATTAGTTTGGTAATGTATATGGACCATGACCACTGATTATTCACATGTGGTTTTCAACTCTTAATGTTGCACTAGTTGTGATCATGGACCAGATCCTCAACTACTGTAAATTGACTGACACCACGATTTACATCAGCTCAGGATCTAGATCATTATGTTTATGAACTTGATTAAAGAGCTGTATTTGTCAGTCCTGGAGCATGGAAATAAAAATGTAACTACATTCAGTACCTGTCCAGTTCTCTAAATCTCCTCATCCCAATGCCCAACACTTTGTTATAGTGTTTGGGGTTGGAGACTGCAATATCCCTTCATACATGAATTTACACTCAGTTACCTATATCTTTCCCAAAATCCGAGTTCAATTTCACTTAGATTCCCCCAGCAGTATTTTTCCCCCATAACAAATTCTAAATTTTATTAAATAAAGAGCTTAGGGGAGCATCTGGTCCTCTTTCATCCCAGCAATTTATTATATTTCTGGGGGTTTTTTATTACTGAATGTTGAGAAATAATCTCAATTGTTATCATGCCAGGTATTTCAGCATCACTTAACACACAACACTCTGAAAGATCATAAGGATTGCCTATTTATGTTATATTTTTCACATGAAAGGTACTGACTTATTTTTAAATTGTTATAGTGGGTGTTATTTATGACTGTCTGGATTTCTCACCTGAGTGTTTTTGTAATTGGAATACTTGCAATAGGATATTTTTTTTAAAATCTTACATAATCACCCAGATATGTGCACTACAGAGATTGGTGTTATATTAATTTAATTTAAAATGCAGGAAAACTAAGTTTCCATGCAAGCATCACGGCCTCTGAGCAACCAATTTAATGTACTTCCTTATGCCCAATATATAGAATGACTTTTAAAATTATATACTTTTACAAGCCGCTTTGCCATCCTTGACCTTGCAGTAGAAGCACATGGAATTCAGACTCTCACAATGCTTGCAGATGTAAAGAATGACTTAATGTTTCTGCTGATAACTTACAGACTGTCTTTAAGTACCCTTTGATGACTGAGTGTATTCACTTCTTCATAGCTAAGATAGCCTATTCACTTTCATGAGTTGAAGCCTCTGTTTTCCTCTCTAGTATGCTTTTTATACTTGCTGGGAAAATCTTTTCCATGAAAAGGTTACACACAAACTAGAAAAAAAAAAAGCATTTCTCCCTAAACTTTTACAAAAAGCACACAAAAAGAAAAAAAATGAGCCAGCGGATTTCAGTGTTACAAAACAATGGCTTGTTTGTTATGTTAGGTATCTGTTCTGCAAAACTGATGAATTATCTTTGTTACTGCAACTCTAGTACTATGAATTAAATTTGAGAGAACTAGGAGATTCTGAGTCAAGGAACTAAATGTGCAAATGCTGGTTCATATAAATGAGTAGCTCAGACCCATGTCAATAGACTATTTTCATGAGTCAGAACATTCAGGATCAGGTTCTAGCATTTTCATAAAAGCCATCAGTTCTATTCTCATATTCATTACAACAAAGTATTTTGTTACATGCCACTTTAAAAAAATGCTATAAGTAGGTAAAGGTATCATTCAACCAAAACTCAGTAGCGCACAATATAATTTAGCTATACAAACACAGTTTCTGAGCCTGCAATTAGATGTGCAAAGGTGGATCCTTTTTGCCCATGTGGATTTCTTGCAGGCCCAAGTATTCATCCACAGGGATACAACTGAAAGGGAGAAGCCAAAGGAAAAAGAGTCTAGTAGAACCTCAGAGTTAAGAGCACCTAGGAAAGGGACACTGTTCTTAACTCTGAACAAAACATGATCGTTGTTCCGGGAATTTTACGGATTCCCTCTATATTCACTTTCTGAAAATAATTTGGTCCCCTCAAAAACAAATATAAAAGAAACCCTGGGGATGCCACATCAGTTAATTCAGTAAAATATAAATTTAATCCACAGAATTTTAATGCAGAGAAACTACAATTAAACTGTATGTACAGTCGTTAACATATTGAAACGATGAGTCATTTCAAAAGGCTGAATTTATGACTGATATAACAATATAGGTTACAGGTACTAAAATCGTGCTTGGAGGTCTTTCTTTGTATAAATGTATGTTCTTTGTATAAAGGCTGAGAGATTATTATAGGCAGTCCTAAACCTGTCGTCATATTCTTCATTCTCCTGGATAAATTATTTTCATAGTCTGAGTCAGTTTGTCCAGTAAAGCCTCAGTCTCAGGGCTGTATAATAAAAAACAACATCCTATTCACACGCACATCACTTCTGGATATGGGATTTTCTTAATTTTATACACTGCTACTCCTATGGTGCTGTTCTGATTTTGTACTATCCTCCATTAATCCAATATCTCCTGTAGTGTAAGCCATTAAACTACCCTTCATTTTTTTATTCTGATAGAGAACTGTATTTTGTCATAGAAAAATGACTATTTTTCCAAAGCTGAAAGCTAACTCAGAGTTCAATTCAAAGCCAAGCTTTTGCCCTCTGTCTGAAATATAATTTAAACATAAATCAGATTCACTTTAAGCACCCTTTCAAACTCTCATCTTATATTTGCAAGTTATTAAGTTATACTGCAGCTATACAGGGAAAGTTTTCATCAAAACTCACTGCCTCTTTCTGCTAGTTGCTAATGTGAGATGTTAATCCACAACCCAAAATATTTCTGCAGTGACCAAAGGGATTATGAAAACCATAGTACCATGTGAACAAATAAGCACCAGAGTTCACAGAAAAGAAACTTCCTGTTTCCATATATCTACCATGGAGAAGTAATCCAGAATAAAAACAGATAAATCAATTTATGTCAAAAAACATATGAAAGTTTATTTAAGCATGAAAGTTGATTTCTAAGATTCAGGATGATGAGCTATAAAACATGTACTCTAAATATTAGACTGTTTTCCCCAAATTCCCTCTATATTCGGTAGGACAGCAAAAATGCTCATATCATCTAATTTCATCTTCTTTTATAAATCTAAATAAATGCCAGGCCTGACCTGGAGAGACTGAGTTGTTCTCAACTATATTAGGGTAAATCTGGAGTAACACCATTGGCATCGGTGCAGCTATTTCATATTTGGAGTAACACAAAGTCAGTGATGTTACAATGCACATAAAAATGGTGTAAGCAGGATCTCAGACAGGTCCACTGTCTATATCAGTAATAGATTTGTCAGTCTCCACTGACTTCCAGAGTTACTCTGGATTTATAGTGTATAAATAAAAACAGAATTTGCTCCAGCAAGCCAGCAGAGGAGCAATATAATTGTATCAGGACTTGATTGCATCTAATAGACACAGCCCCAAGTGAGAGTAGCACAGAGCTGTCAGTAAGCACACTTGATTGCATGAGAAATAAGCTCAAATATTAGTGGGGCTGGCAGGTTATGATTTGGGCCTGCTGCCTTCAAAGGAAACCTATGTCCAGTCAGCTGTTGTGTTCTGAGATTAAGGACACCAACATTTAAGGACATGGCTTTTGTGAGTCTTGGAATATGATGTAACAAGCTTGAAACTTCCTGTTCTCAAAAACCTGGCTCAAACACAAACCTCCAAATTTAGGTCTAATGCGGAAGGGTGTACAGCTACTTTCAAATTCAGAAATGCAAGTATCAGGCGTGTGGTGCCAGGACATTTATGCAGCCTATAGATTGGTTAAGGGGCTAAATTAAAATCATCAGAATATTATGGTTGTCTCATACAGCATTTAAATACACCTTCAATGAATTTTCAAGATCAAAGTCTTCTGATATAAATAGACTGAACAACCAGAAGGGGTTCCAATTTCACAAAGAGAATTTATAGCCTCCAAAAAAATTTAAACATCACATTTGGAAATTTTTCCATAGTTATCAGTTTAGGTACCACTCAAATTACCCTAAGGGGGTGGGGAATATATTTCTATTAGAATATAATTATTTTTGGCCTTTGGTCTACATCTTTTTTAAAAAAAGCAATATGATAAAGTTATCACTTTTCTGAGTGACAAACTGACTTCAGTTTTTTCACTAAGACTTTATACTAAATACTCCACATTACCCTTTCACATCAATTAAAATTAATCCAAAAAACACTGATATTTCCCATCTGGAGAAGTAATGAGGACTCACTAAAGAAGTGACCTGACAGATGAATGCAGTATTTGTTTCAGGCCCCAACAACAGCTTATTACATTAGATTTCTAATTAAAAGAACCAGAGATCTGCATTCCACACATACAAACACACAGATTTAATGCAAAATTACTGTGATCAAAGACATCTAAATATCTATTTGCATGTGAAAAATATCTGATATGCACAACCATCTGCAGTAAGCTGCACTTAATGGACTCAACCTACACATGGACCTCTGACCTCTTTTCTAAAAATCCATTACTTCTCATCTTTCCCTGTGACCCTCTTTTACATGTACAGTGTTGGTAAAACCGATTGTATCTTCAAAGTAAGCACTAGAAAACCACTACAAACCCAGTTATTTAGGTCTCTGATAAAAAAGTCAAACTAGAATTGTTTTTAAAGTTATGCCAATAATAGATTCTGCCCCCTCCAAAACCCACACAAATGCTGATGAACAACAAAACTGTTCTACATTTTATATATTTTAAAAAACCAGGAAGGATGGAATAATGCCTTATTTCAGTGAAACCAAATGACTTAGTGACCTTCTGCAGTTACACCAGGCCAGATGATTACTGTGGCAGATGATCATAAACCCTCATTTTTGGGCAGGAGGAAGTTACTTTTGCTTGCAAATGAATTTAACATTGTTATACAGAGATCCCTTAGTGTACTTTTCCTGTTACCAGAACATCTTGAGAGAGAGAGATTCTAATACTCTTACTTATGGTGAGTAGTACCTTGCTCCTCAAGTATTCCCCCCTTAAAATAAACTGAATTATTTAAGGAGTGAACTACTATTCAACATAAGTAAGGTATTTAAACCTCTTTCTGAGTTAGCTCTGGCTGCAAAATGCACTTCCACATAGGAAAACTTTGGAAAGACATCACCACAGGACTATGCTTTTCAGGCTGGTCAAGTTTGGAAAGGACATACGCAAACGAAATAATCTTAAGTCTCCAAGACATTCACATAATTGTTGGAAGACTTTTTACAAGTTATTTATCTCAAATCACGATTTTGGAGAAGGCGGGTAAAAGCTTTCCCTTTCCCAACTCATATTATTGCTTCTCTTTGCCCCTGGAATTCTGCAAATTTCCTTTCCCCAGTCACTAAAATAATGGAAAACACTAACACCACAGCTCATCCCCTTGCATTACCATAATACCAAGGAGCTCCATTCATGGATCAGAAATCCACTGAGAACAAAGGGTACGTCTAGACTACATGCCTCTAGCGACAGAGGCATGTAGTCTAGACGTACCCAAAGAGACAATCTAAATATAAAACATGATGACATCAGGTGGATCCAGACTGACAGAGATGTGTAAGATAACAGTGAGACAACTTTGGAGCGTATGAGTGGTATGAGCTTACTAGCATCCAAAACGCTGTATATAAGCATTGCAGCAAGGGGGAGAATTTTAAAGAGGGATCTGAACAACAACAATTAAATGGCTTTATGGAGAGCATGGCGGCAGGATGGGAGAAAAGCATGAAGTATCCAGTTGACACTAACAGATTGTTATCAGTGGTGTTCTGCATGGAGAGAACTTAACCAGCATTATGATGCCAATTCCTTTTCTTCCCCATAAACAAAAAAGTATGGCTATGTCTACACTCACGGCTTCTTGCGCGAGTAATATGCAAATGAGGCTAAGCGTGGAATATCACCGAGCTTCATTTGCATACTTAATGAGCCACCATTTTTTCAGAAGAGGCTCTTGCACAAGAAGGAGCATCTACACTGCCCCTTCTTGCGCAAGAAATACCTTCTTGCGCAATGCCGTTCTTCCTGTCAAGTAATAGGTGTAACGGCATTGCGCAAGAAGGTTTTTCTTGCACAAGAAGGGGCAGTATAGATGCTGCTTCTTGCGCAAGAGCCTCTTCTAAAAAAAATGGTGGCTCAGTTATACAAATGAGGCTCGGCGATATTCCACACAGCCTCATTTGCATATTACTCGTGCAAGAAGCCGCGAGTGTAGACATAGCCTATTTTTCAGACAGTCCTGCAAAATCAATCAACATTTAGAATTCTACTGCTACCAACTGCCATCTCTACTGAGGGGCAAAAGAAAAAAGAAAAAGACAAGACAATAAGGCATTCAAATTAATATTGCTAAGTACAGCAAATTTATTGCAGTCAAAATGTTATAAAGTTAAAATGAGTCTACAATGCTGTTCCCATTATTTCTGCATAACACGGTCATAGGAAGCAATACATTTTAGCAGCACTGGCATTATTATTCGAGACAAAATTACATTGATCATACTGTCAAAGTCAAAGAAATTGTCTTAGAAATAAGCCTCATTACTGGCAGAACAGCTGGTCTATCGCATTACAAGTTTATTAGCTAGATTATAGGTGAAATTGTCATTCATGTAGTTACAGTTACTTATGTACTGGGTCAAGACCTAACTAGTGTTGAATGGGACCAATGAGACTAATCACAGGGCTAAAGGTACATACATGTTTATGTGTTTTGCCACATCAACACCATAAGAACTTAAGGTAGAGATTAAGCACTTCCTAGGGCTTTGAGTTGAACTCTCTGCTATAGTTTATTCCATCTTCTAAAGAAAAACAACCACCACTACCATCCTCAGTAAGTATTTGCTCCAAAGGAGCCAGAAGTAATCAAAATTGTGGACCACCATGTTGGTACAACTGCTCTTTAACACAGCTGTGTGTGCCTAGACATTTCAATGCATATAGCAGATGCACAGATTTCAGTGAGAGATCTAAGTTCAGGACAAATGACATCTTTAACTTTATCACTATTAGCAATTTACATCAGCCTTCTAACTTATGACAACAACAAAATAATGAATTCACAAGCAGCAAGCCCACAAAATACATGCACATCTGTCACAATGGTGCCTCCAACACCTTCTCTCGCTAGTCTTTTCCATGATCTTATACTATTTAAAAAAATCCATCAACAGATCAAGTTTTGATCTCACAACACTGGAATGATTGTTTCCAATGCTTTGCCAAGTCACATAAAATGGATTTTTGTTAAGCAAAAGATTTGTTTTCATTCCATTAGCGTAACAATATTCAGAACCACAATGATTTCAAAGCAGCAAAGAAAATATTGAGTCTTTTTTCTATCACCACATATATGAGAAGTTCCTGGATGTTTTGAACATGACACAACGTTAATGGAATAGCTAAAGATTTCCTTATAACTGTAGCCTGTAAATCTCCAGAGTTTTTCAATGTTCATACCAACCTGTTTGGTTTGGCTTAATTTGCCAGGGTCTTATCCCCACTTTTGATCTGAGTTCCAAACACAAAAGTGAAACTCAGCTGAAACTACCTACTTTTGCCCAGTTTCCTCACAAAAACGTCAGTTGGCCAAGGTTCATTCAAAATTTGGCTCAGAACTTGAGACACAATCTTTGTCATAAGGCTGTCAAATCTAAGCAAATGTGGCCTGAGATTTGAGACTTAACCTCTAATCAAACTGTTTCCTTCCCAAGATAAAAACCATGCTAAAGGGCAGCCTCACGAAAGGACTTACAGAAACTGCAGCTCCCTAGAGAAAGTCTTTTTTCAAAGAACATAAAGCTTTTAAAAGGCTGCTACCAAGTGATAAATGCTAGCTCTGAGTTCTGCAGGGGGTGGAAAACTCCTTAGCATGATTTTCTCAAATCTTCCTACCCCTCCCACTCATGAGAGCTCCACAGTTTATAGTAAATTTAATGAATAAACTTACTGTATAGAGCCTGGCTGAGCCTCTACTGCAAAGCTCAGCCAGGTCTACACCCAAGATCTACAGCTTTATGCAATCATCTCTGCTGAATTAGACCTTGAAATTTGCTTTGCTTGAAGTCAATTGCCATTGAAGTACTGTGTCTCAGCTTCTGGAGTGCATGCTGTCTTGTAATGCCTTTTACTATTTCAGTTCAGTTTGTGTTGTCTTTGTTGCATAAGGGAGTGTGAAAATTCAGCCAACAAACTGGTGATTCCTTATGGAGCAGTAACACAGGACTTCAGTATAGCTTCAAGTGGCCATTTGTAAAAGTGAAATAAAATTCAGGTGTGTGTTCATGCATCATGCTCACACAGACATTTCTGACATTTCAATTTTAACATCATCACTAAGATGGAGAAGTTCATGATTTAATAATTTCAGAAGGGTCCGATCATTTAATTCGAAAAATCACAGTTTTAGATCTAGATTCTGTCAGGTTGTTTGGGTTTTTTTGTTTGTTTTTTGGGGGGGGGTCTTTACCATTCACTGACCCATACTAATGATGTTTTGGAAATGAAATAGTCCACTGTGCTCAGAATCTAAGTGAATGCTCTTAGCCTGTTGCTTGTAGCATTATATCTGGTACAAATAGCCTGCACTGCAGGCATAATATCTTTCCAAGTGGAACAGAGTTGCCTTTGAACAAGCTAACTTGAGTTTTAATTGTTAATTACAGGGTAATGCTGATGCAGGTACCTCTGAATGAATTCTTCATGTATTTCAAAAAACATAAGGCACTTCATGTTGTAGCAGAAACATTGGCCCTGATGTAGCATGGTATGTACAAACATTCTTAAGTACTGCTTACTGAATGTGGTCTTATTGCTTACATTACAAAGGTCTCCTTGCAATTTGTATTAAAAGTACTTATCATATAAAGCTTTTGCTTTAAAAATGAATAAAAAATGTGCAAATAGTAACAGCTTTGTAATGTCCAAATATAAATGTTATGTAATGTTGTAATAGTTAATTTACATTTGTTTATTTAATTTCTTGGGGGGGGGGGGGTGTTTATTTGAATATTGTTTCTATTACAAAGTAAACCATTTGTTATGGGAAGACAGAGCTGTAGTATAATTCAAAGACACTACAGTACTTGCACTTGTCTGTGCTAATATAAACTAATAGAGCTGTGCACTGAATTCAGAGAACTAGTTATTCTAAATGAACCTCCATCCTAATATAAAATTAGCTTGTGAACACCATTAATCTAATACAAAATAATATAATCATTTCAATACTCTAGTATTTATACAACCTACATGGAAGCTTAAGATTCTCAGGAACAGAAGCTTAAAGTAACCTGACTGTAATTTGGTCATTGGGTAGTACCTTACTTATCAAGAAGACTGGTAAGTAAGGTACTACAGGTTAGACCTCCCTGGTCCGGCACCCTCAGGACCTTACCAGTCCCAGATAAGGGATTTTGCCAGAGCAGGTGTGGTCATTTCTTGCCCCTCTGCCACCAGCCCCCAACCATTGCCCTCCCAGCTAGCTCCCCCTCTTGCTATCTCTGGTGCCCTGTCAGCCCCCACTGCTCTACCAAGCAGTCCCGCCGCCTCTGCATATCAGGCTCCTGCTCTCACGCCCAGCTCCTGCTGCTGTGCCAGTAAGCCCTGCTGCCTCTGGTCACAGGGTACCCACCGCTGTGCCAGGCACCCCCGCCACCAATGCATGCACCGGGCTCCTGCTCCAGCGCCCAGCAGGCATGCTGCCTCTGCACACCAGGTTCCTGCTGCAAAGCCTGGCTCCTGCTGCCACTCCAAGCAGCCCCACAGCCTCCGCACCACGCTCCTGCTGTCACACTTGGGGCTCCCTCAGCCCTGCTGGAAAGCCCTTTTGCCGTGCATGGGGCTCCCACAGCCATGTGTGGGGCTCCCGCAGCTCTAGCGCTAGTCCTCCACTGGGACTCTGGTCCAATAGGACCATGGATGTTGCTGGACCAGAGAGGCCTGGTTAAGAGAGTTTCAACATGTATTCAACCAATGTGAGACCGAATCTGGCCAATTACAGTTTTTCTAACACACTGGCTCAAATTTTTGTACTAATTACCCCTTTCATATAGTAAGCCTCTGAGTACAAACCCTACCCCCTCCCATACATTAAAACAATTTTTTATATATTTAACACCCTTATAAATGCTGGAGGCAAAACAGGTTGGGGTGGAGGAAGACAGTTCATGACTGGGGGGGAGGAGAGGAAGGTCAACAAAATTGCTTGGCCACTGGGCAAGGTGGAGGCAGGTGGCTTTATGCTCTTGGAAGGGGAGAGGTCTTAGGTGGAAGAGGCAGGGCTGCAGGAGCTAGCTCTTAGTGCCGCCTGGACCATGTCACACCCCTTTCCAGCCAGCCCTTAGTGCCGCATGAAGCATGCTGCCCGTGCTATAGTGCCAATTTAAAAGGCCTGGGGCTCCAGCTACCGCCACTGTGATAGTATCACCAGGACCAGGACAGTTGCCCCCCTTGGATGTATTAGTTTAGGGCCAGATCAACAAAGTGACCATTTATCTCTCCCACTTACACTCCCTCTCCCCGGTATATTACTGCATTTACAAATCAACAAAGACATTCAGAGTAGATCCCCAATATTAACAAGAAGGCAATGTCAGTAGGGTATTGTCTACTGAACCACAGATTTTGGAATTTGCTATCCCCACTCGGTCCACATTTTTAACCTTCTATATGTGCTGAATCAGGCCCCAGGTGAAGAAAAATGTTTAAAAAGTATGGGTTTTATCTGTTCACTGATATTCTGATTTGCTGGTAAATTACTGCCAATTATACTTCTCAGGATGGATGGAGTACTTTATAACTTGATGTCCATAATAAAACATACATATATATTAAACAATTTTTAAATTTTGTAAAAGGTACCAGAGCACAGATTTGGAGGTATTTGATACATTAATAACTCAAACTTTTATTTCAGTAGCAAGAAAAGAAACATTTGTAATAAAACCTTACAACTATGCTGAACTAATATAAAACGTAAATGATAGCAGCATTCACAATGAATAACCTATACTGAAAATGAATTTGTTATCCTTTCAGAGATTTCCACTTCAGACAGTTTTTCAGTAAAGGTGACAATTTTCAAGGCTGTTTTAACAAAGCAGAATTATCTGAGTCTTGAAAAATTTGAAATGCATTAAGAGATTTTGGAGATTTATAAAAACAGAAAGGTTTATGATGAGGTATGAAAGTTTATTTGGCACTATAACGTTTGGCAATATAACAATTGGTTTGGGAAATCATTTCATGTTTAATTGATCTGGTAACTAATATATTATTTAAAAACAAAAACAAAAAACCATTACAGTACTGCATATTTACAAAACAAGTTTCACTTCTCAAAGCTTCTCAAGCTAACCTGATGAGAGTCAATCATTTCTCGCTTTTTCAATATAATTACAACATATCTGAGATCCATTGCTTTACAATTTGATAACCAGATATTTCTAAGGAAAACATTATATAAAATAATGAGAAGTGTGGATTCTAAGCTAAGCTGTCATTTCATCTTTCATAGATCTTCAAAAAAAAAAATCTTCTGTTAACTTAAATTTTAATGATGTAGTATACTTCATTACAGCTACCCCCAACTACCTATTAATACAACTTTTATGTATTTTTGCACACTCATAAAAGGGAAATTGCCATTACCTTGTTTGCATAAATCTAAATCATAATGAAATCTCCCTTTTCCCCTTCATGCCAACAAAATTCTCCAAACGCTCCAGACAAGTTTCCCTGCACCACAGGGGAGCAAAGGCCAAAAAGTAAACTTAATGAGGCTAAACAGGGGCCTTCTAGCTCTTGCGAAAATGTTAATCTTATTTATAAAGGAAGCAGAGTGGGAGAGGGGAGAAAGCTCACAAAACGTATAGTGCTGATTGCAGGGAAAATGTTTATAATATTCCCTTTGTCCAGGTTACCATGCAGAGCTTGAATTCAAAGAAAACAGAGGGACTACAACTGCCCTTATTAAAATATATTAATTAGTTTAAAATATACAGTTCCAGCCTTTGAAAAGCATAGGAAACCCGTGGGACAAACAGCAGGGCCCTGCAAGACTTTGCCCATGATCTTGAATTTACTCTTCTGAAGACACAGTCGCAGAAAGCTTGGCTCAGAAGCTTCTTTCTCCCTTCACCCCTCCCCCCCACATTTTATTAAAAGCTTTTTTAAAAATGTCTCTGTTTTTTAAATAACAAAGGCATATTTATTGTTACCCTTATAGATTGAGCTGTACTAGGAATTTGTAAGTTATCTGGGTAAGGAATCTTAAAATACATAGACTTCTGTAAAATTGTTTTTTTAAGCTATAGTCAAAGATACTGCTACATAGCAAGAATATACATCAGAGAATCTCAGAACCTGCATCAACTAACTTGAACTTCAGTCACAGGACTAGTGCTACAGGCTAAAAATAGCAAAGTTGACAGTCCTGCTTAGGTGTGGGCTTGAACTCTCAGACCCAACTGCCACCTTCCTGGAGAAGGAGGTTCTACCAGAGCTCTGGAGGAAGAGCTGTGAACAGACCAAGCTGCGGAGGCCAGCCAGAAAAGAACAAAGGAAGAAGACCCCAGTCCAGAGGAAAGTGGTGAATAAGGCTCCTTCGATGAGTCCAGTAGGAAGTAGCCCAGGGCAGGGAGTTAGGTCCCCGAGAGCTAGCGTATTTCAGGCAGATTCTCCACTGAGCTAGTGGTGGGATATGCCCACCATTGACAGGGCCCTGGCTGGGGCCCGGGTATCCCTATACCACACCCATAAACTCCCCAGCTGGACATGACAATTATGATTAGTGACTGGGGCCGCTAAGCTTCACTGACCTGAAAGGAAAAAAACGGACTAGGAAGTGTTGCTAATGACTCTGGCTGTTAGGCCTCCCTGTCCTGAGGGAAGGGAGGCCTTAATTGACTCTGGCCCTGGGCCTCACTACCCTTCGAGGAGGGGGTATTTTAGTAACTGTGGCCATTAGGCAAGACTGAATCATTGAAGACAGGGTGTAGTTATTGACCCTGAGCCATGAGGACTGAGACCTACACAGGGTGGAGCACCCTTTAGAAGGTTTTAGAGGCCCAGTGCCCTGATCCTCAGAGGGTTGGGTGTACTCACTCTATGGCAGTGAGTTATGAGTAAAAGCTATATTTTATGAGCAGGATCCCCCTTTTAATTCTGGAATTAAATATTTAGCAATTGTTAATAGTAAGCCCAAGATCGAAACCATATCCCTGTGACTACTTGTTGGGTACCTGGAATATGGGGAAGTAATGACATCTTTCTCCAAATTAGGAGGCAGGCCACTGACTGATTTTTATTAGGAACAGGATTAGGTGGTTTGAACAAAACAGAGAAATTCTGCCAACAAAGACTTTTTGAGGGACAAAACATTGGGACTCCACCAACATTCACAAGGAAAATCAGAATTGGCACTACTATTTGCTTCCCTGCTGGAGAAACAGACTAAGTAATAACAGGCAGCTACATGATTTTCTAATTGAACAAATAGCTTAATCTCATGGTGAGGATGGATGCAGCATATAATTAATGTTGATTTAATGAAAACATTTACTTCTGGTTCTGAAGCACATGACAGTTATTAGTTATGTTAGGCCAAGAGTTTGTTCTCTTATCAAATATTACTTTAAAGCTTACCCTCCTAAATAACTTGCATATTTTGTTGATTTTTTTTACTTGAAAGTTACTCTACATACTGAATACTGTAACATCTGAATGTAAATTATTCACTTGTCATCATTTGTTTATGGAAAGCAACCTGTTCCCAGACAAAGTGCATTTGTAATATTTGTACAGTATTAAATTACAAGTGTAGGTGTTTTCAAGATGTTAAGAATACTGTGGAGACAAGAGAGGGTCATGCAAACCTGACCTACCAAATTTCTATTTACTTCAGGCGGATATCAGCAATAAATGAGATGTAATCCAGGCTACTTTTGTTCCATGAATAAGACAATTGAAAAATTTGATTCAAGACAAACAGGAGACAGAGGAAGAGAGTCTGGAAATGACAACTGAAGCACTATTTTTACTGTTCATGAAAGAGTAAAATATGATGGCCAAACATTCAAAAGATAAAAGTACAAATGTGTATGCAAATAATACAGCCACTTAACACATAATCTGCATATGCAATTACCCAGTTAGCACATGCAATCACAGTAGATATGTACACTGGTCTTAGGGAACCTAACTTTCCTTTCTTGAAAGTGTAGGTCAAAAATTATGATTCTGATCAGAAAAAGAGCCACATAAAAGTGGTTACCTTATTACCCAAGATATCTTTTTTCTCTATGTCCGCACATCTTATCAACTTAATTTACTTGTGAAACTAATTTTCACTACTGTTTGCCCTGAAGACCTAACACAGCTACATAAGCATAGGCTTCATGCTGTTCTGCTTGGCACATCATAAACACTATTGCAGAATCTTTGTTGCTGGTGAAAAAATAACAAAACACAGCTTGATTCTCAAACAAATAGGCTGTGAACAAAGTGCTAGAAAATAGAAATATCATCTTTTGATTTATAAAATGAACAGGTTTACAGAGGACACAAGAAAATAAATATTAACCTTATGCACACAAACTGTTTTTCAAAAGAGTTATATATATAGTGCAGTTATAGCCACATATGTATGTGTGTGTATATTTAATACACACACACACACACACGTATGTATAACTGCATCTTAAATAATTAAATTATCTACCTAAAAAATCACAAGGTCAGGTTAAGAAATGTCAGGATGGTAGCTGGCCTTGAGGGTTTGTAGAAAAGAAAAACAGATTAGTATTTATAAAAGGAGACATTGAAAACTGTGATAAAATTATAAGCTGTCACTCGAACTTCAAAGCACTTGCAAAGTAAGGGGCTTTGTAGGGAAGCACAACAATCAAGCTCTGGTGCATAAAGTATGACTAGGTATGCCTTTCTGCCTTAAGCACACCTTGTTTTGTGTACTCTGTTTTTGGAACTTGTGTGGTAGGGCTATGAATTCTAAGCAATAACCTAGTGTAAGACTGCACCCTACCAGGAGATGTATACAGCTTGAACCTCTGTGATCTGGGATTCTCTGATCCGGCAACATCCAGGAACATGCAGCCAGGCAGACAGCTTGGAGGGCCAGTGTCATAGTGACAGGAAGCCCAGCCAGCAACAGAAGCAGGGTCAGGTGGGAGTCCCGTCAGCCAAGAGGGCAGGGAAATCCTGCTGGCTGGGGTCAAAGAGCTGCCACTGAACAGGAACAAAAAGGCCCTGTATACCAGCTGGGGACACAGAGGCCCTGCCGGCTGGGGGTGTGGATCTACTGCCAGAAGAGAGCAGGGAAGCCCCTACGGCCTGGGACAGGGAGCCCATATTGGCTGGGAGCGCAGATCCACTGCCAGCTGGGGTCAGGGAGCCCCTCCTCTTGGGGAAAGGGAGCCCCATGGAACAGAGTGGGGTGTAGGGTTGCCAGGTGTCTGGTTTTCACCTGGACAGTCCGTTATTTCTAGCCCCTGTCCGGTAAAAAATACAGAAAATACCGGACATTTCTGTTTCTGTCAGATGGAAGACCAGTGGGTGGGAACATTATTCCCCTGCCGGGTCATTGGCATGCGGAGCGAGGGGATATTTAAAACCTTTTTTTTTTTTTTTTTTTTTTGCTCAACAACTTTGGCTCCCAGTTTTTTTGCTCAACCAATTTTTTTTTCCTGTCATGTTCAGGACTTTTTGTGACAGTATCTGGCAACTCTAGTGGCAACCCTAATGGCTGGGGGCAGCACACTAGCCGAGCTGGGGGCCAGAAGGGGAGACCCAGAAGAGCAAACTCTCTACTTTGGGACCACTCAGGTGCCGAACCAGGAAGTTCCAAAAGTTTAATCTACTTTTTTGACGTGTACAGCATGAACATAACAAAAAGGTTTAGATTGGGGTGAAAACATTTTGAGATTTTTTGAATATTTTTAATTTGCTCTACAATGAACCAGAGAACATTTGAAGCCAAGCCCACATCTAGTATATTGTCAACAAAACAGATAGTCCTTGATAGTAAAAACTATTGAACATAGGAAGTACATCAGAGTGTAGTTTTAAAAGACTTAAAGACTAGCGTGCCAGGACTGTTTTACACTGCTCCAGTAATATAAAACAGCCATAAACCTGGCTTACTATCCAGCCTAGTTTATGACTGTTTTGTATTGTTAGATCAACTCAAAGCAACTGAAGAAATGAATCTGACCCAGTATTTTTTTCCAGAATTACAGACCATTTTATGGGATAATCAAAAAATGTTTATTATTTAAAGAAGCAAGGATTAGTCCCTTTTCCCATTCAAGGCAATGAAAACATTTCTGTGGCTTCCAATGGTTCAGGATTGAGGCCTGTCTTGGATTTTGCTTTGCTTTATTCTGATGTATATTGGGTTTGGAGGTTTCAGGAAGTAGTTTTCCTTTTTTCCACATAAGGATAAACATCTTGGATAAAATGGATGTTGATTTTACTGATAAAAATTAGAAGAAAATAACCTATAAGAAACTACCAATAGCACACAGAAAATGTTTGTATTTTTAATTTGTTACCTATTACTTTTTTTCCCCCTGGCAAAATATACTACGTTGATGTCCTGTGAGGATTGAACAGTAGCAGTGCCTTGAGTAGAGGGAGTGCACAGCTGTCACAGCAATGCTGTGTGCAATCAGCATGCATGTCACTTCACTGGACTTTGCTTTATGTGCATGTCACTTTAGTAAACCTGTAGGAAGAAAACCTACACAGACAGCAACCAATAGAATCTGGCAACCCTGCACATGTGCAATGGTAAACAAAATGTCTAATGGGCCACACACAGAACCCCATAGGGCCATATGTGGCCTCGGGCCATAGGTTGCTTACCACTGATCTATAGTATAGAATGGGAGGGCCTTGGGATCTTCCTTGTTTTTTAATTAAGGCTGGACAAAATTCTTCCATCAAACCATTTTCTAGAAGAAAATTGGGTTTTCTATTAAAAAAATTTTTGTCTGTGTGTGGTGGGGGGCGCACGGGCGTGTGCGTGTATATAAAGTGTCTCCCTGTCTCAAAATGTTTTTAATTTGACAGGAAGCCAAAAAAAAAAAAACAGAAAAATCGTTTTTTCCATTTTCAAAGAAAATGTTTGCAGCTTTCAGTTTTCACCAAAAACCTTTTTCTAACAAACCTCTCAACCACCCTTTTACCCATCTCCCACAAATACCTTTTCAGATTTTTGTTGAAAAGCCTACATTTTCAAGGGGAATTTTAAAAAAATGAATATTTTCAGTCCAGCTTTAGTCTTCATTTAACTGAAATGTCACTTTTTTGGGCAATAATATTTCGTTTCACAAACGCAGTTCTGTTTATGTACATTATTATTCTTTTTAATTTAATTTTTCAATTTGAAATTACACATATATGTTTGAAGTTTACACATTAAGGGGTTTATACGATTTTTATCGAGGAGGCGTTGAACATTTTCAGCAGCCATTTATTTGAAGTAAAGATCTTGTTTCGTGACAAGAGGACGTATAGCTATTAAGCACTATATCTATTCTTTGGGCTGACGACCCAATGCCCATGCTTTCTATATGTGGAGTAATTTAGTCACTCAGGGAGTCCCATTTAAATCAAGTGACTTAAATATCACTTTACATTTATGTGTTTAGAACTATCTGATGGAGCAATATTTACCTATTATCTCTCTCTTTTATGTTCTTTGCTTCAGTAAAATAAATATTGCTTTAAAAAAAAATCTATTCTCTTAATGTATGCGTGGCTGGGTTTCAGGTTTTCAAGCCATCATTACTGCAACCAAAGATCAATGACAGAAAAGGTCAGAAGAAAAAAAAGAAGTAATTGCTTCTGATAAACTACAACTATTAACAATACTACAAGTGCAACAAATTAATCTTCTCAATGCCAAACTTATGAACAATCATTTGCAATAAAGTTATTTAATAGTTATCAGCTAAATAAAATAGCACAATTCTAACATTTTATTCCTCCCCATACAGTAAACATATAAATATTCTAATAGCATGTTTATCAACAAAAGATAAACTGTCATTGATCACAGTGAAAAATGCCCTAGACAAACAAAAATATATTCATTTTACTAAATGTGTTATTTGGGTATTAAACAATTGCATGCACCCTCCCCATCTTTTAACTGATTTTATGTCTGTTCACAGATTATAGTAGAATAAGAAGAGCTAATTCTTTGCCCCCATATCTAAATCAAGAGCATTTTTAGATTCCTGAAAGGGCTGATGTCCAAAGATCATATTTTGTACAGATGTGATTGAAAAATAAAACAGACTATTACAAAGTGTAGCACATTTAATGAATGCCAATGAATATTAAGAGTAGCTGCTGGCGTACAATACATCAGCTATATTACGTACAGCAGGTTTAAGAGAAAATAATTTACTTGTATGAACCATTTTATGTATATAATAAGTAAAGCCCTGCAAATCCATGGATATATCTGTGGATATCTGCGTCCACAGATGTGGATATCTGTGGCTCAGATGTGCAGATGTAGATACAAATTTTGTATCTAGAAACCTACACATTTGTGGGTTTCTACTTTATATCCATAGGTATCTGCTTCCACAGATGTCACAGCTTATTTTTGCAGATGCAGAGGTCTAATAATAAGCATATAACTTTCTACAAGAAATGTTCTCATTTGATTATATTCTATCCTTTGCAAACACTGTTGTGACTGTTAATTATATTACGCCTATTGGTACTGACCCTTCTTTTCTGATTGTATTTCAAATACAAAATTAGCTTTTACACAGAAGATACATACGTAAACATATAAACAATGACAGTCTTTATGAAGCTGATGTTTTACTAAAACCCCTTTTTCACTTCACACAAGGGTAGTCTTAGCTTCCAAACAAATCAGCTGAAAAGAACAGTAGCAACAAGCAAATGTTCCCCTGCTGAGTCTATGAAAAGTTTATGTTCCCATCATGAAGCAGCCTTGCAAAAAAAAAAAAAAAAAAAAAAAAAATCACATGGTGGAGATGCCAGTGCTCAAGCCCTTGTATATTTTGTATGATCCCAAGTGGAGAAAAACAACAGTCCATTTGCTATGTAAGGACCCCCACCCTACCCCCTCCAACCCACATGAGCCCCTCTTCTGATGCTTTTAACTGATGGCTGTCTGTCACAAAAAGTCCCTCTCAAACCACTTTCACTCAGAGGTTTCATAGGGTTTAGACAGAGGTGACCGATCATGGCCTAACAAAAAGATTAGTGTGTCTGGACACAATGCAATGCAGAGATGTGAGTAACCCCCTTTGTAATGTCCTGCGCCACAGTTTAAGGAACACTGAATGCAGTCAAAGAGGGAGTTATGCTTAGGCGCCTAAAAGAAAGAAGATGATTTGAGGGGAAATCTGTCTTCAGCTGGAAACAAGCGTTCTTTAATACCATCATGAATTTTCCCAAAGCGTCTGAATAATCATGGGTTCATTACTCCCTATCTCAGAGCTATTATTAGTAATTGACTATGTTAAACAGACACAGTTCAGCTTCAAGTGTGATTAATGGGAGAATAATATACTGTGCCCCTGCCATATACAACCAGTCTGAGAAGCCAAGCAGTTTGTATGTCACAGCAACATCAGTGTGGTAAGAATGCATTTATAATGATGTCCAAAGGAATTCTGGAGTACAATCCCTCTTACTGGGGTATAAACTGATTTGCTTCATTCAGAGGAAACCTAGGAACCTCCGAGGCCCACCGCTCACAAAACATGAAACCATTCGCAGGGTCAGAGTTCAAAATTTGGGCATAATCCTTGGCGTCCCATCAAGCAAGGTGTGGAAGCACCGAATGAGCAACATGCTCAGCCCAAGAGGCGAGAGCAAGAGTCATCTCATACTGCAGCAATCCATCAGATCAAGCCTGGAGTGGAGCTGACAGCCTGTGGAAGGAATCAAACCTAGCCTTATGCAGGCATAGGAAGCTAGTATGCTTAATGCCCAGTAGGCACCTATACCCCCCATCAGAATTTGGGGCATCAAGCCATGTGAATACAGTTCAAAGTAGGATGACTCTCTAGGGCACAAGGGGAAGTAGCAGGGGCTGGAGAGCAGTATTAACACAAGTCCTGTCTGTTGGGTGGTATGATGCTGTGCTGCCCCAGGCTCAGAATTCATGACTGCCTTACTCCAGGGGATAGTACTTTGCTATATGTCACCGCTGCAACAAAGTATCTCTCCCCACTCCAGTGCCAGTTTAACTCTGTTAGGATATGTCTACACTACAAAGTTAATTCAAACTAACAGCCGTTAGTTCAAATTAACTTTCATAGGTGCTACACATACAAACCGCTAGTTCGAACTTAATTTGAACTAGCTGAGCGCTTAATTCGAACTAGGTAAACCTCATTCTACGAGGACTAATGCCTAGTTCGAATTAAGTAGTTCGAATTAAGGGGTGTGTAGCCACTTAATTCGAACTAGTGGGAGGCTAGCCCTTCCCAGCTTGCCCTGGTGGCCACTCTGGGCCAAATCAGGGAAACTCTTCTGCCCCCCTCCCGGTCCCGGAGCCCTTAAAGGGGCACAGTCTGGCTACGGTGCTTATGCCAGGTGCAAGCCTGCCAGCACCCAGCCAGCAGACCCTGCACCTGGCATGGCACGAGCCAGCCACCTGTTGCCACCCAGCCCTCTGCCTCTTCCCGGGACCAGGCTGGTGGCTCCCAGGAGCCTGCCTGAGGCCGCAAGAGGCAAGCGCCTGCCTGGTCTACTGCGGAGATCGTGGACCTCATCCAGGTTTGGAGGGAGGCCTCCAATGTCCGCGACCTCTGCACTAGGCACAGGAAAGTGGCTGTCTAGGGCAGGATAGCTGCCAGCCTGGCCACCAAAGGCCACATGCAAACCCAGGAGCAGGTTTGCATAAAAATCAAGGTGGTCCAGTGAGACCCCCCCAACCCTGAGCCCTGAGCTTAGAACGTAAGAACATAAGAACAGCCGTCCTGGGTCAGAACAAAGGTCCATCTAGCCCAGTAGCCTGTCTGCCGACAGCGGCCAACACCAGCTACCCCGGGGATGGATCAAAGACAATGACCAAGCGATTTGTCTTGTGCCATCCATCTGCAGCCTTCCACAAACAGAGGTCAGGGACACCGTTCCTACCCCCGGCTAATAGCACTCCATGGACCCAACATCCATGACTTTATCTAACTTCTCTTTAAACTCTGTTATAGTTCTAGCCTTCACAGCCTCCTGTGGCAAGGAGTTCCACAGGTTGACTATTTGCTTTGTGAAGAAGAACTTTCTTTTATTAATTTGAAGCCTGCTACCCATTCATTTCATTTGGTGTCCTCTAGTCCTTCTATTATGGGAACTAATGAAGAACTTTTCTTTATGCACAATCTCCACACCACTCATGATTTTATTGACCTCTATCATATCCCCCATCAGTCTCCTCTTTTCTAAGCTGAAAAGTCCCAGTCTCTTTAGCCTCTCTTCATATGGGACCTGTTCCAAACCCCTAATCATTGTAGTTGCCCTTTTCTGAACCCTTTCCAAGGCCAAAACATCTCTTTTGAGGTGAGGGGACCACATCTGTACACAGTACTGAAGATATGGTGTACCATAATTTTATACTTCCCCTCCTCCTTCTTCCCCTGGGTTCCCCCTTCCAGTTCCCTCCTCCCAGGTTTCCCCCTCCCCTCTCCCACCTCATTTTCCCAGTCTCCCCAGAGGTTAATTCCCCCCCCCCCCCAGTTTTGTTAAATAAAGAGAGTTTCTATTTTTGAACATGTGTCCTTTATTTTTTACATCAGGAAGGGGGGTTAGGGAGGGTAAGTGGAGGGGGGTGAGGGAGGGATGGGGTATGAGCCCCTGATGTGGAGGAATGGGGTGGCTCTGTGGGCTCCTTGGGATGGAAGCTCTCCTGCAGGATCTCCTGGATCCTGACAGCCCCCCGATTGATCTCCCCAGATGGCAGCCTGCAGCAAGTGCAGCCGGGCTGATGGCCGAGTGCTGTGATGTGCCGAGTGTGGCACACTCAGGCAACTCCAAGACAGGACTTGGACAGGCTTTGCTGTCTCTCATCGAGGTAGACAAGGAAGCGGGGAACCCTGAGAATTGTCTGTCCGGGGTGGGGGTGGGGTCCCTTTAAGCACAGCCCTCGGCTAGCCTGAGGCAGCAGCTCCACACTCTAAGTCCTAACCTGATGCCCTGCAGGCACCTGTTCCAGACATCCTTAGCTTCGGTTCAGGGTCCGCTCTATGTGGACATACTAGTTCGAATTAGCAAAACGCTAATTCGAATTAGTTTTTAGGTCTAGATGCGCTAATTTGAATTAGCTTATTTCGAATTAACTAATTCGAATTAAGTTAGTTCGCATTAGTGCTGTAGTGTAGACATACCCTTAGGCACCACCCTCTGTCAGTAGACTTTTTGGCGAGTGTATACATGTATAAAATCTTCCAAGTGATGCAACTCCAGAGACTGCGACCAAGTGAAGTGTCACCCTTCCTCACTCAGCTCTTGACATCCCTTGACCCTGATGGAATCCCAATGAGACACACATGTTTTGGTTTCTTCCACTTCATTTTGCCCCACTCTCAAAGCCCCGTGTTGGAGCCACAGTCACAATATAGGGATGGCAACTCTCCTTTCCCACGTGGTCAGAAGATGAGATATAGGAAGGGTTGTGCGAGAGACCCAGAATGCCTGTGGAAATGGTTCCTTACCCAGGATCTGATGGCTTGGTTGAGCCTCCCGTCTTTGTGCTTATATTATAATCATAGAATCCTAGGGCTGGAAGAGAACTCAGGAGGTCATCAAGTCCAGCCCCCTGCCCAAAGCAGAACCAATCCCAACTAAATCAACCCAGCCAAGGCTTTGTCAAGCCGAGACTTAAAAACCTCTAGGGATGGAGATTCCACAACCTCCCTTGGTAACCCATTCCAGTACTTCACCCTAGTGAAATAGTTTTTCCTAATATCCACCCTAGACTGCCTTCCTCCCCCCCCCCCCCCCCCCACTGTTGTTCTGCCATCAGACACTACTGAGAACAGCCTGTCTCCATCCTCTTTGGAACCTCCCTTTAGGAAGTTGAAGGCTACTATCAAATCCCCTCTCACTCTTCTCTTCTGCAGACTAAAGAAACCCAAATCCCTCAGCCTCTCCTCATAGGTCATGTACTCCAGCCCCCTAATCATTTTGGTTGCCCTGTGCTGGACCCTCTCCAATGCACATCCTTTCTATAGTGGGGGAGAGGGGCGCTCAGAACTGGACACAATACTCCAGATGTGGCCTCACCAGAGCTGAAGAAAGGGGAATAATCACTTCTCTAGATCTGCTGGCAATGCTCCTCCTAATTATTATTATTATTAATGTTCCTCCTATTAGCCTGGCTTGATTTGTGTTTGCAGAGGCTCTCTTCTGCAGGTTCTGTTCAGTCATGTCACTTCACAGAGAGATTCTCCTCACAGCCTATCAAGTCACCAGATTATCTAACTGCCGAGCCTGGAGGATAATACCTCCTCTATAGGAGGAGCTGGCTGCCCCCACTGCACTCACACATTCCACCAGCCAGCCAGCAACCCACAAATGGAACATGTTAATACTGAACACAAAGAGACATGCAACAGGTAGCTTGTTAAGAAAGGGGAGGAACAATTGCATTCATCGAACAGTGAGTTTTTGAAGTTCAGTATTGGAGGCTGGGGAATGGGTAAACTGGTACTTAAAGTTCAAACAACTGTCTGAGCTGAGTGGAAGGGACATATGAATAAAAGTCAAGCTGCAAGTTGGGGACAGAAAATACTCAAAAAGCTGGTCAGAGGGATACAGTAAAGAACACAAATGCCCAGCTGTATACACTGTGCTATCTTTTTTAAAATCCCAGAACTGATGCTTAGAACAAATCTGTAGATTTAGGAGGAGTGTTTAGTCTAGTCATTTGGAAGTAGTCAGTATTCATAGGAGCTGCATACTTTGAACACAAAAGTGGGAATACACAGGCCTGCAATAAATGTAACAACTCCCACTGTCCAGACAGCATCTGAGTGCTAACAGAATTATGATACTGTTATGAAACTAATCTTGTACTTTTCCACATGTAAGCAACTGAGGATTTTACATCTTGGACCAAAATGAAAATAATATAGGTTATAGCTCTTTTCTATTATAAAAATGTCCATAGTATTGGAGCTGAAAATAGGCTTTCAGGGTTGGTTATAAGATGGCCAGACCGACATGAGGCCAGAGTCTGCTTTTAGACAGGCTGATATAAATCCAGAGTAATTCCACTGACTTCAATTGAAAACCATAGGGCTAATCACGTGTGTAAAGTTATACATGTGCACAAGTTTGCAGGATTGGACCCAATTATTTTCACTTAATAAAATGCTATTTTAAAGCTATTTTCAGTTATATTTTGTAAGAGAAAAGTCCTTATTAGCACAAAGATACTGTAACCTATCATCAGTTTAACTAATTCCTGAGCTTTTACTAATATTAGCATAAGGCCTTATTTCTCTGTATGAATAAGCTGAACTTGCCATTCGTTATCCATCTGAGTTAACCAGGGAATAATGTTCTTTAGTGCCTTTTGTTTTATTAGGAATTTATTTCTTAAAAAATGTCCCAGAGCAGTAATTATGAAAAAACTTTCCAGAAAGAAAAAACAAAATACAGATATGACACTGTTAAATCTCTTCAGAACACAGCAAGCAAGAATGACTATGCAAGCACTGCAAATACATTTTCTCTGTTGAAATATTTAAATCCAATTATCAAAGGCAGAAAAAAAATCTCTTTCCATTGAATGTATATTAATCTCAGTCTAAAGAGGGCATGGGTGTATATTTCTTCTTTGTTAACATCCAATGGCGAGCTCAGTGTTGATTTGTTAAGTACAATGCCTCTCTAAAAATAAATAATTAATTTTCTAAACAACAAATATGACACTAGCAGGTGGACTCATGCCACTTGGCAGGCACACTTACTCTGCTGCACTCTGCTTCCCCATGGCTCCTGCTGCCAATGGGCAATGCGGGGGAGATCAGCTGCTGCTGCCACCCTGCACCAGGACCCCCAGTAATCCCTGAGGCCATATCTTCAGGGAATGGAGTGCCACTGGGGAAGGAGAGGGCAGGGTGATGTTGGGAAGGGGCAAGGCTTGGGGAATGGTAATGGACAGCCCACTGTCCAACTCCCTGGCTGGATTGTGCAACTACTCTGGCCGGGGATGGCACGTAGGCTGAGAGTTTGAGACCCCTGTTGTACAGGCTTTTGCTTTTAGCACGGAAGGTCCTGTTTAAAACCTCACAGATGACCCAACTGAAAGCATTGGGCACCTCAGAATCTGTTTTTAGTCCAATGGTTCTCAAACAGCCCCGTTTTAATGGAGTTTCCAGGGCTAGCGTTAGACTTGCTCGGTTCCGGGGTTGAAGCCCTAGGATTGAAGCCAAAGCCCAAGGGCTTCAGCCCTGAGTGTCAGGGCTCAGATTGCAGCCTGCATTTCTACATGAGCTAATAAAACTTCCACCTCTGCAATATGAGTTAGCAGCTTATTTACCTTTCCAGTCACCAAAATATAGGATAACATTCACTCCATGTGCGTACAACCGGCCATCTCTCTGATGGCAGTCGCATCTCTCAGGGCAGATTTTGCTACTTCACAATTAATGCATCCTTTGATTTCAAAACTACTCTCCTCTCTCCTTCAGTGTAGGAGACTTTCTTTTAAAAGCAGTTTTCTGCTCAACACATCAATCAATAATGCCCAAAATATCACTAAATACAGTTCGCCAGAGAATGAATAATGTTTCACTGGGTTATGGGAAAAAAATCCCACTTATGAACTACAGCTTTAAAATATGCTTGCGGATTTGGTGGGACCGGTTGTTTTTCCCTCTACATTGCTATATATAGCGAAGAACAGAAATAATAAATAAAAAAGTGGAATAAATGTACTTGGTTAAAAACAGCACAACTTACAAATGGCAAAGCAGCCTAGAGCCATGAGTGATGCATAAGGTGACAATGAGATATTTTCTCTCTGCCCTGTTCCTCCTGCGCTTTTTAGTTATTGCATTTGCACCATTGGCCCTTTGAACTGTAATTCACAGTGACAAGTGTGTATCTTAGAAGAGTAGGGGGAGCAGTTTTATGAAACTAGAAGCTTCACTACCTATGTAAAAATAAGTGAAAAGGGAGCATTTGAGAGTCAGCCTGTCATAACATCCTCCTAAAACTAACCAACTGAAGCAGTCTCTAGTTATGAGACAAAAGACAGGACTATGCAGCACTTTAAAGACTAACAAGATGGTTTATTAGGTGATGAGCTTTCGTGGGCCAGACCACAATTTGATCTGAGGAAGTGGGTCTGGCCCACGAAAGCTCATCACCTAATAAACCATCTTGTTAGTCTCTAAAGTGCTGCATAGTCCTGTCTTTTGTTTCAGCAAGACCAGACTAACACAGCTACATCTCTATTACTATTCTGGTTATGAGGACTTAGCTGTAACTCCCCAGCATAAATCAGATATCTGCATTCACTGTAAATAGTAGGGCAGACCACTCTGGTAATACATGGGATTGCCATACAACTCCAGACTGTCTGCTGCTTTCCCTCCAACAACTACCTAGCTATGTTGCCATGGTCCGGCTCTCAGCCTACCCGTTGCACAACATGAAAAAGTGCAGAGGAACTTGCAGCTGCTCTGAGTAACAGTAATTTATACTAGATACTATGTGATAAGTTATATACTACTTTGGGAAGAAAATATGCCCCTGAGAGCAGCTGTTGCCTAAATCTTTCCAGCTTCTCTAGCCGATTATGTTCCTCAGCTAAGCTTGTGCATTATGGTCATGGTAGGGCTGAAGGAGGCTTCCCAATAGGAAGCAGATACTCCTTTCGCCACCTTCAAAGAGTTTGTGAGTTTTTGTTTCATTTCTCAGGGGCCAAAGGTCAGTTTCTCCAAAATGAGGTCCCTGAGTCCCTTTCCAAAAGAGCCTTCTCTTCTCCATGTTTACTGAAAGTGTATTTAAATGCTTCATATTTAAAATAGAGACACACTGGACCAGATCTTCAGAGGTGGTTAAGTTCCTAACCTAGGTTCCACTAGAATCATACCTTTGAAAATCTAGGCCACTGTGACTTCAGATGTACGTGTAACAGCACACATGAATTGCAAGATATTCCACAACCAAAGCCAGAGTACAAATGTCTAAAGAAGATTGTTTAAAGCAGGTCTACTCAACATGCGGCCCATGGGCCGCATGCAGCCCACAGTCCTTTTTTTTGCAGGCTGCGGTGCAGTTTGGGTTTACACAGGGCTCAACACGTGGCCAAAACAAAAAAATAGTCAATATAATGGTCTTCTGTTGAGAACACATTTTAGTAGTGAAATTCCTGGACTGTCATTCCTCATTAAAAGTGCTATCATATGGGTGGAAATTAGGTAAATATTGCATTTTATTAATATCAGCAGAACTGACTTAGATGGGGCCTGTGTGTTGTGTCATCTTGCCTTAATCTTTGTATTCATGCCCATCAGTGTGAGAAGCTATTTGCATACATGTGCATATATATTTTCATGTAGATGCAGCCACACTTATGTTGCGGCCCTTGGCATATGCTGTGAGTATCATTGTGGCCCCCAAGGCTTCCAAAGTTGAGTAGCACTGGTTTAAAATATAAAGGCTTAATTTTTAATGTGGGGACTTAAGGTCTGCCTTCATATTTTAACCTGAAATTGTTTGCATAAATTGTAGAAAACCCTAAAAAAAATAAGATCCATAGTATTTTCACATTTTTGATTTTTCTCTTTTCTCTTACATTAAAGCATTTTGTTTGCTATGCTTCTACTTATCTATGTATCATAAGAAGCAAGTCACACTATAGCTGAAACTGTTTTTACTTTTTAAAATTTCAATATTTATTTGAATAATTTATTTTTATATTTATTTTCAAAAATGTGTTCTCACTAAGAGGAGCAAAATCATTCCCATTTATTCAAATAAAGCAACAAAAAAGAAAAAACCCATTGGTTGGGATGTGGAAACATGATCAGTAAAAACTTCCCTTTTAATTAAAAAGACAATAATGGTACGTCTACATAACAGGGATAAAACCGAAATAAGCCATGCAACTTGAGCAATGCTAATTGCATAGGTTGAGTCAAAATGGCTTATTTTGAATTTGGGCACGTTTCAAAACAATACTTATTTTGAAATAGAGCACTCTTCCACCGTCTTCCCTTACTTATTTTGAAATAGAGCACTCTTCCACCATCTTCCCTTACTCCACATTCAATGAGGTTTACAGAAGTCGGAATAAGAAGCCTGTTATTTCGAATGTATTTTGAAATAATGGGCTTGCTGTGTAGACGTTATTCTGAAATAACACTGCTGTGTAGATGTACCTAACTGTCCAACTTCCCAGCACAACCTATAGACTTATTAATTCACATAATTAAATAAATAGATTTATAGTTCTTGATTCCCCCACCTCAATTGGAAGTCAGTTCCCTCTTAGATTAATAAATTCCTCCATGACATAATACAGTATGATTCTAATCTTTTTTTAGATGAAATTCTGACAGTGAAATCAGTGGCAAAACTTACACTATCCACTGTGATCTTAAACTCTTCCTGTATTTATCCACTCTCTGGCTGTGTCTACATTGGCACCCCTTTCCGGAAAAGGGATGCTAATGTAGACTTTGGAATTGCAAATTCCGCGGGGGATTTAAATATCCCCCGCGGCATTTGCATTTACATGGCTGCCACTTTTTTCCGGCTTGGGGATAAGCCGGAGAAAAGTGCCAGTCTAGACGTGATTCTCCGGAAAATAAGCCCTTTTCCGGAGGATTTCTTGAAAGTAGGAATAAGAAATCCTCCGGAAAAGGGCTTATTTTCCAGAGAACCACGTCTAGACTGGCGCTTTTCTCCGGCTTATCCCCAAGCTGGAAAAAAACGGCAGCCATGTAAATGCAAATGCCGCGGGGGATTTTTTGCAATTCCGAAGTCTACATTAGCATCCCTTTTCCGGAAAGGGGTGCCAATGTAGACACAGTCTCTGTGTCTTCCAGAAATTTCAAGTTGAATGAAACTACACTGAATTAAGTATACTTTCATTCTGTGTGAAGGTTTTCAACAAGGATTAACAGGTTTAGCTAATTCTCTTCAAATTCACACCTTTAGTTAATTCAGATTAGCTTTCCTACCTCCACATAGAGAAGTCTTTATATACCTATAGAGCATGCTCAGTTATTGTAATTGTTTGGACGGTAATTTCACCATTACTAAAACAAACACACGCACAAAAGCCTTAGGCCACAGTCTCCCTAGCTTCCCTGGGGACGCACAACATGGATATAAGGCACTTCTCTTGTTTTGTGCAGGTCATGCAAGGGCTAACTACAATACTAATCCATGCGCTCAGATGCTGGTCTTATCCAGCTTCCTGAGGGACACATAATGCCTTGAAGGGAGGCAAGGAGGAGGGAAGGACATAGCTCCACCTCACCCCCTTAGCACTAACCAACAAAGATGACTAGTCAGGCAGGGAATGAGTGGTAAACTATATCCCACAAATGGGCATAGTTAGTGCTAAGAATAATTTGGAACTGGGAAGAGAGCTCTCACTGTACCAGATGAGGTAGGTTCTTCTGTTTTTAATTGAAGAGAGGGTGTGATGTCCTCCCTGTTCTTCCTTGCTTTTAACCCCTGGGATTATTTGCAAATCTGCAGCTCTCTAGGGAGTCAAGGGATTCAGTAAGTATCCTGTAGAAATCTCCATTGAGTTCTGTAATCACTCCAAGCCTGATTCTGCCACCCTTGTGAGTGCTTGCTATGTGAGTAGTTCGATTGATTCTATCCTGACCATGACTGGAGCTGCCAGAATCTGGCTCTAACTGGGCCACATTTTCCAAACGTGTATAAATTGCACCCACAGATCTTGCACATGGAAAACCTACAACTGCATGTTCACATAATGACCATACCACATACACATGCAGTCTGCATGAGCAAACACAAGCTCTGTGGACATGAGAATGTTTTGAATGGGCAATTTAGGCAGTCTGTTTTGAAAACTTGGTCTCACAAATTGTCTCTTTCCTTCTCTGGATTACATGTCCTGTTCTGCATACACACACACACACAAATTTTGGCACAGCTGTCAGACTTTGCTTTTCATGCTAATAGGAAAACTTGGCGGAGGCAATAAGATTTCAGAAAGCAAGCCTACAAGATCACATAACTAGAGTACTTTTTTCCTAACAGTTTGCTACAGCTTTAGTTTTATGGGAAAAGAGGGGCTCTTCCACACCATATCACTCTACCTCTCCTTACCATAGTCTTAAATGATGTGGGCAATCAGATAACCATTCTGTTGAAGACTTTTAGGAAACCTGGCAGGGTAATCAACTGAAATGACTAAGGCGGGCGGGGGAACCTCTTCATACACTGGCATTCTTGAAAGGGCTGCAACTAAAAATAATTGTTCAAAAATCTCAATAACATGACAGAGCAATTCTATTATTCTGCCTGGTGACCTACAAAGGCATTTACAGATTGCTATGGTCAGCCAAGCTTTATTCCAAATCTAGCTAGTTACTACAGTATTGAGCAGTACAGAAACTCCAGGTTGTGTTCAGTCCTGCAGCTAACTAAGTTAATAACTTGGTTGGCTGCAGCAAGATAATTTAGAAGGTAATCAGAAAGTACACTGCTGCATGCTATAGCAATGCTGTTATTTTAGTATCATCAGTCAGTTCAATGTACTAACACTGAACTGAAAACCTACAACTCAATAGAACTTTGGCAAATCAAATTCAACCTACCCAAGCTTTAAAATCTTCAGGTGGGAAAGAAACATATCATTATAATCAGAAGATTAAATTCTGTTTATCATACACAGCTTAACACAAGAGTTAAATGACAATTCAATACCTATTCAGGCCTTTTTTAGAAGCCAAATTTAAACATTTATCTAAATTTGTTTGACAAAAGCAGAGGAAGAACAGTAAAATGTAATCCAAGACATTTGAAGAACCTTATTAATAAAACACAAAGAACCAAAATATCAGTTGGTGCAATACTGTTGAAGTCAGAGTTACACAGGAGATGAATTTGGTGCATACTGTTGTCAATCATCCTTCCTTTAATCATCCTTATGTTTCATTCATCACATTATACACAGTCTCCCCACAGCAAAGAGATTTAAAAGGTCACATCTTAGCCAATAAAATCATTTATGTGTACTATGGGGAAAAACAGTAGCTGTAAGCAGTCATCCAAAAGTGACAACATATTACCCAGAAGGTTGCATACTACCGCACATCAAAGATCATGTGTGCCAAGGAACTAGAATCAAAGAATCAGTGAAAATACGAAAGAGGAAATAAAAGCACTGTCAGAAAAAATTACCATTAAGGAAGAATATTGCATTCAGAAAATAGCTGATGCAGAGCCATCAAGGAGATAAGAAGTTCTGGAAGCTGGGATAAGACACAGCACTGCTGGATTTTTAAATAGTAGGGGGAAACAATTCTGGTATTTTCTATATAATTTCATACTTTCCTTCATGATTCCCCAAACCTGCAAACATTAATTCACCTCCTCTTATTTTTACTTCTTTAGTTTCTATAGGGCTACTTTACTGTGGTCATAATACATATCCTACTGATGTCAATTTCTAGAGTCTTTTAATCCCTGAAATTGGATTTCTCTTTTATTCTTTGAGTCTCATTACTTGTAATACTCCAGGAAACAATCTTAATGGAACACTGAGAATTAGAAATCCGATGAGTCTGGTCACCCTATATGTCACACTTCAGCTGCTGGCACTGTACCTTAAAACAGACTCTAGGTTTGCTTCTAAGAGAACAAAAAGTAGCACAGGTATGTAGAGAAAATAGATTGGTTTCATGCACCTGTATCACTATCACAATAAATCTTGCGTATATGATATATCATAAGCTTGATTATATAAGACCATTTGTGTTTGTACAGCACAAAACTTTCATAGTAAAGATTATAAATTATAAACTGATATGGACAAACTGAAACTGTGCATCCCTGATAAACTTGGTTTACAACATTGCTGCATCCACAGAATGAGCACACTTACATATAACAGCACTGAAGCAGACTTGATAGCCTGACTGTAGCAAATTGCACAGTGAACTGGGAGGCACTTCTAATTCCAAACCATGGGGATAGATAATCAAGGTGACATGATTGTAGAAACAGCACAAGATAGCTGCAGATGGTAGAGGAATGAAGAAATTGGAGTTTGAGAATTATGATGGTGTCCAGAAACTGGAAATTATTTCAAGCTACAGGTATCTGAACACTCAGGGCAAAAATGGGGAAATGTGAGGAAATGAGGGGGGGAAAGCACACACACAAAAGAACATTAACACACACACACACTCAGATGCAAAAAGGGGAAAGGAAAAAGAAAACTAAACTTCAGATTCTCATCCATCCGGGTATTCAAGTAATTGAACTTAGTTAAAAGTTCCAGAAAAACAGAATAATGAAAAATAAACAAATGTTTATATTTAAATGATAAATACACATAATTCAGGTATTGTATATAATAGAAGTTAGACATGGAAAAGACTTATATTATCACATAGACCATCCTTTTGACAGCATAGAATTAAATAGATGCAGGTGTACATAGACATTTGGGACTAGACTGCATAGCAAATTCTCATTTGCACAATACTATAAAACAAAAGCTAAATAAAAACCAACACAATTATTCAGGTCATTCTTGAAGTTTAGTTTAAATAGTCTTCAATGATCATTGGCAAAACAAACCAAATTCAGTAAGATGTAATGATAGTTGCATTGTCCATTGAAGGATATTGTTAATAAAATGGATAGGAACAGATTTATTCCTGCTGTATAGGACAACTCATGTATTTCTAACCATCATGCATATGGAATGCACAATCTAGCATTTATAAGGATGTGTGACATTTCATATAAAATTCCTATTTATCTCAATATTTATGGGTTTTTACATTCATCTGCTATTAATGATCCCATTATAACCCTACTATTTGCTGCAGTTTAATTTTATAAAATTCAGACAAGTTAAAAAAATTGCAGGCTAAAAATAGCAAGATCAATTTGGAAAAGCTCATGTTGTTTCACTGTGAAAGAAGGAAACTGTACCTCTGAAAGGGGTGTACTACACTTGCATTTTGAAGGCTAAGAAGATATTTTAAAACTGTTATAGGAACATTAAACAACTGCATGGAATTTCACCCACTATGTTATATAAAAGCTGTTTGTGACATTGCTATGTTTAGCCATCACATACAGAGCTGCTGTACCCACCTAAGACTGACTCATCCTGTGTTTTCACATTTTTCAGCTTCCCTTCAATCTACCAGTAACCCTCAGAAAGTGGAGGAAAACATAAAAAATTTTTCTCCAACAGACACTTTTAGTGTTTTTCCTCAGGGTTATTCTTGTGTCAGATTACTTTCTTGTGAACGTACCACCAAACAATTCCTACTTGCACTAAAATCAATAATGCTGTTTCTTAATACTATGTAGGACCAGATTTTTATATTCTTATACTGATACTCTGACACTTAGGTTAGGTCTACATTGCTGAGAAAAGAAGGAAAAAGTTGCAATTTACTTATCTTTTTCTGCGTTTTTTTCTGAAAGAGGCTCTTCCAAAATTTGGCCCATCTCTCACGGAGAGAAATACAGGGATGCCGAAAGAACACGTCTGCTTTTTCAGAAACTGTTCCGAAAAAGCAGACGCGTTCCTTGGACACAGCAGAGCTTTTTCAGGATTTCTCACTTAAGACAACTCATGGAGCAAGGCACGACTCAACATGAGTAAGGGTATATAGATGAAAGTTAGTTCCTGCATATGATTACTTCAGACTCTCTGCAAAGTCAAAGATGTATTTAAGTTCTTTGCTAAATCTGAGATCTAGTCTACAGGATCCAATCTTAAATGCAAAGGGCTTGTCTTTACAGTTACAGTGCTGTAGTGCTTAGCAAAGCACTGTCTATATGCCAAAGGAGAGCTTCTTCTATATACCTAGGTAGTCTATCTCCCCAACAAGCAGTAGCTCCCTCAACAGAAGCCCTTCCATCGATACCGTGCTGTGTACACAGGTCGGTATACAAATGTTGCTCAGGGTTGTGTTTTTCATACTCAAGCAACACAGTTATACCAATACACACTCATAGCATAGATCAATCCTTAGTGTTTTCTGTCAGGTATTGAATCTTCAGTGGGAGCTAAGAAGACTTAGCACCTTACAGGAGTGCCACAACAAGAACTACATTAAACTGTAATACTCATTTTTAAGGAAGAATTAAAAATACTGAAGTATTATATATGAACAGCCAAACTGGATCAGATCAGTGGTCCTTTGACTCAGGCCTAACATTCTGTCTCCCAAAAGTGGCCAATGCCAGCTTCCCCAGAGGGAATGAACAGAACAGGTAATCATCCACCATTTCCTACTTCTGTCACACTTCACACACAGTTTCACATCCCTGCCCATCCTGGCTAATAGCCATTTCTGGACCTATCTTCCACATGAACTGACCTAGTTCTTTTCTTAGGCATGTAATAGCCTTGACCCTCACACCATCCTCTGGTAAAGAGTTCTACAGACTTATGGTGCCTTGATACAAGTTAACATCCTGCATTTTTTCAGACATACTGATTTTTAAAAGATTCCTAACAATTAGAAAATAGATTACATCTAAGGGAAAAAAGTGTGTCCTGCAATCAGGAGAACTGGAATAATTTTTATATGGGGGGGAGGAGCTGTTGATGGAAACCATGCATTTGATGTTTATTGTTACTAGTTGAAGCAAGGGTGTGTGGCAGCACCCCTAATACCTCTAGATCCACAGGGCAGAAGACCCAATGTAGAGTAAATTATGTAATGTTTAGCCCAACTTGTTCCCAGTCCCCTGAATGAAGGGCACCTTGCCAGAAATTCACTGTAGTGCTAGTTACAATGTAGGACATAAACCGGCTCTCTCCTTATGTCTGAGGTAATTTAAGAGGCATGTTAGTATGCACTTGGATTTCAAACATTATTGTTCTGATTTGTGAAGAAAAGGAATGCTTACTACTGTCATTTGAAAATTCTGTAAATATTATTGACTTTACCTGTTTTCCCTGTCTAGTTTTAGACCCATATAATTGAAAACAAAACATTAATGTTATTGATGTTAAACAAGATTTTTCATTGTGTAGCTTTTTTATAATAAAAAGCATAATTAGAAAAACATGTTTTGTGGAACCGTTCCATTCCACTAAAAAGGAAACAAAACACTATTTACTCAAGATAAGAAGATTAAGCCCCCGATTTTCCTTTAAGGATCCACATAAGGATGGCCTTTCAGATTATGAAAATTGAGAATCTGGCTTCCCTCAGTGTCCAAGCTATTCAAAACCCATTTTCCTTTGAACATCTGAGTTCTTATCGTGGTCAACCACCAGAGGATGAATAACTCAAGCTAATGAGATCTACACCAGTCGCAGGAGTTCAATAACAAACCAGAGATCATATTCTCCCCCATTTCTCTGAAGATTGAATTTCCTTCTTTCACTTTGATAGAGGATGATATAACCTATTTTTAAATAATCTTCATTTTTCTTTGAGATGCAGAATGCTGGAAAGACTATCTTGGTGGCCTTTTGGCAGCTGTCTTTCTCCCAGCATACTGGTATTAAAGGACCACCTCTCCATGTCTTCTGAAGTTCTCCTTGAAGTCAGATCTAATGGTTGAATATCTTACCACTATGTACCCCTAGTAAGGAATTAAGGGAGCTAAGCAGAGCAGCAAAAGTGGGATTGTGCAGTCATGGTAAAGACACTATTTACTCTTCTGAATCAGGACTAAGCTTCACAGGTGCCAAGCCACAGAAGCCCACTGAGTTTCCATGATTCTGTTCCTAAGCCAAATATGACCCTGAATAGAGAGTTTCAAGTCTGTAATGGAAATGTTATATATATATTTTTCCCCAAAAAAGCCCTTTGTGGTGAGTTAAAGACTAATCCTAACTGAAAATTAGTAAATTATTTTAAAGATGTTATTTTATAAAGACAATTTAGTGCATGTGAAAAGTATATTGGCTGTCTGAAGAAATAATTCTTTATACATAGACCAGGTTTCCCAGGGGAAACAACAGTACACTACTCTCCCCTCTTTTCTGCTCTGCTTCAACCCTGACTGGGACAGCACCTTCTACAGTTGCTAAGGCACCACTGTTTTGCCTTTGTGTCTGTTCAGTCCTTGTCCTCTGTGCTGAGACTGCCAAACTAACATCATTTTGATGTAGACAACTGTCCACTGGGAATGCAGATGAGAGCATCTAATCATTTTAAAGAGTTCAAAATGCAACCATCACATGGTGCTAACTTTCAGTCACTACAAACCTGCCTCCAAACTGAAATAGTTACAATGAGGTGAAAAGCTTTGTATCTTATTTCTAATCCTCTGGCCAGCTAGTCCTCTCTGTAAGATAATTTTTGCCAGATCATATTAATTATTCCAACCTGATAGATCTACATTACATGCTTCCCAACATACTGTATTTTGACTTAAGCCATCTGATTTATGCCATGCCTTCTGGTGAGGATTGTTGAAAAATACTGTAGAGCTTGCAATCTATTTGGCACAATATAATGGAATGTATTGCATCAAAATAAAGAACATTGAGGTAAAAACTGGTATTATGTGGAGCTCTAGTGGTAGTAAGGAAGTAAAGCAGCACATAACACCAAACCAGACAATGGCAGAGGATGTCCTGAGCCTGAAAACAGAATAGTAGGAAAGTGACAAGATTAATTTAAAACAGTTAACATGAAAAGACAAAACTGTTTGATGCTTCAGGATTATGGAATACACCTCTGTATATATACATAATATTGTTCTTTACTGCTAAATCTTGAACTTTGTCAGTGTTTAATAGCTAAGCATTAGGAATATTAAATTCAGGCTGTATTCACAACTCATTAATTTTTGGTTGATAAAATTATTATTGCTTTCACCCTTCTACTCCAATTGTATAATATTTCTTATCCTAGCTCGCAAAGAGTTGAGTAACTCCATGCATGCTGTTATACACTTCTGTTCAAACAATCATATGCCCCATATCATGCTAGTGGCTAAGATTTCTATATAGGATAGTTTTTAAAAGATACTATCAGTTGCATTATCAGCAAAATGCTATGCCAACTGTCACAGGGAGTTTCATTCCTGAGGTTCAATAATCCCCAAAAGTTGATGAGTTTGTCATGAGTTAATCCCTTGACTAGAAGAGCCTTCAATTCCTACTTTGCAGTCTCATATCCTACTGATATACTAATAATTTATACAAAAAACACTGTCAAATATTGATTCACTATATCCCATCTCTCGATGTATGTCAAAATCCTGATCTCTTAAATAAAGAGCCATTTTTTCACAACATAATACTTATATTTCATACTGTACAACCATGGTGCCCCATCACACACAATGTCTGTGTCTCTACAGTATCTATTAAACACCAGCATTATCTTCACAACTTCTGAGGAGTAAAAATACGTGGTATAACTCAACAGAAGTCTAATAATCAAAATGAAATTATTCTTTATCAGTAACCTAAATATAGCACCAGACCACACATAGAAGAGAACATCATGCAGAAAGAAGCAGAAAGCTACTGTTTGGTTCCACAAGCAACTGACCCTACCACAACAGAACTCAATGCTGAAGTCCTTACTTAGACAACACTCCCACTGAATTTCTTGGGAGTACTGCCTGAATCCGGGCTTCAGTATTGGGCCCACATTCCTTAAAACAATATACAGTATGAGACTGTCACTTTCTAAACTACCATATTAACCATGAAGAAGAATACAACTGGATAACTAAAACGTTCATAGGTACGAGGGCATATTTAAACAGAACCCGAATGTTATTTTTCATCATATGAAACTAGAGGCATATAGGAAATATATTTCTTCTCGTTAAGTTAACACATAGGCTTGGTTACACTTTTTAAGCATCCCTTGGTCTAATTTTATTTTCATTGATTTTTTTCTAATCTTTTGCCACCTCACAATGGAAACAGGGTAACACTCCTCTCACTCAAAGGTGGAGCTATTAAAAGGTGTATCTCCCACATTATAATTAATATTTGCTGTTATTACATATATAGCTGACAGCCACAGGAAGAAAAAAAGTCAAAATCCTCAGACTCCAAGGAAACATTTCAAAGTTGTTCCTGTTTACCTGCTGGGCAGTTGCACTCTGGAGGCACTTCTCTTGCTATTCTTATTTTTGCCAAATGCTCGTAGGATTTCTGTGAGGGGAAGGGGAAACATTAGCCAGCTTGGTAAGCATTAGCTCATTCTATTACAGCCCGGATTATAGACTTGCATGTGTTAAACTATGATTTACAGCTACTTGAAAGACTGCATAACTAATGATGACTTTTTTACTTGGACTTGATCCAAACTGTATCAGTTGACCGATACACCCCAACCACAACTTGAGCATTTTACACACAGAGAGAGATGGGTTTCTACCCATGGCAGCTTTACTTGTGTGGTATCACCTCTCCATAGAAAATACCTCCTCCCACACACATAGCATCTAGAGCCTAAGATTAAATGTAGAAACTTGGGCTCCTCGGGTGGGAGAACAGTCAATGACATTATACACGAAGGTTATCTTCTCTATCACGTTATGTCAGCCTCTGCTGCCAAACCGGCTAGAGAGATCCTTACCACGGCCCTTTCAAACCCAGACCGTACTTTTACAAGGGCTTCTTGTCATCCAACGCACCCGAGGTAAAGCATTTATTGGAATCAACGATATTTAACTAAGGGGATTTCCCTTTTTCCTCTATGAGATCTGATTATCTTGCAAACATGAGCAAAAAGTCCCTGTCTCTTGAGCTCTCCTCTACCCTCTGCCACACAAACATTTGCGTCAAGGAGCTGTCCACTTTTTCCACTCAATGGTCCCCCTCGCTCCGTTCCCTCCCCCGCCCCCCAAAATCATTTCCAGCATGAATCTTGGGGGGGGGTTGGTTTGTGAAGCAGAAACTCGTGTTGGAAGTGGCTAATTAAAGGCTTTTCATGGGACACCACGATCCCGGCCACGTCCAGACACAACACCGAGTCTTCCACACCTGAGCTAGAAGTCGCTCCACTTTTTCTTGCATCATTGAATTTAGCTGATCCAGAGAGAAGCCGGGCAGCAGCTGGTAGGAAGCAGCAGCAGAGAAGTCCCCTTGGGCGCTCTCGATGGCAGAGACCCTCGCGTGTAGGTCGCTGGTCTTCACCCCCAGATACACACAGCAGGCTACAGCCGCCACTGACAGGAAGGCGGCCAGCAGCGAACTGAGGGGCAGAGTCCAGCTAGGGCAGCAGCGCTGTCCCCCAAGGCAGCGAGGCGCCCCGGGGCCATCCTGTCCTTTGGCTTCTTGGCTTTTCCCCAACATGCTTTTCCACCCTGCAGATGCAGCAGGATTTTTTTTGCTTCGTCCGCCCTCCCCTTTTCCCCAGTGGGGGCAACTTGTTTGCAGAGGGGGGAGGGAAAAAAAGCGGAAAACAATCAAAGAGCGAGCCCAGCGATGAGTTGCAGGCTTTCAAGGCAAGGAGAGCGCGCGCGGCGGAGCCTTCATGGCCCAGCTCAGCAGGGCACCTCTGGAGGGATCATCCAGCGGGAGACACCCCCAAACCAGCCGGGCAACAACAAAGCAGCAGGCTGGCGGGGGGAGAGGGGAGTTGTTCAGCCCCCCTACCCGCCTGGATAAAGAAAGAAAAAAAACCCCTTTGCTTAGTACCCCAGGAGTGGCGCCCGCCACTTGTCAGCGAGACTTCAGGTGCATGGGGAGGAGACCGGGGGCTAAGGAGGTGGCCCTCGCAGAGACGCAGCGAGCGAACTTGTTGCTTCCCTTTCTCCCCCTCCACCTGGCTGCTGGCGCCGCGCACGGCACGGCGAGGGGGCACCTCGCCAGTGGCTGCTGCCCCAGGGCGCTTGCAGCCCTGCCTAGCCCTCACGCTGTATGTGTGTCAGTGGCACAGCGCGGCGGCGGTAGCAGCAGCAGAGCGGCGGCAGCGGCGGCTTCCTCTCTCCCTCCGCACTGGCCACAGCTCCCGCTACACGCCTCCTCCAAGCCCCCGACAGAACCTCCCGAGCCTCATTAGCATAATTTATTCACCTAGTCCGAGGGGAGGTCGCCCAGCGGGAAGACCGGGGATTCGGCGCTTTGCATAATTTATGCAGAAGCGCCAATCGCTCACCCAACGCTGGTTGGCTGCGCCCGAGTAACGGGCGCGGACGGGCCACTTGCGAGCGGGCGGAGGAGGGGGGAGAGTGATGGGGTTGGGGCTGCTCCATACGGGGCCAGCCTGGGGCACCCGACCCTGCTTCTGGCTCCTGCTTCCCCCCCTCTCCCCCGGGGCTGGGGCGCGCGCCCAAAGAGAACCTTGCGGCAGTGTGTTCTGATTGCTATTAGAACGCTGCATTGTCCGTCTGGAGAGGTGGAGGGTGCGTGGCTTAAGGACAGGGCTTGACTCCATGCCTGGTTTAGTCCCTGCGAAAGCTGGACAACAGCATTACTTCCCCACACTCCGCATTTCCCCCTCTGCTCCACAGACCTCTCAGTACCCAGCCGGCTACACAGCATTGTCCTTGTGTTACCGGGGAGGAAACTGAGGCACGGAATCAGTATGTGACTTGCCCAAGGTGATTCAGCCATTCAGTCTAGGTCTACGCTGCAAACAAATCTTGCAGCAGATCCACCTCAGTTGATTGAAGCTAGCCGGACGACAAAACTGCAGCGTAGATGGTGCTGCTAAGGCTGAAGCTGGGGCTTTAGGACCAGCCAGGAAGCCTGGGACAGCTGAGCCCAGCAAGCCCTAGACAGCTGACACAGGCCAGCTGCAGGTGTTTTATTGCAGTGTAGACATACCTTCAGTGGCCAAATCAGGAACAGGAGCCAGGTTTTCCAAAACCATGCCCCATTAAGTAACGACTTGGTGACTCACTCAGTTTTCCTGTCTGTGAAGTAGGAGAAATAATACTTTCATGCTTTAACAGGTGATAAGAGGGTGTTGATATACAATTCATTAATATAGGTAGAATTAAACAGTATTATTAATCATTATTCAGGTGCCATTTTCGAAAGTGGATGCACGACACACTTAAGAATGAAAAGTACATTTGTGTGTACAATTTTGTTGCTATTTGCAAAGTGTGTGCACACACACTCTGCTCAATAGGCTTTATTTTCAAGGTAGGTGTGTGAACCATGCAAAATTCTGAATCTGTTAAAAGAGCTGAACTATTTTCTCTACCCTCTCCTTGGCTAATCTTTTTATCTATTGGAGTTTTGTTTTCGTTTTCCTGAGTTTACAAACATTCTTCTTCACTGTTGCACACACAGCTATGAATTTTCATTATTCCTGATTTGTATGACTAGAAAAGCAATGTTAAATCTACAGTATCACCACATGACCTAGTGGCTATTTCAGTTTTTGTGCTCTTTCTTTCTCTTTCCTGCTAACACTGCATTTACCTGTTACGTTTTGTTTCCCATTTTAGTCTCACCACAATGCAACTGAAAGAGTTGCTGCTGACTAAAAAGAAGTGCTTAACACTTATATAGCACTTTTTATGCTTAGCAAACTTTTCAAACACTAAGGGGCCTGATAGTAGAGTCCTTATTCACTCTGGTGAGCACTTAAAAGAATATTCTCAGCAAAGACAATGGAACGACTCCCATGAGAAAGTGCTCACTGCACTAAATAAGGACTCGATAACCAGACTTCAAATAGATTAACAGAGTTAGTCAGACAATACAGAAAGTGATTTGTGAAAATTTTCACAAACAAAAGCAGCAAGTTCAGAGGGTGAATGTTTTGCTTTGGTGGAATCATTTGTTGTTGAGGAGTATTCAGACAGTCTCTGCTATCATAAAAACTATTTGCAAATCCTCAGAGCTTTATCCATTGTAGCATAAACGATCATTTGTCTGAAAATTTGTAGCAGAAGTGTATTATTCGTAGTTACCCATTTGCTATTTATAATTTGTTTGTTTTTTTCTTTTAATCTAAATTCCCAGTGAGGGAGCAAAACTAATCCCATGCAACTTTAGGTGACCAGTCATTTGCTATAAATAGTGAACAGTTGAAGTGGACAGTTTACAAATACCCGCATCCCCTGCCCCCATCAAAATCACACAGATTATTCTGCCAACATAGATGAATAATGAATACTCTCTTAGGCTCAGTTCAAACACTAGTTCGTAGCAGTAAAGAGCTAAATTTGCAACAAACATTATTTGCAATGTATAATCTTGCCATATGAAACAATGTTCACAACACTCCCTCTTCCCTCAAGCAAGCACTTTTATTTCCATTTACAGCTGGGAATAAGGCAGAGACAAGTTAAGTCTCCTAATTAAGGCCACTGAGAAAGCCAAAATTAAACCCAAGATCATTCCTGCACCTCTCTCAAGGCAAACCATATACTGCTATATTTTGCACTGCATCAACATTAGGTGCTGCTTTATACTGATTAAGGTGAAATTTATGGCAATTTATGTCCATTTCAGAAATGCAGAAACATCCTCTCTTTTGATCCTTCCATGCCCCTAGCAAGGGTTAACATTAGCATAGTATATAATATGAAAAGGAACTACTGTTTGGCTAAGGAGGGGTCACTGCGCATCCTTGCTCCATATGCAACCATCTTGAATTTGGATTAAATTAGAATAGTGCAAAAAATACTACATGCCAGAGAAGAACTAATTAAGTCACAGAGCTGCAAGATTACATGTGAAACCACTAGCTATATCTCTCTGTCTACATACATCTGCCATTATAAAGGTCACCACACAATCCTTAGCAATCCAGATCACCATATTCCCATTGGACAAGTTATAGCTCACATACCATATGTACCTCCTATCTATATCCAGAAAAGTCACAAGAAACCTTTAATTTTCTGTTGCCCAAAGTATATAAGGATTACTACTGTGCTAAAATCAAAGACCAGGGGAGGCCAATGAAAATTATTAGGGACTAGGGCACATGATTTATGAAGAGAGGCTGAAGGAACTGGCATTATTTAGTCTGAAGAAGAGAAGAATGAGGAGGAGATTGAATAGCAGCAGCCTTCTACCTGAAGAGGGATTACAAAGAGGATGGAGATAGGCTATTTTCAGTGATGGCAGATGACAGAATAAGGAGCAATGATCTCAAGTTGCAGTGGGGAAGCTCCAGAATGGATATTAGGAAAATATATTTCACTATAAGGGTGGTAAAGCATTGGAAATAGGTTAGTAGGGAGGTGGTGGATTCTCCATCCTTAGAGGCTTTTAAGGTGGGTTTAGCAAAGCTTTGGCTGGAATTATTTAGTTGGGGTTGATCTTGCTTTGAGCTAAATGACCTCCTGAAGTTTCTTCCAACCCTAGTCTTCTATAATTCTATGAAACAACCCCTGTACCTCAGATACCGCTGATCACAGATAAAGTATATTTTATTTACATTCAGACTATAGAACATTTTAGAGCCTATTCTATATTTGGTAACTTACTAGAACAAGGTAGCTTGAAATAACAATTGTATCCCAGATATTATATGGCAAGCTATTTACCTGTACAGGTAAAATACAAGAAGTCTCAGATCTTCAGCAGCTAAACTTAAAATGCAGTAAAAATAAGATCTCAAGAAGATCTGTTGAGTTGATGGTGCCCAAAGACTCAAGACAATGGTGCTCTCTGAAAGGAAGAGGTTAACTGGTCTGTGTAGACCCTGTTGGGGCTCACTCAATGTTCCCTTGTGCATTTTAATGTAGTACTGTTTTAAAGAACACTATGTTAATCATAAAATTATAGGAGTGGAAGGAACTTTGAGAGTAGATCTAGTGCAATCCCCTACACTCATGATAGGACTAGATATTATCTAGACCATCCCTGACAGGTGTGTCTAACTTGCTCTTAAAAATTTCCAAAAGATGGAAAGTCCACAACACCCCTGGGCAATTTATTCCAGCCCTTAAACACTCTGACAAAGGAAGTTTTTCCAGTGTCCTTGCTGCAATTTAAGCTCATTGCTTCTTGTCCTGTTCTCAGAAGTTAAGGAGAATGATTTTTCTTCCTTGTCCTTGTAACAACTTTATGTACTTGTAAATTGGTATCATGTTCCCTCTCATTCTCTCTTCTCCAGACTTAACACATACAATTTTTTTCAATCTTCCCTCATAGGTCATGTTTTCTAGACCTTCAGTCATTTTTGTTGTTTTTCTCTAGACTTTCTTCAATTTGTCCACATCTTTCCCAGAATTTTAGTTGTGGCCTTATCAGTGTGGAGTACAGAGGAAGAATTAGGCCAGCTCTACACTAGGATATCAGTTCGAATTAAGATACACAACTCCAGCTATGTTAATAATTTTCAATTTTAATCCTATCCTCCAAAGCAACCCCTCTTGACTTAGTATTGGCCACAAACTTTATAAGGTTACGTCTACACTGTGGAGCTATTTTCGGATACCTCTGGTATCCCAGAATAGTTATTCCATGTCTTAAGAGCAAGCCCCTTAAATCGAAATATAACAGGCTTGCTATTCCCATGTCCCTGTAAACTTCATTGCACAAGAGTTAAGAGATGTTTCGGAATAGGGCTTTATTTCAAAATGACCTCGAAATAAGCTACGCCATTTGTGTAGCTAATTTTGAGATAAGGGTCCCATGTAGACACACCCTAAGTGAACTCTATATGTCATTATTTAAATAATTGATGGAGATACTGAAAGAACAGAAGCCAGAACTGATCCCAGCAAAACCTCATTTAATATACCCTTCCAGCTTGACTGTGAGCCATATCCAACCAGTTACGCACACACCTATTAGCAGCTCCATCTAGGTTGTATTTCCATAGTTTGTTTGAGAAATGATCATGCAAAACAGTATCAAAAGCCTTACTGAAGTCAAGATATACCACATCTTTCTCCCATTCACAAGAGTTGTTACCATTTCAGAGAAAGCTATTAGGTTGGTTTGACATGATTTGTTCTTAACAAAATCCATGTTGACTGTTAACTTATCTTCTAGGTGCTTGGAAATTGATTTCCTGATTGCTTAATTTGCTCCACTGTCTGTCCAGGTACTAAAGTTACGATGACTGGTCTGAAAAAAGAAATCCACCATTTATTTCCATAGCATTCCATCTCATGTGAATGTATTATAGATCACTTCAGAACAGAAACAAATTATCCTATGGTTTTTAGAGTCTCAAATATTCACTAAAGTATCTATAAAAAGGGAAATAAGAACAACCCAGGAAACTACAGACCAGTCAGTTTAACTTCTGTGCCAGGAAAGATAATGGAGCAAGTAATTAAGGAATTCATCTGCAAACACTTGGAAAATAAGAAGGTGATAGGTAACAGCCAGCATGGATTTGTAAAGAACAAATCATGTCAAACCAATCTGATAGCTTTCTTTGATAGAATAACGAGTCTTGTGGATAAGGGAGAAGCAGTGGACTTGGTATACCAAGACTTTAGTAAGGCGTTTGATACGGTCTCGCATGATCTTCTTATCAATAAATTAGGCAAAACAACTTAGATGGGGCTACAATAATGTGGGTGTATAACTGGCTGGATAACTGCTCTCAGGCTATCTCTACACTACAAGTTTTGCTGGAAGAGGCAATGCAAATGAAGTGCGGATTAGCATTTTCTCACACTTCATTTGCATATTCTCTTCTGATCCATTTTTGCACTAGGGGTTTTTGTGCCAAAAGAAGCGGTGTGGATGTTTCTTTTTTGAACAAAGATTGGTGTACCTCCTTGGCCTCTGAGGATAGGACAATAAGCAATGGGCTTACACTGCATCAAGGGAAGGTTAGGCTGGACATTAGGAAAAACTTCTTAACTGTCAGGGTGGTTAAACACTGGAATAAGTTGCCTAGGGAGGTTGTGAAATTGTAACCCACACACCTAGGCTATGTCTACACTGGCGCGATCTTGCGCCAGAGCTATGCAAATGAGGCTAAGCGTGGAATATTGCCAAGCCTCATTTGCATATATAATGAGCCGCCATTTTGTAGAAGAGGCTCTCGCGCAAGAAGGAGCTGCCTACACTGCCCCTTCTTGCGCAAGAAAAACCCTCTTGCACAATGCTATTATTCCTGAAAATAAACAGCATAGCGGCATTGTGCAAGAGGGGTTTTCTTGCGCAAGAAGGGGCAGAATAGACAGCTTCTTCTTGCGCAAGAGCCTCTTCCACAAAAATAGTGGCTCATTATATATGCAAATGAGGTTCGGCGATATTCCACTCTTAGCCTTATTTACATAGCTCTGGCGCAAGATCGCGCCAGTGTAGACATAGCCCTAGTGTGGTTACTGAGTACTGCAAGTGGCACCTAGACCACTGTAACAGTTAAGATCAAAAGACCTCTACAGCATGGGCTGGGAGCCAGCTGGCTTTTAGCTCAGAGGGTAGAGGCTCCTATAGTCTGCTCCAGAGGTCCTAGGTTCAAATCCACCTTGGTGGTGGTTACAGAATCACCATCTCAGGATTTAAGAGCAGTTGGATAGATATCCATCAGGGATGGTGTAGTCTAGATAGTACTGGGTCCTGCCATGAAGGCAGGGGACTGGACTTGAGGTCCCTTCCTGATCTATGCTAGTGTTATAGATGACAATTCTGGCAGGAGGCTAAAAAAATGAGTGACAAACTGCATTCAGAAATGGAATGAGGAGACCAGATTTAAGAACGTTAGACTGAAAGAGGCTTACTATGACTCCAGAACAGTTAGGGCCTGGGGTGCTCTGATCTGTTATTTTCATTTATATATATAGCACTATTGGTATGCTGGGCTTTTGCAGACAAATATGTGGACAAAATCCCTGCTCCAAACAGTGAATAATCTAAGGGTTCAATCTGAAAACTCTTATACTTGTGCGTAACTTTACACTTGAGTACCCCCCATCCAAGTGAAGGAGTGAAGTTAAAACAGGTACTAAAGTGTATGAAAGATCAGGGACTATACAGAAAATACATAGACAAGGAGCAGGAGATAGGCTATGACAAAAAGCACGTGATAGAGAAGTGCTGTTTGCCACATGCCTTTTTGGTTCCACAGTTTTATTTGGAGCATTTTGGCTGTCCGTTTTGTTTTGCTGTTGGGTCAGTGTCAAGTATTTCTTTACATAAGCAGCATCTGTATACTTTGGCTAAATTTTTGTTTTAGAGTAATGAAAAGAAGAATGAACAAAACATACACTTCTTTATAGGGCATAATGAGTGCCCCTCAGTCTATAAAAACCACATCAGCTCTGGAGATAAAAGGCTTATGTCCCTCCGACACTGGAAGAATGATATAGAATGGGGGAAAACCTAACTGAAAGAGTGGAATTTGATTTATTAAAATGGAGAATGAAGAGCAATGGGCAAGAAAGAAAATAAGAGTTATTGGAAGGAAATTGAAAAGAGTGAGTTTTGCCATTTGTCAAGGTGAAGTGTGTCTGCTCTAACTGGGGACAAGACTGTTGAGACTTAATAGATTATTTGGAATAAAATATCTTAACACTAACACTGCCAGCTCTACCTCATGTCTAGAGTTACCTCCATAACTCTGTCTAGGATTACATATTCTTTTCCCTCTACCCAATTTTCTATGGAGAAGGATGTTCACATTTTTATCATGGTGTCCAGTACTCTCAGACGGAGCCATTTAAAACATCCCTTCTTGCTATCTTCGTTGCTTCCTCCGCAATCCTAAACCCTTTACATTATATTTATTACTAAATCTGCATATAGGCATATAGGTTATGTGTATTATTAAACCTGCAGTAGAAAGACTTCAGTGGATTTTGCCAACATTGCTTTGAGTGATTTTATTTTTGCAATCAGTTCTAGAACATTTCATTTTACTGAGCTCTGAATAGATCAGACTCCATCCCCAAGTTTAACCACATTTGGGAAAGGGGATAATAATATTCCATGTAACGTTAAGCAGTTAGTTCCTTGCTCAAGAATCAGTGTTTTACCTATTTTCTCTTAGCAGTTGCAATATGAGAGGAAACTTTATGGCTTAACTTAGTTCTATTTCAGGGTCATTGCTCCTTATTTCAAGGAAGTTAGACCCTCAAGATAAAGAATGGTGAACAGCACAGTTTTCTGAGTTACCATGGATATATTTTAATTTCCACCTAGACCTTCTGATGGTGGGCAAAGCAGGCAGCTGCCCCAAGACCTGGTGATTTAAAAGGGTCTGGGGGCTCCTGGCTACTGCCACTGTTATAACAGCAACACCAGTGGCCAAAGCCCTGGGCCCTTTGAATCACTGCCAGAGACCTGGGCAGCATGTACCAAGCAGCGCTGAAGGGCTGGCGGGTGGAGGCTAGCCTCCAGTCTTGCCCCTTCCATGTAAGACCCTGCCCCTTCTGGGGGCCTAAATCTAGGCCCCCGCCACCTTGCCCAGGGCCCAACAAAGTCTGTTGGATGCCTGTTTCTACCCAAAATCTCCCCATAAGAATTCTATTCATTCCCTACTTCTACTTTTGCATAAAGGAAGCCTCAGAAAGTAAACAGAGCTATTGGCAACAGCATGGTGCTTAGAATGATGTGTTCCAATTAGAGATGTTAAATTTAGTTTAATCAATTAATCAACTAGTCGATGGAATTTCCATCGACAAGTCGATTAGTCGATAAGCAATTGATAAGCGGGGGAGCCGCAGCAGAATTAGCTCCCAGCCCCAGGAGCTAACCCTGCTGCAGCTCTGCCTTTTAAATGCATTAAGAGCCAGCAGGCCAAAGTACAGCTTGGGGGATCCAGTGCGAGCCAAGACAGCTGATTCCTGGCTGGCACCCGGTCCCCATTACCCCCTACCCTCCATGGAAACGGTGCTGGGAGGAACCAACTTTTAAGCCCGCTATCCTCAGCACTGGCTCCTGCTCCCCCCCTTGCTGCTTTTGATAGAGGCAGCAAGGGGGGGGGGCAAATAGTCAAGGGACTAGTCAACTAGTCACTTACATCCCTAGTTCCAGTGAAAAGCAGAGCAACATTAAGTACCTTGGAGGATTTGGGCCTCAGTACCTAGGAAATTGTTAGAGGAAGTCAGTCTAGCTGCTATTGGCCTTTGTTCAGGGTCCAATTCCTAGATGAAGTGTGGGCAAAAATCCTTTTTTCCTCAGCATGAAGACACCACTGTGAGAGCATCCCAAAATGTTGATCTTCGACACCGACACATTCAAGAGACATGTCTTGGTGCTCTCAATATTGAGGATCTGTTCTTCTCTGTGTATTTCTATGTACAAAGATGTAATAACCACTCCTATTTGAAATTCTCTGGGCTTACTCTTATTTTAAAGAATTCAATGGGACATAAACACAGTTTTTATTACCAGTAAAATTGTGAGGAATTAATATTTCTCCTAGCCATAAAGAGAAGTTATCAAGCTAAAAGGAACATGACCACCATGAAATTCTCATGAATCAATTCATTCCGAGGCTTAAGACTTAGCAAAGACCTGTCTACTCTGAAATCTTCCTGGTGAGGAATGTTTTTTTCCCCTTTTGATAAAAACACAGAGGAAAATAAGCCTGTCAAGAAATGTTAGTCGCTTAAAGTCTGTAAATAGCCAGGAGCTCATATGACCAAGCATAATGTAATTCCCACATTTTCTTGGGAATATAGGTCTCGGTGTTGTGTCTCTCATCCTGGATCTCCATCTCAGAGCATTTTTTGTTTTTTTTTCAGAGTTCAGGGTTGGGCAAAAGGACCTCCGTGGGCCAGATCTGGCCTGACAAGCAGGTTGATCTGGCCCATGGAGGTCCTGCTGCTCCCCCGCCCGCAGACCAATTAGGGCCTGGGGGCAGGAGGAAGCTCTCGAAGTTTCCTATGCCATGCCAGCCAGGAGTGCGTGGTGCTTAGAAGTGCCAAGCACTCTTGGCAGGGCGGGAGGAGACTTTGTATGCTCCCCTGCCCCTAAGCCTGATTGGCCTGGGGGCAGAAGAGGGAGCATGCGAAGTCTTCTCCCACTGCCAGGGGCATGGGCGCCTATGGGGAACCTCTGGGGGGGGGGGGCAAAGACTTTGCGTGCTCCTCCATCCCCAGACCAATCATGGTCTGTGGGTGGGGAAGCAGGGAAGTATCCTGGCCCGGCCCCTTACACTTAAGGTCCCACCCCTTCTGGTGCGGCCTGGGGCCACTTCAAAAGTTTCTGAATGGGCCCCTGGCAAAAAATTATTGCCCACCCTTGGTCTAGTTCTATAGTTTGTAGATGAGGAGCAAATCAAAGATGAAACCAAGAGTCTCTGTCTTCCCCCGCACATGTTTGCCTACTTACACATTTAAATCTTTGTTAGTAATACCTATTGTTAGGCCCAGCAAACCATGGTTTGGTTTAAGTAAAGAAGTGTTGGGGTAGCTGATTGAAAGCCAGTGGGTTAACTAACCAGCACATCACCACATGCATGAAAAAAAACCCCCACCTCTCCAGCCATAGAATTCCAGGCCTTTTTCCTGCAGGGCTTCAGCTAGAGATCAAGCAATTATTGAAAATAACATGGTCTTCACGAAACAACAAGTAGGTCAGTTAAGCTGGCAAGATGCTATTTTTTGAGAGGCTGAATTATCTTCAATTGTCACCTGATCTCCACCCCACGAGCTGGGAGGCAGCTGGTCAGTCACAGGTGGAGGCTAAGCTTAAGTCTCTGAAAGGCCCACCCTTGATCTATTTATATGATAAAATGATGTACAGACCTTACAGAAGTGTCACTTTATCCAGGAAATTCAACTCCAGCTGGGATGAAATATGTTAAATGTCTAGGAGCACAGAGCAATCCTATACAATAGGTCTGAATGGGAGGGAAGATTGCTTTCCCCATCTGAGACTACAAAATGAAATTAGGTGAAATATAAATTTCTAGAGTCAGAATTTTGTTAGGACAACAAAGTTAACATTCCTATACTTGCAAAGTTTGCCACAGAACCTTGAATGACTATATGTACCATATATACCTGTTAGCCAAAGGCACACCTTGTTTACACTGGCAGCTTCTTGCGCAAGAACTCTTTTGCGGAAGAGTTCTTATGCAAAAACTCTTCCACAAGAGTGCATCTACGCTGGCATGTGCTTTTGTGCACGAAATGTACTTTTGCGCAAGAGCATCCATGCCAGTGTAGACGCTCTCTTCTGCAAGAAAGCTCTGATGGCAATTTTAACCATAGGGGCTTCTTGCGCAAGAAATTCATTTTGCCTGTCTTCACTGGCCTCTTCTGGAAGAGCTCTTGCACAAGAGGGCTTATTCCTTGTGTGGAGAGGAATAAATCTTCTGGAAGAAGCCATGTTTTATAATGCTTTACTGTAAATTTACTTCTGGAAGAATGCTCATGCAGTGTAGACAGCCAGCAAGATTTTGAGGAAGAACGACTGTTCTTCTGGAAAAAGCTGCCAGTGTAGACTTAGCCTAACTGAGTTAATTTAGGACCTGATCTGATTAGATGGAATCATGTCTTTGATTCAGAAGTGGGTTCTCCTCAGATCCTACCATATCTATCACTGGCAGATTTTTCTTTTAGTCTCTCGATAAGCACAGATGCAATGGTAAATTTAATCAGTATATTATGAAGCATAACGGATAGAACAATATCATACAAATGATCCAACAATACCAATCCCAACTCCGCTCCCACTGATATATGAAGAAGACAGTGCAGATTAAACCATGAATTAACAGCTGGATACTATACTGGATGACCAATGGTCTGGAACCGGAGCTTCGGTAGCTGAGAGGGAGGAACACTGAGGCATCCCTGGTGGTAAATGAAGCTACTTTGAACAGCTCAGTCTTTTGGAGAGACGTGCGCCTTCGCGACACAAAGCTGAACATGACTGGCAGTGTTTAGGTCCAATGTAACAGGACAGGTAGCTGCTGATTCACAATGTTGGGCCTGCGCCACAACTGTGGATCAGAGCACCCTGGCAGCAGTAGAAGAAGAACAGGACTAGAAAAGTGGAGATGGTCCTGGCCTTCGCCATGGTATCCCAGTCCAGTGTGCCTCTTTTCCTTGTTGGATTGGAAAACTCCCGACCCAATCCTCTCACAGGTCAGGTTATTTATAAGTTTAAAGGCGGGAAACTTATCAGAGTCCTGTGTGCAACATGCAGAGCGACATGTGCAAAAAGTTTGTACCTGGTGCACAGGATTAGTGTCATGCTCAAAGCTTTAGTGCTGAGTTGATAGAATCTTTTGGCAGCAACTGTCCCTGTCAATCACACGGGTTCCATTTTGACATCCTCACACACATCCTGACTACATTTTGATTTAACACTATCATGTTAACAAACTCATCCATTATCCTGTCCATTTATAAGGCGACCCACCAGGATGGATATAAAAAAATGGCAAAACTCTATGACCTTTTCATAAGCCGAACCTATATTTCAGGGCTTGGCAAACTTGAGCTCATGGCCGGTCTGGGTAACCTGCTGGCATGCCAAGATATTTTATTTACCTAGAGTTTCCACAGGCAGAGCCCTACAGCTCTCAGAGGCTGCAATCCACCCGTCCCAGACAACGGGAGCTGCAAGAAGCAGTGTGGTCCGAAGGTCATGCTGGCCACCACTTCCTGCTGCTCCCATTGGCTGGGAATGGCAAATCACAGCCACTAAGAGCTGCAGGGATTTGTGCCTGCAGTCACTACAAGTACACAAAACATCCTGGCACCAGCAAATTACCCTGATGGGCCAGGAGCTGAAACTCACTGACTACCGTTGTACATCACCAATGATGGAATTTCAATTATGGACTCACCTCTTTAAAAAGGGGTGCTAAATGTTACTTAAATGTTATACTTGTTATGTCAGAATTGAGATAAAAAGTATTAATAAAAATAAAAAGCATGGATATCAATAATATCATTTTTCTCAGTTCATGTCCATGTAAACAAATCACTTAAAACATGACAGGTCCAAGCACCAACTAGACCATTCCTGATAGGAGTTTGTCTAACCTGCTCTTAAAAATCTCCAATGATAGAAATTCCATAACCTCCCTATGCAATTTATTCCACTACTTAAACCATCCTGACAGTCAGGAAGCTTTTCCTAGCATCCAAACTAATCTGCCCCCTAGCTGCAATTTAAGCCCATTGATTCTTGTCCTATCATCAGAGGTCAAGGAGAATATTTTTTCTCTCTTCTTCTTTGTAACAGCCTTTAGGTACTTGAAGCTGTCATGTTCTCTCTCAGTCTTCTACTTTCCAGATTAAATGAACCCAGTTCTTTCAATCTTCCCTCATAGGTCCTGTTTTCTAGATCTTTAAAACATTTTTGTTGCTCTTCTCTGGACTTCCTCCAATTTGTCCACATCTTTCCTAAATGTGGTACCTAGAACTGGACACATTACTCCAGTTAAGGCTAAATTTGTGCAGAATATAGCAGAAGAATTACTTTGCCTGTCATTTCAGAATATTGTTTAACCTTATTGCAACAGTGTCATATTGTTCACTCATATTTATCTTGTGGTCCACTACGTCCCTTAAATCCCTTTCTGCAGTACTCCTTCCTAGACAGTCATTTCCGATTTTGTATGTGTGAAACTGATTGTTCCTTCCTAAGTGGAGTACTTTGCATTTGTCCTTGTTGAATTTCATCCTGTTTACCCCAACCATTTCTCCAGTTTGTCCAGATCATTTTGAATTATAATCCTATCCTCCAACGAACTTGCAAACCCTTCCCACATTAGTATCATCAGCAAACTTTATAAATGTACTCTCTATTTATAACACATATTTATACTGATCATAAAAGAAGTCATTGCCATGAATACTGCATCCATTTAAAGTAACAAAGGCTTTGTTTAGTGGACTAGATTAGCTAAAAGAGCGGTGCTGTACATCTGCACGAAATTTGACCCATGCATATCACAAAATGCTAAATCTTACAAGTCAATCAGAAAAATACAATGAACAATAGTACTACAGCTCTGGTGTCAGTCTGCTATTGTGTAATTTGATCTCTTTATGCATGTCGACTACTGTAATTTGTAAGTCTTGAGCCAATATGAAAATATTATGCACAGATGATTCTGTAATACCATTTAAATAACCTGTTATCACCACAGACATGCCAATCTACAAGGCTGCTTTGAAATAAAGAACAATAATAATTTGACAGTGATAAAGTAGGTGACATTCCTATTTAAAGTCCTACAAAGTCTAGAACTACATTATATTCTAAGATTTGCATACAAGTATTTAAATGAAAAACAGTACAATCAAAAGAAAATGGTCTGCTTATGATGCAGCATCAAAGCTTAAAGCTGTTGAATATGCAGAAGCAAATAATACTTGCACCACTACCTGTGAATTCTGTGTCAATGAGAAGCAAGTAAGAGAATGGGTCGGGGAGAATAAAAACACTAAGGGTACGTCTACGCTTGCTCCCTAGTTCGAACTAGGGATGCAAATGTAGGTGACCGAAATTGCTAATGAAGTGGGGATTTAAATATCAAAAAAAGAGGATTAATGTTAGTTCGAACCAAGGGGTTTGGTTCAAACGAATGCGTCCCAGTGCGCACTTCCTGGTTCGAATCAGCTGTTGAGCGGAGTAACGCGCTGGTAAATCATGCTAATAAAGTGTGGGATATTTAAATTCCCATTTCATTAACAATTTCAGTCGCCTACATTTGCATCCCTAGTTCGAACTAGGGAGCAAGTGTAGACGTACCCTAAAAGACATGCCAAGAAGCAAGAAAAAATGTCCAACGAGGTGCACTTCATTTCCTGAGTTGAAGAAAGATCTCAATGATTGGGTTGTTGAATGTCAACAAAACGGGTACCTCCTCAGCTGAACTGGCAGCACCATCCCATCCATAAATTGGTTCAGCACAGTCTTCCCAGGCCCCAAACTTTGGGGGGACCTTGTAGTGGCCACCTTAGCATGGACAGGACCCAGGGTGGCCCAGGGGATTACCTGGGGAGCCTGATGCAGGGCAGCAGCAGGGATTGATTCCCCACTCCTGCACTCACCGCAGCAATAGGAGCCAGAGTGCCCTGGGAGCCTTCTCCATACTTGCACCCATCTCTCAGCCCACAGTTCTCCGTTTCACCATGGCAGTGGGAAGCAGGGTGTCCCAGCTCCAGGGTGCTCTGCTTCCTACTGCTGTGGTGAAGTAGAGTGTAGCAGGTTAGGAGATGGGCGGCAGAGCAGAGAAGGCTCCTAGGTCACTCAGGCTCCCACCGCTTTGGGGAGTGCAGATGTGGCCTGATTCCTGCTGCTGCTCCACACCAATCCCCCTCTTCCTGCCCCTGGCAATCTTCCAGATCTCATCTTTTGGAGGGGAGAAGGCTTTGGACAAGGGGGTGCAATGGGGGCAGAGCAAGGGAGGGGAAGAGGCGAGGGTAGGGCAGAGCAAAGGAGGGCGGTACCTGTGACACAGGGACCACAAACCCCCCAGGGATGCCCATGAGAACTGGAATTCATCTGGATGCTCTACAAATGTTGAAAAACTACTAATACAAGTCAGTAAATCCATCATTGCTGTGGCATCAGCGAGTTGGTGTACTCGTTTCATGAACCATCAAGGTTCCTGCCTTTGTCAGCAAACAAAGAGCACAAAAGCTGCCGAAAGATCGTGAAGAAAAAAAATCACATCTCTCCAAAAGTTTATTATAAAACATTGAAAGGAATATGCATTGGGCTGTCACAAATAGGAAATATGGACAAAACACCAATGACTTTCAATCTCCCAAGCAACAGAACGGTAACCAGTGTCAGTGAAAAAAAAACAGTTTTAATTAAAACCATTGGCCATGAAAAAAAATCCATTTTACAGTGGTTTTCTCATGTTTGGCCAATGGCTCAAAGCTCCCTTCTGTTATTATTTTTAAAAGAAAAACATTGCCTGAAAACATGGAAATTTCCTGCTGGTGCCATTGTACACACACGAGACAGATGGATGAAAGGGGGACTATTGAATGGCTGGGAAAAGTGTGGAATAAGAGACCAGGAGCAATTCTCAAGAAACCTGCTCTGCTTGTTTGGGATATATTCAGAGCACACAAGATGGATGAGGTGAAACACGTAGCCAAAAAAATAAAAACTACTTTGGCTGTAATACCTGTAGAACTTCTGTTCAACAGCCGCTTGATGTCTGCCTGAACAAACCCTTTAAAGTCAGGCTATGCAAAATGTGGTCTGACTGTATATGCTTAGGCATGAAGAAAGTGACAAAATGTGGGAATTAAGGATGTTAAATATTGACTAATTAACTAATTGAATAGTCGATGCACTTTGCATCGACTATTCAATTACTTGATAGGGTGCCTCTGCCTTTCAAAGGTGAAAGTGCTGTGTGGAGCCCGGGGTCAGCTGGGGGCTCCCCACTGATCCCAGGCTCCGTGCAGTGCTGCTGCTTTGAAATGCCGTGGGGAGCCCGGTGTCAGGCTCCTCATGGTGTTTCAAAGGGGCAGCACCATATGGAGTCCGGGGTCAGCGGGGGAGTCCCAGCTGATCCCGGGATCCACGCGTCACTGCCACTTTGAAACGCCGTGAGAAGCCTGACGCCGAGCTGGCCCCGGGCTGCACGTGGCATTTCAAAGCGGCAGCACTGCATGGAGCCTGGGGCCTGGCACTAGGGCTCTTTCTGATAGAGGCAGCAAGGGCAGGGGATATGACTAGTCAATTCTCCTGTTGACTATCCGATAAGCATAAGCATTTGCTTATCGGATAGCCGACTAGTCCTTCACATCCCTTGTGGGAATCTGATTTTGAGCTTTATCAGTCTGGTCGCCCAATGGGTCAAGGATGTGTGGGAGTTCATTCCCTCAGAAATGATCGAAAAAACCATTTCAGAAATGCAGTATCAGCAATGCACTTGATGGGTGAGAAGACGATGCCATATCTGACAATGACACAATGGAGGCTGATGATGAGAAGGGATCAGTCTGAAGGCGAAACTGCCAACATCTACAGTAACAATGCAGGTGGAGCTATGACTGAAGCTGAGTTTAATTATCTGTTTGGTGAATCAGAGACTGATTCGGACTTTGAAGGATTTTAAGAAATTCTAAATAAGCACATCAGAATGATATGAAAATTTAAACTCAGAAAATGGATGCTTAAAAAATGACTAATTTTGAAGGTATGTGTGCTATTATAATAGGTTTTTTGTTAGATTACATTACAATAATCCTAGTAAAGCTTGCCTGTCTCTTGCTACGCCAATTTTTAAAATACAGCAGGGTTGGCAAATTTTGGCTACCGGCCCATTGGGGTAAGTTGCTGGCACGACGGGAGTTTTTGTGTACCTGAAACACCTGCAGGCACAAAGTCTTTTACTTTTTAGTAGCAGTTTGATATTCCTGGGAAGTGATGTGGTCCAAGGGACGTGCTGGCCCCCACTTCCCACAACTCACACTGGCGTGGAAGAGTGAATTGAAGCCACTGGGAACTGCAGGGCTTCATGTCTGCAGGCACGGCAAGTACACAAACCATCCTGGCATGCCAGCACCTTACCTTGATGGGCCAGAAGCCAACGAAGTCCTTTGATAAGCTAACCCCCACTCTTAGCTGCTTTGCTTTTTTTACCAAAAAAAGGCTTATGAATATTTATGGTAATTAGAATGTTAGCTTTACGTCTCATGAAATAGATGGCACTTAAAAGTGCCCTCTAACAACATGTTATCAGTTCTCTGTTTTGATTCAGGAGGAAGAAGTCTCCCTATGGGATCAGCAGCATCACAAAAGTGTTCCAAGTGCTACTTTAGATTGACTTTAATTTGTGAGAAGCACAAGGTATTATGGCTGAGGCCAGGACATATTCATCTCTAGCGTGTAACAAACACTTAAAAGTTACCACAATTAAGACACACCAGTAGTATCAATCATCCAAGGGGTAATAAAATTTGGCTATAAGATGGGAATCCCGCTCTTTTCTGGGCACTGCTTAAAGATTTTGCTGCCAAATTTTCCATCAGCTATATTATATGGTTTAGTTATTTGAGTCTCCATTCATGTGTCCGTTCTGGAACTAATTTTTTAGGTGGTTTACCCACAGGAGTACCAGCTCAAGTGCTTAAAATAAAACTGGATTTTTCTTATGGAAAGTAAGTTAGAACCCGGCTGTATATGATTACATACCGTAAGAAACTTATAACCCTTTTTCTCAGTCTGTTTATAAGAAAAGGGCAAGTCCCATTTATTTATGAAAGATGCACCTACTGAAATATCTTGGCACAAAATAAGGTACATTCATTTTAACACATTATTAACTACAGCTGTGATGTAAGACTTCCTTGAACAATGGAGGAATGGTGTACCCCATTGTGAGCAAACTGCAGCATACCCACCTAAATAAGAGGTTACAAGCTACCTCTATATCAAAGTTTTCTTTGAAAAATACAGACAAAAAAAATACAAATAAGCAAAAGAAAGACTACGATTTCAATAGGTTGAGTTATTGCCATAGCCCTATTTGTGCCACCATCTATACCATCATGATTCAAATTGATTTGAAACCCTTTTTCTCAGTCTGTTTATAAGAAAAGGGCAAGTCCCATTTATTTATGAAAGTTACACCCACTGAAATATCTTGGCACAAAATAAGGTACATTCATTTTAACACATTATTAACTACAGCTGTGATGTAAGACTTCCTGCATAATCGGATACACTGTCACCTGCACTGAATTTGGAGTTCAAAATGGAGTGACCTCTCCTAAAACCAAAAGGCAGAAATCTCTGTAAATTAGTTACAAGCATTTCCTTTTACATTATTCTTTCTGGCTCCCGTCTCCACCCTTGTTAAAGTTCTGCATTAAAACAGAAGGGCAGATAAGTTTCCTGTCTTTGATCGAGTTCATTGTTGCTCTGTGCAGGGCACCTGAAAGACTTTGCTGGAACCTGAGCAAGGTGGGCGAGGGGAGGAGGGGGGGCAGCTCCAGGCTGCCAGAATAGGTGGGCCTTGGGCAGAATGAAAGGGGGTAGGGCCTAGTATTCTCCCACACTCAGTCCTTCAACACTGGCTCGAGCTGCCCAGGGCTCCATTGGCAATTTAAAGGGCCTAGAGTTCTGGCCACTGCCATTGCCTCTGTAGCAACAGCGGCAGCTGGGAATACAGGGCCCTTTTAATTCACCAGGCCCTGATGAATGGATATTCCCATTATCCCTTGGCTCTGGATACTGCTTATCTAACCTTTTAGTCCTGAGGCTCTTAGAAATACTTCTCAAGAGGGTTTTTTTTTTTTTTTTTTTTTTTGCAGGGGGCCTTGGGATGCACTGTCAGCTAGTATCAATTAATTTCCAAGAAAAAAGGAATCTCTGAAAAGGGGTAGGAGGCCCCTTTTCAAGGCCCTCCATAAATTACACAACGTATCACTCTTCTCTACTATTAATGGACTCAGTGGGCCAAATCCTTAACTAGAATAAATCAACCTAGCTCCATAGTCTTCAAAAGAACCATATTGATTTTCTCTGACTGAGGAGCTGTCCCAGTACATTTTCCAAGAACATAAACATTTTCAGCAAAGTGTAGCTTAGAACAAATTTGTTTACCAGACAGTTTGCCGTGTTCCTTTGGTTCTGGCTGTGAGAAAGCATTGTGTGTTCAAATAGTAAATAAATTGATTCTCCAGTCCCTCTTCTCTCCAAGTACATGCACCTCTTTTCTGTGAAATGTATCACATGTTAAGCAGGAATATTTTTGTGAGAGCCCCTTGAGAAATTATTGGCAGCACTCTTCTGCATTACCTGGTTTCTATGCAATTGTTTACTGTCATCTTAGGTGATCTTGCAGTTACCGGCCAAAATTAGTTGGTTTTTACTACAAAAGTCATATAGGTTATATCGAGCTATGGAGCTACAATGATTGACATCAGCTGAGAATCTGGCCATTTTGATTTTGAATACATGGTTGTCTATGTATTATGTAATCGCCTATGATAAATGATTGGGCAATCAGCATAAATAGTATTGCCTAAAGAAATGTGCTAATATAAAAACCAATCAAGTAGTACTTATATCATCAGTTGTTATTGTTTTAATTTTATTTCCCTATGATTAACTTTTAAAGTAGAGTATAATTTCTTGGAAGTGAGTACAAATACTTAAAACTTAATCAGCCTCTTACAATTACAATTTGTGTTTTTAACTGAGTTTTGCAAAACACATTTAAACACATAAAGGTCATTATTTTGTCCCCTTGAGCCATGCATTTAAATACCTTTAACATTCATGAGACTTGTGGGTATGCATCCAGGGAGAATAAACCTCTTAAACACCTTTTTTACTGTAGCCATTTTGTTTCCTTAGCATTTCTCACTTCTCATGGCTATTTTGTTTTACTTTTCTGTCTTTACAAATACATATAGCAACCATTCATCACTCTTCTAACAATCCTTCCCTCGCTCCTTTTATTGATAGTTCAAGGACACCTGAGATGCTGTTCCTTACTTCATTTTCCATTTTCATTGTGAACTTAAAAACGCTTCTTTTTTCCTCAGCAACTTGTTTCCATCCGGAGACAGAAGCTTGCTCTCCTATATTTCACCCTTCTGAAGGGATATTTATTTGTCTGAAACCACTCAGTGTTTAACTAACAACCTGATTATTTAGTTAGTTAGTTAGTTATTTTGCATTGTCTTAGTATAAACTTAAATTTCTGTAACACCTCTCATCCCAAAGGATCCCCAAGCACTTTACAAACTATGGCCCTGATACCGCCAGCACTTACTACCAGGTGTGATGTTAAGTAGTCCCACTGGGATAAACAGTTCATTGTTGGCTCCTTTTGAACAGTAAAACCCCGATAGTGTCAATCTTGGTGTAAATACAGTACCACTGATATTCCTTTGCCATTTCTAGGATAGAGGGAGTTAACCAACTGACACACAGCTCAGCAGTGGGCGGGAGAGGACATTTTTTCTGTAAATGTAATGGGCCAGTTTACATAGGAATGGCACTCCATACATCAGAAATAACAAACAATTGCTATACCCAAATGAGCTGTTAGCTACATTTGCTGGCTGAGTTATATTTCCATCATTTTACAATGAGCTGTTTAATAAATAACTTCAGATCCAGTTGTAAGCTAAAGATTTTCTCCTGTAACAGCAAATCATTAACACAATGAAGCAAAACAATAAAGATGGAGAAGGGCAGAAGGTTGTTTCCAATGCAGTTCAATAAAAAAAAAGATGCAAAAAATATTTCAGTTATAGTTAAAAAAAACCAAACTGAATGCAGTACATCTTAGGGTATGCCTAGACTACATGCCTCTGGCGACAGAGGCATGTTGATTAGGCTACCCAGCATAGGAAAATGAAGCGGTGATTTAAATAATCGCCGCTTCATTTAAATTTAAATGGCTGCCGCGCTGAGCCGATCAGCTGTTTGTCGGCTCAGCGCGGTAGTCTGGACGCACCGTGGTTGACATCAAAGGCATTTGTTGACCTCCCAGGTAAACCTCATCTTAAGTTCACAATGAAAACGGAAAATGAAGTAAGGAACAGCATCTCAGGTGTCCTTGAACTATCAATAAATCGCCGCTTCATTTTCCTATGTGGGTAGCCTAATCTACATGCCTCTGTCGCCAGAGGCATGTAGTCTAGACGTACCCTTGGCCTGTATCTCAAGGTTTTGAGGAAACTCCAAGCTGCAGTACTTTGAATTTTGCTCTCCTGGTCTCTAAGATGTTTATATCATATCACAGCTCACGGTTGCTTGGGTAGTATGTTAGTCATCATGGTCTTTATACTTTTAGCCAATGTGCATTTAATTTTAGTTATTGTACTCCATTTGTGCCTGAGGTACATCCTTCACATCATATGGCAAGACTTTATCACAAATAAGGAGCTTTGGAATACAGCAGGACAAGAACCACTTGACGTTCAAATCAAGAGAAGAAAGTGGGACAGCTAGGCCACACTCTCAGAAAACCATCATCCAGCATAGTCTGTCAAGGAAAACGCAAAAGAGGAAGACCTCGGACAACGTGGAGAATATCTACTAAGATTGAAGGACAACAACTGAGGTTCTCTTAGGCTGTGTCCAGACTCCATGCCTCCGTCGACGGAGGCATGTAGATTAGCCAGATCGGAAGAGGGAAATGAAGCCGCGATTAAAATAATCGCGGCTTCATTTAAATTTAAATGGCTGCCCCGATCTGCCGATCAGCTGTTTGTCGGCAGATCGGGAGAGTCTGGACGCGATGCCCCGACAAAGAAGCCTTTCTTCATCGACACAGGTAAGCCTCGTGAAACCAGGTTTACCTGTGTCGATGAAGAAAGGCTTCTTTGTCGGGGCATCGCGTCCAGACTCTCCCGATCTGCCGACAAACAGCTGATCGGCAGATCGGGGCAGCCATTTAAATTTAAATGAAGCCGCGATTATTTTAATCGCGGCTTCATTTCCCTCTTCCGATCTGGCTAATCTACATGCCTCCGTCGACGGAGGCATGGAGTCTGGACACAGCCCTAGAGTCAGCTAGAAGTTTTGTCTCAAGACAGAGTGAAGTGGAGGAGACTTGTAAATGACCTATGTTCCATTAAGAGTACAAAGGTTTAAGAAGACGACTCCACCTTTTCTACTGTATTTATTAACTGCAGGTGGAACCTCTCTAGTTTGCACTCTCTGGTCCAGCAACATCCTTGGTCCAACATGATTTTAGTTAGCCGGATGTCCTCTTCTCATAAGTGTGGCCAAGTTTCCCACTGTCCCATAATGTTTGTTTACAGCAGGGGCGGGGAACCAAAGGCCTGGGGGCCAGATGTGGCCCCCAGCTGGCCTAGATCCAGCCCCCGAGGCTCGGGGCTCTCACCCCCCAGCATTGGAGAGCCTGTGCTGGCACTGCAGACCCCTCATCATCCCCTGAAGGACTGGAGCACACAAAATCTACTATCCGGGCCCTGCTAGGCTCTGGTATGCAAGGAGAATGTGGGGAGTCTTTCTTCTTCTCAGCCGGGGGCCACGTCAGTGAGAGTTTGTTTGGGTTTTGTATGTTTGTTTTTTCATCTCATTTGTGTGCAGCCCCCAGCTGATTTTTCTGTGGATCAGCAGCCCCTGACCCAAAAAATGTTCCTCACCTATGGTTTGCTACCATCAGTCCTGGCTTTCAGTGTTCTGTGCTGTTATTTAGCTCTAATTCACTCCTAAGTGTCTTTAAAGATTCCTAAAGAGCCCAGAAAGCAGTGGAAGTGTTGGTAATGCTGCCAGACAATGCTGACCTTCTGTGATCTGGCAAATTCTCTAGCACAGCACCAGTCAGGTCTTGAAGGTGCTGGATTAGAGAGGTTCAACCTAAACTTCAGCTTATCTGAAGTGCCTGTGATTTGAATTTGCAGCAACAATGGGCTATCAGACATCCTCTCTATTAAGCTTATATGTCACAATAGCAGCAGTGGACAATGAAAGCAAGGAGCAGTTGAAGGAGAATACATCATCTCGGCACATCATAGCAGGACAGGGTGAAATCAATGACCCATGACCATCCCAGTGGCTTTCAAAAGTGTGCATAGTAAAAATAATGCACCTGTAAAACAATGCACCAAGGTAAAAACTAGGCGGATATGAAAAGCACCCTTGAGCACCATCAATGCTAGCTGAGTTTGCAATATCAGCAGGAATCAGAAGGTGAGGTATCACAGATGGTCGACATAACAGAGAGGCTTTGATGCAGTAAGGAAATCATGTTTATCTGTATCTTTCAGTTCTGGTGTGAGAGAGCAATCTTCTTATTATGCTAAGGAAAGAGGTAGGGCAAAAGAGCAGTTATCACCAGCTTTGGGATATATGCAGATTGTATGATATTGAGCGTAACTAGAGACAGTGCACGTACATGACTGTTTGCAATGTGCCCAATATGCCAAAAGATCAGATAGTTAAAATAAGCAAACTATGCTGCTGGGGGCAAAGATCTGGCTTAGGAACAAAGAGTGGCAGCACTCAACATATGGGAAGAGTCTACCAATGTAAAGAGGCTGCTGATGCCACCACTACCACTCAGTAAACTCATGTCACTTCACAGCACCATATGAATCTTAGATGGTGCGCAGTTATCTCATGCAGCAGATACCATGTGTCAAGAAAAGAACAAGTCAGGAGCAACTTCAGACAGGAGTGTGAAACAAATATTTATACTCTGCACTGCAGACCCTGGAAAAGAACTGATGAAAATATTAGTCATTGCAGAGGATAGCTATGGAACAGGAATCATATACACGTGGTAGGGGATATGTTACCTCGCTGAGAAGGCTTACCCCTGGAAACAATGCCCCCAACTCATTACAGAGGACTTGTCTACATACAAACTTGCACCAATTTAAAGAAATTGCTGCAAGTTTGTAGGTGAGAGCTCAGATCAATGCAAACCTGGTTTATATCAGTTTAGCTCGCCTTACATCAGTTTAACAGGGGCAAAGGTTCCAGATGCATTGCAAGGCATCCCCACATACAGAATTGTACTGGTTGAAATAACTTGGAACAATGTGACATCATTAGTTAATGTAGCGCAACTGTGTGTGTGGACCTAGCATTAAATATAACTGGCCACTGACCAGCAGATCTCTAATTAAACAAGCCCAAACTGATAACATTGGCAGAATGAGACAAGTCAGACATGGAGGTAGGTGGAAACGCCTCATCATTCACTCACATAGTGGCACCATAATAGCTCACATACGTGGAGAGAAAAGTTAGCATGCTATTGCTCACTCATTACTAGGTTTTTAATGCTGGTTCTAGGGGACTGCACAAAGTAGGAGGGATTTGGCTACCATGGCCATACCACCTTAGGAAAAGAACACACAAACCAAGAATAAACCATGCACATCATGATTTGCCCTCTCCATTCCTGCTTTGTGCAGGTAGAGTGTTGGTGTAATATTTCCTCTGTCTTACTGACTTTTCAAAGTGTTAAGGTGTCACATGCTGCTCGCTTTGTTTCCGTCACTGGCTTGGCATGGCTACATAGCCAGCATTTTGTAGGTTCAAAATCCAACACAGAATTCTATGTTGTGGGGCTCCTCCTTAGGGTGGAGTACTAAAATTTTCACAGCATTGCTAAATCGATAGAGGAGGGGTGGCCAACCTGTGGCTCCAGAGCCACATGTGGCTCTTCAGAAATTAATATAGGTACCAAATCCAGGGCTGGAGCTACAGGTGCCAACTTTGTACTGGGCCGGAGGGTGCTCACTGTTCAACACCCCAGCTCGGCCCTAGGGCAGTCCCCCTCCATCCTTTCCCCCTAGGATCCTGCCACTTCCTACCCTTTCCACTGAGCCTCTTACACCCACGCTTCCTCCCGCCAGTGTCTCTCACTGAGAGAGTGCAGATCACAGTGGACAGGAGGAAAAGGAGAAGGAGGCACTGACCGGTGGGGCTGCCAGTGGGCGGGATATGCTGAGAGTGGTGGTGGGGAGATGATCAGGGCGGGTGTCATAGAACTGTTGCTCTTTGGCAAAGTGCATTGGTAAATTCTGGCTCCTTCTCAGGTTTAGGTTGGCCACCCTGCTATAGTGCTTCGAATGAGTTTCACAAGTTTTGATGTGTTTCTGAAAGTGAAACACATCCTCTTCTGTCAAACGATTATATGAGAATCTCAGCTTCCTTTAAAAAAAAAAAGTACGTTTCTAGACCTCAGAGAAAAGTTTAAAAAATGAACCCTAACAGCTCAAAACCCAGAAAGCAATTTTTTTTTAAAAAGTCCATATTTATTATTTTTAGGCGTGTGTGATTTATCAACCAATTTCACAGGGGGTGTGTGGAGCTGACATGTTTTTTGAATGCTGGCAGACTTAGTGTACGCACTTTGATTTGCTCTCTCCGAGGCTATTGTCTTAAATAATACAGTATAGCCAAGTTTCCTTGCATAACTGAAGATGTAGGGCAGTTATGATTGGTTTAGGCTTGTCAGTAAATTATACAGCACCACATTGTAGCTGACCCTTACGCAGATGTGTAGGGCTTTGTGGGGGAGAGAGACTGGGCGGCTCTCTTGGGGGGCCAGCACAAGGGCCTCTCACAAGTACATTCCTTATGCTTTGGGGAGCAAAGGAATGTTCCATCAGTGCGCCCCCACAGATGAAAGCTACCCCAAGAGGGTGGGGCAGGGAGGAAACAGGCCTTTCCCTCCCTCTCCATTTCTCTGCCCAGCAGAATGGGCTGATTGGTCAGGCTACCTGAAGCTCAATCTCTCCAGTATCTTATAGCTATGACAACAACAAATAAAATGCACAGCTTTCCGAGAGAACTAGTATTTCTGTATCACCTTTCATCCTGAAGGATCACAAGCGAAGCATTGCTGAGATGCCGCCACCTCTGGTATGCGGGGGGGGAGGGGGGAGCCATCTGGCACCCAGAATGCTGCATATCAAAGAGAAGTAGCATTAGAAGAACACTTTATATAAATGAATGCATATCTGAGCTATCATAACTCTATCCTGACATAGTAAAACCATCAGGACAATATTACAGGCCCAGAAGGTCTGTTTAGCAAATCTAGTTTTCAAATAAAAAAAGGTGTCAATCTCCCAGCAGGCTGTTTAGCATATTAAACAGTGTGGCAAATATTCAGAAGTACTGTATATTGTATCCTATTTATGTTTGGATTTTATGTCTGTATTTTGAGCCAGTTACAAACACAATCCTGTGAACTTAATGTGGAGCAACGTCAAACAATTTTATAATTTTGATATTGTCAGGTTGTGATTCTTGTCACCTATTTTCCCTACCCTTTGTGTAGTCTGTTAAATGATAAAATGTTTATTGTTTGAAATTAGCCATGTGAGAGGAAAAGGACACTGTGACAGGTTGGACTACAGAAGTCCCATGGGAATTGTCACCTGGTGGACTGATCAAGCCAGTGATTCCCACCTTCCTGCCCTATGGGGCTCCCCGCCACCTTGTTCTGTTGGGACAGAAGCTCTGGTCTCCCCCTCCCAAGGCATCGAGTTGGGGTAACTGCCCCTCAGCAGATCAACACAGACATAGCATCTTTGAGTTATGAATATTCATAAGCCAATTTTCATAAAACATGGGGAGGCATTACCGACTATTCAAATCTTTAGACCTGAACTCCAAAGGTAGTTTGTCTCCAGATCTAATCCTAAAGTGGAAGGAACCTGTTTCCCAGTTCTGATTCAGGTACTGGTGAAATTTGGTTCTCATCAGATTTCAGGCCAAGAGGCCAGAAACCTAGTAAGAACAACTGATCTTACAAGGTTTCAGTCATTCAAGATATCCACTATTTGAACTCTCTCGAGAACAGCTAAGTAGACTCCAGCACTATTTAATCTAAACTTAAACTCTCGTTTTTATTTTTTTCAAACCATAACTTGACTTAATCAGGATTCTGATCTAGAGCAAAACACCACGGCTGTATCTACACTGGCAAGATTTTGCCGCCTGTCTACCCTGGATGCGAGTATTTGTGTAAGAACACTGATGTTCTACTGTATGAAATCAGTGCTTCTTTCACAAATACTCTGATGCTCCCGCTTAGGCATAAGTTCTCTTGCGCAAGAACACTTGTGTAAGAGGCCAGTGTAGACAGGTAACATCAATTTCTTGCGCAAGAAAGCCCGATGGCTAAAATGCCCATCGAAGCTTTCTTGCGCAAGAGAATGTCTACACTGGCACAGATGCTTTTGCGCAAAAGCAAATCTTTTGCGCAAAGGCACATGCCAGTATACGCTCTCTTGCGCAAATACTTTTAACTGAAAAACTTTTCCATTAAAAGTATTTGCACAAAATCATGCCAGTGTAGATGCAGCCCACATTTTTAACTCTTATTTTAATATATTGAATGCCAAATGTACTCTTGGAATATAATACATGAAAGAATCTCTCAGTCTCTGGGTTTGAAAATGTAAACCACAGTTATATCCAAATACGAATGTTTTGGTAAATAAAAGATGTATTGGTGCCATTATATCCTTCTATGTTACAGTCTGGACAATGCAATGTTTTCCCTTATTCATTTGTATGTAAAACCAGATTGCACTTGACTTATTTCCCTCAATATTATAAAGCTGTGTATTGTTGGCAGAACATTATTGTTGCTAGAAATTAGATCACTAGCCTCTCTCAGACCAGAAAAAAAATTATATAGAAGGAGCTCAGCAGATGGCCCAGCACGTAACACTGTGACTGCCATGAGAGAGACATCCATGATCAGCACCGCTGATCCTCAGGCCAACTGTGAGGCACCCATTTGTCTATGAGATGTGAAGTCCTCAGCCTCCAGGGCACTTAGTGGTTGCACTTTTGCGCTGCCTAGCAGGTGGTTACCAAGCAACAATGCAGTTTCAGAGGCTTACTGTCGTCCCAGCCACTGGATGAATGCATCAGTCACAGCTGCTGCTTTGAGAGCATGATTTCGGGGGAGGGGAGAGTGGGATGAAGGTAGCCTTAAAAGGATGGGTTTTTTATAAACACATTTGATAGTTTTGGTGATCAGACAGTTGATATTTAGAGTTACTCTTTCCATGGTACATAAGACTAGAAGGAAAGTTGGAAGGTCCCTGGTGCCAACCCTCATGGCAAATTAGCAAACAACATCTTAGCTATTTTTTAAAGTAGGGTAACTTTAGTATCTGACTTTGCTATCAGTGAGTTACAAAATTCTACATTTATCATGATTTGTGAGAGGCAGGGAATACAAAGCAACAATGGCTTTCTCATGTGTGGAAATGCATCTCTCAAGTGGGAAAAACCCATCCCCAATTTTGTGTTATAAGATTGTTAACAGCTCTGACAGTGCCACATTAGCTGAAAAAGAAATGATGCACATAAACCATTTGGATTTTGAATGTTTCCTTTAGTCTCCTGTTGTCTGCCAGAACAGCTCCAAAGCATAAAAAAAAGTTAATACCATACAAATATTTCTTTCCTCTTGGGTTTGTAACAAAAACCGCTCTCTTGCTGCTTGCAGATATGTGTCTAAGCTTCAAAAGGGCCTGATCCTGGGTAGAACTGCATGCTTTCTGTACGCTGCTCAGTGCCCCCAATTCCCATTGACTTCAGTGGTAGTTGTGAACCTTCAGCAATTCCCAGTTACAGCTCGGCATCTTGCAGGATCAGGCCCTAAGAGAGACCCAGGCTGAAATCTTGGCTCCATTAAAGTCAATAGCAACATTTGTATTGTCTTCAGTGGGCCAGGATTTCAGCCCTGGGATTCACACCATTCCCTTTGCCAATTGAACAGTGATTAGTTCCTGCCTTTCTTCAGCCAGTTTCCCACAGCACTGGATTTATTTGTGGCCTAAGTAGTCAGGCCAGGAATTCAACGTAGCCCTCCTGTCCTGGAAACCGTTGATGGGGATATACATCAATCATCAAAAATATATACAAGAGATTTAAAAAAATAGCATCCACATGAAACATGGGGTAGGGGGAAGGACACGGAGAGGAGAACGCTTCTTAAATCTGTTTAACGGTTTGCCAGTATTTGTCCCTGCACAGCAGTCTCTGGGTCACTCTTCCCATGTCCCTCACCCCTAAAATGCTCACTTCTGGCATTCCTTTTGTGTGAACATAAGGTGGGAAACAGATTGTGTCTGGGGACACACAATGGGGGTAAAAATACTCTCTTTCCTATTGCACCCATACAGAGTGACATGCAACTTAGTCCAAAACCGTACATCTCATTGCATACGCAGTTTGCAAGAATAATCACCGTCATTCTTCATTTTTGCAAATGTATTACATGCCAGGTTTTTCAAGTAGTCTGAAAAAATGTTGTGCACAGTCATTTCCATTTGTACATGGAATTCTCTGGCTTACGTGCCCAAATAGTATGAGATGCGGTAGGAAGAGCCTTCCAAACTTGCCCCAGTACAGGCTAGCACAGATGGTTCACCAAAGCAGCACTGGTTAAGCAGTCTGGGGAGCATGAGGAGATAGTTCTATTGCCACCCAAATTCTAAAATGGGACATTTTTATATGACCATGTTTCGCTTTTACAATGTTTCCTCATCCAAAAAAGAGTAACTTTCATTTCACAGGTCACATTCACCCTCTATTAATATGACAGCATAGTTTTTTTCCCCTCTTCTACATAAAATGAGGCCTGATCTGAAAGATGCTGAGTGCCAGCAGCCAATGCTGATCTTGCTGGGAGTTAAGAATCACAATCTCAGACTCTTGCAAAATCAGGGTCTAAATACTAACACTCAGATTGGGGCAAATGATGGCTATTCAATCAGTAATTAAGAGGCTTCACCTGATGAGACGGAGCACCTGGCATGTCTCAGTTAAAATATGGCGGCTTTGTATGATGTGTTGTTCACAAGGAGAGCAAAATAGTACATTCTTCTCTCCGCCACAGGAATTCCAACAGAAGCAGAGAGGCTCTTGAGAAACCAGCTGCTCCTAACTTTGCCACTGCAAGAATGCAGCTGAATTTGAAAACTTGTCACCAGGCTGAATCCGTGATACACCTGTCCCTCTCGTCAGTCTCCTTTGGAAAGTCTCACAGGGACTTAAAAACTAAAGCCATAAAAATGGGATTTAACCAGACTTATTCTAGAATGCAATATGTAACATACATGCTCCATATGTCCCATGGTGGGAATGTCCTTTAAACCAGGATATGTAAACAAGACAACAGCTGAGGAATGGCATGAGCTGACCCAATTTAATTCAGAGGAGGAGACTGCTAGATGAAGCTTTAGAGAAGGATTCCTTTTTAATAAATATATATTTATACACACATGGCAACAGAAAACAGGAAATATATTTGATAGCAAGCACTTTCATCTACTTTTTTAATTTAACAAGTAGTGGAGCAAACAGACACCATTTCAATAGGGCCCCCAACCCAGTAATAAAAATGGGAGGGGAAAACTGTTCACTGTTCACTTTCACCTATTGCTACATAGAGCTGGAACATCTTGACTCGTGAAAATCCTGGCTCAAGGCTAGGTGACAGATCAGTAAGGCCATGTCTACACTACAAACTTGGGATGACTATTTACTGTGGTTTATCACCACTGAAGGCTTATATCATACATGTGGCTATTTGTATTGGTGGTGCTCATATTCATTAGCAATGCTTACGGTAATGTAAAGTTCAGTATGCACAGGTAAGTATCACAGTAGGCCATGAACCATTGCTGGCACAATATCTTTTGGGACACTTTCATATTATTTTGTAGCATATGTCTAGACTGCATTGCTTTTCCGGAATACCAGAGGTATCCCAGAAAAGCAATACCACGTTCAAGGAATGCATCTGCTTTTCCGAAAATTTTTCGAAAAAAGCAGACTCACTCTTTCACCATCCCCATAAACCTCATTCTATGAAGCATAACAGATGTGTTAGAAGAGCACTTTTTTCTGAAATTTGGCGCCATGTAGATGCACCAAATTTCGGAAAAGCCTCTTTCGAAAGTAAATTGGAAAAAGATACGCAATTTGCGTATTGCAAATTGTGTTTCTTTTTCTGATTTAACTCTGCAGTCTAGAAGTAGTCATACTAACGATTTGCACAGGTATTTCTGGGAACAAGGGAACAAGATCCCAGCATGCAACTTTCTCCACCCCATAATACCTTCTCTATTTCATAACTTTTGTACTTTTTTAACCCGATGTAATGCCAGGAGGAATCAAACCTGGGACAGTTGGAGCTTAGTGTATGAGTTTCTACTGCATTAGCTAAAAGCCAGCTAGCTTCTTCCCTAAGGCTGTAGAGCAAATTCATCCTCTCTGTAAGTGGTCTCAGTGCCACTAGTTGGGACAATACACCACTCCTAAAAAGTGTGTGTGTTACACTTGCACAATCCTTTTTAGCTTCTATCTTTTCTGACAAATTTTGAGCCTGCTAAGCTCAGCACTATTCCCATGAACATTGCAAATACAAGCTGCACAACTCAACTGTACGGACTTGCAGGATGTACCCAACTACCAGGCTTACCCAGTGAGAAACATGAGGCTATCTTTGAGGACACTTTGTTGGTGGACATACTGAAATAAAATTAAAGGTTGCTAGAGGTGTACATGGAAGGGCTGCAGTTGGTGGAGTTTCATTTTTAGGTCTAAGAAATGAGCACTGATTGACGACTTGCATCATAATACAGGTTTGGGACAATGACAAGGGCTGCAGAACTTTTTGATGGACAAGTTCCCATTCCAGGATCTTGATGACAAGTTTGTCCAAATCCTCCAGTGCAAGGACACCAGAAGTGGATCTACCTAGACAGCACAGAAGTGAGTGAGAACATGCCAGATTGGTACCACAGTTGAAAATCCATAGAGGAGGGACATTTGTATGCACGTATGTAAGGCCATTAATCTCCTGCTACACAGAACTGTGGTTCTTGGCAACATGCAAGAATTAGTGGATCGATTTTCAGCAATATGTTTCCCATACTGCAATGAGGCCTTCCTATCCCTGTTTTGGCACAGGTCCACTTTGCTACTGAGTACCTCTACAGAAATGGACACTTTCCATGGTTATGCAAGCAGCAGATGTTCTCTGTGGAGGCTTCACCTATATCAGTGTGGAGTGGTCTGGACAGGTGCATGAAGCTCACATCTTTAAGAATACAGGACAGTTCAGAAACCTGCATGCAGGGACACTTGTTCCTAAACAACTAATTAATATTGGTGATGTGGAAATGCTAATAGTGATTCTGGGAGAGACATCTTACTCCTCATTCATGAAGCCATCTACTGGCCCTCTGGACTAGGCTGAGGAAAGATTCCACTACCAGGTGGTACAGAATGACAATAAAATGTCCTTTTGGTAGACTGCAGGGTCATTGATGTTGTTCATTCACTACATTAAATCTCAGCAAGAAAGCCACCCAGTGGGTACAGCTGCATGTTGCATAATATGGTACACAAACAGGGAGAAGCTGCCATCCAGAGTGGAGAGGCAGGATGAAGGGACTGATGGCTAAAATGAAACATTTAGACAAAAAGATTATTAGAAGAGATAACTGTGGAATTGGGGGGGGGGGGAGATGACGACTAAAGGATAGTAATTTTCACAGTTATCTTCAATGTAATTGAAATCATGTCAGTTTTGGTTTTTGCTTACTGATATCTAGTGTAGTAGTTCTCAACCTTTCCAGACTACTATACCTCTTTCAGGAGTCTGATTTGTCTTGCATAACCCAGGTTTCACCTCACTTTAAAACTACTAGCTTATAAAAGTAGACAAAGATACAAAAGAGTCACAGCACATTGCTAATGAAAAATTGCTTACTTTCTCATTTTATACTCCTCTCCCCCCACATCACCACCATGTTAAGAACCACTGACAGAGCAACGTAAACATGTCCTGTATGGAATTTTAGTTTGTACTGACATCACTGATGATTTTAATATAGCCTGTTGTAAAAGTAGGCAAATAACTAGATAATTTGATATACCCCCTGGAAGATCTCAATGTAGTCCCAGGGGTACATGTACCCCTGATTGAGAACCACTGCTGTAATGCCACCTGAAAATTAAAATAGTGCTGGACTTAGGCACTTACGTTCACTATGAATTGTGTGGGTGCTTGCTGCACATTTTGGATTTATGACTGGATGCTTTCCTGATGCTATGGATTCTGTGCTGCTCAGTGTGCATTTATAAACACTGATTTCTTGACTGCCATGATGCATTCTGTAATATTTTCTGGGAACTAATAGAGATCCTTTGATCCAGCAAAATCTAAGTGCACAAAATCAAAGTGCAAACACACATGTAATGTCACGCAAACAACTTAAAACATTTTTTAAATTCCTGTTGAAGAGGAAGTAGCGATTTATGTCCTTTTGTGTAAATAGAAAAGTTGTTCAGTGCACTCCATTGCAGCTACACATACAGCAATCTGTGGTTTTCTCATGCATGTGAAGCTGTGGTTTTCTTTGCTGACTCCATGCATGGAGTGATGGGCTACAGATGCCTTGTGGTAAGTTGAGGTACAGGAACCAGCAACCAGAGAGCTTTCTCAAGGCTGATGAATTTGGGATTTTTGGACCTGTAGGTCAACCAGGATCTGCAGCATTTGGATTAGCTGCTTGTGAAGATTAATTATGTCCTTGTGAATTTGCTGCTCCTTGACCTACAAAGACTCGTGGCCTTTTGCCTATCCTGTGTCTTTCTCCATGCTCTCATTCATATTAGGCCTCCAAGCCCTTTGTTCATGGCCTAAGACACCATCAGTTTTTAGAATCTTACAGAACAAGTCCTGCTGAGTCCTCTTCCTATTCCCCCTCATTAGGGTAAAGCACTCTATGGGCATGGAGGAGGCATCTCTCGAGGTTAAAACAGCATAAGCAGATAAAAAAAACAAACCCACAGATACACCATTAGATGTACAGTCATATGGGAAAGAAATTTCAAAACTCCCTTCCTTTGTTCTAGTGAAAACTTTTAACAAGAAACACCTCAGCTTTGGAGCACCTTGGCATAGTACCACTCCCCAGCTCCAACCATGGTGAGTATGGCATGGAGTGTGAGTATGACTGTGAGCGTGAGTGTGTGTTGCATTAATCTATAAATTGTTGGGTCCCTATTCTCTGGACATAAATACAGGGCAGGCAGTGACTATTAGCACTGCTTTTCACAGGCAGTGATTTTAGCTGATATCTAATCCCTGAGTGTCACAAAGGCACAGCGTATTTCATTGCTACTAGTATCCCAAACCTGCCCTGACTCATTGGTGCTATCCTGGGATGGAACGAGACAAACTCATCACAGCGTAGTGCAGGAAAGTGTCCTAGAACAGGCAAAGAAAGAAGGCTGCCATCCAGTGTTGCCTCTAAGCAGAGTGGCAGCACAGCTTCACAGGTGAGTAATCAGCCCCACCCAGGCAGAGGCTCAGGGCTCCTGGCAAGGAGTTGACTGATTGGGTGGGGCTGATCGCCTGTGAAGCTCTGTTGCTACACAGCTTAGAGGAAACACTGCTGCCATCCCTATAAACCTTCAGGAGAGGATCTTAGAGCATCTCCATAAAAGTTTCATTAAGGTCCTATTCACATACACCAGCTGCTATACATACCTTCTCTCTGCCTGCCTAGCCCAACAAGGGAATGAAAAGCAAATGCCAACTCTGCCTCTGTTGGTTCTAACTCTACCTAAGCACAGGACACCAAATCAAAGTGTATCACATAACTAAGCTCATGGTATTTTTTTAGGAATTTGTTTCAAATTTACTTCCTAACTTTTTATTTTCTCATATTATACCTATAAAACAATTAAAAGTCAATTCCTTTGTCTTGTCCATCTACAAGTGTACTACATATGATCTTTAAATAGAAGAAAGGGGAATGAGAAGGAAGAAGAAAAAACAAATATATTTTGCAAGGAAAATTGTATGCACACTTACCTGAACTCCCTTCTCCTTCATCAGCACATTTGCCCACACTCACCAGGCAGGACAGATTAGACTCCTGTGGAGTATCCAACAGGTTTAGATTGCTGCATGGTTGGAGTCCTCTGTTGGGCCATCACCCTCCTCCTCCTTGCTGCTCATTGCAGGGGTGTCTGTGCCAGGTTCCTCTGAGGTGTCCACTGTGCTCTGTGGGGTGTGGTGGGGTCACTGCCAAGAATGACCTGCAGTCAGTTGTAAAAACAGCAGGTCTGCTGGGCAGCAGCAGATTTCTCGTTGCCCTCCTTTGCCTTGTAGTAACCCTGGTGAAGTTCCTTTGCTTTCACATACCAATGCTGTTCCTATTGCCTGCCTCCCTTGTGCAATCTGTTTGTAGATGACCATGTTTCTCTAAGTTATTCTGTAGCTCTACTTGCACCGACTCTTCTTGCCTGCTCCAGGGAGAAGTGCTTCTAATACCTCTGTACGTGTATGATACCATGAATGTTTGAACACACCCACGAAAGTGAGCTACTACGTGCACCCACCAAGGTGGGCAACCAGGAAAGGGCACTTCTAAAAGGGTGAGGACTGAGGAAGTTGTTCCAGTCTCTGTCACCCCCAGGGACAGGAGTTTAAAACTGTGAGCAAAGCAGCGACTGTAATGAGGACTGGAATGTTGTGGGACGCTGGCTGGAGAACTGTTTGGGTCCACATAGCTCATGCAGGGCCTACACTTGGACTCTACCAGCCCGAGTAGTCCAACCAGTGTTCCCACTAATGTGCGTTCCTGCGTGGGGGCGCACCAAAAATTTGCCTCCCGCCCACCTACTCAGCAGAGCTGTGCAGTGGCTACTCAGCTGCTCCAGGGCTAGCCAGGTAGAGGGTGGCTGGCCAGCTTCAGGAGCAGCAGGGCAGCCACCATGAAGCCCTGGCCCTAGCATCAGCACTTTTCCAGGGCTGAAGTTGTGGGCTGTGTGGCAAATGGAAGCTGCTCCAGCAGCTCCAGCGGGGGACAGAACCAGATGTCAGGCAGGCACTGGCTGGGCAGTTCCAAATCTGGGCGAGGCACTCAGCCAGCTGCAGCAGGGCAGGCAGCACCGCTGGGGTTGGGAAAGCACCAGCCAGCCAGCAGCGCCTGGCTGAGGAGCAGGATGGGATGCAGGGCAGCCCGTGGGCCAGGAGAGGCAGGTTTGTGAGGAACTTCCCTCCCTGCCCCCAAGGGAGCAGCCCAGACGTAGCGCAGGGCGCAGCTGGCACAAAACTGCCTGTGGGCATAGGGAGGCATCCACATAATGGGATTCCAGGTGCACACCCTGCCACTGTCCGTACTTCACTGCGCAGGGCCCTGCTGCAGGCATGGCAGCCGGGGGACATGGAGGGGGCACAGGCAAGTGCATGTGAAACTCCACGAAGAAGCATCAGTCAAGGGAGCCCTGCACAGGCTCCGCCCCCAAGTATTTGTCAGAGGGTGTGGTGAGAAGGAGATGGGGACGTAGGCAGAGCAATAAGGGAGAAAGTTACATTGCAGTAGGGCCTGCTGCTGCTGCCTGCTAGTCCTTGGTCTGTGTCTCTTCCGAGGGGAGGCTTCTTCCCAGCAGCCAGGCAGACAGGGATGGAAGAGCCCAAGCCAGCAGCAGAGAGCAGGAAAAGATCTCAGAGGGGTGTGAGCTGCAGACCTTAAATGGAAGCAGATGGGCTGATCCCCTAAGGACACAACTGCATATAGAAAATGTGGGAGGGAGAGACAGTGGAGGCTGCTGCTGATGCTCCAGGATGTTGATCATGATGTTTTGGGAGCTGTTTTGCAAGGAGGAGAAATGTGGTCAGGGCCTATCCTAAGGGAAGAGGGTGGGAGTTTAGCTAATGTTGTAGCAGTCCCATGGGTTTGAGAGAGGTCATCATGCCAAGGGCTGTGGGCTGCAACTTTTTCCCAAAGTGTCTCTAGTGGGAAGTGGGGGGAGGGGTTGGTAAACTTTTTTGACACTCAGAAGGAAAAAAAATCCTACTCGTTTTCTTTCTAGCTTGAATAAGGTTTTTTTTTTCAGACTAAAGAAACTTTGATGCCAGGATTAAATCACATCTGGAGCAGAAATGCAAAATTGCATGGGGTAGTCAAGCAGATTGCAGGACAAATTCAGTACATTGGCACTTAAGGTCAGCCATAATAATAATGATGTGTGGGTGAAAGTTTTGATGGAAATAGCTCTTTTTATTTTTTGTGACTGGGAAAGATCTGTTTTAGTTTTCTAGCTTCCATAACATTATTTTATATATATCCATGAGTGGAGTGAAAATATATATATACTGTAGTGATTTTACTACATCATCATAATGGGATGCTTATCTCAGCTGGAGACAAAGGTGAGTATAAACACATGCATACACAGGTTTATGCAAGGAAATTTACATAAGTCTAACTTTGTCCTGTTGACCATCGGTAAGTTTCTACTATTACTTCTTCAGAAGTCAGCAAAACAAAGGTCTGCAGTCAGGCTTACCAAACCACTGAGGTAACTCAGTTGCAGCCACTGAGGAGGTAAAAAGTATTTTGAAGGTTTCTGTATGGACTTTTAGGTCTCCTTTAGCTTGAAAAGATAGAGTATTTCACTTTAGACAAATTTGAAAGCTTTTGCATTATGACATGAGTTTTTAAATGCACATTACAGGCAGTCCCCGAGTTACGCGGATCCGACTTGGGTGATGGGGGGGGGGGCAAAGCAGAGCCAAGCCCCGGAGGGCAGACCAGGAGGAGGGGGGGGCAAAGCAGAGCAAAGCCGCGGAGCACGCGGGCAGCAGGAAAGCCACGGCGCATCTGGGCTGTCCCGCTGCCCCCGTGCTCCATGGCTTTGCTCCAGACACCTGTGGTACAGCAGCTGGGGCGCTGCCAGTTGGTCCCATAGCGCCGCTCTGGGCGCTACTGGACCAACCGGGCAGCACCCCAGCTGTTCTGCCCCAGGCGTCCTGATTCAGCCACTGCTGGTCAGATTCAGCAGCGGCTGAATCAGGACGCCTGGGGCAGAGCAGCTGGGGTGCTGCTGGGTTGGTCCAGTAGCGCCGAGGAGCGGCGGCGCTACTGGACCAACCCAGCAGCACCCCAGCTGCTCTGCCCCAGGCGTCCCCAAGTCAGCCGCTGCTGAAACTGACCAGTGGCTGACTACAGGAAGCCCCTGCCCCGGGCTTCCTGGAATCAGCCACTGATCAGTTTCAGCAGCAGCTGACTTGGGGATGCCTGGGGTTCTTAAGTTGAATCTGTATGTAAGTCAGAACTGGCGTCCAGATTCAGCCGCTGTTGAAACTGATCAGTTTCAGCAGCGGCTGAATCTGGACGCCAGTTCCGACTTACATACAGATTCAACTTAAGAACAAACCTACAGTCCCTATCTTGTACGTAACCCGGGGACTGCCTGTAATGGTGGATGCTTTCCAATATTTTTTCAATAAATAAGGTTGTTGTTTTTTAATCCTTGGAGATAAGTATTTACTGAGATACTAGATTAATATGAACCTATTGTATCGATACATCCTGATGCTCACAGAAGTTAATCTGTTTATAATTTACTTATTTTCAAAACAAACAAATAAAGGTCTGTGTAAAAAACTAAAGACAGGTAAGTGCACTGTTATGCCTTAACAACCACATCATTTACACAAGTTAAGAAAGTCTTAAATCTTAGGCTTCTCACACAGCAAGATTGTAAACTAGCATCTGACATGGATCATCGCACTGAAATCCCACTTTCATTTTAAACGTGTATTTTAGGTGATTATTTCAAAGCCTGTATCATGGGCGGGCAAGAAAGCCTCCGCTAGGCTGGGTCCAGCCCAACAATCAGGTTGATCCAGCCCGCAGACACTCTTCCACTCCCCTGCCCCCAGGCCAATCAGGACCTCCTCCCCCACCCAGGCTGAAGAGCTGGCGGTTTACTCTAAGCACCACGTGCCCCTTGCAGGGCGGGGGCAGGGAGAAATAAATTTTGCATGCTCCCCCGACCCCAGGCCCTGATTGACAGTATCGAATTGACAGCATCAAATAGAATCCGAGACAAACCAGCACCAGACGCAGGTGTCTAGGATTCATACCAAGATGAGGTCTAGAAGAGAAGCCAGCACAGTCTGCATCACTGCTCAAACCGCTCCCTAGATGACTTGCTTCTACATGAAGCATGAGCCTAACAGTGGGCTGTCACTCAAGCCCTGCTGGGTGGTACTTTTTGCAGTGCCTAGCTTCACAGGGTCCTTCAGCAGAAATACCTAGACTAAGCTTCCATGGGTAATCAGGAATCATTAGAACCCTCATGATCCCAGGCTTTAGCTCTGCTGCATCTTACATAAGGAGTTAGGGTGGTGTACAATAAGTCTGTCTTCACCTGACTCCCAGTCCCACCCAAAGCTATAATTTATTACAAGATTGTAATAACAGGCAAATACTCTGTCTGAAAGGAGGGCAGAGCAGCACTGTAAACAGAGCTCTCAAAATCTGCAGATACTTGTTTTATAACCATGGATGTAGATGCAGATATCTGCAGCTCATTTTTACATCTGCAAATGTGGATACCAATTTTTCTCTGCACAGGGTTCTTAACTGTAAGCAAATAGCTTATAAGGTTTTCAGATTAAAATCTTAAAAGTATTTCATGCTTTCACTGTCAAAAGAGCTCCGCAATGGTGGCTAAACATGGGGAAATGGCCTCCATTCGTCTTTGCAAATTGCTGAAGAATGAAAGAATGAATTTAAGAACTCCGATCCTTTTTAGTTTGTGTCTAGGGTTTGAGCATAAGCATGGCGTGGGACTATCTGTGAGCTGGAAGTGCAGTGCACATTGGCATGCAAATGAGTATACCAAACACACTTGTTATCACAAAGAACTCTTAGGGGAAGGAGGGCTGTGATGGACAGGGAGAAAGTATTCCTAGGGGTCAGATACGGAGCTACAAGGAAGGAATTCAGGGGTTAACGCTGAACCATCAACAATCTCTCTCCAGTCTCACAATAAGGCATTGTTCATTCTTCTTACTGGTGTCCTATATTAATAATGGTATATTTAGTTTCATTAGATTGCCCTAGAAATTAGAGGCCCTACCCTATCCCCAAGGAAAAAGATGATGAAGTGAAAAGCAGTCATGCTCTTACTTTCTATCTTTGCCATAGCCAGAAGATAGAATAAATTGTCCAGGAAAAATTATTGCTCACATACCAACTGGTCATTGCGTTTCCCACCGTTTTTATGATTATAGTCACAGCACTAATGGGATCCTAACATTCCAGGCTAGGATCTCCGTCAATCTCCGCCCTTCAGTGTTAACTGCTGAATAGGAAGAGATATCAGAAAGCTCGAGGGTGCCGTGGATTTGAGTTGTCAACTATGATACATATAGCTGTAAATTATATGCATTGTGGTAGCACCCAAAGCCTCACCCAGCACAGCAGGGTCCTAAGTACTAGAGACATCAGTCCTGCCTGAAGAGCTTACAGGGTGACTGATCCAAGATCAATAAGGGAGCACTGCAAATGGCGGAAAGGAAGGGAGGGCTAAAATAAAATGAATAAATCACTTGGTCACTTGCGAAACAACGTTAGACCTGGATAAAGGCTCTGATGAACTGGTAGCAGGTGAACCCACCACCAAGAGGGTCCTTGGTCAGGACCCCGTGGAGAGAGAGGATGTAGGTCCCCCAACTTTGGCCACCACCAACCATGGGGTGGTGACCCAGGCTGCCGATTGTATTGACTCTAACCATTGGGATGCACTATCCTGAGCACAGGGGCTGTTCAGCTGCCTGGCTGATAGGCCACATTGCCGTCTATCCAGGCAATGGTAAAGGAGACAGGCACTGAACTGCATAGTCCAGAGATTTGGGGCACCATTTAAAATTGGTCATAGGACTTTGACATGCCTCCACCTCACACTGAAAGATGATTAGGTGCATCAGCCTCATGACAATCGTGTAAGATAGTTTATGCAGAGCAGGATGATTCTGAAGCATTTAAAAAATTGGTTATTTTAAAAAAAACCTAAAGAACTCAATAATCACTGTTTTACCTGTATGTCACTCCACTTAGCTGATTGCTAACTATATTATCAATCAGAGCATCTGAGCAGACCTGGTAACAGAACTTAACAACATAGTGGAGAAAAAAGTTAAGTAGATGGAAGAGTTATGTTGTCTGCAAAGCAGCAGTTCCAGTTATGGATGATGTCTGATTCTGCAACTGAGACAAGCTTCAGCAATGATGAAAGGCTTGGACTGGGATATCAACAAATGTCTGTTCTAATACGCTGAGCCTAAGGGTTCAGTATGCAGGCTGCCCTGGGTAAAGAGAACTATCCCAGACTTTTCTCATCACAGTAGCTTGGAGCCAGGTGATAAGTGCCTCTACATGGCCACTGCAGCTCCAGCAGGCACAGTCAGGGGAGGTCCAGGTTCAGGTTCATCTGCCCTCTGCACTTTCCAGCCAGAGTGAAGAATGCAGAAAATTGTGCACTCCCCCTTCATCAGGGAGCAAGGGGAACAGTCAATAATGTTTCTTTACAAATTGGGGGGGGGGGAGATCTCCCCTGCACTCCTTAAAGGATGACTGGGGGTGTGGGAGCCTCAGGAATAGGGCAGTTCCAGATGGGGGTCATGCCCCCAGCCAGCCCCTCTCACCTGCATAGTGATTCTGGCTCTTTTCTGTATGGTTTTATGAGAAGCAATCCTATTCCAGGCACGTTCCATTTTCCTGGCACAATCAAACCCTTACCTTGCTTTAAGCTGTGATAAGAGGAAGCTATAAACCATATCCTAACTCCTACCATTTAGGAGGAGTTCTTGAACAAAGAGACAAACAGATAGGCTACATCTACACTGGCCCCTTCTTCGGAATAGCCATGCTAATTTAGAACTTTGGAATAGGGAAATGCGCGGGGGATTTAAATATCCCCCGCGGGATTTAAATAAACATGGCCGCCGCTTTTTTTCCGGCTTGGGGAAAAGCCGGAAAAGAGCATCCAGACTGGCGCGATCCTCCGGAATAAAGCCCTATTCCGGAGGATCTCTTATTCCTTGAAAGTAGGAATAAGAGATCCTCAGGAATAGAGCTTTATTCCGGAGGATCACGCCAGTCTGGACGCTCTTTTCCGGCTTTTCCCCAAGCCGGAAAAAAAGCGGCGGCCATGTTTATTTAAATCCCGCGGGGGATATTTAAATCCCCCGCGCATTTCCCTATTCCAAAGTTCTAAATTAGCATGGCTATTCCGAAGAAGGGGCCAGTGTAGACAAAGCCATAAATTCTCTCAAACATACTAGGTAGGTGAACAAAGCTAGAAGGAACTGTGTATACCTGCCCCTGCCTGTCTTTAAGGGGTGCAGCATAGGGTTGCAGGCAGACTTTAGCAAACTTAAAAATGGTAGGTAAGATTCCATGGGAAGCAAATTAAGGGGAAAAAGAGTTTGAGATCTGCAGGCCTTTTAGAGAGACATTATTAAGGACACAAGAGCAAACTATCCCAAAGTGTAAAAAGATAGGAAGAATGGTAAAAGGCCAACGTGCCTTAACTAGGAGATCTTCAATGACCCAATACTAAAAAAAAACCAGTTGTATGAAAAAGTAGAAATGAGATAAAAAGAATTAATATAAAAAAACAAGGACGTAGGGACAAAATTAGAAAGGCCAAAGCACAAAATGAGATCCAAGTTAGGAATATCAAGGTATCAAGTAAACATTTTACAAACACATGAGAAGCAAGAGAACGACCAAGGATAGGGTAGGTCCAATACTTAATGAGGAGGTAAAGACGACAACAGAAAATGGTGCAATGGCCAAAGTATTAAATACCTTTTTGGTTACAGTTTTCACTAAAGAGTTTACAGTGATGAAATAATTGAGATAGTGAACATTGGTGTAAATGATGCATATGAAGCCAACACAGGCAGAAGGGGGAGTTAAGATATAAATTACTTAGGTAATTTTGATGTCTTCAAGTTGGCAGTGCCTGTTAAAATGCATCTTTGAATTCTTAAGCACCTGTCTAAAGAGATTTCTGAACCATCTTTGAGAACTTGTGGAATATGAGAGAGATAGAAAAGGAGCGGAAAAAGGAAAATATGATACCTATCTATAAAAAGAGGAATGATGACGACTCAAGGATTTATAGACCGGTCAGCTTAACTTCAGTAAGATAATAGAGCAAATAATAGAGCAGTAACTTCAGAAAGATAATAGAGCAAATAATAAATCTGTAAGCACTAACGGGGAAAAATAAGCTAATAAGAAACAGTCAACATGGATTTATCATGAACAAATCTTGTCAAACCAACCTAATCACTTTATTTGACAGGGTGGCAAGATTTGTGGATGTGAGGAGACTGGGGGGAAGCAGAAGATGTGATCTCAACTTTTGTAAGGCTTTTGATACTGTCTCACATGACCTTCTCACAAACAAATTAGAGAAATATGACCTACACAAATCCGCTCTAAGGCAGGTGCACAACTGCCTGCAAAGCACTGCTCAAAAGAGTAATCACCATTGGTTCACAATTAAGCTGGAAGGGCGTATCAAGTGAGGTCCTGCAGGGATTTGTCCTGGGTCCAGTTCTATTCAATATCCTCATAATGATTTAGATAATGGCATAAAGCACATTTATAAAGTTTGTGGATGATACCAAAGGGTGCAAGCAGGGCTGGCCCACAACATTTTGGCACCTGAGACGGAGAGCTCAAATAACACCCCCATACCCCGTCCCTTGGGCCAAAACTTTGAAATGTCTCAATTCTGCCTTCTTCCCGTTCTACTCCTCTCATGGTATTGCTCTGCTACCTACATATGCACTAGCAGCAGACACAATTTTCTGCATTCTGGGTCCTAGTGGTGCACACACACACACACACACACACACACACACACACACACACACACACACACACACACACACACACACACACACACACACACACACACACACACACACACACAGGCTGTGTCTACATTGGCATCCCTTTCCGGAAAAGGGATGCTAATGAGACACTTTGGAATAAGTGGCTTAAGTGGACTAAGCACTTGCTTGGGACCCCCCCCCCCCCCCCAGCTCAACGAAGCTTCTATTATTTTTTTATTATGTGTTAGGGGGAGGGGAATATTTCTGCTTAGTGCCCCCAGTGGGCTAGCACTGCCTCTGACCTTAAGGGTAGTTAAGCACTGGCACAAGTTAACTAGGAAGACTGTGAAATCTCCACCACTGGAGATTTTTAGGAACACAAACACCTGTCACAGATGATCTACTTGGTCTGCCTCAACACAGGGGATTAGACAAGATGGCTTGAGGTCCTTCCTAATTCTATATTTCTATTATTTTGTTACTAAATTTAAGCCTGCGGCCCATCTTTTTGATTCAACAGCAGCAATCCTCATACAAAAGGCACCCAGTGAGGAGCAGAGTGGCCTGGAAACTGTTTCACAATGCTTGTTACTTATATAGTACTGGAACAACTCTGTGTCTTGCCCTTCCTGGCTGAGGGGGACAGATTTACTGAATGAAGAAAGGCATGAACAAAGCCTGCTAACAGAAAAAGAGAAAAGAAGCTCTTGAAGTTTTGGATATTTACCACACAAAACTGATGACCCACCAAAAAGGCATAAAATATAGTATTTAACTGAAATAAGTAGCTCAGGTATCTTCCGATTCAGTTGGGTTATTTTAGATTAAGCTTTAGGTTTTAAAACGAACCCTACCTAAGGGATCCTTGGACTCAGTATATTATCAGTAGCACTTGAAATATGTTTCTTCTTAGTGTAGACCAGGCCTACTCAACATGCGGCCCGTGGCCCGTTTGTTTGCGGCCCGCCTTGTGGCTTGGGTTTACGCAGGGCTCAACATGTGGCCTGTGGGTGGGAGCCAAAACAAAAAAGTAGTCAATATAATGGTTTTCTGTTGAAATGCATTTTATTAGTTAAATTCCTGGACTGTCATTGCTCATTAAAAGTGCTGTCATATGGGTGGAAATAGGGTAAATACTGCATTTTATTAATATCAGCAAATCTGATTTAAATGGGGCCTGCATGTTGTGTAGTCTTGCCTTAATCTTTGTATTCATGCCTGTCAGTGTGAAAACCTATTTGCATATATATTTGCAAGTATATGAAACCACTCTTAAGTTTCAGCCCTTGGCATGTGCTGTGAATATCATTGCGGTCTCTGGGGCTTCCAAAATTGAGTAGCCTGGTGTAGTCTTCAAAGCACATTACAAAGGTAAGTAAATTCCATTACTTCTATTTTTCAAGTAAGGAAACTATTGTACAGTGAAGTGACTTCTTGTCAGCAAATTAGAGAAGCATGGATTGGATAAATGGACTGCAAGATGGATAGAAAGCTGGCTATATCTTCAGGCTCAATGGGTAATGATCAGTATCTGATTGGCAGTTGGTATCAAGCGGAGTGCCCCAAGGGTTGGTTCTGGGCTGGTTTTGTTTAACATCTTTATTAATGACTTAGATGAGGGGATGGATTATAGCCTCAGCAAGTTTGTGGATGACACTAAGCTAGAGGGAGAGGTGGATATGCTGGAGGATAGGGATAGGGTCTGGAGAGACCTGGACAAATTGGAGGATTGAGCCAAAAGAAATCTGATGGGATTCAACAAGGACAAGTGCAGGATGGAAGAATCCCAAGCACTGTTACAGGCTGGGGACCAACTGGCTAAGCAGCAGTTCTGCAGAAAAGGACCTGGGGATTACAGTGATTAAAAAGCTAAACAGAAATAAATAGTGTGCCCTTATAGCCCAGAGGGCTAATAGCATATTGGAGTGCATGAGTAGAAGCATTGCCAGCAGATGTAGATTCCCCTTTATTCAGCACTGGTGAGACCATACCTGGAGTACTGCATCCAATTCTGTGGCCCTCATTACAGAAAGGATGTGGACACATTGGAGAAAGTCCAGTGGAGGGCAAAAAAATTATTAGGGCCTGGAGCACGTGACTTGTGAGGAGAGCCTGAGGGCTTTGGGCTTAATTTAGTCTCCAGAAGAGAAGAGTGAGGAGGGATTTGATAGCCACCTTCAACTATCTGAAAGGGAGTTTCAAAGAGGCTGGAGAGATGCTGTTTGCAGTGGTGACAGATGAACAGAACAAGGAGCTATGGTCTCAAGTTGCAGTGGGGGAGGTCTAGGTTGGATATTAGGAAAAACTATTTCTCTAGGAGGGTGATGAAGCACTGGAATGGGTTCCCTAGGGAGGTGGTGCAATCTCCATTCTAGAAGTTTATAAATCTCCATAAGCCTAGAGGTTTATAAATCTAGGCTTGACAAAGAGTGGGAAGGACTTGAATCCCCCACCCTGCCCTCTCCAGGCAAATGCCCTATCCCCTAAGATGATTTAGTTGGGTGTGGTCCTGCTTTTCATGGGGGGTAGGACTTGATGACCTCCTGAGATATCTTCTAGCCCTAGGATTCTATGACTTCCCCAAGGTCACATAGCACTTTACATGATAGCCAACAAAAGAACACAAAAAACTCCTTCCAACCCTATCTTCTAACCACTGGAAATGTAAGCTATATTAAATCAGATATTTGTGCTATGTGAGGAGCAAGGCAAGAAAGGGAAATGCAGAGTATGAACTTGTCAAGACATGTAGAACATTCTCAGCTTATGAGATGCACTGTGATTTTGCTTTGATACACTTTTCCCTCAGAAGCCATTAGTTTTTTCTTTCTTCTTTTCCCTTAAATTGGAGATGATAGAGTTGAAGTTAGACAGGAAGCCATTCAAGGCTCCTTTTCAACCAGACATCTATAGAAGGTCTGAGATCAAAAAACCCTGGATGTGAACCTGAATCCAAACTTAGTTGCTAAGGCAAAAGCCCTCAGGCACAGTATTTAACCAGTGAACGATCATCTCCCTTTACAGTGGGTCGTTCAAAAAATCACTCTTTGGCAACAAACCTTCTTTCTCATCTGTACTCAGATTGCATAGTTTCTTACTCACCTAGGGTACGTCTACACAGCAGAGATAAGTTGAATTAAGCTACGCAACTTTAGCTACGTCAATTGCATAGTTTAAGTCAAAATAGCTTAATTTGGCTTTTGCCGCTGTTTACACAGCAGGAAGTCGAAGGAAGAACACTTCCCTTACTCCTTGGGAAATAAGGGTTACCATGAGTCAGAGTAAGAAGTCCTCCAGCTCGACATTATTTCGAAATAAAGGCTTGTAGTGCAGACATGCTCCTTGTTATTTTGGAATAACTTAAGTTATTCCTAAATAACGCTGCTATGTAGACATACCACTGGAAGTCAGGCTGTTAAAGGAATAAAGGCGGCAAGGTCTGGCCCTAAATGATCAAAGATATTTATTTATAAGCATGCAAAGTTTGTTACTTCCATAACACCAATAATGATTTTCTATGAATAACGCTAATATGTGAATCTTCATTCCATTAAAGACACTAGATTCTATCACTTTCTTTATTCCAAAAGTATTCTCATGAGTAAAACATTTATCAGCATGTCACATTTGGTTGACTAGTATAGTTTGTTATGCTATATTGCCCTATGTTATGTGATCATGTAATGAAATATCATAATGCATCCATAAGGAAACATGAACTCAGTTACTGAGCTTTGGTGAGTTTACATCTCTACTTTATGGATGCATTAATATTTTGCATAAATGCAAAATAATGGCATATTGAATAACAATTTGTACTATCCCTCATCAAAATAATCTGATTTTCTCCTCTGAAAGCAGACAAGAAAGTGTGTCGCTCTATGAGAAAAAATTAGGTCTATCTCAGGCACTAAACATGATCATATGTCTTTACATTTCACATACGCATAATGATCCACCAATAAATCTGTATTGTATGAAATGTCCTAAAACATTTCGTTTTGTTGTGTTATGTTGCATTTATGCAAATAAACTGCTCTGTGTAGATTTAAAGGGAATACATTTATTTTCAAACTCGTTGCCTACTATCCCTTTCATATAGGAAACATCTGTACCATATTTATGGATATGGTAAAACAGTTAAATCACTAAATTGCTGCATCTTTATCCTTCCCCAAAGCGGCCTATGCTGCAGTTTGCCAACCATTTAAAATGTATTCTAAATGTTCTTCCATCATTTCCTATCTTGAAATAAGCCATAACATTGCTCAGTATGCTGACATTTCTGATCCTTTTCATCTAGAGAGAAGTCTGCTGATTTCTTTTCAGCTCAGATGAGAATAGTATGAAACAAGTGATTTTTTCAGCATTGCAAGGTAGGCAATTCATTCAGGCAGCGAATGATTCTGTATTACAGTATCACATTTGCAATGCTATCTTTACATGGTTGAATTGCCATTTTCATTATAAGCCCCATTTTCACAGGTTTGTAACTCATCCATAACTTGCCATTAAACTCATCAGCCCAGGAACAAATGTTATTCCAAAACTCTGTCAAAGTGGGCTTAGTTTATTGTTTTTAAAAGAGCTCAAATATTAAAAAGCTTATTTTAGATGCTTTGTTCTCAACCTCCATACATTTTCAGCAAGAAACAACAAAACCAGGGATTGAGCTATGGAACTTGCATTCACTTTAACTGAGAACCCTTTGGCATCTTGTATGCTGTGCAATTTAACTACTGGCATTCCCATCCCTATTCAAGACACTGCATTTATTGAGCTTCCAATGCTAACCTTCACAACCCTACAGCTGCCTTCCTACTTGTCTTTGTCCCAGAAATTATGAATTTAAGAACTTTTTAAAAGGAGGAAACCACTATCAGAAAACTCTATGCAACTAAAAGGAATGCAAAATGAATTACTCACAAATTATGCACAAATAGTTTATATAAGATTATAATTTTATAACTAACTCCCCTGCCCTTTTTCACTGTAAACCTGGTCCTTTCCCTTCCCAACCATTTGTTCATCATTCAGTAGGGCTGTCTACACAAGTTTTTTCGGCAGAAAATATGCTAATGAGGGACTCATTAGCATGAGTTGCAATGTCATGAGCATATTTTCTGCCAGTTCTTTTTGCACAAGGGGTTTTTATGCAAAAAGAAACAGTATAGCCGGAGAGGCATTAGGAGCTTGCACAAAACGGAGGTTTTGCACAAAATACATTGCTTCTTTTTGGTCAAAAACCCCTTGCGCAAAAAGAATCAGCAGAAAATATGCTAATGACATTGCGACTCATGCTAATGAGTCCCTCATTAGCATATTTTCTGCCCAAAAAACAAAGCCTAAGATTAATTTTAGATGTATATCAACCCCTCTGCTGGAAAATCCCAAGAAGAAAACCTTGGGAGAGGGACACCCCACCAAGTCATGAAGTTTCCTCTAACTGGTTCAGCATGAGGGAAGAGTAATGTCTGTTATCCTGTGGAACCAAGTATTCCATCTCCAGCATCCATGGATTCTTCCAGAGTTGGGATGGGGGGAGTCTGTGGGGTTTTGCAGGAGACCATGCCAGTGTATGGAGAGTCTGAATTTGCTCTGGTTCTGGAGGATCCTGTCTGTCCTCCAGCTCACATACAACATGAAATGGCAGTCAGGCCTTCAACCACTGGTGGCCGTCTCTGGATCATTAAAGGGGGTTCTACAGTGTAGGGATGTAAAAAAGTAGCTGATTAGTCCACTACCCAATAAGCCTAGGCAGTTCCCTCCCACTCACATTCTCCCCCTTTGCTGCTTCTAGATCAGAGGTAGCAAGGTGGGGAAACAGGACCCAGTGCTGGGGGTAGCCAGCTTGAAAGCCAGTTCCCACCAGGACCGTCTCCATGGTGCTGCTTGTCCCCTCCTCCACACTGCTGCCTCTATTGGTAGCAGTGTGGGGCAGGGCATGGGAGGCTGCTCCAGCAGCAACCCTGTCCATGGTCGGGGGGGGCAGTGGGGAGTTGGGTCCCTTTGCTGACATGGGCTGCTTCGCTACAGCAGCTCTGGTCTGCGGGGGGGTTCCTACTTCCTGCAGGGAACCCCCGGCAGACGGGCTGCTGCCGACCGGGCAGGAAGCCGGCTCAGTCCTAGATTGCTCCTCTGCAATTTAAAATGTAGTAGGAGCCAGGCGGGCAGACTAGTCCATTTCTCTGCCATTATAGGATTGTTGCCTAATTCAGCTTCATTCATTTATCTAGCCATTCATCTGCACATTTGTACCATGTGCAAAACTAATGCACATGGTACAAAATCTCTTCAGAGATGGGGTTTCCATCACTTTCCCTTGAAGACTCTTTCATAATCTTATAGTTCTCATTGTAAGGCTGGGTTGTCTTGTCTGTTTTTTGTTTTGTTTTTTTTCTTCCCTCCTCACCACCTTTTCTTAGTTCCATGTCATTATTTGCCATTATTCTCATTTGTACCATACTAAATAATTCCTATTGTCGTTAGGTGTTTCCAGCTGTCAAGTGGTTTTTGATGATTGTATTGTCCCCAATACACATTGTTTAGCCATGCAATAATTGTTACAACTACATAATCAATTATTCTAACTCCTGATCAAATTTGTTGCTCTTCTTTGAACTCCTTTCAGTTTGTCAGTAACTATTTTTGGCAATGACATATTCAGAGTTGCGTGCTATAGCCCAGGAGCAAACAGACCAAAATTATAGAAAGAGGTACTATTGCTTCCCTGCTTTTGTATATGTAGAACTTAATCACCGTGCCTTTGATATATTCCAGTAAAACTGTAACAGAAAATTGGAACTTTCCAAAAAAGTATCCATTCTGTGGTTTCCATATGTTCTCTGAACATTTTAGCATTATTTCTTTCCTCTCATCCTACTTAAATGCATATATTGAAAATAATTAGATGTCTATTTCAGTGCTTTTTAATCAAAATGTTCTGTGGCTCAAATTTATATCATTAATAACTTTAAAATTAAATCTTGGCAAGATTACAGCACTGTTTGGGGATTTCTAAAACTTATGAGTCAGACATATTGTCCCAATATTAGCTGATCCTTACCCAAAGTGTTTGGGGACAGAATGTTAACAGTATAGATTTGCATGTTTTTGTAATTTATCCTCAGTGCAGGAGAAGTCTAATAATTTACAATATGAATTCATTGTAAAAGGCATTAAGTTAGTTCTGCCCAAGTACTAAGTAAAGGGTACAAATAAAATGAACAGGACAAAACTACTGTGAACTCATCTATTCCCTATTTTTAGTGGGACAAATTCAGATCTGGTATAAGAGGGAGCAACTTTATTGGGTATAACAAATATGCAACACTCTTTTACTATGTTTGCACTTGGCCCACCTTTGAGGTTTTATCATTCTTTAAATTAAAACAGGAGAAGATGCCAGGAAAAAAAAACAACCTTTACAGGGAACTTACAGGGTAGTGAAGACTCACAGGAAAGCAACTACCTAGTAATAGAAAACAAAATAAGCACTAACCTGATCTTGATTTCTATCTAGAAGGAAGAATTAGTATTGAAATGGCTCAGTCAGAATACTGCTGCTCCTTCCAGTTAATGTTGCTGAATAAGCTTTCACTCTATTCAAACCTAGGTAGAGCTGTCTTATTCAGCATTAGCCAACTGTATACTCAGAACTACTTTTTTAACCCAATCTGTGCTATCCAGCCCAGAGAGAAAAGAGATATGGTAATATATTCTGTTTATGCTCATAATGACTAAAAGTGCATGCAAGTCTGAACACCTGTCATTCTCTTACTAATTCTTGAATCCCATAAATTTGACTTTTGCTCAATCTAATTTAGCAAAGGCAGAAAAACATCTTGGGCTGAATGTTTTCTGGACTCAGTGAAAGCCATCATCTCACTTCATACAAACCATATTTTCCTTCTGCTCTGCCACTATTTTATTTTGGTGTACACTTGTGGCAGGTTAGCAGTGTCATTGTTCAATGAGGTGTCCATCTACAATAGTAACCATGTGTAGCATAGCTTGTCCTTTCTAAACATGCTCAAAATGGCAATGCAAAGAGCCAGAAGTAGCACAGGGATTTAACTTCAACATGAACTATTCATCCTTTTCATTGTAACAGCAGATCCCAAAGGAGCAGAGGCTCCTTAAAGTTCAAGTACCACTGGGATCAATAACTAGGTAAGGTCTTTAAAATGGGTGGATGTTCCCCACTGCTAACCTTAAGCTGCTGAAGGCTTTGGCACCCATGTGATCATTGACTGAGTAGTAGTATTCCTTGATAAGTGTGCTTTGTAATCAGTTGGTTTTCATCCTAATCTCTCTGTACCAAGAAAGCTTCCAAACCCAAACCAGGGTTAGTGTATCCCCCAGAGATCTCTGGACTAAAGTCAGCTGTGATTGAAGAGATAATGTAAGTCAAATGAGAACAAGGGTGGCAAAACAGATTGATATTACATATATGGATGTGCAAAAGCAGTGTATCTTAGTTTGAACTAGGGTGGCTAATGTAGTCATTCGAACTTGCAAATGAAGCCCGGCATTAAAATATCCCGGGCTTTATTTGCATGTTCCTGGGCGCCGCCATTTTTAAATGCCCAATAGTTCGAACTCCCTGCCCGCGGCTACACGCGGCACGGGCTAGGTAGTTCGAACTAAAGCCCCTAATTCAGACTACTGTTACTCCTCCTGCAATGAGGCAGGGAGTTCGAACTATCAGGCATTTAAAAATGGCGGTGCCCGGGAACATGCAAATAAAGCCCGGGATATTTTAATCCCAGGCTTCATTTGCAAGTTCGAATAACTACATTAGCCACCCTAGTTCGAACTAGGGTGGCTAGTGTAGACATACCCTCATGTACTTAGAGAGCAGAAGTGTCAAACACCACTGAGAGAGGACTGTTGGTGGGCTATTTTATTTTACACCTATATGCTAAATGCTTTTCCTCCTACATACAATTCTCCCATCCCCTCAGCATATAATCACATGGATTTCATATGGACTAAATGACATCTTTTGCACAAGATAACCTTGTTTTCAGTTATACTTGCTTTCTGACCAATATACATCTGACATGCAACTTACAGAGGTGTAGAAGTTAACTGTTTTATCAGTGAATTTTCATTTCTGAAATAGCCCTAGAATCACAATGATCACCCAAAAATATACAAGTCACCCATAATACTAGAGCAGAGTTTTGGTGGTATGGAGTTTGGACTTATTGTAGGCATTTTGTGGGGGGAGGGATAGCTCAGTGATTTGAGCATTAGCCAGCTAAACCCAGGGCTGTGAGTTTAATCCTTGAAGAGGGGATTTGGGGCAAAAATTTGTCAGGGATGGTACTTGGTCCTGCTGTGAAGGCAGGGGACTGGACTCAATGACCTTTCAAGGCCCCTGCCAGTTCTAGGAGATAGGTAATCTCCATAAATTTATTTAAATATCTGCTTGTAAACCCCAACTGTGTTATCAGTGCTAAGGCTACATCAGTGGTTCTCAGTCTTTTTCATACCATGGTCCCTCTGCATTGTTCCACCTATGTAGAAATATGGGAAAGGCTGGGTGGGGACCATAACACCCCACTCTCCTTGACACTTGTACATAACTTTTACACTGAGAACTTATAGTCTAGCTTTTTCCTCTGATGCTGCAGGGTTAGGGCAGCAATTATACTTTAGGCCAGGATACTAATACTAGATAGCAACATTCTAGGTCATGGTAAAGTCTGAGGAAACAGGAACACTATAAACATTCTCAATATGCTACACCGTCAAAAATATCTGTGCTAAATAATAGTTGGCTGATTCCTTACGAGAATTCACTGTTCAATATTCCTTTTGTTTGCTAAAGAGAGTGGCCAATTTTTGGCATCTTTGGCTGTAATATAGCCTTCTAAATAGCCTTTAAAGGGATATTTTTCTTTCCACTACCAGTAAGGTATAATCTCTCTTTAATGGCAAATTCCACTGGCCTTTATATAGGTGCCAGTACATGATGAAGCATTCTGAGAGTATACAAAGAGTGTGGGTGACCTAAAATAATGCATGAGAGATTCAGAGAGGTACAGAAATATTGCAGGTTTCCAACTGGCTTTGCCTAACCAAATTCTTCAGAATAAAGAACCTAAAGCGTCCAACTAGAAGTGAAAGATTCTTTCTTACTATTTTAGGCTGCACCCTAGCATTCAGCTTTCTGAATTTTGTGTCTCCCATTCTTAGGCACCTAACTCTTCCCATGCATTGCACAGAGAAACCCGGGTACCTAACTACAGGTCGAGGATTCCACCTGGTAGCAAGGCACCTAAAAGTTTGGGATTGCAAAACTGAGCACTGCATAAGTCCCTTTGTGGATTTAATCCTGAAGTCCATTTAGGCACCTAAATTAGTGGCCTGATTATAAAAAAAGAGTCTAGCAGACAGTATCTCAACATCTGTGGACTTGAACTTGAAAGTCATCCTACTTATTTAGGTGCCTACACAGCATAAAACACCTTACCCATTATTTTAAACTGATTTATTCAGTAGTCAACAATTTTTTTAATCTGTCCCTTTGCAGAAGGAACGGTGCACCTTAAGTATATACTTGCAAGAACATTAAATAATATAAACTGGTATCTGGAAACTGAATGGCCAAACCAGGAGCAACTGCCAATGTTCCAATTTCTTAGATATCTGCATGCCAAGATTAAACCACCTGTTTTAACCCTTTATAAAGTTCTGGTACAAAGAACTTTATGAGTTCTACTTTGTGCTATCGTGTTGTTAGGAGGCCTTGCCAAGAAGCGAGTGCATGGAATAGGATAGCAAAGGAGAGACTTAAGGATCTGAAACACAAGTGGCGATATCACAGTGGGGTAGCACTAAAGGAGCTGGCACAAGACCAGAGAGTTACTTGTGGTAACAGAAGAGAGTTACTACAAACCCTCATCTTCATTCCATTACAGCAGTTGGTAGCTGTTAGCGACACACAGACTATGAAAGGAGAATGAGACGTGGCCACATTTCTATCATAAGAAGAATGAATAAAATGCATTAGGTCTCTGCACATGAAGAATGAAAAAGCTATACAAATAAACTATTTCTGCAATAGGCACAAAGCCAGCAGCAACATTGTTTTAACGGCTAGAATCCAATATGAGAGCAATGAGAAATGACAGCTACTCCAAAGACATCTTATAATAATAATAAAAAAGCCCACAAGAATCTGTATGTCACTCAGTATCTGATTTTTCCAACAACAGAACTACTGTGTCCACAGATAGATCAGTTTTCTTTGAGGAAATGAAGGAACCAACTTTATGAAGTGATTTAAAAGGGGATGTGGATCCCCCAAAGTCCACCCATTGCCTGGTTGGATTTAACAGCATACTTCTTGGTCTCCTCATCTGTTTTCACTGGACTAGCCTTTAGGAAACAAAGAGGGCCTGATTCTTCTCTCACTTGCAACGGTATAAATCACAAGTAACCCACTGGACAACCAGACACAGTGGTTCAACATAGATACTGGTATAGGACAGAACTACACTTTACCTTCACTGTTTGGCACTTAGACTGGATAATGAACTACATAGGCAACACAAACATTGGTACAGCAAGGGTGAATTGCAAATGCTTAGAAGACCTAGACTTTACTGATGCAGCACTACTGAATGAGAGTCCCAAAAAGTTAGACAAAGACAATCAGGCACAAACAGTAGGACACACAGGGCTCAGAATTAGTTATGCTAAGTCAACTATTCTTGAAACTCAGACATGAAGTAGTAACATCAGATTAGAAGGGGAAAAAGTTATCTCCACCCCAAGAAAGTAGACAGCAACATATTGGCCAACTGAGATCTCAAGAACAAAGTGACATTCACAGCATTTACTAAACTGATTGTATGGAAACCAAAGATATATAGCATCAGAACAAAACAGACTTTTCAATTCTAATGTAATCTCAGTTACATAACAGACAGCTAACATACAGCTATGATAGCTGGAGTCTCTGGAGAGCTACTGACATGTTAAGACAAAAGCAAGATGTCTTAAAAAAAAGTTCCAACAAAAGATTCTGGGCATTAGTTGGAAAGACTCCCTTATCAACCAATAGATATGATAGGTCAACAGCCAGTAGCTCATTTCCACAAGAAGCAGAAGGAAGTAATGGACCTATTTAGGCCATGTGTTCCTGATACCAAGCCAGAGATTCCCATATGAGCAGAAACCAACTGGTGAGGAAACAAGGGTACCCAAGAAAAATCTAAAGAACCACTCTGTAGCAGGTAGAGCAGAGAGATCAACATCATGGAACAGACAGAAAGACCAGCAAATGACAAAGGAGAAAGGGAGAGACTAATTTCCAATATTGGCATGGGAAGGATGTGATGTAATAATCCATGGAAGCCAATTAGAGTAAAACTGATCTGTGATCAGAAACAGACAGACCTCACAGTTGAGATTTTCAAAGCAGTTAAAAGGATTCTAGACATACATCTGGCATTTGTTTTATTTGTACTATGGCTCCAAATTCTCTAGGTTTCCCTGAAATTTCAAACACATTAGTCATTAAACCCATAGTCTACCATTAAAAATCAGAGTACTGAAAGCAAGAAGGAAAAGTGGGTGTACTGCTGGAAATTCACAGCACTTGGCTCTGAGTTTTGTGGCCTGGCACAATTATTACTGTGTAGAGAATGAAAAAAAGGAAGTGCAAGGAAGAAAAGGACTGAATATATCCTCCAATTAATTGTTCTAGTTCCTTATTTCATCATGCTTTGTTTCAATTTTCCATTATTTTCTCTTATACAAAGCACTAGGAAAATAGAAAAAGAGACAATTCTAAAGGCACAACTGCAAACTATCCTGATGCAAAGGAGAGGAAAAATAATAAGAGGTCACTAAGCCCCATCAAGAGTTCTTTAATAACCTGAAAATCAGAAATGAATACTACAAAAAGTGGAAACATAGATCAATTGCAAAAAAGGAGTGCAAAAGAATTGCATAAGTATGCTGGAACAAAAAAATCAGAACTTGTGTATCCTCGAGGGAAGGAGAAAACACTGATGGCATCAAAAAGGTGTTAAATATATAATTTGCTACAGTGTTCACTGAAAAAATGAATGGTGAGTGACCAGATATACGACACAAAATGCAAGCCAAATTAGGGAAGGAACGCAAAGAACGTTTAGATAAGTTAGATGTATTCAAGTTGGCAGGCCCTGATGAAATTTATCCTAGGCTGCTTAAGGAACAAGTTGGAACAATCTGAGAACCACTAACAATTATCCTTATGAATTCATGGAGGACAGGTGAGATCCCAGAAGATAGGAAAAGGACAAATGTAGTAGTTATATTTTAGAATAGACCCCTAGAATTATAAACCAGGTAGCCTAACTTTGATACTTCGAAAAATACTGGAACATATTAGTGAGCAATCAATTTGTAAGCATCTAGATGATATCAGGGTAACGAGGGATAGACAAATTCATAGTTGCAAGAACAAATCATATCAAGCCATCCTAACTCCGTCAATGATACTAATTACTAGCCTAGCATATGGTGAGTGGGGAAGCAGTATATGGAATACATCTTTAGTTAGTAAGGTTTTTGACAGTCTGATGTGACAGTCACAAGCAAATTAGGGAAATGTGGTCTAGATTAAATTACTATAAATTAGATGCACAACTGGTTGAAAAACCGTACTCAAAGAGTCGTTATCAATGGTTCACTATCAAACATGGAGGTGATTTCACTATCAAACAGGGAGGTGGTTCCCACAGCCATAGGCAGGATTCTGTAGGTGCTCCAGGGCTGAAGCATCTACCAACAACAGCTGGTCAAGGATGTCACTGAACAGCTGTTTGGTTGGTTGGGGAGGGCAGAAAGCAGTGAGTGACAGCCTTAGGGAGGGAGTAGAGGAGGGGTGCAAAGAAGCAGAGTGAGGGCAGGGCCTCAGAGGAGGGAGTGGAGTGGGAAGAGGTGAAGTGAAAGCAGGGCTTTGGGCAAGAAGGCAGAATAAAGGTGAGTGGGGGTAGGGCCTTGGGGGAAGGGGCAGAGTGAAAGTGGAGCCTCAGGTGGAGCAGAGTTGAGTCTCCTCTGAGGAAAACTAAAGTCGTTGCCTATGCCCACAGAGGTCAATTCTTAGTCTGGTCCTATTTAATATTTTCAGTAATGACTTGGATAACAGAAAGCCAAATATGCTTATAAAATGTACAGATGAAAGACTAGGACGGGTGGATGAAAGGATTAGAATTCAGTCTGACCTTGGCAAATTAGAGAGCTAGTTTGAAATCAACAAGATGAAATTCATTTAAGACCAGCACAAAACACTACACTTAGGAAGGGGGGAAATGAAATACGCAACTACAAAAACAGGGAATAATTGGCTAAGTGGTAGTACTGCTGAAAAGGATCTAGGGGGTATTGTGGATCACACGCTGAATAGGAGTCATGAATGTAATGCAATTGTGAAAAAGGCTATTGTCTTCCTTGGTTGTATTAATAGGAATATCATATGTAAACTTTAGGTGGTTATAGTCTCACTTTAGTTGGCATTGGTGAGGCCTCAGGTGGAGTATCATGCCCAATTCTGGATGCCACACGTTGACAAAGATATGGACCAACTGAAGAAAGCTCAGAGGCGTGTAATAAAAATGCTAAAAGATATAGAAAACCTGACTGATGAGGTAAACTTTAAAAACTCTGCCTGTTACTCTTGTGAAGAGTGAGGTGGGGGTTGATAGCCCATAACATATTTGAAACTGTTATTATAAGGACAGGGATCAATTGTTCTTCATGTCCACTGAAGGTATAGCAAGTAGTAATAGGCTTAATCTGCAATAAGGGAGATTAAGGTTAAATATAAGCTTTGGAACAGGCTTTCAAGGAATTCTCATTGTTGGAGGTTTAACAGGTAAGAGAAACAACTGTCAGGAAGTGTAGATTTGGTACTACCTCAGCACAAGAGACTGGACTTGACCTTGCAAGATCCCTTCCATCCGTCTATTTCAGTGAAGCTTCTGAATGCTGTTCAGTCATTTATGGATAAAGTCTAAACATTTCTCACAAGCCAAGCTTCCTTCATTTCCTCTTTCAAATCCCTCCTTAAATGCATTTCCTTTCAGTGACGTCTCCTCAGCAACATCTGTACTCAGTTTATGTTGAACTAGTACCCAGTGACTTGTGTCTGAAGTAAATTGTAAACTCCTTAAGGCAGGGCCTATGCTTTGTGTGTCTTTGCAAAGCATATTTATGGCATTATAGCACTAACCTAAACCCACCACCACAATACCAGAAAGTCCTGTAAGTCAGATTTCTATTGAGTTTCTAGCAGTAAAGTTGCTGAAGAAAGCACCCTAATGTGGCATTCAATTTCTTGGGGAAAATAACTATTCTATGCCAGAATTCAGAGAAGCCACACCCCCATGCTTCGCCTCCTCCCCATACAACAGAAAGATAACAATTAAAATATTTTATACCAGCACCATGTCTTTCCTAACTTTTTTTTTTTTTGGCTCGTTGCCATAGTTTTTGTATATTTAGGTCAACATTTGGTGCTTAAAATTGAGCAGCTATATCCATATTTAGTCAATGAATGTGTGGAAGCTCAGCACCCCCAAAGTTAAGCTACTTACTAGGAACTATGGTACTTAACTCTATATTTAGGTCTCTTATCTTTGTGCCTAATTTTCAGAGAGAGTGAATATCCTCAGGTCTCATTTACTAAATATGGAAATAATGCTTACTTTTAGGAATCAAAGCCTGAAAACATCAGCCTCGCTCCATAAGATACTGCTGCTCTGTTGCTCCTGACTTACATGTCCAACAGATTGCTATCAACCTCCTCTCTCTCCCCCACATCTATTCAGAGATTTGAGCAATGGTAATAAAAGAGTTGTTCAGCATTAAGAATCCTCGTCTATGAACAGTAATTTATGTTGGCGACATGACCATTGTGTGTTGCCAAAGGAATGTTCTACTAATATTCGCAAGTTGTTTTCATGGCAGGGATAATAAAGCGACAGCAGAAGACAATATCTGATTGGAAAGGGAACATTCTGAGCACTGTTACTGTGACAAAGTTGCTGAGGAGAACATTATAGCTACTCCGTCTCTGGAGCTTCTCGGCAGTGACAAGCAAATATAAACACATAATAAAGTTAAATTAAATTAGCCCCAACCCCAGGCTCCAGGAACAGCTTTTCCAACACCTGAGTTTCAAAAGGCTATCAGAGTTAACGCTATCAGAGTTCTGTCCAGATATAGAAAAATGTCATTATTTACATTCTCCAGAGCATTTCTAATTTCACAGTTTCATAACAGCCCCATCCATAGTTTTATTTTAGCCCTCAAGTTTCTCCAAATATGGCAAAGTTACAGGCGAACCAGGCCTAACCCTTCCCATATGCATATCACTAAGTCTTTTTACAACAGTCTCCATCAACATTGTAATCCTAGATCAAAAAAGCATATTACTACATAAGCAATTTATATAAGAACTCAAATTTGCAGTCTTGAAGTGTTAAAATATTCCTTCTCAGTGCTACTGGTAATTGCGGGTTACTGTTCCACTCACAATGACAGTGAGACATATTTCTTTCTCTCACTTAAGTAGCTATTGAAAATGTGTCATGGTTTGACAGTGAGAGAAGGTGGGTGAGGCAATATCTTTTGTTGGACCAACTTCTGTTGGAAAGAGACAAACTTGTGAGTTTTAAAGGATTTCCTCTTTCTGTCCTTCATCTGTGAATAATCAGCGTATTCCATGTACAGCAGCATCTCCTAGTGGACATACTATCTTACTGTGTGGTGGATAGCTAAAAACAAATATCCTATCCAGGCATGCAATTTTTCCTTTTACAGTTACATTTGCATAAACTTGATTTTGTCTGATTTGTTCTTTATCTCACAAGTCCTAACATTAAAGGCTAAGGGCAACAGTCACCTCTGGGATATGGCAACTTTCAATTCAACCCCAGGATTAGGCAGAAACTAAGCCACCAGCAACCCAAACTCCTTCAGGGGATCTGGGACTAGTCCACACAGTTGATGGAGCTTGATCACTGAGGCAGAGCCAGGTGAACCAAAGAAATCCTCTGTTGGCAAGACTCTTGTGGAGTTTGTCCAGATCCCATGTGCAGGTTGGATGCAATTTTGCTTTCACTTTAGATTTTATACCAGTGTAACTCCACTGATTTACATGGATGTGGAAGGTCTCTGGCTTCCCATCACTACTTGATAAGCAATTCAGGATAAGGACCTACTCTTTGATTGGCCTGCCAGGAACCAGGCACATTTCCAGGCCTGCTGATGGCAGGGAGAGAGGGCAAAGGTGGCACCTGCCCCGGGACCCAGTGATACAAAAGAGCCTGGAGTTCCTGGCACCTCCACTGCTGCTGTAGTAGCAGTGATGGTGCCAGGAACTCCAGCAGCAGTGGCTGCCAGAGGTGTAGGCCCTTTCAATTGCTGCTGGAACACTGTGTGGCACACTCTGGGCAGCACAGAGGGATGCCTGGAGGATGCATAGCACTTTCCGGATGGCACAGAGAGTGGCCTGGTTCCAGCCTCACCCCTTTTGCTTGAGGCCCATCTACTTTCCTGAGCGCAGAGCAGGGCCTCTCTCTCACCTTGCCCAGGGGCCTTGTTAGGCTGTCAGTCCCGCAAACAAACAATTTCCAGATATTCCCAACAATTTGCAGACAGCATGGGAATATCAGTATGTGGCCTGTACAAAGCAGAGGGAAAGGGGAGTTTTAATTAGTAGATAAGCAGCACCGAAAAATTAGTTGAAGATTCAAAAAATTCTAGGAGGAACAAATCTAAATTCTTAGCACTGTCATTGCCGTCACAAGCACAACGAAATTTAACTTTAATTAGCAACACTGAACCCTCCAGCAACTTAAACACAGCACATTGGCTATAGACTACATAATATTTCCACCCCAGTCTTTAGTTAGCAGGATGTTAGCCTTATCAGAAGCAAATCAAGGTAGTTCAAGAACAATCATTTTGCCACACATTCATAGGGAGGGCTTGATTTTCTGAGGTGCTGAAGACCCCACAACTCCTCCTTAATTAAATGGGAGTTATAAATGTTTCAGCGCTGGGGGCACGACACAACACCTTATTCAGGGCAGCCCAACAGCAAATGATGAGCTCCTGCTGAAGTCAAGTTGAAGGTAAGCTTAGTTATAGATCCAGCACAAGGATGTTTGAAAGATCTGGATGCTTATATGGCAGCATCCAGGGGCATACTCTGAGAGCTTCTGCAGCCTTTGTCGTAAGGCTTGTTATAAAGCTTATCCTAAAGCTGCAGATCTCCAGAACCACCATTATATGACTCTTCGGCTACGTCTACACTGGCATGAATTTCCAAAAATGCTTTTAACGGAAAAGTTTTCCATTAAAAGCATTTTTGGAAAAGCACGTCTAGACTGGCACGATGCTTTGAAAAGCGTCCGTGGCCAATCTAGATGCAGTTTTCCGCAAAAAAGCCCCGACCGCCATTTTTGCGATCGGGGCTTTTTTGAGGAAAACACTACTGTGTTGTCTACACTGGCCCTTTTCCGCAAAAGTCTTTCAGAAAAAGACTTTTGCCCGAACGGGAGCAGCATAGTATTTCCAGAAAAGCACTGACGATCTTACATGAGATCATCAGTGCTTTTCCGGAAATTCAAGCAGCCAGTGTAGACAGTTGGCAAGTTTTTCTGCAAAACCAGATGATTTTGCGGAAAAACTTGCCCGTCTAGACACAGCCTTCGTGTTTAGCAGTAAAATAGGGTCTCTGAGGAAGGCTGAAGAATGGCAGATGGACTTTTTACAATTCCCATCGTCTTCATCAGCTGCTTCATAGTAAGTGGCAGGACAAAATCAGCAAAGTAAACCCAGGAACTGTCTCCATCCGCACTGATTCTCTGCTAGAAGCTCCCTAGGTAGGGACCTACTAGAACCAACTAATAACAAAGTGCATTTACCAAGAAGTGCTGCTACACTGTCAATGATCACAAAAGTGGGAAAAGCTTCAGTGGTGTAATGAGATCACCAGAGATGAGTATCCTGTGCAAAATCTACATTCATTGAAAGGAGCAGAACTGCAGTTATGTCCCGGTCACCTTTAAAGAGGTTAATATCTATCAACTTAGATGGTACACCACAATATAGAATGATTGCCATGCCAGGCAAGACTAGTAATCTGTTTAATTCAGTATACCTGTCCAAGAGCAGCCAGTGCCAGAAACTTCAGAGGAAGTTCCACAACTCCTAAAACAATGACATATGCAATAACATGCTTGTGGGTGAAACTTCTCCTAACAAGAGGTACTTGTATATATATTATTTTCCATTGTGTTGCAGTGAAGTCAGTGGAGAATATGGTACTGATCAATTCCATGCTATAATGTTTATTGACATGACAAGCTATCCAAGTATTGCCCAACTCTCTAGTGAAAGGAATTTCTCAATCCGTTTGAGGGCAGAAGTCTCTTCACATAAATATTTGGCCAGTTTCAGCTTCTAAAGTTGTTCAGACAACACTAGACATAGAATTACAGAGTTTCTAACCTGTGACCACAGAAGCCTGGATGTTTATAGTTCCCAAGAAACTGTTAATCCACAGCATGGTCCTTTTGAGCTTTAATTTGTGCTTTGCCAGCTTAATTATCTTATACTTTAGTTTTTGAATGGTTTGATCTACAATTCACATGATCTCACTCACATGAGAAATCCCTTTGAAACTAACTGGGCTATCATGTGAGTGAGCTCCTCAGGCCCTGTGTCTACAACATAACAGACATACTGAAGTATGGTTGTTATGTCCTGCCAAAATGCAGAAAGGGAAGGGAGTCAGTGCCTTTGATATAGCTAAAAGAGAGATTCTTTCTAACTACAGTTTCTCAGATTTACACATTGTTCGTTCATAACCAACAGCAGGGTTAGCTTTAGGAGCAAAATACATATGTGGAGTCACATGAAAGAAGGCAGGCACTCCATTGGATTAGACAGTTAGAGCTCCATTTTAATGGAAAAATGTGTAAAATGTCAACCTGTGGTAGGTCTTCCATATGTTTACTAGTTTTACATAGCTCATTAAATATTACTGGAAAAACAAACTTGTAATTGCTTAAAACAAATATTTCTTAAACTCAAGCTCAACCTGTTCTGAACACAGCAGAAGGATCACTTCTGTAGTTTGGGTCTTGAAGGATAGCAAGAAAATGGATCCGTGAGAGGCCATGCCTGTGGATGTGCTGGTAAATAAAGCATACACCGGGGGCTAACCCTGGAGAAGAGTGTTTGACCTGTGGGCTGCCTATTGCCCATCTCTATCATAGAGTTTTCAGAGCAGACAAGAACTGAATTACTAATGTAAAAAGCAAAGAGACACAAAGAGAAACAAAGAAAAAAGTCTACACTTATGTCTGGAGCACCTATCTCTCTGGGCACTCTAGACAGTGTAGATTCTTTTAATATCTTATCCAAAATTAAAGAAAAAGTGGAAATGGGTAAAATATTATTCCCAATATTTTCCATATATTCTGAGAACATTGGTAATTTCAGTAACTATTTAACTAAGGAAGAGTGGCCAACTTTCTAATCACACAAAACCCCTGCCCTGCCCTGCCCTGCACCCTTCCCCATAGTCCCACTCGTATCCCCTCTCCCTCCCTAGCTCATTCTCCCCTGCCCAGACTCACTTTCACCGAGCAGAGGCTATTTTTCAGATATGGACCTTGCTTGCTTCTATACCTTTAGTACTACCAACCTCAAATGTTCAGAACGCTTGTGTTACCACTCCTTTCCCAAATCATGAGCTTGCCCCCAAAAATCACAAGATTTGAGAGGAAAGACTTGATATCATTTTGTGCTATATTTGAATATTTTAAGTCCTCCTACCTTGTGGCCTCTGGGCTTGTAAATTTAACACATTTTCCAGGAAGCTACAGGGCATAACGGGTGAAGAGATTTATTCTTATATATTTTGCTATCCCAAACTTGTGGGAGAGCTGGAGCTTTTCACATCATCGTGAGACTGCTAGCACAGGTCAAAAATGCATTATTTCCAACCAAATCACCAGAAGTGGAAATGCTATAAACACCTCTGAGTGCGGTACTTAGAGTTACCAATAAAATGATTCATGATAGTAAGCAACATTGTTTATGTTTGCAGGACTCAGTCCTTAATCATAGTAATATAGTTTGTTGCATTAAAATAAATTGTTTCAAAACAATTCTGTGACAAAAAATGTTAAAGGATTGAATATTTGTATGAACAATATTTACATTTGTGGAAGTTGAAAGATACAAAGGACACCGAACCTTAAATGTCAGGGAATAAGATTGCTGACTGCGAAGGTCTGGAAATATTTTTTTTCCGCAGCACTGAACAAATGGTGTGCTGCATGATAGCCACTTATTTCCTTCCACAGAATCATTAAGCAGGATACCACACTAAATGGACCAATGGGCTGACTCAGTAAGCCAATTCATATGTTATTGGTTGCATGGTAGCATTAACTGCTTACAGATTTAATATCCAGCTCTTGCTAATGCATCCTCATTCATAATGAATCTGAAAATTAATGGATTTGGGTTTATGATGGAATTGCATTAGGGGGCTGGTGTGTTAAGTGCTAACACATCTGGATTTGATAGCAATTAATGGATTTAATCACAGGCTAAATGCTATACGTGAAAGTTCATTAAGCTTTGTAAGACAAAATAATTGAACGTCAAAATTACATTTTCTTTGACTTTAGCAGTGTAGTTTTTACAATAGAGGAACCTTGCAAATATATCAGACTGAAAACTCAAAAACTTTTAACCTTTCACACATTTTCTATAATGTCTTATAATAGTTGCTAAATATTAAACAGGAGTATCCAAACAAGCTTGTCATCCTTTTTCGTTGGTCTTATAGTGAAGTCATATTAAATAGAATTTTGACATTACAATAATGTCCATAGCAACATACTGATGTAATAACTGCAGGATTGGTGAACAAGCCTATAAAAAGAAAACAAATATATCTATATATAATCTATATATTCTACTAAAAACATACACCCCAACAACCTAGTATTAGCATTAAAGTTGAAACATCAAGCACTCTAACACAGAGCTAAACATGAAGGCTACGTCTACACTGGTATGATTTTCTGGAAATGCTTTTAACGGAAAAGTTTTCCGTTAAAAGCATTTTCGGAAAAGCGTATCTAGATTGGCAGGATGCTTTTCCGCAAAAGCACTTTTTGCGGAAAAGCGTCCGTGGCCAATCTAGACGCGCTTTTCTGCAAAAAAGCCCCGATCGCCATTTTCGCAATCGGGGCTTTTTTTGCGGAAAACAAATCTCTGCAGTCTACACTGGTCCTTTTGTGCAAAAGTTTTTCAGAAAAAGACTTTTGCCCGAATGGGAGCAGCATAGTATTTCTGCAAAAGCACTGACAATCGCACATGAGATCGTCAGTGCTTTTGCGGAAATTCAAGCGGCCAGTGTAGTCAGCTGGCAAGTTTTTCCGCAAAAGCAGATGATTTTGAGGAAAAACTTGCCAGTCTAAACACAGCCGAAAAGTCAAAATCAGATGAGACTACAGGCCAATAGCCAGGACCTCCGGGCCAGCAGCAGAGCCTGCAAGCACAGGGCCAACTGCCAGATAGGATCCTTGAGCCAACAGCAAGGGTGAATCCTTACGGCCAGTGACTGAGTGGGACCCTGCCCAAGAAGCCGGTGACCAAGTGGGACCTATGGCTGGCAACAGAGCCCCTTGGCATCAGCTGACCCATGGTTGGACCCCAGCTAGCACAGGCATGGGGTTCAGTGGCCAGAAGGAAAATCTGGAGGTTATGCAACACCCCTGCACACTCCTACTTCCCATGCCTATGACAGGAAATCTTAGGCATGTTCTACACTTAAAAGTTCAGTGCAGTAACTATTTCAGTAAGGATTGTGACTTAACTAAAATAAATTTACCAATCCCTCTGGTGTAATTCAGTTATATCACTCTAAAGGTGACTTTTACTCTATTCCCCTTGCCTTACAAGAATAACTATACCATAGGGCTGTGTCTAGACTGGCAAGGTTTTCCGCAAATGCAGCTGCCTTTGCGGAAAAGCTTGCCAGCTGTCTACACTGGCTGCTTGAATTTCTGCAAGAACACTGACTTCCTACTGTCTGAAATCAGTGCTTCTTGCGGAAATACTATGCTGCTCCCGTTCGAGCAAAAGTCCCTTTTGCGCAAAGCTTTTGCGCAAAAGGGCCAGTGTAGACAGCTCAGATTTGTTTTGCGCAAAAAAGCCCCGATTGCAAAAATAGCGATCGGGGGGGTTTTGTGCAAAAGTGCATCTAGATTGACACGGACACTTTTCCGCAAAAAGTGCTTTTGTGGAAAAGCATCCGTGCCAATTTAAACGCTCTTTTCCGCAAATGCTTTTAACGGAAAAGTTTTCCGTTAAAAGCATTTGCAGAAAATCATGCCAGTCTAGACATAGCCAAGCAGTATGTAGCTATCTAATGTACATAGGTTAGTCTCAGAACCAGCAGCCAGAAACTATTTTGTCTCCCATGATTCTGTCTTTAATGGAAGCCGCCTTAGTTCTCAGGAAATATTCCTCTTAATTATCTTGTGAGTTGTTCATTAAAAGAAAATCAAATCATAACTTGAAATTTCACATCCCTTTAACAGCCACCGGAATGCCATTGACCTACTGTGCTCCTATTAAGCACAATTTATAACAGCTCCACACAGTTGTGTCAAAATGTATAGTTTAGCGGGAGCTTTAAACTTTCATTTTGTTAATAAAAATTAGAATAGCAAATTTAGACAGAGAAAGAGGGAAAGAAAAAGCATTTTGCTGTGTGAATTTTTCAGGGCGATATATTGGATAGACATGTGGATAATACAAGTTGTAAAATGACCCCTTTATTTAATTTTTTCATGAGGTTTCTCATTTTTGGATACTCTTCATAAGAACACTGCTTGCTTCAATACAATAACATTATAACAGGTTAGTGCAGTGTTTCTTAAACGGAGAACAGAATTCAAAATAGCCACCATTAAAGGTGGCTTTCCCCCATCTCTTTTTTTCCTCAATGACTCTCTCTCCCTCCCTCCCCCCCCCCCCCCCCCGGACTCTTCCTGGCTTTCTTTTTTTTGCTTAACAAAAAATCCTTGGGGTTCCTCAAAAAAAAAAATGATGTTCCTCGGTCTTAAAAAGATTAAGAAACACTGGGCTAGTGTTTATATGAGGATTTTTCCTTTATTATGCAGAAAACTTAGACATTGTCACAGCAACACTGTAACATGTCTGGCTAAAAAGTCTCTCACAGCACTGTCTCTTGGGGAAAGACCCCAACGTTACAAAGGAAGAACTCATAAGTTCACATGTCACCTAGGAAGCCTACAGACATTTAAGCAATTCTGACATTACCAACAGTTGAGAACAAGTGGTGCAACTTTGAACCACCCTCAAATATGAAAATAAGAAAAAATCAAAACTGCACCAACTTCAAACTGGTCTTGGATTATTATAGAGCCTTTGAAAAGTTGTTGAATATTCATGTTAGCATCACTACAGCCGTGACTCTCATACAGGGATGGGGATGGTCTATTAAGTATTTTCTCCCCCTCCCCTTCTCCAGTCCCTAAAACCAGCAAATGATTGTCCCTACATAGTATTTTGGAAGACTTTATTCAGTTTACTTTTAAAGAGAAATATAAAACATGTTTTCATTTTAGTCATTGGATTCTTTACTTTGGTGACATTTTCTACACTGTTCCAGTTTTCTGATTTCACATTTGCTTAATATCCTATAAATAACTTGCTGTAATAAAGATTTATAGCAATAAGCTTAAAACAGTATCACCATCTTATTTCTTGTTTTCCTCCAGCTTCATCTTTGCATGTTATTTGGGTTTATAGATGTTACAATGTAGACATACCCTAGATCTGTTTCTTTACCATTGCTGCAATTTTTCCCATGCCACTTCTGACCCAGCCACTTAAGTTCCTCTCCTGGTCTCTGCATGTCTTCCCCTTAAAGAGTCTGTCTCACAGACTTCCCTGCCTGAAGCTTTCCTTGCAGACTCTAAGCCTCCTACTGAGTTGCTGTTCCAGATGAGCTTTATCACTACTTATGCCTAACATTCCTTTCTTTACTAAACCTACCTTCCACTCTTTATAGGGATATGCCTAATTCCCCTCAGGTGGAGCTCATGCTATAATCAGGTTAGCCTAGCCCCTATCTCTCCAGTGCGATGGGAGGGAATAAGCTAGCCTGTTACAATCTATCCCCCCAGCAGATTCTGATATTATTAGATCTATCACCTCCTTTGATATCAATTGTCATTGTGTTGCTTACTCTCAGGTGATGGAAGTAGAAGTGGAATGGAAATGGCTGCTGTTGAGTGTTTCTTGAGTGGTCCCAGACAGTTGTTTGGGTCACTTGCTTCTACTAGTTCCACAGGGTTGCATCTTGTCCCCTTCCCTGTTCAGCGTGTATATGGTACGCCTGAGAGGGCTACTCAGCAGACATAGGTTGCCATGTTTTCACTACCTTAATGACACTCAGTTCTGTATTTGTCTCATGCAGTCCAGTGAGGACATGGGGTGGGATGAGAGCGAGCTGGCTGAAGTAGGGTTGCCAGGTGTCCAGTTTTAAACCAGACAGTCCACTATTTGAGCTTTCTGTTCAGGAAACAAATTGAGAAAATATAAATGGGAAAATATAAATATCTGGTATTTTCTTAATAAGATGTAATGTAGAGTGTGATGTAATGTCAAGTATGTCCGGTATTTTTGCTGAAACCATCTGGCAATCCCAAGATGAAGTTCAATCTGCCAGACTCAGGAACACGGTGCGCATGATATCTGCTCCTCTTCCTGAGTGTGAATACCTGATATTTATCATTAAGCATCTCACTGTAAAAGTATAGTTGGGTTCATTGCTGCTGTTGGAAGAACACACAGTCACAGGAACCAAAACAATTTTTTTCCATCTCTGACATGAAGATTGTGGCTGTTCCCTTTAAATGTGACTCTTCAGCCATGGCTTTGTAACCACCAGACTAGATCTCTGTGCTGTGTTCTGCCTAGGGCTGCTTTTTATATCCAGCTGGAAGCTGAACTTGGTGCAGGATATTAAAAGTTGCATTTTGTAGGTGTATGGCACTGTTCTGCCAGGATCTGCCGTGCCACTAAGTCTCTGGAAGGACTTTGCCTCTCTCACCTGTAAAACCAGATTCCTCACAAAACTTTGCTGTTACATTTATACTCTGCAGGAACATTCCAGCTGGAGGTGGAAAGGACAGGGAAGGGTCCTAGGCTTAAGGACTCCTCCTTCAGACCTGTAATCGGAAAGGCTCAAATCTAGGGGGAAGGGCACAAGAGAAGAGACAAAGGGAAGGGTCCACGGGGCAGATGCAACAGAAAGATCTGCAGTGGGCTGGCTCTGGCGAGGCAGGGCAGGAGCTGGGACTTGCATATTCACATGGGCCATGGCTGGGAGGTGCAGGGGATCTGTGGGGCTGGCCCTTGGGAGGGAGCGCTGCGGACAAGGATTCAGTGCGGGGCTGGGAGGCGGCGCTAGGGGGCGCTGTGGGCGGGGGCCTTGGGGGCCGTGGCGGCGGCGCGGGGCTGGGAGGCGGCGCTAGGGGGCGCTGCGGGCGGGGGCCTTGGGGGCCGTGGCGGCGGCGCGGGGCTGGGAGGCGGCGCTAGGGGGCGCTGTGGGCGGGGGCCTTGGGGGCCGTGGCGGCGGCGCGGGGCTGGGAGGCGGCGCTAGGGGGCGCTGTGGGCGGTGGCCTTGGGGGCCGTGGCGGCGGCGCGAGGCTGGGAGGCGGCGCTAGGGGGCGCTGTGGGCGGTGGCGCCGGGCCGAGCCGCCTTCGCTCCTTCCTGCGCCAGTGCCAGGGCGGAAGGCGGCGGCTGCGCGCGTTCCGGGGACGGTTCCGTTGGTGACGTGCGGCGCGTCCGCCGGGTCACAGGCAGCGGCGCAGCGAGGAGCTATGTCGGCCCCCGCCGGGATCCCCCCGCGCCCTGCCGCAGCCCCGGGCGGGGCCAGAGCTCCTGCCGCCCGGCCCAGGGCGCCGCCCTGTCGGAACGGTGAGGGGCCAAGGCCCGCGCGGGTCTAACGCCGGCCGGAGAGGGGGAGGGGAGCAGCAGCGGTGGTGTTGGGGGGCGGGGAGCGGGATGAGCGCTGGGATAAAAAGGGGTGTGAAGAGCTGGGGCGTGGCCGGAGTAAAGAAGGGCCGGGGGGAGTGGGGCGGAAGGGGGCCGGGGGTAGAGGTAGGTGGGGACTGGGACAGGAGGGGGCCTGGAATAGAGGAGGCGGGGGGATAGAGGAAGGCGTGGGGGGGGCCTGGAATAGAGGAGGCGGGGGGATAGAGGAAGGCGTGGGGGGGGCCTGGAATAGAGGAGGCGGGGGGGATAGAGGAAGGCGTGGGGGGGGCCTGGAATAGAGGAGGCGGGGGGGATAGAGGAAGGCGTGGGGGGGGCCTGGAATAGAGGAGGCGGGGGGGGATAGAGGAAGGCGTGGGGGGGGCCTGGAATAGAGGAGGCGGGGGGGGATAGAGGAAGGCGTGGGGGGGGCCTGGAATAGAGGAGGCGGGGGGGATAGAGGAAGGCGTGGGGGGGGCTGGGATAGAGGAGGCGGGGGGATAGAGGAAGGCGTGGGGGGGCTGGGATAGAGGAAGGCGTGGGGGGGGCCTGGAATAGAGGAGGCGGGGGGGATAGAGGAAGGCGTGGGGGGGGCCTGGAATAGAGGAGGCGGGGGGGATAGAGGAAGGCGTGGGGGGGGCTGGGATAGAGGAGGCGGGGGGATAGAGGAAGGCGTGGGGGGGGCTGGGATAGAGGAGGCGGGGGGATAGAGGAAGGCGTGGGGAGTGGGACGGAGGGAGGCTTGGGGTGGAGGATTGGTTGGGGGCTTTCATGGACACTTGGTTTGCAGGTGGGATGATCTATTTGGGATGTGGAAAGCCCTGCAGGAGTGACTTTTGACTTCATAGATATGCATGTGCAATATCTAGGCATATTTTTGTTTTTTTACTGCATCTGGTGGTTGAGAAGGGGTTATGAAGTGCTAGAAAGTAAGTAGGCCTGTAACTGAGTTGAAAAAAACCCCAACCTTTGATACATTTTATGGTAATGAAAACAGCGGAATAACTTCTCAAGAGTATTAAGTACTGCCAGCTAGGCCTATTCAAGATAGTAAGTGAGCTATTACTATATTTTTTCCTATAATTTAATTTTGGAACACACCTTCTGTGGTTGGGACAGTTCTCTGGTTCTGCACTGGTCAGGTCCTGAGGGTGGTGGACTAGAGAGAGAGTCAACCTGTACAATTTAGGATAAAGCTGAATTGATTTAAAGGAACCTTAGATGCTGATAGTGTCTTTCTTGCCCATATAGGAATAAGCTACACTGATTTAACTGAAGGGTTTTACCACTTGTACATACTGGTGTAGTTAAGGTGGTACAATTGTAGACAAAGCCTGTTGCATCCATCAAGTTTTCCCTGTTTGCATAAGTCTCTTTGTGCATCAACAAAAGAAATAAAATGAGAAAGTTGCTAGGCGTTTTGAGGGGAGCGGTAGTACCCAAATTTCTAATTCAAATTTTGCAGTTATCTAGATTTCACATTAAAGATGTATGATGTCCCTAGTTAAATATTATTTTGTATTTTGGATGTGTACCAGTCACCAATAGTAGATTCAGCTGTTGTAATTAAAATTTAAAGTATTATTTTCAAATTGAGGCATCTAAAAGGTGCCTGTGCCTATATTTAGTATCCTAAATAAAAAATAGACTGATTTTGCAGAAATACTGGGAACTCAAAACAGCATGAGGTACTGTCTTTCTACCTGTGCTGCTGTTTCTGGATCAGAGGCAGCAGTGAAGGGTGTCAGGCAGGAGTTGATCTGCGAGGGGAGCCAGTTTAAAAACCAGCTCCCCTTGTGGACTGGCTGCCTGCTGCCCCATGCTGCTGCCTCTGATACAGAGGCAGCAGTGTGGGGTGGAAGCAGCCCCTGTCTGCGGAGGAAGATGGGAAGGCTACCGCAATGGACCTCCCCCTTCTCCCTCCATCACAGACAGAAGCTGCTTCAGGACAGCCTCCCCTGTCCACACACACACAGGCACCGCACCGCCGGTGCTGGGAGGGAACCAGGGAGCCTAGTCTTATCTGTCAACTATTCATTCACATCCCTACTCTGAACAGCTTCTGGAGCTAACGGTATATTTGGCAGGATTGACTGTAACATTTCATATTCAGAAGATTATCGTTCTTTGCAATCAAAAGGGTTAGAAATATAATACTCTAAATTGAAGCTTAGATTTTGCAAAAGTTGATGGTGTTTCCCTGCTTGAGAATTATGACCCCATCGTGGTTGTGTTGCGTGAATGGATTTCTCGAACTCTGGTGAAAAACGTACTTTATCTTCAAAATTAAAAATTGCACAAGGTACTCTGTTTTTCATCTAGTTTCTTTGATTGTCAAGCTGATTATCCAGTACACTGATGCTTTCCTTAATCTTGCTGATAGTCACATCCTATAATACTGTTGTTACACTCCTGTGTTCTCTGTGATAAAGTATTTTGAATGTCAAAACTCCTCCTGTCACCTGAAATCTAATGTTCTCTGGGAATTTCAAATAAAGATTTGGACGAAGTTTTGAGATTTCTCTGTCCCTTGCTGAGAATCCATCATCAGGCAAAGGAGAGATGCTGGGCAAGGAAACCATTGGGATCCATGATACCCCACTCCTAGTACATACCTCCTTTAATTCTACAAAATGAAGTTGCTTAGGAGTGATGCAGCAGTAGAACTTGTGTAGAAATCCTAAGATTTGGTTGAAGAGTTCTGTTGAGCTTCACAGCTAGACACCCTTTCCCTCCCCCCCTTAGCTCTGCTAAGATGACCACTAGGGATGTACATTTATATTCTTTAACCAGCTAACTGATTGGGGGGGCGGGATGCTCGAGCCTGGCCTGCCGCTGGGGTGGAGCGCGTATCCACACTCACCCCTCCCGCAGACAGAGGCTGCACTCACTGGGATTCCAGAGCAACCCCTTCCTGTAGGACACCGGAGTTTTCCCTGGACAAAGATCTCTCCAGCCTGAATAGGCCTTTTGCTGGTCAGGCAGGGGCTGCTCCAGCATCCTTGCTAGAGCAGCCCCTGTCCAGGATACCCTCTCTCCCCCCGCAGGGCTCAAGCAACCTCCTGCCCATGGCTGCTCCAACCCTCACCAGTTAACTTTAACCTGTAAAATTCATATCTGTACTGACTGACTCTCTCTACTAATGAGAAACATCTTGAAGACTTCACACAGTTTCTTCCCAATTGTCCAAACCCTGTTATTTAAGGGCATGTCTCCGCTGGAGTATTGATGCTGTGGAGATTAGGGAGGTCATCCTGTAGATGACTACATGATTAACCAAGAGTGGGAGTTGGTGTCTGGGAGGAGCTGGTTCTCCATGAGCCTTGGCTCCTGTCTGGGCCCCACCCCTCATGCTTCTGCCTCTGAGACAGCAGCGGGGGGGAGTGGCAGGTGAGAATGTGTGGGGAGCCAGCTTTTAAGGGGCTCACCATGCTTGCCTTCTCCACAGACCTACTTGCCTCCTCCTTGCTGCCTTGCAGCAGGGTGGTGGGGGTATCAGGCAGGAGCCTTCTTAAATGATGGTTCTCCCCAGCACTAGCTCCATGGTGCCACCTGTTTCTCCCTCCTTTCACCCCCCTCCTCCACTGCGCTGCTGCCTCTATAAAATCTTTTTTACATTTGCTTTTATGTAATAAATTTGTTTCCGGTCATTGTCTTAGTTGCAAATGAAGAAGTCATTTTCTTCCTTAGTTTTCGTGTTTGTATTCTGCCACGTGTTGTGAAAGAACAAAAATGTTCGTGGAGTTAGAAGTTTCCAGTGGCTACTGAAAACACTAAAACTTGTATTTAAGACTGGAAATGAAGACAGCCCAGCCATGGTTGGAGATGTAAATTCGAGACAATGAGATTATGGACTAGTGGTTCAGTCTGTACTCATTCAGTCTTATTTTTTCAATTCTAAGTTTAAAAAGGCATAATCAAGTTTCGGTACTGTGCACAACCCTCAGGTGAGACACACACTGATGCACTACAAAATGAAGCTTCTAAATAGTTCTAGATGATCAAATGTAATTAACACAGGCCTCATCAAAGAGATGTCTTAGAATTTCTCATGTAGAAAGACAGTCAATGTAAGGTGTCAAATATATTTAACTATAAAAGCTGTGGTGAGTTTGCATTAATAGGGTGGTGATGCCTCTTTTCAGGTGGCTGAGGGCATGAGGTCATAGTAGTCAAGTAGCCCATTAATATATACCATAAAATAGCTTATTACTGTTAGAGTAGGGTTAGTTAATTTTACATTTAAAAAAAATGGGCTTTATTCAACATTGCCCTCCATTGTGAATACTAATTGGAAAAGAGATGTAGGCATCTTTTGGACGGTATTTAAATATATTTATTCTCAACATTAAGGATTCCTGGGCTACTTGAGATTTTTTTCTGTTTCTCAGAAATCCAGTAGCCCTTCCAGCAGCACTTTGAGACCTAATAAATGCTCTCAGCTCATTTTGTTTTAAAAAAGAGCTCTCTATTTAGCTTTAATGCTAAAATAATGGATTAGAGGGTGCCAAAAAGAGCCACAAATTGCCGCTGAAAGGGCAGCTCTGCGTTTTGGAGAAGTTGGCTGTTGACACTATCACCTTTTTTGTTTCTCCTTCAGCCCCTCACTGTTTCTCCCAAACCCTTTTTCCATTTCCTGTCCCCATGGGATATATTACCTTTCTTCATCCGTTACCTTTCTTTTTCATCTATTGAACATAATGACATGTAATGCCAAAAAGGTTCTATCAGCTAATCAGAAGGCAGCTTTGGACAACTAGTGTGTTGAATTTAGTTATAGCTATAATATATTTATAGTTATAGTCAGGGCTTGCCAAGCCACGGCAAGCCCTGCTTGTCAGATGCGCGGTTCGACACACTGCACATGCACAGACCGCACTGTGCGGCTGTGCCAGCTTGTAATCTACTTGCCACGGGCGAGTAGATTACATTAATTGTCGAGCCCTGGTTATAGTATTCAAACTACTCTTCAAATTAAACATTGGAAATATTTCTCACTGCTTTTAAGTAAATTGTCTTAAGTTTTTTGCTCAGACTGTGTGACAAATTGGCTTGCCTTTTAAGCCGAACACTGTTAAACACAAAATTAAGGTTAAGTCCTACATCAACATGCAGTTATTGACAAACTTGTCCTTTTGCTTATGCCTGGGTGACATGTTATCATGTCACCTCAGTGTTGAGCATTGAGATTACCCAAGAACTAATAGTATAGTAGTAGCTGCTCATGATCTAAACAATTAATTTTTTTATTGTGATTGTAAATTAGTTCTAGTCGTAATTTTAAAAGAGAACCATGGGAAAGATAAACTTAAAAAACAACAAATAGTCTGATAGCACTTTAAAGACTAACAAAGCTTGAAGATGGTATCATGAGTTTTTGTGGGCACAGCCCACTTCTTCATCTGAGAGAGCTCATACCACCATCTTCTCAGATGAAGAAGTGGTCTGTGCCCACGAAAGCTCATGACACCATCTTCATGTTTTGTTAGTCTGGTAGCACTTTAAAAACTATGTGTTGTTTTTTAAGTTTGTTCTGTACTGACTAACTTGGCTACCCCTGAAGCATGAGAGGAATTTTCTATACGAGGATAACATCTATCTAGTAGGTACATGAAAAGAGCCTGAGAGGAGCTGACTGTTAGATTGACTGTGGTCCGACCTGCTTATATAAAGAGCTATGTGGTGTGAGATCAAATTGGGCCACTGCTACTATTAATAATGGAAATCCTTGCCAGGCGCGTGTGTGTGTGTGTTTTCCCTACTGAATGCAACCCACCAGCTTAGCTATCTGGTGCTGGCAATAGGGATGTGAAGACTAGTCGATTATCCAATAAACAAATGTTTATCGGATAGTCAGCAAGCTTGTTGACTAGTTGCTCTCCCCTCTTCCCCCTTTGCTGGAGGGGAACAAGGGGATACTTCAAAGCAGCAGCTGCTGCTGCTTTGAAATGCCACCGCAGGAGCCTGGCGTCAGGCTCCTAGTGTTTCAAAGTGGCAGCGCCGTGTGGAGCCCATCAGCTGGGGAGTCCAACTCCACACGGCGCTGCCACTTTGAAACGCTGGGAGGAGCCTGACGGCGGGTTCCTGCAGCAGCGTTGCAAAGCAGCAGCACCTCACGGACCCTGGGGTCAGCGGGGAGTCCCCACCTGATCCCAGCCTCCATGTGGCACTTTGGTCTTTAAAGTGTAGGAACAGCCCTAGGGACTGATGCAATTGCAAATTTCATTGACTGTTCAATTATTCAGTTAACCGCAATTTAACACGAAAATCTGCTATACCTGGCCAGGTCTTTACCTTGGAAATCATTACTTCCCCAAAATGTGTACTGGAAAGTTTTTCTATATACAGAAGTATTACCATTTTAACTTAGATCACATTTTAAATCCATATAAGGGCTGCATGGACTTATTTTTGGTGTAAACCAGAATAATTGTGGTGTAAACCAGAATAAGAATGTCTCCAGTCTTTTGCACTGACTTAGTTAAATGGGCTTAAATTCACATGCTAAGTTAAACCAGTGCGATTTTCTTGTATAATATTTTACTGTATTTTGTGTAGACAATCCCTGAGAAGGCACATTATTTTATCCAGCTGTTCCCTGACTTATTTTGTGCTTGCAAACAGTTTACTTAAAACACAAGTTGCTCTGTGAATATATGGTATGCATGGTAGCTTTGGTAAAGATGAAAGCCTATTTGATGCAATCAGTTTATACTGTAGAGACAAATTAAGAGTGGGGAAAAAGAACTGATACGTTCATATGAGACTAAAAGTACTTGGCAGTGACTGTCTTGAATCAAACTATGGGACAGTGAATGGAAATGAAGAGCTATCTTCCTGGGTACTATTTTCTTATAGCTGGACTTTTGTGGAAGCTCAGATTGCAAAAACAATGAGAGCATACTGGAAAAAGCAACAGCAGCTCAGCTTTTCACCTTAGTCATCTATTAAGAATTCATAAAACAAAATATTACTAACTTTCTTCCACTGATGGAAAATGCAATGGAATTTTTTTACCTAGCACATTTAGCAAGTTGTGTAAGTATCTTATTGCATTTAGCTCGTCTTAAGTATCTAACACCTTTCTGATATAAATACCGTTCTTTTTTCGGACTTCATCTTTAATTAAAGAATCCTCCAAACATAAATGTGATATGAAGGATCTTAACATAGGGGGGAAATTTTCAACAAATATTTAAATATCTGAGATGGAACATTGAAAAGTGTCTTTTGTATGTGTACACAAACATCTTTATTTTCACATAAATATCCACTACTTTAGCCATTCTGCCCTTTCTACCATTTGACAGTAGTTTCTTCTTTCATGCTGTTTGTTGCTTGCTCCTCCTGCTGGCATGTTAATGCTAATAAGCACACTGATTCTCTCAGTTTATGTGTGTCTCAACCAATTGTGATATAAGTGTAACCGATGCAGTTTTAATACATATAACTTTTTCTCTTCTTTTTCAGGTCCAGTGCAGAGTCAGGTGCATTTCCCTTCTGGATATAGCTTAAATCCTGAAAACTATAGTGCTCCCTCCACACATTACCCACAAGTGCCCCATGAAGCTATCCCTTCCCAGTTGGATAACCAATATATTGCTGATTACCACTCGGCTTGCTATTCAGTACCAGCGCAAAGTGTCATGACACATTCTATTGGTCCCGGCATGTTGAACACACAGCAGTTGTATGGTGGAGCTCCTCATCCTGTGGAGTCATCAGGAGGACTTCTTCAAGAAGCAGTATCATCTGCATCCCATTTACATACAAGTGTTCCACAGTCATATTCTGCAATGAGTAGTCACTACATTTCTTCAACCAGCTCTTCAGTCGCATCTCAGGGATTTCCCCTTTCTTCTGGTCATTATGCCATGCCTTCTGTCTCTAGTGCTGTATATCCTCATCTTTCCTATCCTGCCATGTCTATTGGTAGTCCATATAGGCAGGTGTTAACATCCCAGAGCCTTCCAGCTGTTGGACAGTTTAAAGAAACTAATGCATTTCCTGGTCAAAGTACTATTGTACCTCGTACATTGCAACAGCAAGTTACCTTGGGATATAATTCTACATCATGGTCCACTTCAGATTTTCAGTCAGCTCAAGAGAACTTGAGCAGGAATCACACTGGATCTGTGGCAAAAGCAAGCAACCAAATAAATACAGGTATAATACTATGCCAAAATCAGGCAACTTCAAAATGCAATTAAATGTTTTTCCATAATTAAAACAATTTAAGCAGCAGTTTATACCAGCGATGGGTGACCTAGTCTAGTAAGTAAGTCTCATGAGTGGCCCTCCTTCATCTCAGTGGGCGACAAGATTGTTGTAATCAAGATAGTCTACTCTGATGTTGTAGTTGATAACTGCACTTGGATACCTAGAATTTGCAGGGTGTGCCCATTGAACTGTAGCAGCACTTTTAATGCAGAGGGAGGCACATAGCTCTTACAGTCTATGTTCTGTGCAGTCATCATGAACCTTACATCACATGACCTTGATTTTACATGAATGTCACTTAAGTAATATTGGTGGGGTGAGAAAATCTGCAGGAGGACACCAGTGGAATCTGGGAACCCTGCACGTGGGCAACGGTAACCAATTTCTCGTGGGCCACACATAGAACCCCAATGGGCCGCATGTGAGCTGCAGGTTGCCCACCGCTGGTGTATACTGATGATGCCTCATGGAAATAAGAATATTTTGAAATATAGTTATGTATGTCTGTTAAATTGTTTTAATAGACCTTTTCAGGAGTACAGGGCCTCTGTATCCTTTGTCAATCCGTTGAAATCATTATTCTCTGTTTTAGATAACATATTTGTATCCGCAGCAACTAATTGTGCTGTTGCTTACAGATATGTGACTTGCATTTCTGTCAGTGGAAGTCAGCTAAGGAAGAGAGTCACTATTTTTGTGCAAATGTGTCTAATAAAAAATTTTGGGAAAGAAAAACATGCAAAAAGCGAGCAATTTTTTCGAAAGAAAGCACTCATGTAGTCTGGATGCTCTTTTGAAAAAGCCCTGTTTGCATTCAAGAATGCCTTTTTTCTAAAGAGAACTTTTGGAAAAAAAAGGCATTCTTCCTTGTAAAATTAGTTTTACCGTGGTCAAAAAACCCACTGGGTTCTTTCGATTTAATTTTGAAAGAATGTGGCGGCACTCTAAACGCAGGGGAAGTTTTTTAAAAAAAACCCTGTAGTCTAGACACACCCTATTTTCAGAAATGAATGGTGCAGCTGTAGTGACTAGGGATGTAAAATCCTGGTTAAACATTAGGACCTGCAGACAAAGGCTGCTCCAGATGCCAGTTGCGAGACAACCAGTTGAATTACAGTTAACAAAACACATAAAATTTAAATATTGACTTCCCTTTGTCATTTAATTGGTACATTGACCTATTTGTACCTGAAGGTCTATCAATCTGAAAATGGCAGAGTCCTGTTTAATTTTAACTTGTATTTAAAGTTTACACTTTTAGTGATTAATTCTTCACTGTAATGTCATAAGTATATTTTATACTATGTTGCAGTTTTCCTCTAATGCTGGCTAGCTTTAGAAAGGTGTTCTGCTCTTTTTCACATTTACTGCCAGCTAAGAAAACATTGTTAGTTTCATGGTGCATTTTAATGTCTTCTGCTGATTAGAATGTGGGTAGTGGCTAATCAAGCTTGTCTAGGATAAGCCAATAGAATATATATACTTAAACAGATGTTCGGTCAAGCTTTATCCTGAGCCTGATTGCTGAATTGTAGGTTAATCACTACTTGAGTATGTACTTCATCTTGTCAACTGAGGGGGGAAAACAACTGTTAGCAAAAGTAAAAACTGTTGGAGATTGTGGTTCATGTGGTGGTCTTTCAACAATGAATGATATACTTAGAGCAGTAACACAGGTGATAGTTAAAGTTGTATAAGTGTTCTCATGGTAATACCAGATTTACAGTTGTTTAGGACTCTCCAGAACTAGTTTCTATGAATGAGATTTTTCCAGGTCTTATTTCTGCCTGAAAGGCATCATTATTTTTTAAAGTGTGGAAGAAATTGTTCTGCTGTTTTGAAAACATATATAAAAACCCCAAACCTTTTCCTATAAATTTAGGAAACCTTTCTGAATAGCTTTTTTTCTGCAACAACTTTTGAAATAAAATTAATCTTTGTCAAGGAAATAAATCATTAAGAATAATTGAATATTCCTGTGAAAATTGTTTTTGTTTTTTTAACTGAGTTATGAACAGTTGATTTTACCACTTTTCACATAGGGGTATTTAATAGAGTTCTAAGCAATAGAAAAAATTATCACTGCTTATCTTTTATACAAACTATTTCAGTTAATGATTTCGGGCATACATAGTAAGTAGTGCCCATTATTAAAATTTGCTCACACTTGTGTATATATGTACTGTAGAAAAAAATAATTTAATGTATTTATTTTAGATTTCAGCAATAAGCCATTCAGAAAGAGGTAGGCTCCCAATAATTTAAAAAAAAAATAGTGACCACCTAATAACATTTTAATACTTTAACTTAGCCAGCAAATCAAATCAACAGAATTTTGTGCTTTACATGATCTCCTTTCTTCTAGTGTCCCCTGAAACTCACTCAAATAATATTGTACTATTTAAGAAAAACAGTATAATATTCCATAGGACAGTATAATTGGACTGTCCTAGAATACATATACGGGATAGAGTTAAGGTTGCACATAGCAGCTGCGTCTAGACTGGCATGATTTTGCGGAAATACTTTTAATGGAAACGTTTTTCCGTTAAAAGTATTTCTGCAAAAGAGCATCTATATTGGCAAGTGCCTTTGCACAAAAGATTTGCTTTTGCGCAAAAGCATCTGTTCCTAGTATACACGAGGTTTTGCGCAAGAAAGCTCCGGCAGCCATTTTCGCCATTGGGGCTTTCTTACGCAAAAAATTCCTGTCCCTGTCTACACTGGCCCTCTTGCGCAAAAACACTTGTGCAAGAGGGCTTTTTCCCAAGCGGGAGCATCAGAGTTCTTGCGCAAGAACACTGACAACCTTACATTAGATAGTCAGTGTTCTTGTGCAAATTCTCGCAGCTAGTTTAGACAGCTGGCAAGATTTTGTGCAAAAGCAAGTGCTTTTGCGCAAAATCTTGCCAGTCTTGACGCACCCATAAATTTGGGCTTTCTTGATTTGAGTTGTAACTGCAACTATAACAGTTTGAGTTTTTTTCAAAATATAATGCATGTTTATTATAACAATTGCCACATTTGTATTCTCAACACTGATTGTCATTTGAATTTCTTTTGGTTTGTATTTTTGCCATTTTAACAGAATCAAGTTTTAAGTGTTAGAACAAAGGTTGCTTAAAGTTACGTTTGTTAGAAGTACAGTTTATTCATATTATATTAATTTTTGGAAGAAACAAAGTTATTTTACCTTTACAAAAGTGTTCATAACTATATTCGACCTATTCCCCTTTAAAATATCTGTGCTTTTAAAATTCGCTTCACTGAAGCCATGATAGTTTTGATTTGGTAAGCATTCCAAATGAGCTATTGCCTGCCTCATGGCAATCATTTGAGTTTAAATGGAAGTTCTTCAGATGTTCAAAACAAAATTGCAGATTCCCTGTGAAAATTCCCTACTGAATAAAGCAGAATCCTGGGTATAGTTGTAAAAGACCAAATGTGGTAGGGAAGCAGAGCAGTGGAACGCAGCACACCTGATTGCTGCAAATTGACTGTGCTGCCTTACTGGAAAGGAAGATTAGTGTCTGAGAAGTAGAACAGTCTGTCCGACTATGACAGTGATTCTTGAAGGCGGAATTAGAGGGCATAGGTTCAGGAATGGATCACAAATTTGGTGCATTCAAGTTCTGCTTAGCATTAATCCAACTATCTGATGCTTTCTGTGCAAAGTTATTTTTTTCTGCTTTAGTTCTTGATACAATTAATGTTCAAAATATTGATGGAGTGTTTACTTAAGAGAACTGGTGTTCAATTGAAAAAACAAAACATTTTCCACTTTCTCAGCAATCTAGCTGTTTAAAGTTTTGGCTCTTTGAAATAGTCTATCTTAGAAACTATGAAACAAGCATCAAGCTAACTGTTGTCTGTGCAATTGTCTTTGATAATGAATAAAATGTTATCTTCCTTTCTTACTCTGTTTTCAGTTGGTATTGTGGATTCATCACATCCTGTAAACCAGAATGTTCAGTTTACCAAGCCTGGTGTAGAAACATCTGTTTCTTCTGTTGTGACCTCTTCAGTCAGAACACCTGCTGCAGACCATTTAATAGAACCTGCTTCTGTGCCTTCCAGTACACAGCCACCGGAATCACTGCTTCAAGAAGGTATTAAAAGCAAGAGAAGAATTATCTTAATTACAGAATAGCATCTTAACTTTTACCAGTTGACAAAACATACCCACAGTGAGCTAATTTTTGGTTTTTTTTATTTTAAAAAAGTACACTTTGGAATCTTTTTTTTAATAGACCTATTTAGAACTTGTCCTACACATGTATTAAGGTTTTTGCTTTCTGTTGAAACTGCTAGGTGGTTGACTAGTACAAAGGCATGTCTTGCTGCATCCTTTCAAAATACCATGTACCATTATCTTGTGTCTGCATTTATTCTATCTATTCTTCTCTGTTTCTATATTCCTATTGCACCATTTTTAACTCTTTTTTGCTGTTTTAATTTTTTCTTCTCCTCCCTTAGTCATTCTCTATTCCAGTTCCTTAATTTACCAAAAGACTATGTGCTGTTTGGGTAGTGTGTATCCGTTGGTGACCCTGTGTGATCTGGTCATGTGCTGTTGCAGCTCATCTATGTTTCTAAAGCAAATTCAGGTTGAATCTCTCTAGTCTGGCACACTCTGGACCAGCAACAGCCATGGCCACACGTGATTTCAGTTTGCTGAATGTCCACTTATCATGGGTGTGGCCAAGTTTCCTGCCATGCCATACAGTTTGTTTATAGACACCAGTTCTGGCTCTGTGTTCTGTACTGTTGTTTAGCTCTAATTTACCCCTTAATGTCTTCTATGAGCCCAGTAAGCAGTGGAAGTGTTGGTAGTGCTGCTAGAAAATATTGACTTCCTATGATTTGGCAAATTCTATGGTTAGCATTGATCAGATCCTGAGGGTGCCAGACTAGAGAGGTTCAACCCGAAGTTTAAAAAAAACCACTTTGGGTAAGGGTAGTTCTCTGAGCCTGTAGCCCTGTAAACTGCACCTTTAGCAAGCTGCAGAAATTCTGGTAGGAACAGGGTGGAAAACTATCAAAGAAGCTGCTTGGTGCTTTACTCACGGGAGCACTTTTGTAGTGGGGACTAGAATGAATCTAGGGTCTTGCACCTTTCATCATCACTAATTTTCAGTGGTCTGTTCTGGGTTGCTGTCCAACTTGTAAATCACAACAGTATATATAGATGGAGATTCCAATTTCCATCTTCTGTTAGACAGTTGCAGTTTTTCTCTTGCTTTCTCTTTAGTTACAATAAAATATGTATAGGTTTTAAAAAATTCTCAAACACTTTAAAATCTGAAATACGTGGCTCATGCAGTGTTTCTGTACATAGCTCTCAGAGCCCTTTTGCAATCTGTTATCCTCATATTTATCAATGAGCAAAAAACCTAGGCATTCTGCTCAAGTAATATTTTGTTTTGTCAGTCTGACTTAACCCTCAAACATGCAAACATAAAAATGATTAAATCCTTTAAAATCATTATGTAAAGTGATGTTTGTGGAAATGGATTTGCAGCTTCTGTTTAGTTCTTAGTTTTACAGCCATATTAAGTAGCAGTTTGAAACTTACTGTTGAATAGAATGGAATTGCAGTGTAGACATGCTAAATGAGGTTTGATGCAGCACAGTATTACTTAGTATCAGTGATTATTTGAATGTGGGATCACTTAATATTTTTATTTTCATTTGGGAGGGGATTCTGACCATAAGATGAGTAAAAAATGTCACGTTATTTATGTGTAAGGCTCATGAATGGATGCCCCTAAGTCTTATTTGTGCAAAGCATTTCAGCTTAAGTCCATCCCAGATTCTGCAAAGCACTTATGTGCTTAAATGACTTGAATAGGTTAAAGATAAGTGCTTTGCTCTGTCAGGACTGTGGCTGTGAAAATCTGTTAAAGTAACTGAATTTTACACTGTTGTATATTTGATTTTTTCCTCTTGTATAATGGGTAAAAATAATCTGTGGCCTGCATAAATTATCAAATAACAGAACCTAATGAGTAAATTAATAAAAGTTTAAAAGCAGTTAAAACTAAGAATGTTAAATGACAGGATCCATTTCCGAACTAATGCAAGATTAACTTAGTACTGTATTTCAAGTCAATACGTAGGTACTCTGGAGGTAGTTGTGTTGGAAATCTGAGGGTAATGAAAGGGAAAGACTTAAGACAATATTTCATAATCTAATTTATTTTCACTTATAATCCTTTTTGTTCTTGACTCTGCTATGATTATGAAATCCTAACCCAGTAATTGCATAATTTACATTTTGAAAGTTTTTCATATTGCGCTAGAAGAGTCTTATATTGGCAACAAAACTGGGTACTTGTTTTGTAAATGAAAAGTTATCAGCCTGCTCAAGTTACGGTACTAATTTATTTGCTACTAGAACACTTAACCATCATTGGCATGGGGCTGGTGGAGGGGGATGTGCAAGAGTCAGGGCAGGACTTGGAGTTTCGGGAGGAGCCAGGCAGAAGGCTGGGGATATGGGGGGGGGGGGGGGTGAGGGTGGGCTCAGGGTGGCCTTCTCTCTTCCCCCAGCCTTGGCCATCAGGGGCCTTTTCTGTCCCTTCCCCTCTGCAGCAATGTAGCAAAGAACTCAGGAAGGGGAAAGGGTTTGGAGCTGCGGGGGGAGGAAGGATGAGGGCACTACTTATCTGGTCTGATGGCAGAGCCTAAGCCCTGCTGCTGCTCTCTTGCTGGTGCATCTGTCCCCAGTGGTCTCTCTGCAGTATAGCACAAGAGAAAGCTACATTCAGTAATGTGTCCGTCATCTCTGCCCCTCCCTTTCCATGTTACGGAAAACAGTCCCATCCCTGGCACTTCACATTTTCTTGGCATAACCAAACCCTGACCTTGCTTTAAGTTAGGATAAGAGGAAGCTATGTTCCAAATTTCATGGTCCTAGCTATTACTGTTTACGAGGCATTCTTGAACAAACGGACTTGCAGACAGACACACAATATCTAAAATATATATATATACTAGATATTTTTCGTGATGCTTTTTAAATATGAATAGTATTACAGGCAGTACCTGGGTTACGTGGATCCGACTTATGTCAGATCCGTACTTACGAACGGGGCTTTTCCCGCCCCGGAAGACGCTTGCGGTAGGACCACCCAGACGCACCACGGTCCCGCCGCCCGCGTCCTCCGGGGCGAGAAAAGCTGCTCCGTGTCTCCCTGGTCTGCTGGGGGTGGAGGGGGCCCAGCAGACCAGGAAGACGCGGAGCAAAGCCGCGGAGGATGCGGGCGGCGGGACCGCAGTGCGTCTCAGTCCCGCCGCCCGCATCTCCCTGGTCTGCTGGGGGGGGGGGGGGGGGCGCCGCTAGTGCACCCCCCCCCCCCCAGTAGACCAGGCTTTTTTCGCGGACGCCTGTAGTAGAGCAGCTGGGGCACTGCCAGTTGGTCCCGCAGCGCTGCTCCTCAGTGCTGCTGGACCAACCTGACAGCACCTCAGCTGCTCTGCCCCAGGCGTCCTGATTCAGCCGCTGCTGGTCAGTTTCAACAGCGGCTGAATCAGGACGCCTGGGGCAGAGCAGCTGGGGTGCTGCTGGGTTGGTCCAGTAGCGCCGAGGAGCGGCGCTACTGGATCAACCCAGCAGCACCCCAGCTGCTCTGCCCCAGGCGTCCCCAAGTCAACCGCTGCTGAAACTGACCAGCGCTGACTACAGGAAGCCCGAGGCAGAGTTTCCCTGTCCCGGGCTTCCTGGAATCAGCCGCTGATCAGTTTCAGCAGTGGCTGACTTGGGGACACCTGGGGTAGAGCAGCTGGGGTGCTGCCGGGTTGGTCCCCGCAGCGCCGAGGTGCGGCGCTGCGGGGACCTACCCGGCAGCGCCCCAGCTGCTCTGTCCCAGGCGTCCAGATTCAGCTGCTGTTGAAACTGATCAGCGGCTGATTCCAGGAAGCCCGGGGTAGAGAAACTCTGCCTCGGGCTTCCTGTAGTCAGCCATTGGTCAGTTTCAGCAGCGGCTGAATCTGGACGCCAGTTCTGACTTACGTACAAATTCATCTTAAGAACAAACCTACAGTTCCTATCTTGTACGTAACCCGGGGACTGCCTGTATAGGAAATGGGGGGAAAATGAATTTACACTATAATGGCTCTCTTTGGTAATGTTGATCCCTTATTTGGCTCTTAAACTACTCAGAGTTGGATATTCTGATATGGATCAAAGCTTTGAGTGTTTCTAGAAAATCTTATTAGTGAACTAGAACACCAACAATGCAATTATTTTTCTCTTCTCACTTATCCCAAACTCAACTATTTGAGTGGGGAGGCTATAATGGAAAAAAATTAAAGGGGAAGCTTTATCTTGGAACTTCTCTTGATCAAAAAAGGCCAAAATATCCCCATAGAATTACCTTCTCCTCTTGTTTTTGTCCCCCTTTCCTATCTGTGGGTTTTGTTGTTTCTCACTCCAGACTTTCAATTTCTTTCTTTCATCCCTGTTTTGGTGTGTGATATATCCTGGGATTTCTCTCCCTCCGCCCCTTTTTTTTAATCTCTCATATAATACTTAATTGAGGAGGGTTTAACATGGCTCTCTTCAGTCAGCTTTCATAAAGTCATAGAAATTTAGGGCTGAAAGGGATCTCAAAGTCATTAAGTCCAGCCCCATGCACTGAGTCAGGACCAAATAATAATTGTCAACTTGTTGGTAAAAACTTATCTTCGAGGAAAATTTCGCAACCTCTCTTCCAGTGCTTGACTACTTTATACTATAGTTGTTATGCTTAAAAGAAGCACATGGGATCTTTTTCAGGGAGATAAGGCAACATGCAGCATTTATTGGTAACATAACAAAGTAATGCACGTGCACACACACACACCCGCATCTGTCTGTTGCAACCTATTGGCCAGGTAGGTCAAGTGCAAGGAGGGAGCTGGGTTCTTGTCAGTCCGGACTGATGCTCCATAGTCTTAGCAGGATGGGAACCTGAAGAACCATACAAGACACCCCATCCTTTAGAGGATTTTCCTTCCATGCAAGTCTATGCATTTTGCCTTGTCAGGCCTTAATCAGTCACTCAGAAAAACTGATTGTGATGCTATTACATATTTTTATCTGGAGGTTGTTCTCGCAGTTATCTGATATGTGTATGCTGGTGACCCCTTGTGCTGGTGTTGTCTTCTAGCGAAACTTGTTTTCTGTTCTCTATCAAGTTGTGCTTGCCACTAACTTCAGGGTTCGTCAGTCTGTCTGTGTCTTCAGTGTGCTTTCACTTAGTTGATAATTATTTGGTGCTTCTGAGTCTCCAGCCCCTCCTCTGACCATTTGGGCATGCAGTGACCTTCACGCTTATCTCTCTTAAAACATTATCTCTTTCTCATTTACACAAATGCAGCTTTGGACAAAAGGGTACTTATAGTCACTTTAACAAAGTTACGAAGTCTTTCAACATTAAACTTCCTTCTGTCTATTACAAGGCCTTGCCTAATATTAACATCACTATACATTACAATATTCCATCCCTTTGCTTTAACATCAAAACATACTAACATCAAACAAGCTGGAGCTAAGTTAACAAAGCTGCCTGGCCTGTCTGAGGCCTACATCTTGTATTTAAACGTAATCCAAACCTTTTGCTATAATATACATTTATTATAACTAACTGACTTATTAATTACAAAATTCCAGGGCTACACAGGAGAAGAATTGAAGAGTTCATTCGTTTCATTTCAGTTGATTGTGCCTGTGCCACACTGACCAGTTGTTACATGTGAAAGCTTCAGCAGAGTGAAATCTTTTTTGTGGGAATGTTAATGCATATTGCATTAGAAAAACTGTGATGATCTCAGCTTTGCTCTGTTTCTGAACCACTCTCACATGTTATGGCATTTGACAACTCAGCTTTTCAAGTATATGCTCGCTGCAGCTACATGTGGTGATACCTTTTCTGGCTGATTTAAGAACAGGCGCCCTCTGCTAAACAGTCCTATTTAGGGAGCAGGATAGATAAGCAGACTGGTGTCTAGAGAGCAAGGGTCTGCAGTCTTTTCAATTGAAAGAGCCAAACCGCATCAAAATTAAGAACAAGTGGTCAACAGACAGCCATGTAAGAATGTCTTTTTGCATGACTGAAAATATACAACTTAATATTATAGATAATTGACATAATGTTTAATAGCATAAATGAAACATTGTACTCATTTTATTTAATGGAACTTCTGCTGCTACATCTTTTCGCACTTTTCTTTGAAGTTTACATCATAACTGGTCAAATCTAGCTTCATGCATTCATTCAGGCAGTCTTCTGTCAATCTTGTGACAGCGGGATGAGGATGTGTAGGTGCAGGAGTCTAGGTTGGGATGTTTGAGGGGCTCAGGGCTGAGATATTGGGAGGTGCAGGAGTGTTATGATGCTGTGGACAGATGGGGGCTGGGCCCAAATTGAGGACTTGTTGGCCAGACTTCATTTTTAAATAAAGTAAAATATTATGTCCAGGGCTCGACAAACTGGCAAGAGCTACTCGCTAGCCGCGCACCGCGCATGCGCCAGACCGGCACTGCGCATGCGTGCAGCGCCGGTGAATGGGGTGCACAGAGCAACCAGCTGAAATCTACTTGCCACGGGCAAGTAGAAACAGCGGTTTGTCGAGCCTTGGTGATATCCAACGCTGTCCCTTATTTATGGCAGGGGTGGGGAACCTTTTTGGGGTCAGGGTCTACTGATCCACAGAAAAATCAGTCGGGGACCACACAAGTGAGAAGCAAATAAACAACCCCGAGAGCAATTGTACACTGGGAGCTGGCTTTTAAGCTGGTTCCTGACATGCACAGATTTCTTGCTGCTGCCTCACACTGCTGGTGTGCTCGGGGAGCCAGCTTCAGAGTCTTCTGGCAGTTCTTCTCTATACTGCAAGGCAATACTGAACTAGTGTGGATGAAAAGCATACAGTGGGAACAGTTGATGCCTCTTGTACATTCTGTGGCAGTCCAGGAGTCAGAAACTCATTGTAATCATTGTTTGCTTCATTGAAATTTATTTAAAAGTGTAAAGGAGTTGAATTGATCTTCAGAGTTAAGAAGGATGTAGCACAGATCCAGGAGTTATTCCTTGGGGTGACAATTACTTGATCTGGCCATGGATAAATATAAAGAAAAGGTATTTAAATAAGGAGGTAGCTAAATTCATAGTAACCAAAGGAGTTTGATAATTTCTCATTGGGATATATCTTTGTGGCATCTGAATTATTCATGGAAAATTGAGTACACCTGTTTCTCTAATATTAAGTCAATATCTGGCCACCAGTTAGGGATTAGGTGGGAGGAGGTAGCAAAGTTGGGGATGTTAACGTGTAATTGAATAGTTGTGTAACCACATCAAATTTTAGCAGTTACACAACTATTTGATAGTTGCCAGGTCAGGGCTGGCAGCCAGTGCAATCCTGGCCCAACTCCTGGGGAGCCCCCTGCCACCCGGAGTTTCTGCCTCTGTAGCAGTGGTAGGTGGGAGCTGATCTGTGCAGGTAGCTGGTTTTTTAAACTGGCTCCCCTGACGGACCAGCTCCCACCTGCCACCTCTTGTGGGCTGATTCTGCCAGCCAGTAGTGTTCCCCTCCCACCTCTCCCACAACCTGCACGCTCTGGGGCTCCCTCTCCTCCCCCCTCCCCCCCGCCTCCAGCAGCACCTACCCTGAAGGCAGTCTGGGTGGAGACCCAGGCTCTCGGGACTGCCCCCTCCTTCAGTGCATACTCACCCCCCATCGCCTGCAAGGTGTTGGGGCAGGGGTGAGGCTCTGGGGGCTGCTGTCTCCAGCCTCAGCCTGCATGGGGAGGTACAAGTTCTTGGGGGCTGCCCCTAGCCTTCACGGTCCCCCCTCATGGCCGACAGGCTATTGTGGTGAGGGCAAAGCTCTGGGGGCAGGTCCTGGCCTCCAGCTCTGTGCCCCCTTTTCTCCCTCCCATCCCTACAGCCTGCAAGCAGTCTTGGAGGAGCGGGGACCAGGCTCCAGGTGCTGCTCCGTCCTGCAGCACACTTCTATGGCCTACAGGCTGTTTGGGTGGGGGCAAGGTTCCGGGGGCTGCCCTTCCGGCTCCCTTGTATGGCTTGCAGGCTGTGGGGGGGGGGGGGGGGGGGAAGATGAGGTTTGGGGGGCTACCCCTCATGGCCTGTAGGCTGTTGTGGTGGGGTGAAGCTCTGGGGGCTGGCCCTGACCTCCAGCTGCCCCGGGTGACCAGTCTAGGGTTCTCCCCCCCCCCCCCCCCCCACCTCACAGCCTGCAGGCTTTTTTGACGGGGCTGGGGGGCGACAAGCTCCAGGGGTTGCTGGGCCCCCCCCCATGCCTTCCCTTCCCTCTCCTCCCCGCTCCCCCCTCCCCGTGCATGGCCTGCAGGCTCTCTGGGAGTGTTGGCAGGCTCTAGGTTTGGGGCAGGGGGTCTCCTTACTGGTGTGCTGGCAGGCAAGATGGTGGAGTCTCAGCCCTGGTAGCCACTCTTCAGGTGCTGCAGTTGCCCCATGGCCACTATCACTATTGAATCCTTCCTGTCTGCCGTTCTCATTCCATGTTATGGGAAACAGTCCCATTCCTAGCACTTTGCATTTTCTGGGCACAACCAAACCCAGACCTTGTTTAAGAAGGTTAGGGTAAGAGGAAGCTGCGTACCAAATTTGGTGGTTCTTACAGTTTAGTAGGAGTTATTGAACAAATGGACACACAGATGCACTCTAAAATATAGTGCACTGTATGTGAAAGATAATGTAGAATCAAATGAAATAAAAAAATTTAAGTGAATCAACATGTTCAATAGAATCGCTATGGATAGTAATTCCATGCTCCAATAATAAGAAATTAGCAGTAGGGATATATTACCGACCACCTGACCAGGACAGCGATACTGAGATTGAAATGCTGAGGGAGATTAGAGAAGCTACCAAAATAAAGAACTCTATAATAATGGGGGATTTTAATTACCCCCATATTGACTGGATACATGTCACCTCAGGAAGAGAAGCGGAGATAAAATTTCTCAATGGCTTAAATGACTGCTTCTTGGAGCAGCTAGTGCAGGAACCCACAAGGGGAGAGGCAATTCTCGATTTAGTCCTGAGTGGAGTGCAGGATCAGGTCCAGAATATAACCGTTACCGGACCGCTTGGGAATAGTGACCATAATATAATAACATTCAACATTCCTGTGGTGGGAAATACACCTCAGCAGTCCAGCACCCTGGCATTTAATTTCAAAAAGGGGAATTACACAAAAATGAGGAGGCTAGTTAAACAGAAATTAAAAGGCACAGTGACTAGAGCCAAATCCCTGAAAGCTGCATGGAAACTTTTTAAAGACACCATAATAGAGGCCCAACTTAAATGTATACCCCAAATTAAAAAACATAGCAAGAGACCTAAAAAAGAGTCACCGTGGCTTAACAACCATGTAAAAGAAGCAGTGAGGGACAAAAAGGTATCTTTTAAGAAGTGGAAGTCCAATCCTAGTGAGATAAATAGAAAGGAACATAAACACTGTCAAATCAAGTGTAAAAATGTAATAAGAAAAGCAAAAAAAGATTTTGAGGAACAGCTAGCCAAAAACTCAAAAAGAAATAACAAAATGTTTTTTAAGTACATTAGAAGCAGGAAGCCTGCTAAAAAACCTGTGGGTCCCCTAGATGATCGAGCTATAAAAGGAGCAATCAAGGACAATAAAGCCATTGCGGAGAAACTAAATGATTTCTTTGCTTCAGTCTTCACGGCTGAGGACGTTGGGGGAGATTCCTGAATCTGCACCATCCTTTGTGGGTGATGAATCTGAGGAACTGTCCCGGATTGAAGTGTCATTAGAGGAGGTTTTGGAACAAATAGAAAAACTTAATGTTAACAAATCTCCGGGACCAGATGGCATTCATCCAAGGGTTCTAAAAGAACTAAAATGGGAAATTGCTGAGCTATTATCTGTAGTTTGTAACCTATCCTTTAAATCGGCTTCCGTACCTAATGACTGGAAGGTAGCCAACGTGACACCAATATTTAAAAAGGGCTCTAGAGGCGATCCTGGCAATTACAGACCGGTAAGTCTAACTTCAGTACCAGGCAAATTAGTCGAAACAATAGTAAAGAATAAATTTATTCTTGTCCCTAATTCATTGGACAAAAGTCAACATGGTTTCTGTAAAGGGAAATCCTGTCTTACTAATCTATTAGAGTTCTTTGAAGGGGTTAACAAACATTCAGACAAGGGGGATCCAGTAGATATAGTATACTTGGATTTTCAGAAAGCCTTTGACAAGGTCCCTCACCAAAGGCTCTTGTGTAAATTACATGGCCATGGGATAAGAGGGAAGGTCCTTTCTTGGATTGCAAACTGGTTAAAAGACAGGAAACAAAGGGTAGGAATAAATGGTAAATTTTCAGATTGGAGAGGGGTAACTAGTGGTGTACCCCAAAGATCAGTCCTGGGACCAATCCTTTTCAACTTATTCATAAATGATCTGGAGAAAGGGGTAAGCAGTGAGGTGGTAAAGTTTGCAGATGATACAAAACTGTTTAGGATAGTCAAGACAGAAGCAGACTGTGAGGGACTCCAAGAAGATCTCACCAAACTGAGTGATTGGGCAACAAAATGGCAAATGAAATTTAATGTGGATAAATGTAAAGTAATGCACTGGAAAAATAATCCCAACTATAGGTACAGTATGATGGGGGCTAATTTGTCTATGACAAATCAGGAAAGGGATCTTGGAATTATCGTGGACAGTTCTCTGAAAACTTCCACGCAGTGTGCAGCGGCGGTCAAAAAGGCAAATAGGATGCTGGGAATTATTAAGAAAGGGATAGAAAATAAGACCCAGAATATCTTACTGCCCCTGTATAAAACTATGGTACGCCCACATCTTGAATACTGTGTACAGATGTGGTCTTCTCACCTCAAAAAAGATATTTTGGCCTTGGAAAGGGTTCAGAAAAGGGCAACTAAAATGATTAGGGGTTTGGAACGGGTCCCGTATGAGGAGAGGTTAAAGCGACTGGGACTTTTCAGTTTAGAAAAGAGGAAACTGAGGGGGGATATGATAGAGGTCTATAAAATCATGAGTGGTGTGGAGAGGGCTGATAAAGAAAAGTTATTTATTAGTTCCCTAAATAGAAGAACTAGAGGACACCAAATGAAATTAATGGGTAGCAGGTTTAAAACTAATAAAAGAAAGTTCTTCTTCACACAGCGTGTAGTCAACCTGTGGAACTCCTTGCCAGAGGAGGCTGTGAAGGTTAGGACTATAATAGAGTTTAAAGAGAAGCTAAATAATTTCATGGAGGTTAGGTCCATAACAGGCTATTAGCCAGGGGATAAAATGGTGTCCTTGGCCTCTGTTTGTCAGAGGCTGGAGAGGGATGGCAGGAGACAAATCGCTTGATCATTGTCTTCGGTCCACCATCTCTGGGGCACCTGGTGCTGGCCACTATCGGTAGACAGGATACTGGGCTAGATGGACATTTGGTCTGACCCAGTACGGCCGTTCTTATGTTCTTATGTAAAATATATATGTAGATTTCAGCTACATTATGGGTTAAATAGGCTTTTGTGGGCTAGCCTGGGAACCTATCTACCATTTACAACATTGTTTCTATGGTAAAATGTGTTCCAAGTTCCAAAAAACTGATTTACAAATAAACTTTTGGAACACAACCCATTCATAAATTGGGGACTTCCTCTAATTTAAATTCTCCTGCTTCATCCATTTGAGAATCTTTCTAAAGTAGAATACTATGATGGCTAGCCTTTTTTAAGCTTTTGTGTATTTTAAGAGAATGCATGTTAAAATGGCTCACTGTACAACAGTTAAACCAGTTTGCGCTAATAATTGAATATTGTTACATATACATGTAATTGTATGCATACATGAATGCCAAAGTATATATGATTTATCTGCAACAATTTTATTGTATGTAATAGAAATATGTTTTCTAATGGGTGGTATGCTAGTTTATATTCACTACTTTTATTAGAAAAGCCCAGAACTCTTGAAAACTTTGGAAGTGTCTGAGTTGTGCTGCCAAGAGGAAAACTGTGCATCTATAAAATGAACAGATGCTGAAGATTTTGAGTTCTTGCGTAGTTTAAATTAAATCACTAGTTCTGCACAGAGTAAACTGATCAACAGTTAACATTTCTGTGTGCTGTGCTACACATCTATACATTATGTGTATTTATGTAACGTGTCTATTGTAATAACCTGTTGGTTAGTTTGTAGACTGTTTTGTGTTGATGTACCTGGATGCTCAGTGCATTTGAAAATGAGGACTAAATTTGGACTTACGGGCCTAGTTTTAGGCCTTAATTTTTTTTATAATCTTGACCAGCACAGTAGCACTAATATTTATTAAACTGCTTCAGGGGGTAGCTGAGTCAGTACCATATACATGTTTTGTTAAGTCTCTAAAGTGCTACCAGACCATTTATTAAACTGACACAACTTGTTTAAAATGCATAATAAGAATGTACAGGCAGTCCCCGGGTTACATGGATCCGACTTACATCGGATCCCTACTTACAAACGGGGTGAGGCAACCCCGCACTAGCTGCTTTCCCCCCAGCAGACCAGGGAGACGCGAAGCGGCTTTTCTCAGCAGACACCTCAGCTTGACAATAAAGGACTGAGAGAAGTGAGGTGTGGGAGAATAAAACTGAGCTCTGGAGAAATGTTTGGCTAGAGTTTCCCCTACAATATGTACCAGTTCCGACTTGCATAAAATTCAATTTAAGAACAAACCTACAGTCCCTATCTTGTACGTAACCCAGGGACTGCCTGTAATGGAAAATTTGAAAAGGTTGAACATGTGTACTGATGTGGTGAAGCAATCATATATTTCATTCCTCTTCTTTCCAAACTGCAAAATACTAAAGAATTTGGTTTCTTCTTTAAAAGGGCAAGGTTGCCAAGCAAACTTGTAATTTTTCTAGAAGTTTTGTCATTGGGTTTTAAATTAAATAGGGAAGAGCAGATATCTTTCTGAACACTTTCCAGGGGGCAAAGGTTTACCTTATTATATATTCCTTCCTACTAATTTTCCTTAGGCACTACTAATGCTGAACCAAACTAGTTGACTAAAATGCTGCTTTTGTTGAACTACTTACAGAGATGGTCTAGCTCTCTTAGACTAGATAACGAGCTTTCATCACTTGCATGTTAGGATGATCTCTGGAATGCCTGATTTCTCTCACTTTTAATGCAATGATTTGTGACTTTTGTTTCTCATCTTTCCTGTCTGTTTGACTCTCTTGTGTTTGTGCTTTCCACTTTACAGGCATGCAGTATGGTGGATATGTTAATAATCAAGCTAGCTCTGCACCAGCTCCCTTGTCATCAAGTTCAGATGATGAGGAAGAGGATGAGGAGGATGAGGAAGCAGGTCTGCTTTAGCTTTAAACCAGTATATTGCTTTTTTCCTACCCAAGTTTTGTCATCATTTTTCAAATTCCTTGAAATAATTAAAAATAAAAAATGTAAACCCAAAAGTAGTTGTGAGTCTTCAGACACCTAGAAAGCTAAGGGGAAATTTCTAACTATTGTATGAATGTGGTAGTTAAGAAGGAATGTAGCAATTGGCAATTGTTCAGGTTTTTTCCTCTGAGTAATATGCATCTAATTTTATAGTGTAATGGTTGTACTTTCTGAGCCTTAATTTCAGTATTCTAACTTGGAACAAACTTGTAATATTCTAACGGAATGGGCCTGGCTGTAATGCTTTTTGGTGATTGGTTTGACTGCTACCGCTACACAAGTAGATTTTTTAATGACAGTTAAATACATCAGGGTTGGTTTTTTTATATATTTCTCCTAAGTATAGGAAACGTAAATATTGCAATAAAGTAAAATGTATTGTAGTAGGTATTCTGTTTAAGGCAGTAGCTGTTAGGGAACCTGTCTCATTTTTCTCTAGTACCGTGTAGTATCAGGAAAGACACGCCCGTTCAGTTTTAGGAGGCAGAGAAAGGAAAAAAGTAAAACTCCTAGTGTCTTGATGTCAAGATCATTCTCTCTCTCCTTTGATATGCCAGTGACCAGTATGGCAGAGAATCACTATGCCTTATTGGACAGTATTTATACAGAAAAATAAGGATCTCTGAGAGAGTGCGATATTTCTGTTGACCCTCAAGTATTTCATCTCCATAGTCCATTGCGGAATTCAGAACACTTCAAGAAAATTCTGCCCCTCCTCCACTCAAACTTGATTATGATTTTTTTTTGTTAAGATATAGAATAGATTGTTGTTTTGTGCAACTTCATAGGGAAATTTAATTATGTGTAAGTGCACAGGCACTTTAGGGTGATACACAAAGTGGGACCAAAGCTGTCCTCCACTTTTCTTGTGGGATCTTAAGCCTGCTTGTCTTCATGGATTATCTCTTACCAAATTCTGGTTGCTATCTTAGAGAAGTCACTTACTTTGAAAACTGTTCTTATGGCAGTTTTTATAGGTAGGAGGATTGTTGGGAGTTTCAGGCTTTTCATTGCATGGATCCATGTCTGATTTTTATCTTAATGATTTGGTTTCAAAACTAGTTCTGTGTTTTCTGATACTTCCTCATATTTATTTTTCTTGCTCTGCATGAACCCTAAAAAAAATTTAAAAAATGAGCATCTACAGCAGAGGTGGGCAATAAAATGGCAGCAGTATGCCAAGTTAGCCCCAGTAGGCTGCTACTATTATACTTACCTGTGCCTCCTCAGGTAGGGACAGTTGCAGTGCCTTTTCGACCGGGACACCACTTCTTGCAGCTCCCATTGACCAGGAATAGTGATCCATGACCAACGGGAGCTGCAATTGCCCATACCTTTGGAGGTGCAGGTAAATATAGTAGCAGCAGCCCAAGAGGGGTTAATCCTGGGGAGCTGGATCTGGCCCATGCGTCAGTATTTGCCCAACCCAAACTATAGCATTGGTCGTAAAGAGAATGCTAAATATTTACTTTTGAGCCCTCTTGAGAGAGAAAAATAGTTAGCTGTTGGTTCATCCTATTGGTAGAGATATGCAAGCTTGTATATGAAGTAATGTGCTTGGTTTTGGGTATTAGGAAGTCCTATTGTTAAAAACTGAAGAGGCCCCAGACTCAATTAAGGCTTATTTCATAAAGATATTCACTGCTTTGGGAGTGGAGAGAATGGTTATTTCTCTTGCACAATGTATAGGAACCCTATTGGGAGGATATCTCTCTATGCTTTTATCAGTATTTGTAGCCTTCATGTACTACTGTTGCAGCTTCCTCTTTTGAAAAACATGCTCTGCAGACTCCTTTTCATTAAACATTTTACTCATCCATTGAATGCTGTGTTAGTCTGTTTTCTGCACTCCTTTAGAAGGAGACCTTGAGAATAATTTCTTTTTTGATTTGTTCCTTGTTTTACATCAGCTCGTGTCCTGCACATTGAGCTCAATTGGAGGATGTTTTTCACTGAAGGTTTTTTTGTTTGGAAAGCTTTTAAACAAGAAGTGTTCCTGAAGAATATCCCTAACAAAAAGGCATACTCAGAGTAATGTTTTTATCTCCTATTTCAAAGAAAAAAATATAACAACCTCTCTAATTTTTAGCAGTTGGCAGAGGTCAACATCGATTTCTGAATGAAATTAAGTTAATCCACATAGTTTTCAGAGTTCTTGAAAATTAAAATTGAATACAAGCAGAATTCAGGTTTCTTTGGCGAATGATCTTAAATGAAATCTTTATCCTAATTAATTTTAAATTGTATTCCTATCTTATAAGTCTGAGGAATATTTTCTGCTAAACTTTGTTTTATAAAGCACTCTTTTGCTTTCTGTATAATCAGATTCTCTAGTTTACCTACTTTAGAAGTGGTGATGAAGGTGGTTTGTAAAATATATATAGTTGTGGTGTTGGCACATGGGCATGATCATTTTTTTAACCAATATTTTTACATTCATCATTAGAAAATAGCCATTGTACATTTTTTGTCAAGGTTAGCTTACTCTCACACAGAGCGCTATTAACTCTAGGCTCACAGCCTCCATTGATTTCACTAGGGAGGGAAGTTCAAGCACAATAATGCCATTAAAACCTTGGCTATAGAATGTCACTATTTTACTGGACTATATATTGCATGTAGGAGGCTTTAATAGTAAGTTTGTTTCTTAGATCTCACCTCGATCAATTCAGAAGTACAAAATTGACACCTCTTTGTGCTACAAGTATACCACTAGAGTGGTAGGAATGTGGTTACAGAAATGTGTCAAATTTCTGCTGCAATGATTGCAGAACAGACTGCAGAACCTGATGGCAACATCAGAGTTCATGTTATCAAGGACATTTTGTGTGTGTGGTACTCATGGTTATCTGGCACACTGGTGTTAGTCATTAGTACATGTTACTGGAAGAATCAGTAATCTGGAGGGAACTCTGTTACGAATATATAAGGTATACAAAGACATTAATAGTGCTATAATCCTGATTCAGAAAGACAAGTGCCTAAATTTAAGCATGTGAGAATTCCTATTCTGTATACGAACCTAACTAAATCAAAGCCCAGTCATGGGTTGGTATGAGTAAAATGCAACATAATACCTGTAGTATAGAGTAGGGCCATCAACAAAATATCCTTGCAATGAGGGGAAAATGTGTAGACCACCCTCAGAATTCTCAGTATAATCTGGATCCCTGATGAATTTTTCAGGGGGCAAGGATAGTACATAAAAGGTGTTTACAGGCATGAGGTCACACATTTCTCATAGGATATGAGGAGTTGGTCTCATTTTACTCGCGTAAGGTTTATGAGTAGAGCTATTAAACAGATAATCTGAGATGCTTTTCTCTAAGTATAATCTTCTTTCAAAGTAATCTTTCTCCCAAAGTTGGCCTGGAGAACTTTTGTAGAAAAAAAAATCAGACTTAACTTTTTTCCAGTGTCAGACTAAACATTTATCATTTGTTCCCAAGTTTTCATTCAGCTCACAAAGATCTTCACACTATTCTTTGGACATAGGTATTTTGTCTTCATTGTATTCATTAAAAAGATATATTTAAATTTCCGCTTCATGGCCATTGATTTTATGCCAGCGCTAGTGAGTTGCACCTTCAGATGGTGCTTTATCCAAATTTGCATAGTAATCAGTTTTTCCTTTGTATTCATTAAAGTAAAGCTTTGAAGCATCTGTGCTTTGTTTTGCCATATACTTTGATCATTACATGGTAGTATCTTAATGAGTGACATCTAATAGTATGGATTGATATAATAAATGTTATGGAATCCAAATTACTGTTAAATAAATTATAAATATCTTCTACAACTATTCTGTGACATCAGAACATTCACAAAACTTGATCTACCTTAAAATTATTATAATTGGGTAGTAGTGGCCTCTTAATATTTTTTTAAGTTAAATCATCTTTCTAATGCAAAGAACAAATTAATTTTTAAAAATAATTCCTATATCAGTGCCTACCATATTTTGTTGTGTGTATGTGTGTGGAAATGAGCTCCCCTTTTGGATTTTAATTAGCAGTGGTTAATTCACAGAAGTTATGCTGCAGCTGAATAAACAAGAGTCTTGTTTGCTTCAGGTCCAAGAATGTTCCCCCTAACAGAAAAAAGACAAAACTTGCTAAGGAAAGAAATGTTGTTCAAGCTCATATGCAAATATAACAAAGGAATGTGTTTACTTAGTTCACAAGTTTATTTTTAATTAGCACTATAGTTTTTAAGAAAATCTATTTTTGAGAGAGAGAAATCTTTGATCATAAGAATAACTGATTTTAAATATTGAGTTGAAGCCTTGTTTTACACCCTAATTAAAAACTTCATAGCAAGTACTTCACCATTTCAGTTATAGTTATCATTACAAAAGTGGTGTTTGCATGTTACTAATAACATTGTCTCCCAGAATCATTTCACTCTGCTGCTATGCATGGAACATTTTCCCTATTCCAGTTTGCCAAGCCAGCATGCTCTTTCTATTAATGTTTTCTTTAAATCCTCTTTGGTTTCACTAGGAAGGATGAGTTGTAATAGCTGATAACCTAGAGCAGGGGTGGGAAACCTCAGGCCCAGGGGCTGGATGCAGCCCCTGAGATTTAGCCCTGCTCTCTTTCTCTCCATTGCTCGACTGTGGGGCTGGAGCACACAAAATCTACTATGGTGGGCCTCGTGTGTGAGGGCAATGTTGATCTTTATCCTTCTCCACCACTGATCTAGAGACAGCATTGGGGGAATTTCTTAAGGCCTTTCATCCTGTCTCTCCCCTCCACAAAAACTGTATGTGGCTTTGTTTTGGCTAAAGTCCTACATGTACTGTTTTCTTTGTGTTGCATTTTGTGATTTGTAATTCAAAGGCTAAAATTATCTGTATTTTTGTTTTAAAGGAACAGGCATACAAAATCATTCTACACTCTCCTGTTCCTTTCTTGTGGCAAATGTATATGAAACTTCACTAACAGATTCATTTAAAACATTTTATTCTTTTTGTTTAACATATTACACTCCAGATAATCAGAGAGGATAAATATACAGCAGTAGGAAAAATTATACATCAGTTGTCTAGTGTACTCAAGTATACCTTTTGGATACATCAGATGATCCTCTGTTATGACTAGAGTAGAGAACTTTAATAAGCAATATTCAGAAGAATGTGTTACAGATTTTACATTTAACAATGAAACAAGCCACTCTTCATTACGACATCAAACAAAAGGAAGGCCACTGGAAAATTTCAATTGAAAAAGTTACTTCAAAATGCTCTATCTGCATGGTATAAGAATGCTGTTGCTGAGACAGTATAAATTAAAATGCTTTAAATTTCCTGAATTCTTCTAGAGTAAAAAGAATTTTAGAAATAGTTGCCTAAAAATCTCTTTGAAATAAGAAATCAGTTTCATTTTATTTTTGTCCTTATCCATTTGCTGTATTTTCTGGGTACTAAATTGGCTACATTTTATGAGGTTTTTTTTTTCCGATAGTACAGGCAGTCCCCGGGTTACGTACAAGATAGGGACTGTTGGTTTGTTCTTAAGTTGAATCTGTATGTAAGTCGGAACTGGCATCCAGATTCAGCCGCTGCTGAAACTGACCGCCAGTTCTGACTTACATACAGATTCAACTTAAGAACCGCAAGCGTCCCCAAGTCAGCTGCTGCTGAAACTGATCAGCGGCTTATTCCAGGAAGCCTGGGGCAGAGCAACTCTGCCTCGGGCTTCCTGTAGTCAGCGCTGGTCAGTTTCAGCAGCGGCTGACTTGGGGACGCCTGGGGCAGAGCAGCTGGGGTGCTGCTGGGTTGCTCCAGTAGCACCGCTCCTCGACGCTACTGGACCAACCCGGCAGCACCCCAGCTGCTCTGCCCCAGGCGTCCTGATTCAGCTGCTGCTGAAACTGACCAGCAGCGGCTGAATCAGGACGCCTGGGGCAGAGCAGCTAGGGTGCTGTCGGGTTGGTCCAGTAGTGCCCAGAGCGGCGCTGCAGGACCAACCGGCAGCGCCCCAGCTGCTCTGCCCCAGGGTCCACAACAAAAGCCTGGTCTGCTGGGGAGGGAGGGGGCACACTAGCTGCGCCCCCCCCCCCCCCAGCAGACCAGGGACACGGGGAGCAAAGCCGCAGCGGCAGCGGGGTGCCGCGCCTCTGAGGCTTTGCTCTGGCAAAGCCTCAGAAGCGCGGGAACCCGCCGCCACTGTGGCTTTGCTCCCGGTGTCTCCGGTCTGCTGGGGACGGTCTCCAGCAGACCAGCGGCACCGGGAGCAGCTTTTCTCGCCCCGGAGGTCGAGGTGGCGGATCGCTGCCTGCGAGCTCCGGGGCGAGAGAGCCCTGTTTGTAAGTGCGGATCCGACATAAGTCGGATCCGTGTAAGTCGGAGACTGCCTGTATAGGTTCAACCCTCGGAACCTGACCGGTTCTGAATCAGAGAATTTTGTGGACCACAGAAGGTCAATATTGTCTAGCAGCATTGCCAATGCTTCCTGTGATGTTAGAGTACATTTAGGGGTAAATTAGAGCTAAATAACAGCACAGAATATTGAAAACTAGGACTGGTGGCTGTAAACAAACTTTATGGAACTGCAGGGAACTTTGCCACATCTATGAAAAGTGGACATCCAGCTAACTAAAATCATTCTGGACGATGGATGTTTCTGAATGAGAGAGTTCTGGATTAGAGAGGTTTAACGAATAATAACTTTGTTGGATTCTTAGTGAAATATTGTTCCTATTTCTCTTTAACAGTTTACCAGAAGTTTAAGAAACAATGTACTTTGAAGTCCTATCCTTGCAGAAGTTTACCATTGGTTAAACTAAATCTGTTTTATTTTTAGCTATTGACAGCTCCTCTACTACTAGCAGTGCCTCTCCTGTTACCAACAATTATGATGCCCTTGAAGGAGGTGGCTATCCAGGTGAGCCGTTACTGCATGTTAATTCTAAATTAAGGTACAGGCAGTCCCCGGGTTACATGGATCCGACTTACATCGGATCCCTACTTACAAACGGGGTGAGGCAACCCCGCACTAGCTGCTTCCCCCCAGCAGACCAGGGAGACGTGAAGCTAGTGCCCCCCCCACCCCAGCAGACCAGGGAGACGCGGAGCGGCTTTTCTCAGCAGACACCTCAGCTTGAGAATAAAGGACTGAGATAAGTGAGGTGTGGGAGAATAAAACTGAGCTCTGGACAAATGTTTGGCTAGAGTTTCCCCTACAATATGTACCAGTTCCGACTTGCATAAAAATTCAATTTAAGAACAAACCTACAGTCCCTATCTTGTACGTAACCCGGGGACTGCGTGTATAACAAAACAAAGTTACTTGTATAATATACTGTTCCAGTTTCTTAGGCTAATTTTTTTTAAATATCACCCATTTCTTCCTACTTTAAATTTCCCATAATCCCATCATGGATTCCTACATACAGGCAGTCCCCGACTTACGCGGATCCGACTTACGTCGGATCCGCACTTACGAACGGGGCTTTCTCGCCCCGGAAGTCGGGGCGAGAAAGCCCCGTTCGTAAGCTGCTCCAGTGCCCCTGGTCTGCTGGACACCGTCTCCAGCAGACCAGGGGCACCGGGCAGGTTCCCGCGCTTCTGAGGCTTTGCCAGAGCAAAGCCTCAGAGGCGCGGGACCCCCCCGCGGCTGCGGCTTCAGTCCGGGAGCCTGTGGTCTGCTGGGGACGGTCCCCAGCAGACCACAGGCACCCAGATTGAAGCGGCAGCAGCGGCGGTTCCCCCAGGCGTCCCCAAGTCAGCTTCTGCTGAAACTGACCAGCGCTGACTACAGGAAGCCCCAGGCAGAGTTGCTCTGCCCGGGGCTTCCTGGAATCAGCTGCTGATCAGTTTCAGCAGCACCTGACTTGGGGACGCCTGGGGTTCTTAAGTTGATTCTGTATATAAGTCAGAACTGGCGGTCAGTTTCAGCAGTGTCTGAATCTGGACGCCAGTTCCGACTTACATACAGATTCAACTTAAGAACAAACCTACAGTCCCTATCTTGTACGTAACCCGGGGACTGCCTGTATCTTTCTCTTGCCTTTCAGTCATCAGCAAAGAAGTCCAGTATATTATAAAATGTGTAATTCCTAATTCAGATGGCTTGTTTATTACAACACATTTATACAGCAGTATGGAATTGAGTAGCATCTTACTCATGTCCGCTTTAATTCTTTCCTGTGGGCACAAGTCTGGAATTTGAACGCCTGGCTTTAGAGAATTCCCTTTTTTGGAGGGGTAGGGAGTATCAATTTAAATGTTTTTGGCACCATCCCCTGCTTCTCTGGCTTTGTCAACTTTCCAGCCTTGCACAGGCCAACTTTAGGATGGGTGTTGGGGGTGACTGGCACTGCCATGGCTCTATTCCAGGAGTACTTTCTAGTCTCTTCACCCTGGTGGTAGATGGTACTTGAAGATATTGGGGCGGTGTGGCAGAAATGCTTGTTAAAGTTGCTGAAATGTTGTGCCAGTTTCAAAACTGCTGTTTTTCCCCTCTGAGAGCTATTGAGACTCTCCTTACCACTTTGTATTAAATTGGGAGCGGCATGCTACAAATAACTCAGGCTTTTAAGTGATTGGGCAAATTCTGTCTTAGAATTCATGTGTGGGGCTTATGGTATCTTCAACAGAAATATCATGAGCACTCTGGAATTGTAGTGGGGCAGAGTGGCTGACACCCGGAGGCGGAAGAACCCCTCGGGGTGGCCAAACCAGCTATAGGAATACAGATTTACCCTCTTAATAAAATTGAGACTCTCGTTTTGGATGACTAGGAGAGACAGAGACTAAGGGTCAATGGTCTTAGTGCGGTTTCCAGGGCAAGAGAGATTTGGGAGCAAGAGCAGTCATGGAGGAAAAAAATGGTAATATAAGGGTATTTTATTTTTATATTTTTCCAATTTATTTACTTTTTACCTTTTTGTTAAAAGGGGTTAATGAACAATTATATGAATTTTCAATTACCGAATCGATGAGGTGCATTTAATTAAATGAAGAGGAGAATTAGAAGACAAGTATGTCCTACAGTGGTGTGGCATTCCAGCACCTTGCCCCAGATACTGACAGAGGGTATATCTAAACTACATCCCTTTCTTGATAAAGGAATGTAAATTAGACGTATCGAAATTGTAAACAAAGCCAGGATTTGAATTTCCCTTGCTTCATTTGCATAATGGCGGCTGTGGCGCTTTTTCAAAAAAGCTGCTTTAAAAAAAAACTGGTCAAGACTGGGATCTTTCGACAGAAATGCCCTGTTTCAAAAGATCCTGTAAACCTCACATTTTAAAAAGTTATTCTCTGTCTCAGAGACAGATTCTGCGACAAGTAGTCCGGCTCCTCCTCCTCAAATATCAAGGAATACTAAGCCCTTTGGTTACGGTTATCCAACGCTTCAACCTGGCTACCAGAATGCAACACTGCCTACTTCTGCTATGCAGCCCAGTAATCCAGGGCATCAATCTGGGTTTCAACAATATCCACAAGTAAGATTTTTTTTAATTCAGAAATTATTTAATATTTCTTTTAAATCCTTTTGTAAAGCTTTTAGTGATGTATCTTGGATGACATAGTTCCCAATAATTTATTTGAAAAATGTGAGTATTGTTTTAAGTGTAAGAACTGTAATTTATCAAACAAGCCTGAACATTGATTTAGTAGCTCTAAATTCAGTATTAGTGAGTTCGATATTTGAATTATTGTGAAGAGAACCAACAAATTGTGGTGGTAGCCCATTCAATTACTTGTTCACTGATGGTAAAAAAAAAATGTAATATTTTAAACCTTTTTTTAAATTGTTGTTTTTGAAGGGGAAAGAAACTGAAGATATATTAGAGTTAAACATTGAATAAAGAGGAAGACCATAATTCCCAATAGACAATCCAGATTTCCCATTGGTTTGTGTATGACAGTGCTAGGTGACACTCCTATCCAAAGTGTGCTGCTTCACTCTGGAGAATGTAGAATTTTTTTGGTAGAAGCAAAACTTCTTAAAATATACTTCTAAAGGGAAGTATAGCCATGTTTAATGTTCCCTTTCTGTGCTTGGTTCATAGTCTTATCTCCTCTATACATTTATTAATAAAAGTCCATTGGGCATTTCACCTGAAAACTATATAGCTTACATGAATTTGGGTTTTTTAAATTCATAACTTTTGAAAATACTCATTTAAAATAATCCTTCTAAATGCTACAGAAACGAGGGAATGCATGACTGTCTGAGGCTTATCCCGGATTGGAAGGAGAAAATAGAATGTGTATTGCTTGTTTTTTTGTTTGTTTGTTTGGTTTGGAAAAAGTAAAAAGTGAGAACTTTAGAAGAAAGGGAAAATATCAGTTTTCTTGTAATATCCGATCTGGTTTAGCCTCTAGATTTCTTTAGACAGTGTTGAATCAGAGTGTCTTGAAAATGAGGGTTATACACTTCCTATTGAAGTATCTTTTATGTTAACTTCATGCTTTAGACTTAGAATATTCATATCTTGTTCAAAGAAATACATACGGGCTGTGTCTAGACTGGCAAGTTTTTCCGCAAAATCATCTGCTTTTCCGGAAAAACTTGCCAGCTGTCTACACTGGCCACTTGAATTTCCGGAAAAGCACTGATGATCTCATGTAAAATCATCAGTGCTTTTCTGTAAAAACTATGCTGCTCCTGTTTGGGGAAAAGTCTTTTTCCGAAAGACTTTTGCGCAAAAGGGCCAGTGTAGACAGCATAGTACTGTTTTCCGCAAAAAAGCCCCGATTGTGAAAAAGGCGATCAGGGCTTTTTTGCTGAAAACCACGTCTAGATTGGCCACGGATGCTTTTCCGCAAAAAGTGCTTTTGTGGAAAAGCATCCTGCCAATCTAGACATGCTTTTCCGAAAATACTTTTAATGGAAAAGTTTTCCGTTAAAAGCATTTTCAGAAATTCATGCCAGTGTAGACGTAGCCACGAAGTTTTTGTGAAGCAATTATTGTCTTGTGCAAGCTTTTAAAATTACAAGTCTCTTCTCATCAGCAAAGGATTATTAGCTACTGGTATATCTTCCTTAATGGTTATCTGAAAGAATAGTGAGAAGAATTAAGATTTTGTTCATTAAACATGTATGATATTTTTTTCAGCAGTATCCTGGTGTGAACCAGTTATCATCCTCCTTAGGAGGATTAAGTCTACAGCATTCTCAGCAACCAGAAAGCTTGAGACCAGTAAACCTTATTCAAGAAAGGAATATTCTTCCTGTTTCTCCAGTTCTAGCTCCTGTGCCTAATTTGAATTCAGACCTTAGGAAATTGAATTGCAATCCAGAGTAAGTATATTGTTTTCAATTGTGGGTATATTATACGTAGCATTTTTTCTGTGATCTTTCATAATTTAGTTAAGAATAATAAAAAAATGCATTAGGGATGAAATTAATCACAGTATTCTGCTTTAACTAGTCAACCAATTTGTTTCTTCTGGAGAGAAGAGTTGAAGTCCTCTGCATTTCTGTGTGAACGCTAAAGCTGCTTCTAATTTACATCTCCTACTACCAGTGCTTAGCATTATGGCTACCATTCTTGAGGCATCTAAATAAGACTTTTATAGAGTCTACCATTATTGCTGCTTTATGCTTGGGGAAATTCTTTTTTGCTGGAACAGTCTACTGTTGTTATCCCAAGGCCATTGCATTCTAAAATCAAGAAAGCAATATCTTATAAACTAGCTATGGGAACAGTCTTCATGAACCTTACCATAATGACTCTAAGCAGCATTCTAGTCCCAACTCTGCCCCTTAACCTTATTCGCTTCATTTTTGAAAAAGCAATAAACGTATAAAAATCAGAAATACACAGTTTGTGATTTTTTTTTTTAAAGCATGGAATTTCAAAAGCATCCGGCATTGGCCTGACTCTTCTCTAAATAAAGCCATTGGGAGTTTTTTACCTTTGCCAT